>NC_141342.1:12239090-12984090 GCF_037954235.1 Aulostomus chinensis
AACTGAATTATTTCGGTAAGAAAAACTATGTTATTGCTAAAATAACCTTTCATAGGTCAATTTATTTCTTTAAATGTAAAAAGAAATGGTGAGAAAGTTATTTCCTAACAGAAAACATATATTTAACTAAACAGAGTTTAAGTAACTCTAAAGTATCCTGAGATACACTTTAATAATATCAGCTTTTTTTATTTCTTAGTCTTAGTCTTTATTTTTTTATTTCATATGCAGGTAGGTAGGTTATTGCAAATCTAAATCTCATGCAAATTCCGATTGCAAATTTCATTCACCCCATCATCTCAAGAAAACAAATCTTTGAAAGAGCGAGATGATTTAGCAAAGGCAGCCAATTCAAAAATGGATGGTTTTTGTATATCCAAGCTTCAGTGGGGAAATTCGCAATATCAGACATAATACCTGAAAAAGCACAGAACAGGCATGACTACTACGACTACTACTACTACTACTACTACACTACTACCTGCCAAACAAGCTGTAACGCTTACACTGCCAGCAGCAACTCACAGGGGATTTTCTCACCTGCCGAGGCATCTAACTCAGCTCTTACAAAATCAGAAATGAGAAACAAAGAAGCTAAAAAAAAAATAAAAATGACAGGAAGCGGCACTTGAGAGTCTCCAGAGTCCATGCATCGGTGTTACTGACAAGAAATGATGATTTACGTTTCAAAAACTGTCGTGAAATAGAAGAAAGACCCCGGAGTTTCTCATTCACGTGACATGGACGAGACAGATTTATATGACGGCATGAACATATTTGACGAAACACGAATGGCACAAACATGCAAACAAAGTGTGACAGTCCGTAACATGGAAATCTGTGGAGTACCTTGCTTTAGTTACAGGCTAATGGTGGTGGGTTGATTGAATTAGACTGGAAATCAACAGAAAGGTTTAGATGAGTTAATGATGAATGGGGAGGAGGAGGAGGAGAGTCAGTCTCGTGACAGGTATCACATAACTCAAAATGATGAGATGAAATAAGATTAAAACAGAACATTATGAGGAAATACATTTTGTTAAATTATTAATGAATAAATATTTACATTATTAATCAGAAAATCGTTAAAATGACGTCGATATTAAAGATGTTCAATTCGGAACTCTGGAAACATGACGCATCAAATGTTAGAAGGGTTCAAAAATGTGGGTACTTACTCTCAACGTAGTTACGGGCGACAAACTTCAACACCTCGTCAATCAGGATGACGGGGAATGAAAGCTTCAGGACCATGAGCCACTGCTCTGTACTCAGATGGGTCAACTTGAAGATCATCTGAGGGATGACACAAGTAGGTGTCAGTACTGCTGCGGTAGAAAGCTACTACAAGAGCTATTCCTCACAGAAAATGAATTTACACCGAAGTCTTAAACTAGGCTGAGGTGAGCACTGCTGGCTGACTTACGGGCAGAGGGTCAACATAGATGATCATGAAGTGCAGGGACATGGAGAGGGTCATGGCGGCGAGCAGCCAGAAGTTGCTCCATGGGGGCATGCGGACGAGAGACTGGTTCTCAGACAAGCTTGAAGGGGTTGAAATAAGAACATAAGAGATTATGACCACTCACTGGTGCTTAAATCACATAGTTTCTGCACAGCAAATGTATACAACCAACTCATGTGATGTGGTACCTGTTGAGAGCGTTGCACATCTCAATGGTGACCAGCACAGACAGAGCCATGGTCATGGGAGGAGAGGCCTCAAAGATTTCACATTCGATGCCAGTGAAGTCCTCGTTCTCATCGTGGCACTGCATGAAGTGGGACTGCAGGGAGGGCAGCCGGGGTTACTGTGTGTCTCCACATGAGTGTGTGTAAAGGGAACAAGGCAGAGCGTTGAAGAATACATACCAGCTGGTGATAGGTGACACCGGGGCCGGTGGAGTCGTACAGGAACCACCAGGCAGCACCACCAACAGTGGCGGCACCGACGTATCCTGTTAGGGACAGAGAACAGAGCTGGTGCGTGTTTCTCCCACTTCACAAAAACAGATAAAGCTTTGAAACAAAACCCACAGTGATACCTACCACCAATAGCCATGTATCTGAAGAACAGCCAACCAGAGATCAGGGGCTCCTTGGGGGAACGTGGGGGCTTGCCCATGATGTCCAGATCAGGGGGGTTGAAGCCCAGAGCGGTGGCAGGCAGACCATCAGTCACCAGGTTGACCCACAGCAGCTGCACAGGGATCAGAGCCTCAGGCAGACCCAGAGCAGCAGTCAGGAAGATACTAATGAACGACAAGGGGAATTATGAAACAAAGGTGGAGAAGAAAGCGAACAAAAGCAGATAAGAGTGTGTCTCTGCCAGGACACTCACCAGACGACCTCACCGACGTTGGAAGAGATCAGATAACGGATGAACTGCTTCATGTTGTTGTAGATGGCTCTGCCCTCCTCAACAGCAGCCACAATGGAAGAGAAGTTGTCGTCAGCCAGGACCATCTCAGAGGCAGACTTGGCAACGGCAGTGCCAGAGCCCATGGCGATGCCGATCTCGGCCTTCTTCAGGGCAGGGGCATCGTTCACACCATCACCAGTCTAGGGTTGAAGGATAGGAAGCGCAAGTTTAATAAGCGCCGCTGATAACTGCAGAAGTCAAGCTCAGATCGCATCTGCTGTAACATAATTCTTACCATGGCAGTAATGTCATCATAACCTTGCAGGAACTCCACAATCTTGGACTTGTGGGATGGCTCCACACGGGCAAAGCAGCAAGCTCTACGCACGGCTTCAGCCTGTTCATGACTGGGCAGATCGTCAAACTCACGTCCGGTGTAGGCCTTGCTGGACACATCCTCCTCCTCACTGAAGATGCCAATACGACGGCAGATAGCGATAGCAGTTCCCTTGTTGTCACCTGAAATATGGAGTCATAGAGGTTTGGTCATCGGAATGTCAAAGCACAAGAGTGGGGTTTGTGCAAGTGTACTGGCAAAGCACTGTGACAGACAACCTTTAATACTAACCAGTGATCATGATGACACGAATTCCAGCAGCTCTGCACAGCTCAATGGAGCCAGTGACCTCCTTACGAGGGGGATCCAGCATACCCACGCAGCCAACGAAGGTCAGGTCAGTCTGGGGCGAGAGGTGAAAAACATTAAATTCACAGTTGAAATCATATGAGCTCATTTCAATACCAAAGTCATCAAGTTCTCACCTCATAATCAGCAAACTTGGTGGAGTCTTCAAGAACCATCTCCTCAGGCTTCAGTGGGCTGTCACGGGTGGCCAGGGCCAGACAACGTAGGGTGTCACGGCCGGTACCCCAGTCCCTGATAACAGTCATGATTTTCTCCTTGATGGCACCGGTCAGGGGCACACGGGTGGTTCCAACACGCACATATGCGCATCTGTCAATCACACCCTCTGGGGCACCCTGCGAAACAAACATGTTCATTACTTTTTGAAGCCTGTTATACGTTGCAAAACCAATGAGGTGAGAGGGAAATATGAGGGTCTAACCTTCACGAACATCTTGGCACCACCATCGCCCTTAGTAGGAGTGCAGTACACAGACATGGACTTCCTGTCACGGGAGAACTCCAGGGTGAAGTTCTTCTTCATGAGCTGCTTGACGACCTGTTGGACAGCACAAAGATAAGATAGTGTTAGATAGGCTGCAACTGACGGTACCTCAAGTAAACATTTATTTGCCCACAGAATCTAAAACAAGAATACAACATATATAGAAAGAGGAAACTCACTGAACAGCAGGCATTGGCTCTCTCAATTCTGGACAGGTTCTTGACATTGGAGTTGAAGACGTTCATCTTCTCAACCAGGCAGCACAGAGCAGTCTCAGTGGCCTCACCGACCTTCTCATAGATCTTCTTAGACTGGAGAGGCAGACGGTGATGGAGATTAAATCTTGCAGGTAACGAGGTCGAGCAATATAATTTTATGAATGATTCAGGGTGATGAATTTACCTCATTGTAGTCCAGAGAGGAGTCGTTGCACAGGGCACAGATGGTAGACAGCTCAACAAGGCCGTCGTATGCGCTGCAGTTGGTCTTGGCACCTCCCTGAGAACTGAAGAACAAAGAAAGATGGTGCATGTGATTTTCAGTGAATATGAATGAGTTGATGTTGATCATGAATGATGCCTCATGGCATGGAACTTACACTTCGCCCTCGGGGGTGTACTTGGAGCCAGAAATATCGAAGGCATCAAGTTCAACATGTTCTCCTTCAACATCCTTGACAATAAACATCTGTAGAGCAGGAACATGAGAATGTTGTCAGTGTGTTTAATGTAGCAAGACTAGTTTTTAACTAAATTGTGTGGCTCTCACCTTGGTCACACACATCTGGTTGGTGGTGAGGGTGCCAGTCTTGTCAGAGCAGATGACAGAGGTGCAGCCCAGGGTCTCCACAGAGGGCAGGCTTCTGACAATGGCGTTCTTCTTGGCCATACGGCGAGTACCAAGAGCCAGGCAGGTGGTGATGACAGCGGGCAGACCTGCCAGACATTAAACTCTGAGTCACATTCAGAAACATGAGGTTCTTTTCTCCAACAGGAACTCTAACGGTCTGCAACCTCACCCTCAGGGATGGCAGCCACAGCCAGGGCGACGGCGATCTTGAAGTAGTAGACAGCACCACGGATCCATGAGCCACCGTGGACGGGGTCGTTGAAGTGGCCAATGTTGATGGCCCACACAGCAACACAGATCAGAGAGATGACCTTGGACAGCTGCTCGCCGAACTCGTCCAGCTTGGCCTGCAGAGGAGTCTTCTCCTGCTCGGTGGCGGCCATCTGGTCGCGGATCTTGCCGATCTCAGTGGAGACTCCAGTGGCTACAGCCACACCGATGGCCTTACCAGCAGCGATGTTGGTGCCCTGCAATGTCAAGAAGGAGAGAAAATTAGCAAAATTTGTTGGAGACGTACAAAAGATCGAAAAGTGATGATGGTGGTGGTGGTGGGAAGCTTACAGAGAAAAGCATGTTCTTCTTGTCCTGGTTGACAGCTCTGGGGTCGGGAACAGCCTCAGTATGCTTGATCACACTGACGGACTCACCTGGGAGATAAGAACAGCGCATTTCATCAAAACTGCAGACGGATAGCAAACACATACATACATATCAGCAGACTTCTAGTTAGCTCACCAGTAAGGATGGACTGGTCAACACGCAGGGTGGTGGACTTGATGGAAACAATCCTGATGTCAGCGGGGACTTTGTCACCGACTAGAATCAAAGAGGAAATCAGTTGAGTCTCAGTACTTTTACTTCATCATTAAAGAGTATATTTCTCTCACTGACAGTAGAAATAACAGCCATTAGGATTGTTGGTTTTTTTTTTTATGAATTTCTGCCAGAATTTGCTCTTATTTTTGGATCGCAAAACATTCAAGTAACTGTAACAGTTGCAGCTAAATCAAATCATCAGTCTTAGAAAACACAAAGTGGTCTTTTGAGTAGTTGTAGAACTTATTCCAAATATTAGGGCTGAACACTCAAAGGAATTTGTAGATCCTAAACTGGCGCCCAGTGAGAATGCACCATGGGGGGGTTGAACAGTCAGTCAGCCAGAGAGACGACAGGTGTACACGGACAAAATGAACAGAAGTGGGTGACGGTGGAGAGGGGAGAGGAGGTGGGGCAGGTGCTAGTGAGAGTATTTATACTCATGATTTTGTTTTCCTTCAGTCAGCATGTTTGCACAGCAGTGAAGCTCCATCCTCTCACTCTCTCACTCTCTCTCTCTCTCTCTCTCTCTCTCTCTTGCTGTGTTGCCTTAAATAAGACATGAAGCTTTGCCATCTGCTTTTATCAGACAGATTGCCTGAGTCTGTAACGCTCTTGCTGATAAGGCAAAGGCAGTAAGTCACTGGATTTGAGCTCTATTGTTTCTCTTCACAGTTACATTAAAATAAGACACTGGAGGGACTGGGACCAGCAGGGATTCATTAACAGTTACAGATCAGACAGATTTCCTCTTGTCTTTACTAGCAATAAGCTACCAGAGACAAGCTGAAACGATGCTGTCGTGTCTTACCAGACACCTCCACGATATCTCCAGGGACAATTTCTCTGGCCTTGATCCTCTGCACACTCTTTCTGTCAGAACGGTAGACTTTGCCCATCTCAGGCTCATACTCCTTGAGAGCCTCGATGGCATCCTCAGCATTACGCTCCTGCAGCACACACACACAAACACAAACAACCGCTTACTGAATAGCCCAAAAAAACCAACCCCCCTCCCCCCCAAAAAACACACATGCCTTTTTTATTGTGATATATTTCATCTTGAGATGGAGATACCACTTGATGCTTGCTCGGATATTAACCAAATTTCTTCTAGTTGTAGGTTAGTCTGCAATTACACACTGATGCACTTGCTACTGGCTGAAAAGGAAGGGGAACTGAGCTATAGGCTTCATTAAAACTCAGTTTATATTATCTTTATCTGTGTCATTCGAGTATAAACTGCATCAGTGGATAAAGCGTTTCCTTTTGATTCAATTTGATGAAATACATGATAAAACTTGGGGTAGTCAGTTTCGTTTTTAATGAAATAATGTTGTCTTGGTCACTTCTCAGATATATGCTAATTTCGATGAAAACCTGAGATGGAGTTAAAGCCATAAAGGTACAATGTTAACTGCCAAATATTTGCCAACAAATATCTGTCAGAACATAAATGTTGTAAATCATATTTTAATGAACTATCCTGTGTATCCTCCTTTTCTTTCTCCCTAAAAATAATATAAATGAATGTAAAACAGTCAGAGATTCGAAATCCTTTTCATGTACATCCGCATGATGTTGATATGTGTTATGTATGATTTGCTCAACATGAGAAAACATCTTATTTCAAGCTTCAAAGCTGTAAAGGTGATACTTGTTGCCATGAAGCAACACTTCTGGGTAAAGACTGTCAGTAACTGGAACCTGTGTGCTTTCTGACATCACCGGAATGGATATGTGTTATTGCTCAACACGGCGGGCGCCCGGGTCACTGACCTGCCACACTCCAACAACAGCGTTAGCGATGAGGATCAGAAGAATGACGAAGGGCTCCACAAAAGCAGTGACGGTCTCCTCACCTTCCTCAAACCAGGCCAGCACCTGAGTGGAGAAGAGCGAGTTGGTGTTAGCGTTTGCTTCAAATGGACCAGGACATGTTTTAGCCTAAAAGCCGTGTTTCACCATACTGTACAAAGTGCAATTAAATATTACAAGTTTTTAGGGATCGTGGGGGCTCACGTGAAGTTTAGCAAGAGCATCGAGATGAATTCATCATCATGGAACCTGCATTTTGTTCATCATGAAAAAAATCTACCTCTCTGTTTCCAGTGGTAACCCTTCTTATTTTGATTACATCATTGTTGATAATTTGATCTCTATGTCCCATAACCCTTTGCTCCTTCTGACTTCAACCCTCTTTCTTTGGAAGGCCTTCGTTCCTTCCTTCAGTCCTGACCTTTCCCGAAGGATTCAGTTTCTCTCCTCAGCTTGGAGCTTTCTTAAAATAAACCCTTACCCCTTCAGCCCCCCTATACTTTCCTGACCCCCCGTCACTCACCCGCTCCTCAATATTCGCCTTCTAAGGCCATCATGACAGCTGGGGTGAAAGCTGGGCATAGGAATTAATACACCTCCTACAAGCCCCCACAATCCATCTCCCTCCTCTCAAGTTGTCGTCCTCAAAAATACATAGAAGGGTGGAGGGACTTAGAGGGTTGGGGGGTGTAAGTTTTGAGGAGGGGGATAAGAAGCTGTCTTGACAAAGTGACCTGGCAGAAATGATAAACTATAGTGCATGAGTGTGTGCAACCGCGTGCGTGCGTGCGTGCATGCATGCGTGTGCGTGTGTGTGTGTGTGTGTGTGTGTGTGTGATAGGTAACAGATTGAAAATGATTTCAAGATGGCTCACTACAACAGAAGAGAGAAGAATGTATCAGAAAAAACATGAACGTGGGAAATGTCTGACATCAAATGTGCGTAGTGAGGATGCCAGTAGAAATCCCACTTGAGGCTGATATGAATGTGTTACTGAATCATTGAAACTGCGTGACTGAAACAATATACGAGTCCTTGTTTACTTACAAAAGAAATGCAAGCGGCCAGCAGCAGGATCCTGACAAGCAAGTCCTCAAACTGCTCAATGATCAGCTCCCAGATGCTCTTACCTGAGCGGAAACAGAGAGAAAACAGCAAAAAGTGAATAACAGTCACAAAATATCATATAATTATTGAAATATCCAAATGTGTTTGCCAAGTGTGTAGTTTATAGCATCAAAATGGTGTAATACAGCTTTCTTTTTTATAACTGAGGATGTGCTGTGATGATGTTGCGAGTGTGGACATCTCGAAATCAAAATGCTTGCCGGAGTGTTTTTATTAGGGCCTCACAAGGGATTAGGGTCTTTTCAGATTAGTGGCGATGTGTGTATATGTGGGGACAAATGAAGTGTCCTGAAGTTCATAAACCTGGCTGGATAAACACTTACCCTCCTCAGCGGGCAGCTCTGAAGGGACCAAGGTGGATACACACATAGAGAGGAAGACGAAAAAGGATGTTCCATTAGAATGATGAATGTACCGTACGACACGTGAATGAAAACAGCAAGACTTTGTCAGATAATAAATGCGTCAGCATTCACCTCTCAAGATCTGCAAACCTTTTAAAAAAAAGAAAAAAAAAAGGTTTGCAGATCTTTCAACACAAATGCTGAAATACCGCAAATAAAAGGATCAATAATGACCTTTAATTCACAGTTACAGGGGCTGCGCACCTGAATCACATCTTCACCGTTCACACGAGGAATGTTTAATGGCGGGTCGAACGTGAAACCAAGTTGCTAAACTAGTAAAACGGTTTTATTTACCATTCCAGTGGTTATTGATTAGCAATCATATAACAAATCATCTAGCCGTAAGCCATCTAAGGCCCTCCCCTTTTAGGCCTGCCTAAAATTATCCACCTCTCCTGTTGACGCCCGCCCCATTTATCACCCAGGAAGCTTCTTGAGCCATCACCTGTCTCTCTCGCTCTCCAGCCATCTTCTTTGGCTATCTTTAAATAGCTCTTCAAAGCCCTCAAAGTCTCTGCTTCTCAATGTCTCTGCATTTCTACCAGCTGTTGCAACTCCTCTCTAAAAAAGTATCGCATGCAAAAACTCAACCCGGCCGCGACTCAGCAGCATATCTGTGTGTCGACTCCCAACAGACCAAGCAGCTAGTGAAGCAAAAATAATTCTCCTCAATGCAATTCAGATCTTTAGTCAATGTGAGATGTGTATCTATGCAGCTTATGCAAGGCCTCCCCAACCCCATCCCCTGAGGCTCTTACCATTAAAGCCATACTTGTCCAGGTTCTTCTTGAACTGGTCGGGAGTGAGACCGGAGTTCTCATTCACCCCAAAGAAAGTCAGGCATTCTGCCGGGACCTTTGTGTGTGCGTTCTCCATCCTCTCTGGATAGACAAGGGATGGGCCGTTTAACGGTGCCTATCCGCGCTCTTTTATTTCGTCGTTGTTGTCTGCAGTTTTCACCCTTGGTCCACCACCCTCACCTACAAGTGTGGCACCCTCCAATTCAGGAGTGCTGGTCTGACAGAAAGAGCGAATAAGCCCATACATGCTCAGGGTTTTATACCACCGAAGAGCTCAGGATTGGTGGACACCCTGCAGACACACGCCTCCAAATTCCAGGATGGGAGTGATAGTGGGTATGGGATGGGGGCGCTGGTGGGGTGGGGTGGGGTGGGGGGGTTGAGGTAGAGCAATGGGGAGGTGAGATGGTGGACTTGGACAGGAACTGGGGACAAGGCTTGGATTTGGAAAGGAGGTAATGCAGGAGAGTGGTGGTGCAGGGGGATGGAGGGGCGGCGGGGGGGGGGGGGGGGCTTCAGGGGTCGTACCATGGATGAAAATGAGATCTGTTTTTGGAACATGCATGGTCAGTGGAATAAGACGAAGGGAGAAGGTGAGAGAGTGAGACAGGAGATCATGCAGAGGGGAGGAGGGCTGAGGGTTGAGTGACGGCTCAACTGGTTTCTGCTGAGGAAGGTGGCTGAGCCAGAGAGGAGTGAACGACACTAGACAGGGGGATCAGAGATGGATTATTAGCAGAAGAAATAACATTTACTTCAAGGTTGTGACTTGGACATGCAATCACACTCCCGAGAGGTTCTCAAACAAGCCTCACACAGCAGAAGAACTTTATCTACACTCATCAACACCTTTATCTTCACAGCATGAATCAACCACTCATAATGGCATAGGCAGTGTGACTGATGATAGAAAGTAAGACAGAGAGATGATAGAGGAAAGAAGAAAGTGAGTGCGTAGTAGAGGAATGATTGCTGTGGTACCGGAATGCCAAGAGGAGAGCCAGCATGTCATTCAATCGCACTGCAGAGGAGAAGCCCCGACTGCAGATACAGGAGGATCAAGTTTTATTTCTCTTCTTTTATGAGGAGGGGAGATATGGCACGGCTTAAGTGGATGTGTGACAGATGATCCGGCCAGAAACTGCCATTCAGTGAGGCACAATGGCCTCTTGCGGCGGATTTGGAGCACTGAATTTGTTTCTTGCTGAGCAAACGACAGAATTCATTTTACATGATTTTCCATCTTAGGTTTGTTTGTTTTTAATCTGTGGTGTGAACCAGAATTTATGTCTTTATTTTTGACTGATTGATAACCCCGCCCCCACGCCACCCCCCCCCCAAAAAAAATACAACACTCCAAACATAATATCAAATTCAGAACAATCATTTGAAGACAGCGTTAATTGATTTACAATTTGTTTTAACAGCAGTAAACACCAGTAAACAATCTGCTGTGTACTGCTGAGTTCTCTGTAGACAGGAACTCAAGTAGCTGTTGCTAATCAATTAACTGACAGGTGTTCCTGTAAGAGCAGCGCCGCTCACTCCTCGCCACCTCTGACAGCTACAGGACACATTTTGCCGTCATCTATTTTCTGCATCTTGCGCACAGTCACCGTACCGGTCAGAATCAACAAAGACTGATCAGTTCTCAAAGGGCACATTTGAACAGTTATTGAACAACAAAGTGTATTTACTCAACTTTTCTTTTTTTTTTTAATCAAACAGTTGCTAAATATATCTTCACTGCTTCCAGAATCAGCTCATGACCACCCGTATATGTTAGTGATTTGTTTGACTGTGTCATGTTTCATTTGACTGTTAAAAGGGTTACTGCCGAACGCCGGCTGGAAGTTCAGCAAATCAGGTCAAATAGCCGCTCTTAGAAAGCTGCCAATGACTTCACGCACACCTCTACAACACAACGTTTACACGATGTTTCATCGATGAGACAATTTGAAACCGCCATCTCTTGAAAATCCATCCAATGACCGCTTTTCTCAATTTCTTAGCATTGAAAATCAAATAAGAATGAATGTATTGAAAAAATATGAATTAATTTCAAACTAGAATTCTGTGACTTTTTTTTTTTTTAAATTTCATTACTTAAGTAAGAGTGATTAATGCTGTTAAAGTTACGGTGACGGACGGTACACGCGAGCTGTCAAATTCCTATAATCAATGATAATTATAATATAATCACACCTATCACACAGGTTTTAAGTGAGTTGGCTCATGCAGCGAACTGGAAAGCTGAGATTTACTCAGCATTGTTCAGGAAAAGCAATCAATTTATTTTGCCATTAAGGCATTTCAGGTAAATTTCATTTATGTACAGGAGTGGTTACAAGAATTTTTTTGCAGTCCAGGTTGCCATGGTAACATTGATCCTTGACATAATAGAGCAGAATAATGTCTTTACCTCGTCAAAAATGGGCTTTGCTAAAAAGAAAGTCAGTTTGGAACATTTCTGGCAGAAGTACCGCGAGAGTAGGAGACAAGGCAGCACATGGTGATGAGAGACGAATCGAACGACATCTCTGAGATACAAAACACCGTATCTCCCCTCTGTGAGAAGAGTCCAATCAATCCCCATCTTTCACTGAAGGATAAATCACATCTTTATACTGCACTTTCTAGAGGTAATCATCATGGGTTTTACCAACGTTAACCCATCTTGTAATCCGTCTTGAAAAATAAAATAAAAACAATCAGCAGATGTTTGTTATTCCTTCCCTGTCCTAGCTGACAGAATGAGCTGCATAGTCGCTCCACCAATATACACCAATATACCTCCTATAACCTAAATGTAAAAAAGCCCCTTAAAATGTAAATGCATACGTGACGAATTCATATGAGCACTCAAGTATTTTTCAAGGTGTCTACTGTGCTACACAACAAAAAACCCTTTTGTTTTTGTCAATATAAGTAAAGAATGTCACTTCAGTACTTTATGTAATATGAATTAAAGTGTAAAATAAACCAGACAAATGTAATAAACGTCATTGTGCTCAGCTAACAGCGACGGGTGCTCACGTCCACAATTTTTGACCACTATTTTATGGCGGTAAATCATAGTTACTATAATTCTTAATATTGGTTTCAAGCTCTTTTACAGCTCTTTAATATACGATGAATGGAGATTCTTCTGAAACATTTGATAAAACTTTGCGCATAAATTCTTTAAAAAAAAAAAAAGAATATAAGAAGCCATTTAGCAAACACAGGCTTCTTCTGCTGCTTCACAGTTGATTTCTAAAATAGGAAGTCGCTTTTGTTAGCGGCTAATGGTGACCTGACCCATCCCCTGGGCCTGCAGCCTCAGAGTGTACAGCGAAATGTCCATGATGCAGGGCAACCAACTTCGCTCAGTGTAAATGGTTTTCGAATCGTGTTCAGTAAATTTCAGAGATGCGTCAGATAGAACAATGAGGGAGTGAGTGTAGCCTGTAGGTACTTACACTCTCACTTCATCACTTCTGAAGTGGTGAATTTAATCACCTCTCAACTTTTACAGATTGATCAGCACCAGTTGTATCGTCAATAAACTTTTTAGTTCCCAGATGTGCCGCTGCGTTTTTTCGTTTTCTGCCTTCCCCTGCCGCTATCTCTGTTTCAGCCACAGTTCCCCAGGCTTCAGCTGTTGTACAACCGTTCTGACCTCTGAGATTTGGGGGCTGTGATAGGGGTCAGGCTGTCAGTGTCTCCCTCAGGGCAGAGCAGTGACATTTAACTCAATATCCCAGAAGGATAAGGTTTCTCCCCCGCACCCCCCCCCACACCCCCATCTTCCGCTTCTGTCGATGGGTGAAGTGTCAGAAGCTAGCCTGTGTGTATGCACAGACGACGAGACACCCATCACCTCCAAGTCCCACCGGGGCACTGACATGCCACGCCCTCTCGCATGGCTGAGGGATCGCCTTGTGCCGCCATCAAGCCCTCCCTCCACCATTTGTAAACTCTATCCATGTTCCCAGTTCTGTACAAGTGTTAAGTACCGCTGTGGTGCAGCTGTATGCGCCTCTGTTATGCAACGACACTGCTGACTTGCACGACACCAGCAAAGTGACAGGGACAGGGCGCCATTTGTCCCAGAAAGACATGGCGCAGGGGGAGAGTGACTCAAACGTATTTCTTAAAGAAGGTTATTGTCATTAACAGCACTTTCTTTGGGATCTGAGCTGTCCAGCTGCTCGGTATCATCCATCTGTGGAGGTATGATGGAGTGAAGGTGTCAAATCACATAATACTTGTACTTACTCCAGAATTAAGCAGCATCTTTACTGCATACAGACCTGCTTGCATCCATCATTGAAATAACCTGCTGACAACAATATTTAATAACATGGGAAATGCATGGTATTGACAGTGAGGACATAATTAGTACAAGGCAATAAGGCGATGGATAAAGGAGCTACAGTGTTGATGTTAGCGGGGTACTTGTCACTGCATTAGCTAATAGTAATAATAGAAGTGGCAGCTGAGTCTGAATCCAGAATTCCTCTGCAGATATAAATAGAGCAGGTGACACTGGGCTGCTGGGCATGGCACCGCCACAGCTTTGCTCCTTTTTTATTCCAGAATGCCGAACCTTCACTTCACGCTCGTAAGTCTAACTTTCATCGATTGAGACAAAATGAGACAGGTTGTTGGAGGACACGTATGACTCGAGTGTCATCAGTATCCATGAGGGCCCAAGAGTTCCTGGTTGTTCACACCATTCCACACACTTAAGGGTGCAGTATATAAGCCGCAGGGGAGCCGACAGGAAAGTGAGCCTGTTGATTAAAAGCAGCATTAGTTTTACTCGTGAAGTATCATTTACATGGCCGTCTGTGCATTTTTAGAAGAGTGTGTTTTTAGTTACTCGCCAAGACCCGTTTCATTGGCAAGTCAAGGTCTGCCAAATCCAGCGCTGGATTTACTGTCACGGATCAATTCAGACTGCTGCACTGAGTTCATGCCCGATCGATATCAGCCTGTTATATAGAAACATCCTGTTTTTTTAACAAGAACCGATCAAAATATTTACATTCAGTTAGAGAAATGTCTGATATTCTTTTGCGTGAACAGATATCATTTAACATGATTCACGTTAAACGGTGCAAGAGCAGCAAATTCAATTTCTAATCTTTCCCAAACGGCAGGTGGTTTTTTTTTTTTTTTATGTAAGCGTATAAACAAATAATAATAGTCATAAATTTAACCGTGAAGAATGTCGGATGAGAGTAGCCGAAGGAACTACTACACTATGTACACTATTTGATATCATTTGAAAGATGAACTGTCTATTTCGAGTCCTCTTATTTAACGAAGACACTATTCCGGGGTTGGCTGGATCCGATTTTCTAAGTACTAATAGTTCACACTGTTTATTGAGTCTCAATACAGTAGACCCGGACAGGTTTGAGTCCTCGAGACTCTCGAAGCAACACAAGATAAAGAAACACAATCCAGTGGAGACACTGAATTTGAAGTGACATGGCTGCTGAATTTACAGTAGTTAAGTTCAGCGTGTGTAACCACATCGATGTGTGTAATCCTCCATCAGGAAGACGCTCCAACACCGACAGGCCGATGGGCCTTCTAGCAGGACAACTCAGAGATGGTGTAAAATAAGTGGACGTGGCCCAACTGAGGTCACCAAATGGTTCGTTAACGACTGTTTTAAATCCTTAAATTCGGCATTTCGGCCATCGGCGTCTTATTTTTTTTTCGAAACTGTATTTGGATGAGACAGTGAAGCTGCACCTCCGGACTGATTCAAAGCCACTTGTAAATCACAAGGTAGCCGCAGGCTGAAGCGTACCCTTCTTTGTAGTGGGTTTACTAGAAATAAGATCATAAATTAGGAAAAGAAATACACGCTGCATTGACGACAACTTGAAACACAACGGAAACGTTTTATGGGGCAAATAAATCATGTGAGAAGAGACATCGTTTGGTCATACTATCAACCTGTTGAGAGTCCCCCTGGTGGCCATTACAGGGAAAACACAGTGACGGAGCTGTCATAGTAGGTTTGTCCACTTCTTTTTTTTTTTTTTTTAACAGTTGATATGGTTTCTGCAAATACATTATCATCTTGCATAATTTGAAAATACACAAAATCCCAAACAGAAATTTGCAGTGCAAAGATGGCATAAAACCCAGAGAGTGTATTTGAAACTCCCACCTAAATAAGTTTCAAATCATCATAAAGACAAAGAAAACGCTCCATGAAATTGATGGTAAATGATTATAGATTTTGTAACCAACTGAGTTGTATGTAATAAAAGCAGATGAATATGTAGTGTAGATGAAGGACTGCTGAAAAGTTGTCTTCATATCGCACGCTTCACTTGAGATCAAAATTTGAGTAACTTCCTTTTGATGTTTTTTTTTTTTTAAATTTCTAAAAGGCATTCTGGAAATGATTTAAATTCAAATGGCCATTTCAAAACCCGGGTGGACTGAGAATCATTGAAGAACCAAGTTGCATAATAAAGTTAAGCTTCTTTAAATCCAACCCACACCCCCGCAGCAGTTCCCAACCTTCACCTCTCACCTCATTGGTCCTGTAAAAAGAAATCCGAATGATGGACAGAGCATCTTGAGGAAGGCTGCCGATGACAGGAAGATGAATGAATGCTAAAAGAGCCAGAGAAATAGCTCAGAAAGAAACGGGATCCTTTTTTTTGATAAATATAGCTCGAGTACCGTACGGAGGGATCTATTTTTCAACGCAGCCCCTGCGGTGATGGCGGACGGTTTTGTGAAGAAATAACGGTAGCTGATAATTCTGGTCATTATGTGGCAACGCTCTGCACGCTGTTGTAATCAAACCTCTCTGATTACAGTCGGTCTGACAGTTTGGGACCTGCTCAACAGCACCTCCCTGTGGACAACTGCTGAACACATCAGGAGCGGGTTTAAAACACCAGCTACACCTGTCCCGTTACCTCATGTGTGAGGAAGCATATTGATACTTTGGAACCAAACCTGCAGCAATGCCAATTTTTGTTTTGTTTGTTTTTTTGGGGGGTGGGGAGGGGGCAGGGTCTTTGTTTTACTCATTTCAAATCTGCTGTCAATCACACCCTGTCTTTTGTTTCCTGCCTCCAGTGTTTCCTCACCGCATTTCCTCAGTTCCTGTTTTTGTTGTGGTCGTTATTTAGTCGGGGGAAGTGAGGTGAAGAAGGTGTTCTTTGTTTCCTTTTTTGTGTAGTCGGTTTGGTTGAACTCAGCTGCTGGCACTGTTGGATACTGCGTTTCTAAGGGGGGAAGTGCATATTTAACTGGGTTTTATTGGCTCCTTTTGTATTTTGGCCAGTTTTAACTTCATATATATGTGTTCCCGGTGACCGGCTGGTTCTCACTACCGGGTTTAGGGTGCTCAGTGAAATATGGACACATTAAGAAGACCAACTCTCTCACAAAGAACAAGTCCGTTCCTGTCATTCGTACGTAAGAACTGCTGGAAAGAATTTGCAAATGTAAAATCACCGCGGTCTTCAACACCACTGATTTCAGCAGCTTTGTAATGATCGAAGAACCTTAGGTTTTATCAGGGCATGAGAATTCTTTATTAAATTTAAATTACTTTTTTAATGACAAACGCGTTATAGTCGTTTCTATTCAACTTTTTATTCATCAACCCAATCTGGCTAAAATACACACAGCCAGTGTCACACCTATATATCGTATATACTTGAACATGTGCAGTGTAGCATGAACAAATAAAACATAAAATTATTGTGTATATTCTGCATTAATACATTAATACAACTATGAAATTGTGAAATAATTTAATTTCATCTTCTCGCCTTTACAATAAATATTTGAAACCCGACTTTGGACGCAAAGTTATAATGGAATAAAAATCATAATTATGAGATTTTATGTTTTATATGTTGTTAGAAATAGGAACACATGATCAATTATTGGCTGATGACAAGATTTTATAGTTCAGCAGTGAAATTAAGAGGGAGAATGTTGCAGGACCGCACCATAAACCCCCCCCAAAAACAAAGGAAATGTGAGGAAGTAGTAACGCTCATGCCGTGCACCTCGACCAGCGAACAAGGACGGTGACACAGTGATACAACAGGATTGCAGTTTGCAAAACGTGTTGTGTGAGTGTTTTATGTGGAGGGGGGGAAAAAATGGTTTAAAAGTTTAAAGACAGGAGAGAGAGAAAAAAAAAAAAACAAAGTCAGTGGAATGCTCGTTTCAAGCCTGTACTGCAGGAAGTGTCGGCAGCCAGTAAGCACGCACACACACAAAAAGCAAGAACAATAAACTAGTGTGTGTTAGAAAGTGACACAATTATTGGTTGGATTATCAGCTGGGAAAAAAAAAATCCATATTATTGCAATTCATGTACTTTTCTTGTTGGTTTCTATACAAAACTGTCCAAATCCTCATGTTTTCATGGTATTCAGGTGGAAAATTACTACAAAAACAGACGGTGAAGCTCAGATTCTCGCTTTATTGGTCAACTTGATGAAAGACTACAAAACGAATTCACAAAAAATCTCTTTCAAGTAATCAAATCTGTACAAACCTAAACTGTATGTGTATTTTTTTACAGCTCTGGCTCATATGAATCTGAAGAGTCGTGTGTGTGTGTGTGTGTGTGTGTGTAAATGTGTGTGTAAGTGTGTGTGTGTGTGTGTGTGTATGTGTGAGAGAGCGAGCTTGCCGTTCGTGAGACAAGGTGACGTCACACTAACTCAAAGACACGCAAGACACCGCACAGAACACACACACGCGCGCGCGCACACACACACACACACACACCCGCGCGAGCGCGCATGCACACACCTGTGTTGAGATTTTACAGTACAGAGGACAGGGAAAAAAATACTTCCCCCCTCCACGAGTACACACACGCCACCTGCTGGCAGAGGTTTGCTGCTTAAATTCATCAGCTCAGCAAGCTCCTGCTTTTCTCCCAAACCCTGCGTTTTCAGTCAAATTACTGTACAGACAGACACTGTGGTTTCAACCTTTCCACAGGAAGAGTGGCAAGAGAGAGGGGAAAGTATAAATCTCTAATACACTCACACAAAATGTACATGTGCACATGATTTCAATGCTCACTGGCAGACGGGGCACATCTCATCTGCGCACGCACACACGCACTCGCTCGCTCAGACAATTCGTAACATTAAATGTTTTTAAGAAGTACAGATAAAAAAGGAAAAAAGCCCTGGGTATAGGTTTGATTTCTGGCTGTTTGGTGAAAGAAAGGAGAAGAGAGGTAGAGAGGGCAGGAAGGATGGGTCAGAGGTCAAGGGCCGACTACTGGTGTCATTTCTTAGCTTTCCTCGGTGGGGTGACCGGGCGACCGGAGCCCATGCCCCCTCCACCGCCGTAGAACAACTTCTTATCTGCAGGTTTGAGGATCTGTGGAAGCAAAACAACAACAAGAAAAAAAGAAGTTCAGATTTTGTATTAATCTTCAAACTGTCGGGATTAGATCTGGCTGGTCTGCGCCTCACCTGGAACGAGCACATGAGGGTCTCATCTACGCTCATCATGGCTCCTGCATTGTCAAATTCACCGCAGTAGTTTGGGGCTGAGAACAGCGTCACCAGCTGCCTCTTGGCGAAGAACTCATAGCCGTCCTCGACCACCTGAGAATGGATACCACGGGTTAGCGAGCAGGCGCCCAACGGCACCACCTCATGGGGGTCGTTTCAGCGCCGCGTAGCACGGAACACAGAAGCCGTTACACTGAGAGGAATATCTGATAAAAGGAGCTTTCTATATTAGTATGGCAGGTTTCACCCTCTGAATACTCTTCCGCTGGCTGGGTTACGCAGAAAAGAATGAACCAATACAGGCCTTGACTTTTAAGTTACAACTTGTATGTAATTATCTTGAATTTTCAGAGCAACACCACCAAAGAGCTGCTTTGGTACCTGGAGCCTGAGTACGGGCCACCATTGAGATGTGGTGCGTCTAAAACACGTTGAAAACCACTGAGAGGAGAAGGTGATGACTTCAGGTTGGAGTCTGATGATGTCACCAAACCAAACACTGAATTTGACCAGCCCCAACACAGGAGCTAACAAGAGGGTCTGAAATTTTCTACTTAGCCTCCATGATCAAATTCTCCTGTGTGAACGGCCTTGGGCGCACTGACCTGGTGGGCCCGACAAATCAGGTCCATGTCGTGTTTGTGGAGGAACTTTGTGACCACGTCGGCGCCGAACGTGAAGGAGACGCCGCGGTCGTTTTCACCCCAGCCCAGCACGTCCTTGTCGGGATCGGCCCAGAGCAGGTCACAGAGGAGGCCCTGGTCAGGCACATCAGTGGGTCGCATCACCCTTCGCACCTGCTCCATGGACTGGAGATCTGGGGATAGGCCTGTTGAGGAAACGGCTCAAAGTTACGACGGCGGGAACAGCTTCACCTGCGGTAGGTTTAGAGCCCTCGTTCTACTCGAGATTCACCAGAGTTTATCGAAAGCTCTGCAGAAAAAGGAGGAGTCAGCCTGTCAATCACAACGCTGGGCGATGTGCTCTTCAGGATGTGTTAAACATTTGTCTCTTGTAAACGTGGGGAACAGACCTGTGTGTGAATGACGACTAGCAGAGATGCAAGGGTGGACGTTCTAACCAGAAGACACTTTAGGCCATGAAAGTTTTTTATGGCCAAAATAAAAACTCTGTGTCAGCTCTCATGACGTCCACAGCCTGTTTATAAGTCCTTATGGTGGGTCTCCAATGGAAACATGAGATAGCAGCAACTGGATGGTGACAACGCCCAGTTTATTGCGTTGTGATCAATTATCAAGTGAAAAATGTGTGAATATTTGTGTTTTTTTTTTCCATCTTTCGAATTAAAATGGTACGCGTCCATACTTCAGCTCATTTTTACAAGAAGTAACGCAAAGACGGCTGCTCCTCTCTGAGATTAGTGACCAGCACGCTACAATACCCATCTGAAAGAATTTGATCAAAGCAGCATTAAATGTATAAATCCTAATTCTGTGACTTCTGCTTAAAAGTGGCCAAAACTCGGTGCCAACCAGACATTAAGATGGCAGACGTACCTGCAGGTCATGTTGACAGCAAAAACAGCAGGAGAGTGAGTGAGTGTGTGTGTGTGTGTGTGTGTTCTCTGGCGAGAAGCCAAATGGAGTGTCTGATGAGGATACCTCCATGGCAACAGAAGATCTTCTCATCAACAATGGCTGCGACAGGCAAACAGTTGAAGCAGTCGGTGAAGGTCTTCCACAGCTTTATGTTGTATCGCCTCTTACCTGCGGAAAGAAACCAAAATCGCTTGGCTTCACTCTTATCTCGAGACCTATAAATGCTCAAAGGCTGTGCCTGGAACATCACATAATAAACACAACATTTTACATAATCTGGGGCTGTAAAAAAAGAAACACACACACACACACACACACGAGAAGCCATGTGATTCATCGCTGCCTGCACAGCTTGATCATGCTACTTTGCCTGAAGCCTGATACACCCAGGTCTATCTGAATAGCTTGTGTTACCAATAATAGGCTACTTCATGCTGGAAAAAAAAGTAGTTGCACCTCCATATCACAGATTTAGTCAACTTTTTTATACTTTCTTTCCGACTGCTCTTTTTTTAAAGTTTAAAATATATACATCTGCATACGGAGTTAATGCTGGCTTCTTCTTCTTCTTCTTTAAAATTTTTTCCTCAGCATCAACTTTCCATTGAGCAAACCAACAGTTTTCTGGTTTTTAGATGCTCGCTAATCAATTGGGTCACAGCTGCTGCAACTAAAGCAGTATAATAAAACAGTCCTGCAATAAATCCCACAGTCATAAAGGATACAGACGATACGCAGTGTATTTTTTACACAACCTCGTCCTTGAGGGGAACTCGCAGCACCAAAACAACTAATAGCTATCAACAAGACGGCCACAAAGATGGCTGCTGCATTGCAAATTTTCTTTCTGATTCTTCTAATTTGTCACTGTCTTGGTGAGCTGTGAATTTCCATCTCGGTCAGATGCATTCCCTCATCCTTTAAGTTCACACTATAATGGAACTGGGGCTGAAATGGGTGATCGGAGGTTGTTTATATGGTTCCTGCTGATTAAAACTATCCACAACAACACCGAAAAAAAAATCAAGATTTGTGTCATTCTTTGGGACTTACACTCATCGTAGAAGCCATATATTCTGTTAATGGAGGCGCACTCGTGGTTTCCTCTCAGCAGAAAGAAGTTTTCTGGGTATTTGATCTTGTACGCCAACAAGAGGCAGATGGTCTCCAGGGATTGCTTGCCTCGGTCTACGTAGTCTCCCAGGAACAAGTAGTTGCTCTCTGGTGGAAAGCCCCCATATTCAAAGAGCCTCAGCAGATCGTAGTACTGCCCATGTACATCACCTGGTGAGAGAAACAATGTTGGTCAAAGGTGCGACTCGTGCTGTGTGTATGTGCACAACAAAAACAGCGAGGGACTTGGATAGAGGTACAACAACACTTGGCAAAGGAACCCTGTAAATTTAGAACACTTGAACCATGTACTATTTCAAGTTGACGCCGTATGCTTGACTTGTTTTTTTTTTTTTTTTTTTTTTAATGATGATTACACAACTAACTGAATATGCAAATCTGATGTGAGAAAAGCGGGGATTTTGACAGCATGTTAAACTCAAGAAGGTCCTTAAATCTGCACTGTTCCTTTAAGCCCGGGACACTTACACACAGAGATTCCACGATACCACAGGACAAATTAGCCCATCGTTAAGAAGCTGGCGCTATGCCGCCCCAGCTTGTGAATTTATACGGCATTCCATCGTAGCGCAACGGAGGGTGACATGTAAAAACAACAGTGTTTTGGGTGAACTGTTATGCCGTCCCTTTTACACAGACATTGATTCGGCCTTGTGACTACCTCCATGTCGACTCTGTACTTTAATATACAAGCCAAGGCCTAACAGAGTGACAATATTCCTAGTTAGAACACACTGTTTAAAGGGACTTAGGGTTCATTATCAAGTGGCATCAGCAGTTGGACCCAGGAGGCTAATTCCAGGGAAGTGCAGAACAGTTACAGGAGAGGGGAGCAGTGTTATCAGTTTATTCCTTCAGTTCTATAATTACAGGGCAAAGTCACAGTCCTGCGGTATTATTTTCCTGGGAATTTCAAATATGATAAAATGTCATCTAAACACAATCAGGCAAATAAAAACCGACTCACAACGCGAAGACCCTTCTCATTACAGTCCAGCTATTCAAGCCTTTAAGAGAACCGCATGAGAGCTCCCCTCAATCAAAGAGAAAACACAACTAAGCCTCACCACAAATCTTGAGGGGCGCCTCAAGTTCAAGCAGGATTGGCTGGCTGAGGAAGATCTCCCTGGATTTGAGGCAGAGACCACGGATTTCATTCTCTGTCAGCTGAACATTCTTGCCAGGTCTGGAGCCTTTCACTGCAAGAGAGTGAGAGACGAGGAGAGTGAGGCGTAGTACACTGAATATAGACACTAGTTTAGTAGGTAAAAGGTATAAATAACACCGTGCAAGGACTATGATGATGATATAACACCATGTTAGTCAAGAGGAAAGGACAATAAAGCCGCATTTTGAACATTAATGTAACAAACACGAATGCAGCAAAAAATAAAAAAACATACTCAATAAAAAGCAGAGCAGGGTTCTACCCCAAAAACATTGCCTATTGGTGCAATCTACGCCTCTGTAACACCCACTATCATTACAATGGAATATGAAGGTAATCATTACATGTCCGAGCTTGCTGTACAAAACTAACTGGCATGCATGTAAATAAAAGCGCACATTCGTTAAGAAAAAAGGTTAAAAAATACAAAAATTAATAAAGTAAAATAAAAAAAATACTTTCAACGTCATGAAGAACTCAAAATTGCTCCTGGAGACACATTTTACGGGTTTGATTTATTAGTTTTAGAGGTTACGTGCGGCGTTGTTATGACCTTAACGTCCACAACATTAAACAAGGATGAGTGAAGACAAAGGACACAGCGTTACCAAAATTATTCACATTTACAATTCTAGCTACGCTAAGCGAAACTTCTCCGTTATACTTGCACGGTTTCTTACATAACGATAATGTTAGTGTCTCGGCTGGCCACAATATAAACATACACCGTTACCTTGTATTTTAAGAGGTAGATTTGACATTAAACATAGGATAATTCGCTGATAGGTCAATACTAATAGTAAAATAATAACAAAAACAAATAAGTTCAGTGGAATTTAATTGGCTCACCGAATGTATCTCTCTATCGTCCCCTTGCATCTGTTAGCGAAGTTAGCTAAAATGGCTACCTCAGTGAATATCGAGCGAAATTCAGTCTTACCTTCCAGCAGACGCTGTATAATGGAGTCGATGTTCAGCTTATCGGCTTCTGCCATACTATTCCTCGATCCTGATCACTTTCTAATAAGCCCTACGAATCGAAGGTGGAGTAAATGTTCACTGAATAGTGAGTTAAAGTTCGGCGACTAGTTCAGCGATAGCGGTTAATCGGCTATGGTTAGCAATCGCAGCTAACCTTGGGGCAGAATTGGCAACCTCAAAATTTGAGGCTGGGTGCTGTGCTCTGCTTGAAGTGATATCTGACATGCACTTCAGGAATTTGCATTAGAGCAAATTTTTCATTAAAATAAGTTTCCAAATTCACTTGGAGTAGCCGATTTTATTCGTTGTTTCTGCCCCCGCTACCAACACCATGCCATCGACACAAAAAAAAAGACCCTGGTTGAGCGTTAGCTCAAAGAGAGGATGAACGGAAGTGGTTCGACAGATCCCGCGCTCCCATTGGTCAGTTTTGCTAATAGGCGGGATTTGTGTGGTTCAGTATCTTCAAGGATTGGTTGTTTTCAATGTCTTTCAGCATTTGCTTATCTGAAAGCAAAATGTAAAAATGACATAATTCTCGGTATTGCTCGCGTTTTGCTGGTCCTAAATTTGGAGTTTTGTCATAGCAATTCAGAATACACACAACATTTGTCTTTCAATATCAAATTATTCATGTTTTGGTCGCTTCTTGTTTGTTGTACGGTAAAACGACACTTACGGAAGTGACCGGGGTGGGAAGGACTCACGACGTATATCGGCATGACGCAATATCCCAGCGCCTGGCAACTTGCAGCTAGTGATTCATTTAGAAGTTAAGAAATGGCTTAGGCTATCCTAGGTAATCATGAATTTGACTCAGATAAACGGTAAACAGATTGTTTTGCGCGGATAATATTCTTGCTACCATCTATAAGCCGTCCGACCATGAAGTTGCTTCATAAAGACATTGAAAAGGACAATGCCGGGTGAGTGACGTGTGATAACTCACGTTAGCAAGCTAACCAGCATGCTGCTTTGCTGACTACAACTAAATGACCTGTACGAAGAGACGTGTTTGTGATCGCCATATTCCCTTTATTTATAAGTATTAATAACACCAGACCCATACATATATGGACATACTGTACATTGAACGTCACTTCCAATTCAGCTTTAATGGCAGGGCACTCTCCCTGGTGAGTAAACAAAACAAACCCCAGGAATCGCTTGACGTTTTAAATTAGGATCTCAGACAAATTAAAATTTTACCATGAATCCCGCCCTTTTAATCACTATCATTAGTAATCCTAAATCAAACTGTCAGTCATTGTTGGTAAACATTTCTTCAGTCAGGTGACCCTGATGCCTGAGGAGGCAGAGGATATGTGGCACACCTACAACCTGCTGCAGGTTGGGGACAGCTTGAGAGCCTCTACTATCAGGTAACAGATAACCTCTCTCATCCAGACAGTAAAAGTAGCTTGAATAAGTTCAATATAAGAGAAAGAGGCTTATAACCTGTTTGTTTCAAGCTCTGCATACAAAGTTGTTGCCTTTAGGTGAAGAGACACCCGTTCAAATTTGTTTCGATTTGGACCTGTACAAGCTATGGAAAGAAATCTTGATCAGTCTGGATCAGTACCGGCATTCCGAAGTCAGTCGGTCTTTGAATAAGGTCGATATCAGCAACTGATTCTAATATTCCCTATCCGATATCCCATCTCTACCTCTGTGATTGGGTTTCACCAGGTAACAGGCAGTGCGGCATCAGTGTGCTGTGCCTTTCTGAGCTTATAAACAATGTAGCCAAACTCAGATGCTCATACGCTCTGAAACACAGCAGTACCAGTGTGTATATAGAAGCGTACAAATGCTTGTCTTTGGGGCTGGTACTGTCTGTATCCTCTCTGTTAGTCAAAACGTGAACTTCTGGCCTCTAGAAGATCAGTATTGTACTTGTGATGGATCTTATGTGGTGACAGAACCTTTCTTGCCTTCATTTTCAAGTGTGTGTCAGCATGTAGCTTTTGATATCTGAACAGATTTATTTTGTAAAGAGTTTATTTCGTCTCCATCGCTTTCTGTCTCTCACCTGAAATCTGTCTGTCAATCAAGGAGCATTTTGGTCTCACATACATGGAGAACTCGATGCATGGAATCACATTCCCAACTAAACCCCCTCCGATCTTACAGGAAGGTGCAGACAGAGTCCAATACAGGAAGTGTTGGCAGCTCCAGAGTTCGGACCACTCTAACACTGTGTGTGGAGACTATTGACTTTGACTCCCAGGCTTGCCAACTGAGAGTGAAGGGCACAAACCTGGAGGAGAACCAGTATGTCAAGGTGTGGAACTGTAAACTCAGTCATCTGTGGAAGTTTTTGCCATACTTGTGAAATCCTGATTGAAATAAGAGGGGTGTCTTAACTGTGTTTTTACTTCAGATGGGGGCTTACCACACGATTGAACTGGAGCTCAACAGGAAGTTCACTCTCGCTAAAAAGAGCTGGGACAGTGTTGTGTTGGAGAGAATTGGTAAGCGGGTTCTCCTGTGTTCGTATTTAATCATGGACTGCAGTTCCCCCCTCGTACAGCGAAGGTTCTAGAACTCTTTGTACCAAAAGCTAGCTGAAGTTCAGAGAATGCCGTGTGGTAGAAAAATGTCTCGTGGTTAAAGCGACGCCTGGAGTGAATATTACCCACAGATGTAGGGAAGAGCAAAGGCTGAACGTTCTCTAGGCGAGCTGAACGGGAGCTTGACTCAGCTGGGCGAGTTCTGCCAAAAAATACAAGAATACACTCATCCTGCAAAAAGAAAAGAAAAAGCTGAACCAGCCTCTACTATTGCTTCAGTGTAACGTGACATCATCCAGCTGGGAGGATGTTGTCCAATCACATACATGCAAGCACACATTCCTGGTAGATCAGGAACCAGGACTGCTGTGCTCTGTTTTCCATCCTAAGTTCAAAGATTCTTCCTGCAAAATGGATTTTCCTGAATTTCCTCCTCAAAAGATCAAGTCAAGGGTTTTGAAAAGCTGTTTTTTTCCCCTATGAATGAGGGCTGTTTGACCCAATACAATATTCCTAAGAAATATTGGCAAAATAAATATTTTCATTGTCCTTTTTCACATCAGCTACATTGCAGTGTGAACTGTCCATAATAATACTGCTTCCAGATAGCAACCATCCTAAAATGAACAAAATCTGTCTCATCCAAGTGGGAGTGTGTGGCCTGATTGACAGGATGACATTTTAACAGGTTTCTCCTTAAATCAAATGCAGCAACAAAGAGTGCATATTACCATGGCAACAGAGTTAGCTGACAGATGGGTTCATACATTTGAAGGAGTGTGGGGTGGGTGGGTGGGCTGCTGACTCATGTCACTGACACTGCTAGAAGAATGTTTTTTGAAATTCTTTGCAAAATCAGACATTAAATGCGAACTCCTTCACCACTAACAAGTAAAACCGCAGTAACTTGTGTCCGGTCCGCTCTGCAGAGCAGGCATGCGACGCCACCCAGAAAGCAGACGTCGCAGCTGTGGTGATGCAGGAGGGTCTCGCCAACCTGGTTCTGGTGACCCCTGCTATGACACTGCTGCGCGCAAAAGTGGAGGTCACCATCCCTCGCAAGAGAAGAGGAAGCTGCACCCAGCACGAAAAGGTACATCTGTTGATTTCATAGCAGACTTGAGAAAATTCAAATAGGAAGACAGACAGACGGTGGATGGACCACAGGTGCAGCCACTCTGATCATGAGACGGCCTTCATTTGCGACTCAGTTTCTGAGCAGAGTGAACAAAGCAGAGGAAGCAAATATGTTAACACCGTTGAAATGCGCTGTCACGTTTGCACAAAGTAAAATAGGTCAAAGCACAATAAATCCACGAAAATATGAAGTGACATTTGTGTGTAGTGTGATGTGTGTACCCGTCCAGGGTGAACCCCGCCTCTCGGCCAATGTCAGCTGGGAAAGGCTCCGCCCCCCCCCCCCCCCCCGTGACCAGTAACAGATAAGTGGTGTAGAAAACAGGTGGAGTGGGATGTGCGTAAGGCGAAACCTATTTTAAAACATAATTTTTGAATATGTCATCCTTAATCATTGGTTATTAAACATACCATGCCAGAAAACCTTCAAATGAAGAGGGCTGAATAAATGAAACAATGCCCTCCTGTGTTTTCATGAAGCAATTTTTTTTTTCTTTTTCTGCCAGATCAGTATTTCACATCACAAGCGTGTTTTTGTCCGCATCTGCTTACGAGCGGTCAGGAGCACTCTTGAATATCGCTGGAATCTAGTATCAAAACCGAGGGCACGCACATTTAACGCAGGAAGCCCGACGTCTCCTCCTCAGCCAAACACAGCAGCCGTCCCTGTTAACTCTCCACACCCCTCCATGATGACACCTGGTGTGTGTGTGTGTGTGTGTGTGTGTGTTTATAGGCGCTCGAGAGGTTCTATGAGGCTGTCATGCAGGCAATCCTTCGCCACATTAATTTTGACGGTAAGGCTGCCGTGCACAAATCAACACACATTTGCATTGTTTTTTGTTGTTTGTTTGTTTGTTTCAAATGCGTGTTGTGCGACGACGATATCCCCTCGTCATAAATTCCTCTTTGCCGGCTTTGAGGTAACCTTGCAGCTTCTCCCCTCCTCCATGTCCTAGTGGTGAAGTGCATCCTCGTAGCCAGTCCAGGTTTTGTGAAGGACCAGTTCATGACCTACCTCTTCAAGGAGGCTGTGCGACAAGACAATAAGATCCTACTGGAGAATCGACCCAAATTCATGCTGGTCCATTCCTCATCAGGTCATAAGTACTCGCTTAAAGGTAGGAGAAGGTGTTTCAGGGCAAGACGCCGGTTCCATCTCATCACAGGGGTTTTAAATGTGCGTCGTTTTCCAGAAATCCTCTCGGATCCCACAGTGACGAGCAGGCTCTCCGATACCAAGGTGAATACGCTTCAGACGCTCTTGTCGGTTTGCTTTATAAATCAAAGTTGACTTCATAAAACACAAATCAATGTATTAAATGCAATTTTTAAAAATATATGTATTTAATATCGTTCAGGCAGCAGGAGAGGTGAAAGCCCTAGAAGACTTCTATAAGATGCTGCAGCACGAGTCCGACAGAGCCTTCTACGGGTGAGTGGAGGGGCACAACGGCGAAAAATGTCAACGAATTCATGGTCGCTGATAATCAACAGCCTCTGTATCCCCGCCTCCTCCTCAGACTGGCCCATGTGGAGAAAGCTGCTGACGCCCTCGCTATTGACACCCTCCTGATAAGTGATAAGTTGTTCAGGTAGATACAGAGAGATGCAGCATGTTTCGGTCACATCATCGTGCCTCTTTTTTAAAAGTTTTCAAATCCAGCCATCCATCCATTTTTTTTAAAGAATTCTCACCCCGTTTCAGCTGATATTTCTGTAAAGTTGCTTCCAACCAACAAGTCGAACAGATTTTACACCAATAAAAATGTGCATCACGAGAATCGTTGGAGAGATTCAGTGTCCATAGTCCCTCCCTCGCAGCCTTTGTGGTTTTTAACTCACATAAATTCTGCACTGTGTGTGTGTGTGTGTGCGCGCGTGTGTAAATCAAGTCTGCTTGTGTGTCTCCATGTGAACGTCAAGGCACCAGGAAATCGCTACCAGGGCTCGTTACGTCCGTCTGGTGGACAACGTGAGGGACAACGGCGGCAACGTCAGGTATCGGTTATGTTACCCCCTTTTAACAAGCGTGCTGAGGTGGCACAGTGACTGTCCGTGTTTGAATATATGGGTACTAGTTCTTTTCCACATCCATTATAGATACGTGTCTTATAATGTGCTTTTGTCAGCATAAATATGAGCTCTGAGTCTGTCAGTTCACCGTAGAGTCAGATTGTCAACCAGAGCATGACCAGCTTCAGTCTCTGCATGGAACCATAAACCTGCGTTCCGCTGATGACGCTCTATTTTTAAATTTTTTTTTCTTGCAGAATATTCTCAAGCCTTCACGTGTCCGGGGAACGTAAGTGCACTTCTTCTGAATGACATCTTGAAAAGTCTTTTTTCATAGTGTTGGCAGGATTGTTTGTGACGTGTGTGGATAATTCCCAACCAAGACGTTTGACAAACGACACTGAGCTGCGCTTGAGCCCCCAACTTGAATGTAGATTTGATTGCACACTTGCAGAGCGCCAGAACAACAACGAAGGCTCAATAATTGTCAGAAGGCAACAGCGAACGCACAATGCAGTTGGCATGTAGCTGCCTTAAGATGGTATGACCTGCATGAGTAACACACCGCCATCTCCGACCATCTCCTCCAGAACTGACTCAGCTGAGCGGAGTGGCAGCCATCTTGAGGTTTCCCATCGCCGACCTGTCAGAAGCCGAGGATGATAGCAGCTCAGATGAAGATTGACAGAAACGGACCGTAGGGATCTTTTCTAAGAGAGAAAGGTCATCGAGCGTTGGAGAACACAAAATCACACTCTGTGTGTTGCAAAAAAAAAAAAAAAAATCTAAAGCTGCTGTGCCAGTTATTGAATTCCTTTTTCCTGCAACTTCACTCACCTCTTTGAAATCTGAGTGGCCATAACTTCACCTGATTCAGCGCAGCTTTGAAACCTTTGGTTTGAAGGGACATCTCCTATGAATGCTAATGAAAATGGATGTGTCTGATGTTGCCAAGTCCACATGAAAGCAGTTCAGATTTAGCGTGGCACTTAGAAAACAGCAACAAAAAAAAAAAACAACAACAAAAAATCATTGCTTTTGTTTTTCTTTTCAAGTGTATATACAGTATATCTTTCTTGCAATTACACAACAGAAGCATTCAACCTCTGGTGTCATTTTTTTTTTTTTTTGTCACACAGATGTTCTCTAAATGTATGAATGAAAATGGAACCGGGTATAAAAAATATAGAATTTATTATAAATAAGTATATATATATATATATATATTACAATCAAAAACTTTGGTTATGGGTATCACGACCCAAAACTACTGCATTTCGACTAACTAAAAATCAAGTATGCAGGATTTTGAATGTGACATACAGTATAAGTGACATCTGGGTTCAGCAGTTCAAACAATGTAAACTCGTTCTTTTCTGTCCAATTAGAAACTTCTCTTGTGAAGCGTCGGCAGCTAGGACTAAAGTGCATTTTAGAGCTTCTCCTGTCTTCATACCTCCTGCATCACTGCTTCTCCTAAGTGTCAAGTCTACCAGTGCAACCTTGCATGTATATCAGTGAATTAAATGAATCACTCAGTAGGACACTGGAAGGTCTTAATCCAGTCTAAATCCTCCAAGGTGCCCCAGTGCAGGTATATTATAGAGCAGATAACCATCACGTGCATGATTTGGTGGCTGTTGCCCCAGTTGTCAAACAGACCCGGGCTGAAACGTTCCGGGATCTGGATGATGTTCACCAACCCTCCCACCATAGCCAAAGAGTCCATGATGACAAAGAGTCGTAGAGAGTTTGGGCTTCCCACCCCGCTGCCGTACACCCGGTACAGGAAGAGGGAGAAGCGGAACAGGGCCTGCCAAACGAAAGCTCGCAGGCGTAGCACGTTAGTGCGGGCGGTAGTGGCGCAGTAGATGCCGTAGCCTGACAGGACGATGTAGACCAGCAGGGCGGTCTGTTGCACAGTTGGGTAGCACAGAAGGGTGATGTGGATGATAGGAAGCGCACCTGAGGGGAAAGACGCGACAGTGAATTCACCTCTACTAACCTACGTATCATTGAACCGGTTGGGTGTAATGCTAGCTGTTAGCGACTACACTTTAACAAAATGCCTCTTTAAAGCAACAAAAAGCAACATTTGTGAGTCTGCTGCCACAAGTGATACCGGATGCTCGTAGATTTGTAGAAGAAAAGACTCACAGGACCTGGATAGATGGGAATGATGACATCGCTCACCAATACATGTGAGCCAACCATAGATACCATGTCTACAGACTGGGCTTTAAAAAAAAGTTATATTTAATGTTTTGGAGTATATTCACTTCATATACAACAGAACCAAATACTATAAATCACACCTGATCAATTTGTGGTTCTCCGGCCAACTACCTACCCAGAGTATTAACAAGGCAGACCCCAAACATGTCGAGGGACAGCAGGGTATCGTACACATGTTCCCCTCCTACGTGGTTCATGAACACATGGTAGACCACCGAGCCCACGGTGGGGCTGAGGCAGGCCAGGTAATGGACCACACAGATCCACAGGCACTCCACCTCCCTCCATGGAATGCTTAAAGGTAGCAGCACCAAAAAGAGGAAGAAAGGGATACCTGCCGAGACATGTTAATAATCACAGCAAGCAAATATCACATAGCGCAGAACATTACGAGGAGTTTCATGTTCTGAGTGGTTCTTCTGTTCTTCCTGGGAACAAGGTGGAAGATACAGCCTTGACCGAGGCTAATACCGTCACTTCCCCTCAGTAAGAGTGTTAGGCTTAATGAACTTACAGGATAGGCGAGGAGAAAATGGAGCAGGGAAGTATCCTCCTTCACAAGCTGTGAGAATCCTGAGCTCAGGCAGTTGATATATTACTATTTCTGGAACTTGCGTCTGGATTTATAGGTCTTTAATCAAAAGTACAAATTAGAAATCGTGCTCTGAAACTGCTCCCAAAGTATTTTTTCTTGTGTGTTTTGCTCAACGTATGGAAAACTTAACTTGCAGAAGCTGAGAAGTGTCGGCCAACCACACACATCCTTTAAAGACCTAGTTAACAGCAGGATATTTCCAGGGACAGGGATTCCCAGGGCAGATTATAGCTAATACCCCATATCCTCATTACACACCCCTGTCAGCGCTTATAACTGGCCATAAGTGAGAGTAGTGGACATAGGTGACCTTTGTTTGTGCTCGTCCCTCTATGAGATAGAGGGATGAGCAAGGTGAGAAATACCAGATTTGTAGTAATGACATCAGATGCATTTAAAAAAATGAACCTACATTGTGTTTTAGTTTAGTTCCCATCAGACTGAACCACATCAAATCTCAAATCAAAGTAAATGCCAGGACTTACCGTGGGAGTAAATGTTCCCCAGCTCATTGTGCATGTAGAAGAGGCTCCTGAGGCACTCTTGAGCCGTGGACACTGGCCGGTAACCCGTCAGAACATATTTGTTGAACTGAAGATGTGAAGGGGTTTTAGCAAAGTCCAACAGCCGCGGCCCTTTGTAAAGCACCATAACAACTCCCTGCAGGCTCTGCCCTTACATTTAGAACTGTTCTGGTTCCTCACTGTTTACATCCTGAGCGAGGCCACGCGTAGAACTCCTCAGCAGAGTTCTGACCCCCTCGCTGGAAACTCTGGTCTCTGAAACACCATCATTGGACAGGTGCAATTCCAGGCAAGCAACCTGTTGAGCTGGCCAAGTGGCATGCTTTCAGCAGGACCAATCAGCAAAGAGTTCTTATTCCTGGGGATAAAGCTGGGGTAATCCGCACAAAAAGCCACGTGCCCTACGGCAGCTGCTGCTCGTCGCAACTCATAGCTTAGTCACACCTTAACTTCATGATTAATATATTTATATCTGGATCTTTAGTTCTGGACCAAGTAGTTTCTATTCCCTCATGCTTGTCTATGACTGAGATTATAACGGTTTATCAGATGGTTGACTTTCTTTATTCTTTACTAATTCCTTGTCATGCACATGCACCTTCAAGGGTTATTAGAGCTCAACGATATATCAAATTGCACTGAAATTTCTATACAGCACAGTGCAATACTTGCTGAAATGTGTTACAACATAACTCTGAACTATATCATGTAAGAAATACTTTTGTGCTGCGGAGATATTCCCTGCCTGTAAATTGTATTCTACAGACTTCTTAACAAAAAAACAACAACATGAACATCATACCGTATTCCATCAAAATGCTTTTCAGTTTGGGTTTGTACAAGCATGAAAAGCTCTGAAAATGCCGTTGTTTTTTTTTACATTTAAATAAAGCCAGAAAAATTTGAAAAAAAAACCATCGAAATTTGCTTCGCAATCACAGTATCTGCATATTTGAGTATATGTAGTTTAGTTAAGATGTTGCAGTATCAGTCAAAATTCTGTAACATTTTCACACACAAAAAAACCCCAAAAAGCAAGAAACTTTCTGATTCTTTCATTTTAATTCATCAAAAACTGTACAATAATAAACAGATGTTTCCCACAAGTAGTAAAAAAGACCCTAAAATAAATTATACTGAATTACTTATTAATCAGAAATATTTTGGGTTTTAATATACAAGCAGATTTGACTGACTGGATGAAAACAATGAGCAGTGGACAACTCCATTTGTCAAATCCCCTTTTCTTTGCATGTACAGTGATCACTAAGTGCAGGACAAAAACATATTGCAGGCTGCATACAAATATACATTACACAATAAAGCCTAACAATTGAAAATGTTAAAATGTTGTGTTTAGACTTACAAACGCAAAAAAAAAAAAAAAGATTGCCTACCGTTATTAGTTGATGGTCTAGAGAAAATAAAACTACTATACAACTAGGAAATGATGAGAAGTTTTACACAATGGCAGAAAAAGAGAATGTTCTTGTTGTTGTTGGCAGGGTTAACCTGCAGAAGAAGAAGAGAGCGAGAAATGAATGGGACTGCTGATTCAATGTTGACTTTTTAGTTCGAGTCGTCTCTTCGTACCTTGATAGCCACTGTTCCCGAAGAAGCCATTCAGATCGTACTTTCTGTCCTTTGCCCCTGAACGTGAAGAGAAGTTGCTTTCAAATAGCCATTCTACGTCAATACCGCATCAAATTCAGCCTAGCGTAGAGAATGGAAGGGCCTTTTGCTGAGTCAGTAGAAAAAACAAAATTGAAAAAAGACAAAAGCGAGTTGAAGCGAGTGGGCTGCTAGACAAATCCACTCTTTGAGCTGTGACCTCCTGCAGTTCTTGTCTGTTCCTTCAAATTCTCCTCAGTCTTAACAAGGACTTAACAGAATAATTAAGGGAAATGTGCTGATTCCCTTCATCACAAAATGTTGGATATGGAGGTCACTGCCATTCCCATGCCTGTCTGGCAAATATGTGGCTTTAGCCAGCATTTGGCTTCGTTTATAAACTTTGTACAGCACCCTGCGTATAAAGTATTGCTTTCATTTGTACTGTCACCCTTTTAGTGACCCGGCCAACCTTCCAACCAATACGTTTTTTTTAGTTTTCCATTTTGTGTTGCTTTAACTTCTCTTTTTAACGTACCTTGTGGTTGAAAGTGCAGTTTGAGGTGCTGCTGAATATGTAGCTGTCGTGGCAGCTGCTGTTGGTGCAGGTCATCTGGTTGTTCAGGCACCTGAGCAGCAGCCTGTGTTTCTGTGGCGGGTGCTGACTCTAGGGTGTGGCTGGCAGCGCTTGCAAGGCTTGCTAAGTCCTTGGCACCCAGATCAGGTGTTGCGGCCGACTCTACAGGCAGATAAGATGAGGCTGAAGGGTAAACTAAGGTGGGACCGGAAGTGGGAGCAGCTGGAAATGCCACAACTAGGGAGGGAGAGCAGAAACGTAGCAGGGGCATGAGGTGAGTTGTGTAACAAGGATTGTTCACTATGTATGGAATGAAGCAACCATAGAACTACCTTCTGGCTGCACTTGTCCATTAATGTAGCCCAAATTTCCTGAAAATGACCACAAAAAAAATAAATAAAAAAGCTGAGCATGAACTAGAAAGTGAGAAAAGAGAACTGTGCCCATGCAGAGATTTCTTACCATATCGATTAATGCCATCGCCATCAACTGCAAGGCCAGGAGTTGGAACGTCTTTTAGTAAGAGATAGAACAGGTATGATAAGAAGAGGAGTTAGAATCTTTGAAAGGGAGTCCTCTCTGTGTGGGGAGACATACCGCGGGACTCTCCAGCTGTAGCCGACTCCAGAGGCAGGGATTCATACGGCAAACCAACATCTGTAGAAGGCAAAATAATTGTCAATGAGCAATCAAACACTTTCTACGTTTCCTGCGCGGATGACCTAGTAGCAGTAACAGGGTCATACCGTACTGTCCACCAGCTTCTGATGCAGATTCAAGGGGCTGTGGCTGATGAGCTCTCTGATTATCTGTGGACAGAGGTCAGCAAAACTAAGTAGGACACATGGTGAAGGTGTTCAAAGCTGTTCGTGATGAAATGAGCAGCAAAACTAACCATATTTCGCTGCAGATTTAGCGTCACCGCCAAAACCGAGAGTTTGAGGTGTGTTGGGAACTTCGCCGCCGCCTTGGCAACAAAACACACACACACACACACACACACACACACACACACACACACACACACACCAAGTTAATTCAAATAAATAGGCAAACTAAAGATAACTTGGAAAGTCCACACCAACCCAATGTACAAAAAAACCCTCCAATTTTCCTGATCAGATCTGCCCCCAGGTTTTCCTAAACTACACCCTTCCCCCAGGTTTAGTCAGTATCTAGATTTAGCATCATCCTGCTAACAATCACAACTAAAATCTTGACTTCCTTGGTGATCGGTTCAGAAGCTGTTGTTGCTGTCACGATGGTGAACTCTCACCGAAATTGCCGGTTAATTTCCTGTTATTTCCATATCCAAGATGTTCAGGCTGATGTGGAGACCCGGCCATGCCTGAGAGAAATATTATTCAGGGAAGCACAAGAAAATATCACCTGCATACACATTAATATTCATTGGGGCTTGATTATGACTGCCTATAGAAGTTTAATCTACTTCAGGGTTTGCTTTTTGATTTTTGTTTACCATATTTGCTCGTAGATTTGGCCTCTGGACCCCAGCCAACTGGTTGAGCTTCATGAGGCACTCTTCCATAGCTGTATTTGCCGGCTTTATTTCCAAGACCGAGGAGTTGGCTGCCTATGGGGAAGCCATCATACCCTGAGCACAGAAGGGGGGGTAAAAAAAAAGAAGTTCTTAGCATCTGATTTAATCCTGGAATATCAAAGACAGAATCATGAGCAAACACTGACCGTATTGTCCAGGTACAGGAACCCCTCCCATGCCAGCACCAAGGCCACCTGCAAGAGTAGTGATGAATAGAGTTAAAGCATGTGAGTGACATGTGCCAGGACTGAAATGCCTTGTATGTAGGATGTCCACACCGTATTGCCCATCACCCGCAGGTCCATGGCGACTCCCACCATAACCTGGAGACAATTGAGAGCCAAAAATGTTTTAATGCGCAAGCTTGTATGTGTTTGTAAAACTCATTGATAGTGAATCAGTAGTAGCAGCAGTATTGTCCACGCAGCGTCCGCATAGCCAGATACTACTACTACTGCATACTTTCCTCCACCGTTACCTGTTAAGGGGTTGCCACCAAACTGCAACCCACCAATGCCTACATCGTTGTCAGCAAGAGAGAGACAGAATAACATCAGGAACTACAAAAGGCCACCATCTTTCCAAACATTTCCTTACCGAGCAGCATTTTAGCGGAGTGATGAAACTCACTCACCGTACTTGGCGTTCGATTTCTCTGCACCCACACCAGGCTGACCACCAAAAGGCAGGCTGCCCATTCCTGCAGCATTGAAAAAAAGTATTTACATTTTTTTGTGATTTTGCAAACAGAGCTCCAAAAAAAAAAAAAAAAAAAGGAGCAGTACCTCAATTAGGATTTGAAGGTGAGTTAACATACCTCCGTACGTGCTGCCTAGGTGTCCATTTGGACCAAGGCCAGCTGCCTGAGGCTCAAACTGACTAATCCCTGCACAAATATACAGGAAATATTTGTTCTTTGTTTCTATGAACACACATTTTTACGTTACTAAAATGCACACATAATTCTCAGACCAAGTTAGCATTAAAAAAAAAAAAACATTGACGGGACTAAAAATTGGCTATCCACAGCTTAGAAAGGCTGAATTGATCAATTCCACAGAGTACAAGCCTTTTTTTTTTCCAGCCGTCATTATGTTTGTTTTTATTTAATTCTTTGGCATATTTTTGCACTGTAGATTATTTTACATCACTTTTTTGCAGCAGTTTGCTTACCATCTAGTCCAGCAGGGATTACTGGGACACCATTGGAAGGAACTTGTTTGCTGCCCCCTGTGGATTCGGAACTAAATTTCTCAATAACGGATTGTCAATGTTACAGTGAATTGTCCTAACTGTCATCTGTATCATACCTGACGTAGCATCAGCTGTAGGCACCCCCTGGGCAAAATCTGGAAAAAGAAATTTACACAAAAAAACAATGGTATGGTTTTGTAGATTTCTTGCAACCAAAATAAATGTCTGTTCTTTAAACGCAGAATTCAAACTGTCACATACTTGCATAATCAGGCTGTACGCCAGCACCATATCCATTCCCATAACCTGTAAATACGACATTATAAACCATCTCAATCAGTACATCAAACACATTCATTCAGTGTTAACATGAATGAATGTTGGAGCCTACCTGATTTAGACGTGCCTGTTTCACCCTGACCTGCATTGCCTGGGTAATGTCAGAATGTATAGAACAAGTCAAAGACTGTGTCTGGGGGTCCAACCTCAGCCTCCATAAAGTCACTAGACATGTTGCAGTGTTGTTTAAAGCTTATTCTTTGAAAGTGCACCTGCATTTGGGTGTCCTCTTCCATACCCAGCTCCAAGGAAGGCCCCTGGTCTGTAACCTGAGAGCATAAAGGACCATGAGGACAATTATATGTATTCCAATGTGCTATGGCGTAACTGGTTCATTTAAACAGAAAAAAACAATTTCACTCACTTGGCTGTTTAGCCATCCCTGCATATGGGTATCCAAGGCCTAACGAGAGAGAGAGAGAGAGAGAGAGAGAGCGAGAGAAATATCATAGAATGCTGAACAAATCACATCTAAACCAAGACAAAAAAAAACTAAAGTAAATATTACCAGCTCCGTAGTTGTTGTGTCCATTGAAGGCCCCTGGTCCGTAACCTTTGGTAGACGAAAATCATGAAAACCGTAGAAATAAGCCAAATACGCATAAATCACACAAAAATGTATACATTAACTGATAAATAACAATGAGATAACTACTTCATAGGAACAATACCTGTATCATGAAATGCACTGTATGATACATGCAGATAAATAGTTCTATTTAGTTCTTATAACTATGATATCAACAAACATTAACTGCTCAGGCAACACAGATCTAGAAAAAACCCCAAATAGGCTCTTTCTTTTACAGGAGGAGTTACTTCTTGTTTTGTTTTTTTTATGGACAAATTCTTGAACATTTGCCCAAACAAACACACAAGATACGACATGCTGTGTGTAATACGGCTGCTGGCAGGCTGAGTGAGTGACCTGTCAACGGAGCTGTTTCCTGTCTTTCTGCTAAACTGAAATGCCAACCTCACAACTGACGGTCAGTGAGACCCCAGAGCACACAAGTAAACACTGCAAACAAAATTTTAACTTTGGAGACACACAGAAATCATAGAGGAATTTGAATACTTTTTTCTCCCCTCAAAAACTCTGATAACTGCAGGTCGTATTTATTTGTTTCAGATGCCTTAACCTCCACCATTTCAATGCACGCTGGCACCACACCTACAAGATTACCATTAGCATGCTGACAGTCACATTTGCATAAACATCTTCAAACTGCGGCAGGTTTCTGCTCATATCAAGCAACACAGAGCCAACAGTTTAGGAAAGGTGGAGTTGAGTTACCGTTGGGTGCAGCACCGAATCGGTTTGGAACACCGGCTCCTGCTCCATAACCTGACAGCAAAAGCATTCTTAGCTTTGTGAAAGTAACAGTGTAAAGAACATGGGTCATTAGTGTATAAGTACCTTTTGTGTTAGTGCCAGCTGATGCTCCAATGCCGCCATTATAACCTTAAATACAATGAAAAAAAAATTTTTGTCCATTTTTTTTCATGTGTTTAATATTCAAACATGTACTAATTGATTCCTTATGGACAATTTGTGTCAGTTTTAACTCTTTAATACTACACAAAGATTTTTTTAAAGTTTCCTGCATAAAGTTATGATAATCGTTTCACACGGTTAATGAAAGCCATAGTCAGATTACCAGGTCTGGGTATTTTCATCCACTGTCCATTAGGTACCCCCGATGGTCCGCAGTCTAGAGTAAACATAAAAGCTGTAATTACAAAAAGTGAAAAGACACCAAATACATACATTTAACACCTAGCTAGCGTTTAATTTGCTCCAGTGTGCTAAAATGTTGCTATCAATATACAACTTATTAACAAGAGAGCGTGTGAATGTGTACCAGGATCCACTTGTTTAGTTCCCTGTCCTTTAGAGGTTGAAGTTCCTCTTCCAGTCTCTGAAAGTCAGTACACAATGATTAGTTGTGTTGAATATGACTTTTCCATAAATATCTCCTTTAAGTACTACTGAGCATGTATGGTTATCTTGAAGGGGAATAAAAATTCAGAATTCAGCTATTTCAAAGAGCAACAAACTTTAAAAATTACACAACAAAGTAACACACATTTACTCTACCAACAGACATGACAAAAATCTGTTCTAAATGTTAAATTAATAGTTTTGATAGTGGGTGAAATGTATTTATTTGCTTTTTGTGGTGAGTTAAATGAAAAGACTGGTATCACTTTCATGCCTGGATGCTAAATGGGAGTAGCCAGGAGATTCTTAGCTTAGCTTAGCATAAACGCTTAAAACAAGGGAAGCAACCAGTCATAACTCTGCTGAACGGTTAAAAACAAAAGACACCCAAGGCCTGCTAAATAACACAAATTATTCTTCCTCTTAAACCTCTATAAAACACTACCATGATATGCTTGGGCCTTAAATGCAAGTTTAGCTAAGTCCAATGCTAAGCTAAGCTAACAACCTAGCTCAGTAACAAGCTTCTGATTCTGATGATTTTCTGAGGAAGATGCAAATAAGTGCTTTCACCCACATGTCAAACTATTGCTTTACAAGACAAATTTATTATTCAAATATTCACAACGTGAGGATTTTTAAAGAGACAACATTAAATACAAACAGATGTGTTTGAAATTAGTGAAAATGTGTTGCGACAAAAAGAGTGCATGCAATAGAAACACGATTATTCAAAACAGTGGTTAAAAAACATAATAGGGTCTTCGCCTGAAGCACCTTCAGGCTCAGGCCCTAATTCAAACAATTACAAACACTGGCTTGGATTAACTCTCAAGTGTGCATTTTATCTTCTTTACATGCCATCATGACAATTGAATCTTCATTAAATTTTGTATTTACACTGTAAAAGTACAGTATAATTGGCAAGTAGGACTGAATCCTAGCCATGAAACTGCACAAATGCTCCAGTTAAAAATCCTGAGACAGAGTGATCATCTAACACAGGACAAACACAGAGGTCAGCCAACAGGGTCACATGCAATCAAAAACATGTCCAAATCACACTTTAGTTTACCAGCTGCCCCAGGCTTCCCTGATGGGAGACCTTTGACCCCAGGTAGGGTCAGTCCTGCTTCAGGTTGACTCTTGGTTACTTCTTCTGGTGCCCCCTCGGGCTCACCACCAGTCAAAGTTTCTTCAGGGATGGTGGTTTCTGTACTCTTAGCCGCCACTGTCTCAGGAGCAGCTTTGATTTTCAGGGATTTGGTGCTTTTGGGGACAGAATCCCCCTCAGTGTTGCTGCCAACCCCAAAATCAACGTCTGTCTCTGCACCTTTTTGCTCAGGCACAGCACTTCCTGTCACATAACCTAGAGGCCACATGTTGTGTCAACATATGATTTTGCTGAATGCCATTACTGCTAATGCCAACTTCCTGTTTCTCAATCAACACACAATTCACGCGTGCAGAAACACACCAAACACCTACGAATAAAAAGGTTTGTCCTCAGAAATAACAGTACACTTGCAGTGGAAGTACACGTCACACGGGAATGACTATCATTATATCGGGCACAGTCCCTTCAGCAGCAGACCACAGAGCCATCAGTGTGCTTGCTTACAATATGTTCCTATCGCTAATAACTGTGTAACCCTGTTAGCTCAATGTTGATGGTGGAATGAAGAACACAAACAACCAGAGGCAGCAAATGTACAGAAGACCATTCATTTTTCCAAAAAATGCAAAGCAGAAATAAAGTACTCAGTAGAAACACATTTTAGTTGTTTTTTCAATGGCTATCTCATACGGTTAAAAGAAATCCTGACTAAAAGGTTGTTTTTTTTATATATAGTAGCTAAAAAAGTATCAGGACAAATATAGTGGCATTTTTCCATATCATAGTAAAAATAAGTTATGTATAACTTCAACTATTTTACTTTTTTAAAATGTTTTTGTAATGTTTTTTTATTTAACTGATTTAACTCAAATGTCTTTTAAATGCATTCAAGTAAAGCAAAGGGGAAAAAAACAAAGATACAAGATCTTACAGTCAGAGCTGATACAGCATATCTCTATGGGAATACTTTAAAATAATCCTGAATGCTAGAAAAATACTAACAAGATTATTCTGAGGGTTAAATCACAGTTAAACCTCAAATAATCTTATGACAAGAGGAGGTTGAAGCTCCACTTTCAGTACTAATTGTGATCCCAGACTAAATGTAAACTGCTGAGTGTTGAGTGTTCTGGATCAGGCGCTGGTTGAGGGTACTTACCTTGTGGAGGGACTGAATCCGGCTCTCCTGCTGGCCCAATGTGGGGGACCACTGGTGCAGGTCCAGAGGCGGCTACCTTCAGACTTTTGTGCTGTGAAAGAGTGATTCTAGGTTCAGGTGTAGGTTGAAATGCTGGTGCCGGTTCAGGTGTAGCCACAGGGATGAGCGGTAGCTGCTGGTAATTTTTTCCTTGAGGCACAGGTGAGGGTAGCTGTTGATGTTGCTCTTGTGTCACCATGATAACGATGCCACTGGTTGGCTCAGGGGCAGCAAGAGCTTCACCATGGATAATAGCTTGTTGAGGTGAACTAGCCTCTGGTGCCCCGCTTGGTTGCTGGGGTGACAGAACTTCACCTTTAAGGCCTTTTCCATTGGACACACCTGCACCCTTTACACCCTTTCCACTCGGCATCACACCGTAACCTAAGAACCAAACAGAACCATGGGGACTGATGCCAAAAAAAACGATCTGCTAATAGAGAACTACCATAATGTACTTACCATTATTAGCAGCTTTAGCTAACTGTCCATTTGGTAAGCCAGCATGACCACCGTAACCTTGGAAACAAAATCAGTCTAGGGTCACAAATCATATGACCAATGCTGACCTTCTGATCCATTCAAGAAGTGAAGCTGGGGGATTTTCATCTTACCATTGCTGAAAGACTTTGCTCCTGTACCAGGTGACACAGCTCCAACTCCTTTGGAGGTGTGGGGGTTTGCACCTCTGCCTGTGCCGTATCCTGCAAACAATGGCGTATAAATACATTAACGGGTACAACTTGACCACCGAGCATTCGGTACTCATTCAGAGAGGTGGAAATCACAGAGTAATACTAATATTTTGAGTCAAAGTCTTGCAAGACAAAGTAGCGGGACATCTATGCTTTGTCCTATTCCTCACCACCTCATTCGTGAATACGAATTTCAAAAATAAATGGAGTAGCTCGAATGTACCATTGGGTTTATTTCCAGATCCGCCAAGTGTAGCATGATTTCTAACTCCATGACCTTAAGAGAAATATAACATGAAATAAGCAGCACTTGGAATCATAGGAAACAAATGTATTGTGTGCAAGAGGTGAATATTAATCACCGTTGGGTTTGGGTGCATATCCTTTAGGGAAACCAGCTCCAGCTCCATAGCCTGGGATAAAACATAGCCAATGAATCCCAGTGACCCAGGAGGACAATTTTCTGTATGACTGTATCAGTAATAGGTTTCGGTACCGTTGGGTTTAGCTCCGTATCCATTGGGAACAGTCCCATAACCTTCAGAGGAAATATATCATGAGAAAATGATCCATATTATTTAAAAAAAAACAAAAACTGTTTGTTTGGGATCGAATCATACCTCCTCTGGTAGCTCCATATCCTGTAAATTATTCATGAAAGTAAGTTACAATTCGACGGTTGTCATCCAAATATAACAGGTTTGAATCATCAATGGTTTTGAAAATGCAGTTACAGTCTCACCGTTGGGCCTGACGCCATATCCATTTGGAATATTACCGAACCCTAAATACAAAAAAATTCAACCAGTGTTATACCATGAAAACATTTCCTAATCTGATGAAGCATTCATATCAAATGATGCAATATACATAAAAACTGTAAATATCTTTGAATACACATCATGAAATCATGGTTACCTGGTTTTACTGGTCTGGCAGCTCCACCGTTGGGGTATCCATAACCTTCAGTGTGTCCAACAGCAGTAATATTAATATGACCAAGAAGAAAATACGAGTAGATTAGGATGAATAAATGCTGACTCACCATTTGGCACTGCTCCGTTCCCATTAGGAGCTCTGCCTCCAGCATAACCTTCACATTTGATCACACAGCGGGTTTAGATCATTTTAGATCTGCTATTTTTTTTGTTTTTTTGTATTAAGTATCATTTATGGATTTACCATTGGGGGTTGCACCTTGTCTGGTGGGCACACCTGCTGCAGCGCCGTAGCCTGAAGAGTGATTATTGGCACACGATCACCAAAACTGAAGATGCCTGACTTTTGCTTTAAAAGTAAGTGTAGTCCCACCGTGCTTGGGCCCCTTCATTCCTCCATTTCCAAACCGAGGTCCCAGACCAAGACCAGTGCCGCCAAACCCACCATTGTAGCCTGATGGTGCAGTAAAGACAGTGAATTCACAGATCGGTTTTATTCATCACTGCAGACTCATTTATGACTCACCTCCCATGGGGTGAGCTCCAAAACCATTATAACCATTACTGCCATACGCTGGAAACACAGACACAAATATTAAAGCTGTAGTATTAGTTGTTGTACCAGGGTACTGCATAACGGCCTTCACTCACCCTTCCCTTGGTTTCTGGCCAGCTGAGGTACTCCCAGACCTCTTGACCCTCCCATCACACCACCTGGAACTTTCATTACAAAATTACTGATGAATGAAAATATTGATTTATTCTCCTGGACACCAAGAAAGCAGAAGGTGAATCACCTGCTCCGTACGGTGGTTGGCCGTATCCTTTCATGGCTTTACTCCCAGCTGCCCCCTGGCCTGCTGGATACACAGATACTTAAGTTACTATGGAGGCCTGGAGTGGTCAGAAAAATATAATTATATGTAAATAAATAAGTAAGATTGGATAAATAATAAAATGATATATAGAGACCAAAAAAACATAACAAGTCCTCCTAATTTAGTCATTTTGAGCCCATGAGATTTGTTGGCTGAATTCAATTATTTTGAGGCCACAAAATAATAAGATAAGATGTGTTTGCAAGTTTTTATAAACGTGTGGGAACAAACTTTATCTTGTGGCCTCAAAATAACAAAATTAGGGGAATACGTTATTAGTTATCTCTTATGCCCACAAAACCAAACAAAATAGACTCTCGATATCCACTCCAGGGCTTTGTACAGAATAAATGGCCGTAAATGTGAATGCATGTGTTTCACTGCTCAGTCGCTGATCTCTCACCATTTGGTCTGCCGCCGTTGCCACTGGATGGACCTGCTGTTGCTGCTCTTTGACCTTGAAAAGCACAAACCACCTCTTATATTCAAATCTACTGTGTCGTATACAGGACGACCTTAACTTTCTTCATTTAAATCAATGAAATGGCAGACATTACCATTGGCTTTAGCTCCGTTTCCACCGTGATGACCGGCTGCCACTCCGTAACCTTGAAAGGAAATCAAACTAGAGAGTCACTAACACAGAGACCCACCAACTCATAAAATCAACTGATTGAACCTGTCAGTTTACCGTTCAGCTGTCCTTTGTTTCCATTCGGTGCTACACCAGCTGGAATGCCATAACCTACAGAGGTGTGACAGGTAGCGCAGACATCAGGTTATATGAGTAACTTAAACAGGCTCAACACATCACCACGTCGTATATCTGAAGTACCATTGCCTTTAGTTCCTTGACCACCATGTGAACCGGCATGGGCTCTGAAACCTGCAACATAAAGACAAGTGAGGTCATCAGTGAGTGAGTGAGTCAACATGTGTGGAGATGTCATGAGTCAATCATACCGTTGCCTTTCACTGGTTGTTCACTGGCAGGGCCGGCTTGAGCTCCATGTCCTGCAACCATGATTACACAGTCAAGGTACAACTACTTGATGTCTTCCCACACAATACAAAATTGGAGCTAGTGGGTGGAAAACGAGTCTGGTACAACAACATTTTTCCTGAATTTAAACTCTCAAAAAGAATGGGGAAACAAGGAATAAGATAAGATCAACCTTATTCATCCCGTACTCTGGAAATTCTGTATAAGTAAGTATATACACAACTGCTTTCGTATTACACATACAGTATGTGGATGACAGTATGGATGAAGTATTGCACAACAAAGCTCAGTGCTGAGATAAAAAGACAGGACAGAGGAGGTGTTAACCTTCAGACATTTTCCTGTTGAAAAGCCTGACAGCCGATGGGAGGAAGGATCTGTGGAAGTGCTCCTTCTTGCACTGAGGGTGCAGCAGTCTGCGACTGAAGGAGCTACTGAGGGACTCCACAGTCTCATGCAGGGGGTGGGAGGTGTTGTCCATGATGGACATCAGCTTGGCTAACATCTTCCTCTCCCCTACTTTCTCTATGGAGTCCAGAGGACAATCCATAACAGAACTGGCCCTCCTGACCAGCTTATTCAACCTGTTCCTGTCCCTCCCAGTGCTCCCGCATCCCCAACACACCACTGCAGATGCCACTACAGTGTAATAACAGGGGCTCAACAGAGTCCTGCACACTCCAGAGGACCGTAGTCCCCTCAGCAAGTGGAGGTGACTCTGGCCCCTCTTGTACAGGATATCTGTATTTGTGGACCAGTTTAATTTGATGTTGCTTAACTCAGGATTTTCCCATGATATGAGGATTATGATTTTCAAGGCTTGAAACTCTCAATATTGGGATTCGTTATAAATAACTGAGCACAAGCTTATGACGCCCAATTTTCAATCCATCTTTAACATCCAGGTTTTTGTCAGTTTATTAATTTGTTTTTGCTGCCATCTCTAGGTTGGAATTTTCACCTTCCTGCACTACCAGTTTAAGATCAAAAACACACATAAGTGGTGCTGACTGATGTCACTTCCTGCAGAAACTCAAACATGTCTGTTTAATATATTTACTGTAAGTTAGCCAACAAGCAGCATTCATTCACTAAAATGTGGTTCTGCTCAAGTCAGGGAAAATCTTGGCCTCCTCTGACCGCTGTGTGTAATATCCAGTGTTTACTATGTTGTGTTGAGAACTCTGACAACAAGGACACAAAAAAAACCCTGAATGAGATGGACATTTATTACGTCAAATCACAGGCCTCTGAGTGCAAGCTGTCCAGAATACTGACCTTGTGGGTTCACACCCGCTGCTGCACCGTAGCCTTAAACACAAGAAGAGAGATTTTTTTTTCTACCATTTTACAGAGTGATACAGTGATTTCAGAGGGGCTAAAAAGACATACCTTTCACTCCATTGTTGACCCCAGCAGCTGCTCTGTAGCCTTAAATAGAAGACAAAAATGTATGCAACAAGAATTTGTACTTGAATTACTAACCTGTGGCGCAGATTTATTTCATGTTGACTGACCTAATCCTTTTGTGGGGTATCCACCAAAACCATTCTGTGCCCCCATTCCTAGACCAACACCTTAGAAATAAAATAATTATAAATAGTAAAGATAATATGAGGATAGATGAATTCATAGCTGGAGAAATTAGCTGTTAATTTACCTTTAGATGGCATCAACATCCTTCCAAACGCTCTGCCATTCTGAGGTGTATTACCTGAAAAGAAAATCATCATGACTGTGAATAAATCCTGAGAGGAAACGACTGAAACTTTTTACGAGGAGAGAAAGTGCTGATTCACCATGACGTTGTGGCCCCGCACCGTTGGATACTCCAAACGCAGCACCGTAACCTTAAACACAGCACATTTACCGTAAATTGACAGAAGAAAGATTCGCTGACTGACCTGGAAACATAACACAGATGGCAAAAAACTGCAATCGTGCGAGAACTCGCAAGTCAGCACACACAAACGTTTCAGTCGGATCTTTTGTCTATTTGTTCTACGTTACATTTGCAATTTGTCTTGACCAGCGAACACCAGCTGCAAAAATTCCAAATTTTAACAAACTTCCACGTCTCTATTGACCCGACTGTCAAATGAGGCTGGCCAATAAAGGGATAACACAAAGAAACATTTACAAATAAAAGTTTTCAGTTTCACTTTAACACCTATTTAATTCATTATACATTTAACTTGAAATAAAACATCTTTTTGATTGCACTGTCCATACTTTTGCTCTCAAAGCTTTTTTTTCTACTCTGAGTTTTGTTCGCAAACGTATTCTGTTTGCTCAATAAAGTCAACCCCAGGCCACATCAAAGGGTTAAGCCAAATGCTCTGCCTTTTTCAAAATTTTTCCACTGTGAGATAAACTTCAACTGATATTGAATTAAGTGTCCGAAGACTAACTTTTCCCAATATAGGAGACAATCTCCCCTTAACTTCAGTAATTAGAAAACAACACTTAATGTTTTAAACCCAGTGAGTCAGGCTTGTGGGAGGTAGTGAGTGGAGACACAAGTGAAGTCAATGGAGTGACTGTGTACAAGTAGTAAAACCATTCTCTTGCCCTCTCACGGAGGGATGCTACATTTAGACGCCTGCTGCCACTAAAGCTGAGCTGCCTTTGATTCCAGCGACTGAGACCGCCGGTCAGGAGAAAACAGCATCTATAACTGCTTCGCATCATCGCAAGAAAACTTGGTAAAGGGCCGAACACACTTAAGAAGTACACAGGGAGTGTTGCTAAGATTTCACTTTAGCATGATTGTTTGAAATTTGACAGGCAAACCCGAGCATGTGAGACATCTGTCTCATCTCCTGAGCAGGTTGGCCACAGGAAGGCTGCAGCGCGGGATGAATGAAACGAAGCCGAGAATAACAAACACAACCGCAATTAAAAGCTTAAAAAATAAAACAAAACCCTTATTTAAGTCATTCATTTATGAGTTTGGATTACTTTAACAATATAAGGTGAAAAAAATTAAAAATTGGAATAAAATACATGGCCACTCTTCACGTTGTAGACACGTTTATAGACCTTTTATTTATGTAAGAGCATTTCTTTATTAATTCATTCATGCATTCATTCATTTCTGGCCAGTGGATCGGTTTAAATCGGTGCCATACTTTAATTTCAATGAATTGTTAATCAGAAATGGATAAATAAAATTCTATCTTCTCCACATAGCACATAAAAGATGCAGAAAACTTTCAAAAAAGTAGAGCATGTAGAAACCAATACAATTTCAGATTTTCTCCATTTACATTGTAAAAAAGATATATTTTAAAAAGTATAAAAGATAGAATTTTGAAATATACTATTATTAACGTGTATGGAGCTGAAAGTATGGCACTAAAAGCATGAGGAAGAACAAACTCTAGGATCTTATAACTGTGATGCTACATAAGCATTAACATTGGACCCTCGGATGAAAAATTAATGATATTTGGTTTTTGACTTAAAAATGTTCCCACCATATTGTGAGGTGATGCTCAACAGGTGTCCAGCTTTTGAATGACAACAATACGCAGTGTCAGGCAACTCATCGTCCAAGAAAAGTTACAGTTGCTGCATTTTTTTAATCATAGTTACTTCTACCTTTACTTTCTTATTTATTCTACACAAATGCAAGTGAATTAAATCAGTGTCATCTGACCGGATGGTTGCACATCTTCAGTGCAGCAGCTTCTGTCCTCTACTCACCTCCTGTGTGAGCCGTCTGCACCAGCCAAAGGATCAGCGAGCTCCCGAGAAGCAACCTTCCCAACATGGTGGACCTGTAGGAAAAAGCCCCGAATGTTTAGGAGCCAGCAGGAGGATGAGGAGGGTGAAGGAGATATTCTGGAGTGGGCATCACTTGCCGATAGTAAGGGTCTGATATACACTCTGGCTTTAGGAGGTGCTCCTCCTCTCACCCCCTCATCATCCCACCCTCTAGTTATGGCAGTGGCGCGCGCGCACGCGCACGCGCACGCGCACACACACACACACACACACACACACACACACACACACACACACACACACACACACACACACACACACAACTGAATAATTGGGCACTTAAAGCACATTAACACTTACCAGAGAGATAAACAGGCAAAGAGAGGGAGTTCACCAGATTGGACATTGACTGATGAAGTCTGGACGGAGCGTTACACCAGGACGTCACAGTGGCTTTGCTGCAAATACACAAGACTGTACACCAGCTTTTCACATATACATGACTGTGTGTAGCCAAGCAGCTAATTCACCTGTGCTGTATTTCTGGTTTAAGGTATTTGCTGTTGCCAATAACATCTCTTAATCTTATTTTAAATGGGCTGTAATGATTGCTTTATTAGTTGAGAGGAGGACTGGAATGCAGCGTAAAGCGGAAAACAACCACAAAGAGAGAAAATCCATCATCTGAAAATGATCTGCAGACAGAATTGACTGTGCCTGAACACCACAATTGTACACGCAATGATCTGAATAAACTGCAGTTAAGTCAATTATTAGGGTTTTCGGGATATCAAACAGGATTTCTGAGCAAATTTTTCTTTGCACAAACAAATAAACAAACAAATGTGGGTGGCATGGCTCAGGGGTAGAGTGGCCGTCTAGCAACCAAGGGTCGCTGGTTCGATCCTTGACCCCGGTGACCATGTCGAAGTGTCCTGATGCTCCTGATGAGTAGGTTGGTGCCTTGCATGGTAGCCTCCACCATCAGTGTGTGTGTGTGTGTGAGTGTACACACGACACTGTAAAGCGCTTTGAGTGCCGCTAAGGTAGAAAAGCGCTATATAAAATTGAGTCCATTTACCAAATACAGAAAAAAATGTTATTAATCCTGGGAAAGCAAAACCCAATGTGGTTGTAAAATTGTTCTACAAAGTTGAACTGTTTCACCGGAATTGAGGAATGTGTCAAACACCATACAGCCAATATGCGTTTGACAAAAATACACAGTAATTAAAGTAGGAAAGAACACAGTAACGCATTTTCATACATATTTTAATAATGAGTCAAATTTGGGTGTCATTAAATTAATTCTAATATGGAATTGCACTATGTTAACTTGTATATGAACATGTATTTTAACACAAAAAAGATTATTATATAACGTCAATGATCTGGTGGAATTTACAGCTGCACAAGAAATATATCAATCAAGAAATAATCTATATTTATGCAGTATATAAAAAACTCACCAGAAAGGTTATGATGTCAGTAGTGGTATATTAACCTTTGGGGTAAATAAAAAATAAACCACTATTGTCTTTATATAAATTATAGTACAATATTCTTGAAAAATATATGACTTGACTAGGTTGTGTTAGGTTTAGGAATGATTGGTTTACATATATATTTAATTGGTGGATATTTAGATTATGCATGGAGTTGTAATATTTGTACTTCAATATTTTATTGGGAATTTCTTAAACATGTATAGATTTAATAGATAATTGTATACGTCTCCCTACTCTTTTTGAAAATGTTCGATAAACTCAAACAAAAAAAAATTGGACACATTTATTTCACTTTACTATAACTGCTAGTTGTATTTTCTTTTTTTTTAATTAATTGATTGAAATAAGATTTAATTCATAGATAAATGTGTTTTACAGGCATCTCACCCACGGTCCTGCCTGATGGTATTTGTGAATGGAAGGTGGTGAAGGTGACGTCAGCTGAAACTTCAACCGTGATGGAAACTCTTCGTGAGATCTCCATGGTCTCGGCCTGTACACACAAACACTGGCTCAGAGCGGCCCCTTGTACATTTAAAGAAAAAAAGCGGGTAAAAAGAGAACGATATCTCACCTTTAACTTAGATTCCTCACCTAAAGTCCAAATCCTCTTCTTATGAGGTCAAGGAGAGGTTAATGTTTCCCCTCCCGGCCCACTCAGACCTCTCACATACTTGGCTCCTCAACAAAGTCAGCCAGCACCTCAGCTGCCACTTACATACCTAACTTTTCGTCGCTTGCTAATTAATGTTACATTTGATTCCTGACTGGTCCTTCAGCTTGTCTCATCCCATTTTGATTTTTTCATTTTAAACTTCCAGCATTCAGAAAATTCCTCGAGACAAAATTGTCCCGACCGCTTGTGCACCTGTTATTCAGGTGTGCTGAGATTTTTCACAGATCACGGCAAGCACACAATCACGTAAGTCATAAGATTCTAATCTCAAATTGTCTTTAGTTTATGACCTCACACTTGCAAAACTGCCACACACAAAAAAAAAACCCAGCTTCTTGTGTTTACACACTACAGGATGATAGAGAACATAGAAGATAAATATAGAACCTCCCATAGCTTCAGGGGTGCCCAAAGTGGAACCAAATTTAAGAGTTAAAGCCCAATATTTAAAGTTTTATGAATTGCAAATGAAAACTTTTTTTTCTTCAAACCTGTTGGATCCCTGATATATATTTTTTTCATTATTTGATCAGGCTCCAGAGTGCCATGAGGCGCAGGATATCAGTTCGGAAACCCTTACAAAACAATCTTTTTGGTCAGCGGTCACTGCTGCAGACCTCCTACACTGAGACACACAAGCTAGCTGCTCTCACTCTGCTGCACCTGTAAGAACTGAATATTTCAAGCATAAACAGCATGATTACATATTTAGAAAGCTGTTGACGCTGAATGATACATGAGTGACTGTGGTGGGTCCGCAGATGCAGTTGAGTGGTTGGTGTGTCGCTCTGTGTACCGAAAAAAACAAGTCTGTTTGACGAAGCTTCCCTGACTCCACATTGCAGTGTCTGAGTGTGTATTCCTGCCCAGACGAGCACAGCTGTTGAAGAGGAGGCCGGCCCAGCAATTGGTGGGACATCCAGAGGGCTCTGGCAAATCCAGGAGAGTTGGAAACCAGTTGACTTCACTTGACTTTAAACCTGCTGCTACAAACCAAGATGGCAGCCATGAGAGCACTAATAAGTGTGCTCTAAAAAAAACACATTAAAGTACATTATATTGGTGTACTTGCAGTAGAGGCAGACAAAGGAACGCAGCTTGATAATTTGTTTATACAGTTTACAACCAGACATTCTTGGAACCCAACTCACTTTCAATCCAAACACTGGAAATGTTTCACACAAACAAAGGAAGCATCCAGACTGGTGCCCACTGTGTCAGGGTAGACGGCCATTCCTTCACCATTTGTCCACCAGTAATTGATTTTGTTTAAGCAATCTCACTCACACACACACACACACACACACACAATAAGAAAATGTTTAAAGTGTCAGCACTACTCTATATATTTAGATAATCTATTAGACCAATAACTAAACATTAAGTGGTCAGGACACATTGAAACAACTTACCAGAGGACAGATGGGCACAGAAACAGCATTGCACTGTAAAAGATGTTAAAACAAGCAGCTTGGCTTTTGCTCCTGTCTCCACTGTCTATTTTCTCCTCCACCACCACAGCTGCCTGCTGTTCCAGGGTCTGTGCTGCCACTGATAAATGTTGTGTTCTCCTTTCTCTCCAGTCTACAGTTGCATCATGTCCTGCTGTCATTTCCTCTCTCACACTGGCATCTCAGAACAGACTTACGGGTTACGTTAAAGTCCCTTCAGCAGAAAGCAAAGGAGATCTGGACTGTATGTCAGAGATGGAGACAGGCATGCACCCCCAAAATTTAATTAGACATTGAAGAATAGAATTTAATTTCTTGTAAGAGCACCTCATTGATTGGTGTCTGATTCACATTCATGAGTCCCAGCACTGGCAGATTGATTTCCACCCATTTGGAGTCACCATTGAGAGAGAACACAGCACAGGGCATTCACGTTGACCTCAATGTTGATTAATCAGGTTTCTTCCTTTTTATGGTTGACAAACTCAGGACTCCACTGAAGAAGCCCCCCCGCTGTCAATCTTTCATGAAGTTACTGATGCATTAAAGCACATGAACTATGAGCATTTTCAGTGATACTGCATCTCATTTTCTGCCCTTTCTTGGCACGTTTTTGTCTTACTAGTTATTTTTATTGTAATTTTTTTTATAACTTTGGAATATTTTGGGAAGTTTTACATAGATAAAATTCTGCAAGCTGGATCAAACTGTTAAACATTTTTAAAGATTTTTTTTATTTATTGCAAGTGCTCTACAAGGGTGCAATTTAAATTATTACTGTTTCCAAATTAATACAATAAATAAAAATCTCTTTACAACTGAAACATCTAAGATGGAAGGTTACATCACATACATCATAAATGCTACACATGTATACACAATGCATGCCTTTTTACAAAAACGCAAAGTGCATGGCTTATGTGCATGGGCCATGCCATGACAACGTCCTCTGTGATTATGATAAATCAACATATAGGTTCATCATGAACTGCTATACCATCCTCAACCTGGTCACTAATATCTGATCCAGCTCATTTAATATTTGGAAAACAGAAATGTTGAGCAGCTGTCTAATTATGTTCCCGTGGCAACTCTTGCTTTGGGTAGGGAAAAAAAAAAATACAACTTGGATTTGTGAATTTAGAATTTGGAGACCAAACAGGGGAAAGTAAAAAAGATCAGATAAAGGAAATAAAAAAGAAGGGAAACAGTTTGAGTGCAAAAAATGTGAAGGGAAGAAGGGAGAGGGGCAAAAGAAATAATACTTTTAACACAGGTATATTACATCGTTTCCATTGTGATGAACACTGAGGAGTCAGGGCTACGCTTCGGCTCCTTTCACACTAGTGCTCACCACAACCTGGTCGTTAGCTCAGCATCTCATCGGATAACGTCCACCTTACGATGGAAGTGCCACGAATCCTGTTGCAGACCTACATAAAGATATTTGCATTTGGGTTAAACACAGAAAGCTTCAATAGAAACAACCTCAAAACAATTTGAACTTACTCCATGTTGCTCTTCAGCTGATGCACGGTGCGCTTGTCCAGGTAACGACAGAAGAGAGTGAGCAGGTTGGAAGGCATGAGGAGCGGCTCCACCAGAGAACACTGGGAGAGCTGCCCCGCCACCTGGAATATTGTGTCCGTCCTTAAAAATAGAATCAAATTTAAACAAATACATTAAAAAAAAAATCAAGAACACTTGAGTCTTAATACACAAAAGGACATTAAAACAATCTCCTCTAGAGGAACATTAGAGTGAAGCTCCACACCAGGTCTCAAAGTCACCGATGCTGGGCTCTAGAGGAACGCCCGAGGACAGCAGCTTCTCTCCTTGGGACAGGAGAGCGTAGAGCAAGGACAATCCAAACTGAAAAGGATTGATGATTCAGAAAAACTCAAATTGTCACCAAAAAAGATGAATATGGAAGCAAAGCAGCAATAGAAAGACCTTGTTCTGACATGTAAGTGTGAGGCACTCGAAAGTCGAAAGAGTCTCAGACGATGTCAGATCTTTGAGGACCCCGATCAGCTGACTGAATGTCAGGCCCCCAATCACATTTCGAAGAGGTGAGTAGAGCACTGGAAGGGCCTAAAAGTCAAACGCGATGTTAGTACTAACAAACACTTCTGTGGAAAGCTTTTGCAAGGGAAAAATAATGCATTTCCTCATTTTGCTGCACAGCAATGTTGACAAAGTCATTTTAAAATAACTTCCCCACCTCATCTGGGTCTCTGCTCATCAGTGTTGGCAAATTTGAGGTCACAATCCTCAGGATCTTTACCGCAGAATCATGTTTCAGGAATGGAAAGAGACGGGCAACGAGCTTTTTGCCTTTTGTGACCAGCAGGAAAGGAAGAAACTCCTCTCCAGAGTCTCTACATGATGTTGGAAGAGTAAATGTTAGGATCCATCAAATGATTACAAGTATCCCTCTTCATGTATTTGTCACTCACAGAGGATCGTGGTGTTGCATCTGGGAGTAGATGTACTCCACTTTCCTCTGGGTCTTCTCCATTAACCGTCTTTCTTCCGCTTCAGACAAAACAGTGGTCTTCATCCTCTCCGTCTCCTCCACCTCCAACTGAACTATAAACAACTGCAGGGAAGAACAGGTGTGATGGATGAAGATGCTGCCAAAACACTTAAAAACATCTCTCTGCATCAGCACCCACCTTTTCTATTTTGCTGAGAACCTCTAATCGCTGTTGTCTGGTGTCCTTCTGTTCCTACAAAAGCAGAAATAAGTCATAGCATCAGGGAGGAGATGTTAACTCACTTCAAAGATGGCCCAGAGGTTTGGAAAACTGTCACCTCAAGAGGACCCTGAGCTTGGACTGCATGAACTGCACCAATGGCGCGGCGAGGAGAGTAACACGTGGACACAGCAACTTGACCTAAGGAGCCTTCAATGTGCACCACTGAAAGAGAAAAACACTTCACACTGGAGAAAAGAATGTAGTGTGTGCATGTGTGGCTGAAAACAGCACATAACAAAGAATATCAGAGGGACAAAGAGAGAAAGCGAGAGAGAACCTGGTGTGTACGAGTCTGTTTTGGTTATATACGGTGTGGTGAGCTTTGGTGGCTCCCTCTTGCTCCTGATGCCCAGCTCCTCCTCAGCCATCTTGGCTTCTACTCGCCGATAGTACTCCTACGACAGCACAAAGACACCAATCAGGACACCTACTATACAACCCTCTAATCTGTGGAATCTGTGGAATTTGTATTTTATCCAGGAAGTAGCTGTTCAAAGTTCCAGCGTTTTTGGATGACGACAGGGAGGCAGCTGAGGTATCTGACTTAGAGACAGAATAAAATGATGTCCTACCTGGTAATAGTAGTCCTCCAGATACGGATTCTCACTCTGCAGCTGAATCATCTGTAGTCGGGTGATCCACTCCTTCTCTTTGGTCGTCATCAGGTTGCAGTAAGGATCCCAGCCCTCAGATTTTCTACTAAACACGTCGTAATTACAATAAATATTTTTGTCATTTTAATAATCTTGGTTTGACAGAGTGGAAGATGTGGTACCCACCTATGGAATAAACGCTGTTTTTGGCTTAAGAGGCGTTTATGTTGTGGGTGGAGCTGTGTGACTGGACCGGGGTACCTGTGGGTCAAATTCACTCTCCATTCATGTTTGGCGGGACCCTCCACTACAAGCACATACTCACAGCACAGCTTCGACAACAAAGGAAGAATTTACTCTGCAGAAACCAACACAACGTCATTTTTCCTCAATGGCTTAACAACATAGTTATGGTTTGAATAACAGTGTTAAAACTTAAAAAAAGAAAAATCTCATATAAAACGAGAAACCTCCCATTTCATCATTCCATTAATGTTTCCATTTACCATTAAACCGCATTTAATTTTAGCTAACAAAACAGAGGGTGTTCAATGAAGAGCTGGATCTAAAGGTTAACTGATTTCACAGGGTTTGCACTTCGAGTGAAATCCCTTCTCACACACAACAAACTCATTTCTCACAGACATTTCCTTTCATGACAGGCCTACATTCACATTTCAATTCAGACGTACATTCTCTGACTCAGGACTGAACAATTATCCCTTGCTGCTACTTTACACTGCAGATGCTAACATATTCAAGCTTGGAGTTGCATGAAGTTCACAGGCGGCAGGTTTGAGTAATCATGCCGCCAGAAACAAGATTGCCAATTCGTGACAATACTCAATGCAAATTTGCAGGCAAATATCTCAGGCAGCAGATCAAACATTCTGATGGTCACACACCTGAAGTGCTGCACGGGATTAGACGAGGGGCTGTAAAAGGGGGACGGCCTTGGTGAGTTGGCACCGAAGCGAAGTTGCATCATTTTGGGCGTCAGAGACTGAGGCGTGGAGGGGCACGGCCGGCTTGAAGGATACATGTAGCCTCCTGTCTGACTCAACACAGAGAAACTCATGAGTCAGCACAAATGAAGCTACTTTTACTTGCTACTACATCTGATATTTACTTTGAGATTGGGTCAAAACTGATGATGTAATAAACCTGATTGTAATGCAGCAGTGGGTTAACCGTTGATGTGACAATAGGGGGATCCTGGTATTGTAAGTGCATACACCTGCAGGAGGAAGATGGTCAAACTGGTGTGCGTGTGCATCTGTTTTCCGGGACCCTGCCCACAGCAGTGCATGTTACCGGTGCCAAATGTCTCTCTGTAAGAGCTGACCCACATCTACTGAGGGTAAGACCGCTCTCTTCCAGGCAAGAGCTGGGATGATTGCTTAGTCACGTTTATTGCCACGTTGGCCTGACATTGTATCATCTAAATAAAGGTGACTTAGCTTAACATGAAGCCTGGAAAAAGCTAGTTGAGCTCTATCCAGAGTTGTCTGTGCTAAGCTAATTTGCATTTACCTCAATCTACAGGAAGAATAGAATAATCATTTCACCTGGCTGGAACAATAAAATCATTTTCTCTTATTCTCTCTCTTTTTTTTTTTTTTTTGATGAGACAGATACTCCACCTGAGTGGGGCTCCTAAGGCCAAATTGTCTCCTGGAGTAGGGTCCCCTGGGTTCGCCTCTCCTGCCCCTGAAGGAAGAGACAGGATATGGCAAATCCAGGAAGTTGGAGGTCAGGTGCTGACCTCTGCCTCTGTGACCATCAATCACACACACTATTGCACTGTCCTATGAAACAGAATAAAATAAGACAGCTATGTTTAGGTGAATCGGTGTCATACGTGCGACAAAGACGGTTCTTTGGCAACTCTAACCTGAAGTATTGATCCTGAGATTTTCCTGGTCTTTCTGTAGGAGGGCGCCATCCACTACAGAATGGAAATGAACATAAATATTAGCCAAATAAAGTGACAAGAGAATAGGGTTTTTGATGATTGCACTCACATCCTCTTCAAAGGTGTTCTGGTATATGGCGTTACCACAGTCCACTATGGCACTGTCCAGACTCTTCAAAAGTAGAACAGACCAAAATGAGGACAGGGTACCGTGGACCTCAAGTTCAGACCTTAATGGTAAACCTGCATCACCTTGAGGCTTGGCCGCCCCTCTACTATCCTCATCACAGCTGGGTCTTCAAACAACTGCCCCCTGCCCAGTCCTCTCCTCTGTCCCCTACCTCTACTGCGCTGCCCTGGGGGGCCCCGGGGCAGATACTGGGGTCTCTGTCTGGGAGGGGAGGGGGAGCTTTGGGGAGATGGCGGTTTCAATACTGGTGTTGGCGGGGGAGGCGGTGGCTCTCTGAACTGAAGGAGGCTGGTGCTAGGGTCTTCAGTGGTCCCTTGAACATCTACATCTAGGATACAAATACGGAGCAGAAAAGTTCCTTGATCACATGAAGAGTAGCGACTTTAAGAAATATTAGTTAGCTTCACATTTGATTAGATAAAGCTGTGTCAAACTCAGAGTGAGTCCTGGTAACTTATTCTCTTTGATTACAAAATGAATTTCTTATTTTCTTTGGTTGTATGGAGGCTCTTTTAAATGATTTTTTTTCATCTTTTTTTGTTTGTTTTTTGCCTGTGTTCTATGAAAGCACTCTGCAAGTCTACACACCCATCCCGAAAGTCTCCTCATTGTAGATGTTGATCTCCTCATCCTCCTCTGCCATGGCCTGCAGGAGCCCACAGTCCATGCGGGTCTCATCCTCCCCATCACTCCACTCCTCTCCATTCTCAGGCCACTGAGGCTGGGACTCTTTCTCAGGACCCTGTACAAACACACATCATGGAGGAGTCAAACACACCAAACAATCATCTTGGGCTACACCAGAAAGTGTTTGTATTTTTCCAAAAATCTAATACTTATTGAAGGACATTTAAGCTTCCCTATACTGTAGTAAAATACTTTTATAGCATTCCATGTTAGCGGAGTGGAAGGGCAAGCGACTTGGTCACATTTTGGTGTAATTTGTCCAATAAAATCATATTTTCCGCAGGTAAAAGTGTCTAAAATGATGCGGACTTACTTGCTGGTGTCCTAAATCATTCATGGTAAATTTGGGAGGTATTTTATTTTCTCCAGAAGCCGACAGGCCACGGTGACTACGGTCGCAGTTGCCTGCTGTCTCTCGTCAGACAGCGAAGGAGCCTCATTTAATTTTTTTAATTGAATTCACCTGTGCGACGCTACAACGTGCTGACGTCAACGCGCCTAAAAGCAGGCGTCGTCTCGCTAGCATCATTTTACGCTGTTTTTATTTAGGTTTTGAAGTTAATTTCTCATCTAACAAACTGTATTAAGCCAGAATACTGGACACGTTTCTTCATTTTTACCTGGTGGTTCTTTGGAGGATTTTAACGAGTGACTAGCGACACTCAGTGGTCAAAATGTATTTTTTTTAAACTGCAGCTAACAGGACCACTGCACACGTGAAAAATAATAGATATCTCTGCAGCAAATGAAAATTCTTATTTATCCACGTCATGAATGATTGATTGATTGAGCAAAGGCTACGCCACTACAATCTCGCCTGACCCAGTTTTACCTGGCAGACGCTCTTTATTCTACATCACCTGTTTTCAAAGTCTGACCTAAGATTCATATTGAAGACAAAAGAAAATATTAAAATCTTTAATAATGATCCATCTAGTAGATAAGTAAAGAGGGGGGAAAAATTAGTGACAAAGCAAGGCAATTTTGTTTGTACAGCCCTTTTTCATAAACAGTTTGTCTCAAAGTGTGTCTTTGGCACAACTGTGTTATGTAATTATGTTAAATTAACTTGAGCTGGAAATTGATGTATTTATCCTTAAGCAGAAAGGCAGCAGACAAACCATTTTATTCACAGGGAAGCATTCTTTTTTATTTTTGACAGACACGGGTGTCTCTTTTTAAAGCAGGGGTGCTAAAACTACCGTCACGAATTCTATATCACATTTAACAATAAACTCAAACTGGCTGTTTAACGTATTTTTCAGATTCAGATTATTTCTGACTTTAATGGACTAGTCAGATGTTGTTTGTAGTATTCTGTGTTTAAACCAAGCCTATAACAGTCTGCATTGTTTCTCTGCAAATTAAAATTCATCTTCTAATTTTCTACAAGGTTTACAGATAGCGTTAACTGCAAGCTGCCTGGTATCGTTCCATATAAAACCTGTTACTATTTTCTTATTGTCTTGTTTATTTGAGCATTTTCTCAAAGCGTCTCTTCAACTTTTCACCATAAATTTCACAGTTTCTTTGATTCATTCACCATGAAACAGCAAAATAAATGTGTTTATTTTGTTCTTCAGAACTGTCTTTGGCAAATTGCATACAGCAATAGTGAGAGAATAATGTAAAATATCTGATAATAAACATATGATACCTTCATTTGTTATACTAAACATAGCAGGCAGCATACATCATATAAAGGCAATCGCAGTTATACTTTTTTGCAATTTAAGCAAATATATTAAAGGGGCACAACAGTACAAGTCCTTCACAGAAACAATAAATTTGCTCTCTTCTCTACCTTTGGCAAAAGAATTCAATTTTCCATATTCAATTTGAATCAATACAGTATGTAAAATATTCACATACATGAAAAAAAATCATTTGGCATCATTTTGTGTCAATGCTACAGTTATATTTCACACTGCCAGTCAGAATGCAGTCCACTTTTTTTATCAAACAGAAATGAAATGGGTTGGATGGCTTTAATTTCTCTCCCCGTCATATATGGACTCCAATAATTCTGAAAACCAAGAAAGAGACCAGCTCCACCCACATTCCCGCAGTACAAAAACCCCTAATGGAGGCCTTGAAGTCACACAGCTTCACTTGGTGACTCAGAGGAGGAGGTCTGCTGCGTCCTCAGCCAAAGAGTTTGATGAAGCAGGGGTGGCAGTAGGGCTTGTTCTCCTGCTCCTTGAAGCAGCCTTTACTGAGGGGCTTCAGGCAGAAGTGACACACAAGGTGATGAGGGTGGAACTTGGCGCCCATGGCAGTGACACACCGACCCAGGATGGGCTTCTGGCAGGCCTGACACACGCTGCCACGGGACTGGTGGTAATGGGCCTCGCACAGCGGCTTACCCTCGTGTTCGAAGAAGCTGCCATTGACGAAGGGGCTGTAGCACTCCTGAAGACGAGAGGGGACGAGTCATTCACCACAGAGAGCCGTGACTCATGATGGAACTTAGTCTGCATAGGACAGAAAACACTCACCCTACATACGAAGCACTGTGGGTGCCACAGAGCGTTGAGCGCTGAGATGTAGTTTTCCAGGATGGGTTGGCTGCAGCCTTGACAGCGAGAGGCAAACAAGGTCAAGAAGCACTGCTGGCAGTACTGCTGACCCTCACGGTCATGGAACCCTGAGGAAGACATTATTTTCACTTTTTTTTTTATAGAAAATGGCATTTTCGACTTAAAATTCTTCCTTAAAACTCAAGCAAATAAGATGTTTTAAAGAGGTTAGCAGCTTAGAAGAAGAAAAGAATCCCTCATTTACAGGTTCATGATAAAACGAACTGAGAATCATGCGTTTGATTGGAGGGCAACGCGCTTGTGAGATCTCCTATTCACTATTGTGTGTTGGACCCAGACAGGATGTGCGCCGCCAATTACCTTCCTCTCCAAACGTCCGGCTGCATTTAACACAGCAGAAACACTCTGGGTGCCAGTTCTTGTCCAGAGCTGTGACCATTTTCTGAAAGACAAGAGGAATAAAAATAAAATTAAAAAAAAAACAGTCAGATGGAAAATCCAGGACCAATGGAATATTTTTTCATATATGAGAACAGTTCCAAGTCTCTTACATTTAGTATGGGCTTGTTGCAGTGTGCGCAGTGAGGGGAGAAGAGGGTGAAGTAGTCTGACTCGCAGTACGGCCGTCCGTCCTTCTCAAAGAAGTTGCGACTGCCCAGCTCGGTCTCACATTCGGTGCACACAAAGTGCTCCGGGTGCCAAACCTTCCCCAAAGCTGTCACCACCTGAAGGAGCAAACACACAGCAGAACATCCTCTTCATGAGAGATGTTACACATCACAGCGCAGCTGACATGAAACTTCAAATGTGGGAAGCTCCTGTGGCGGTTAGTCTACCTCCGTGCTCTGCTCCAGCTGGAAATGTACGTTCAAATTTTCTTTTTTTTTTTCCTGGTGCTGTACTCTGAATTAATATATGGCAAAGAGGAATTAGCTATTATTATTTGTGTAGTTTTTAAGCAGTGTAGCCGTGTTTTTTTTTGTGTGTGTGTGTGATCATAACAAAATGTGGTCCATTGAGGTGGTTTTGAATACTTTGGCAGGTGTTTTTTTATGTACTTCTATTGGTCTGTGGACAGATTTCGTCATCACACCAGTGTTAAACTTGTGTAAGATGCTGACAAGTAATTTTATAGAAATTATAATAAAACCAGAATTGTTTGTTATATGAGGTGAATGTAACCTTTTAGCTGTTGGTTAAGGGATTTTATTGGGGACTAACACCTTTTTTGACATCTTCCTCAGAGCCAGACGAAAAGATAGATATCTTTTTCTCTATATATTCTTTAGACCAAGAGAGGAGTTAGCTTAGCACGATGAATGGTAGTGGGTGGGAAGTGTTAGCATAGCTCCTTCAAAAGTAATAAAATACACTTTTCTCCAAAACGGAGAAATGTTGCTAGTAAAATAAGAACTTAAAATTATACGACAATGGAATTGAAGACTCAGGCACATAATCGGGGGCAGTCATTTGACAAATCACCTCATAATCTCCATGGTAACGTCAGCCAACAAAACAAATTGTTCACAACTAGAAGAGCAACTGCGGCTACTAATCATGGCTGTCTTTCTGGAGAGGATGAGGAGGATTACTGGGGGACAACCCAACATCCTCAACCTCCCAGACTTTTGACAGAGATATGCTAACACTTCCCATACATGACCATTCATTGTGCAAAGCTAACAAATACTCAGCTGGTCTCTGGGGGTCTCAGTTCTCTTCTGCATGCATCTCTGGGGTGGATGGCAAATAAGTTTCTTTAAAAAGTTGGTTCCTTTTAAGGTGCAGATGTCCTTTATATTCCTTATGATCAGTATGAGTAATATTATCAATATTACCAATATGGAAACGTATAAATAACACCACTCACTTGTCCAACCACTGGCTTCTGACAGGCTGAACAGTTTCCTTTTGAGGATGTTTGAACTCCTTGTCGGCTTAGATCTGATTGGAGGAGCCCCAGCATGCTGTCCAGTGAGCCTCCAGATGAGGGTTGTGGAGGGGCGACAGGCTGCTGCTGCTGTTGCTGCGGCAGTGGCTGCGACTGCTGCTGTGGCGGTGGTTGCGGCTGCTGCTGCTGCTGCTGCGGCTGCTGCGGCGGCAGCTGTGGCTGCTGCGGAGGTGGCGTTGCCGAAATCACCGGGCTTACGGGTGCAGCTGGCTAGGAAGAGACAAAAGACGAATCTTGCACATTTGTCTCAATCTACAGTTACCCTGAGAAAAAAAAATCCAATTTATTTAAATAAGGGGGAAAATATATGTTATACATATCCAATGTGTGTGTGCGTGTGTGTGTGTGTGTGTGTGTGTGCATTCATTCTGACCAGGCCCGCCACATCACATCTGAATGTTTCTCTGTCCATTTTCACTGTTCTTTTCACATCCCTGCTGTCAGTAAAGGCTAAAATTGCAGAATAAATCAAGGAGGATTTCACAATAAAAGACAAATACTGCTTCATATCGGTGTGATATATTTGGTATTTCTGGGCTCCTGTTGCCTGGATTGTTGCTAGCACGCCAAATAGGAAACGTCTAACTGAGATTTTCCAACATACTTTAGGTGAAGGGAGAGAAGAGTTTCACAGTTGTGGTTCAAAAATCAATTTCAAAGCAAAAGGATCAACACTGAAATAAGAAACATTTCAATTGCAAGTAATTCTGTCAATTTTTGAGAGCCCATCATTTTCTTAGCAATTTCTATTTCAAAACATCTCTTGCAAATGACTCAAACATTATTTTTTTGATTGCAATACACAGATCCAAAAGTAACTTAAAGAGGAGTCAAACCTCTGGCCTCGTTCAGACAGTAAATCAAATCAGATCTACATTACTTGAAACTGATGATGTAAGATTTGTTGTGTCCAGACATCAGCAACAAGACACAAATGTAAGGAAGACAGTACGACCGGAGAAGCAGCTTGTGAGTCAAGCAAAAGATGCTTCGAATTCCTATTTGAGTGTCCAGACTGAGATCTGGACGTGAAACACTGAGAATGAAATTTGATTTGAATCAGGTTTCAAACCACCTTCACATGTGGTTTGAATTAAAATTGTAAAAATCACATTCCAAGGTCTTTTTTTTTTGCTGTCCAGATTTTCTAAAAGAAATCTTGGATATGCCAAAACTTGATATAAGTTGATGGACACAAACACACAAACAGCAGCCCAATCTGTAATCACAACTCATATTTTTGTTCACTTAATGAAGACATACAACTAGAATACACAAACCCAGCTCTCAGGAACTTAAAGACTGGTTGGTTACAAGCACAGACGTACATCTGCTAACGGTCTTCAGTAATTCTGCAAGTTGTAAGACCTGAAGTAAAATCTACAACTAAGAGAGGAAGCGGGTAAATTAAAAGTAATGAATGAAACAGCTTGATTCCGCTGGTGTAAAGAGCGTTTAACAGTGAATTGAAAACTGTTCCCAGGCTTGTTTGTTACCCACGGCTGGACTGCACACTTGAACCAAACAGAAAAAAAAAAAAACTTTGTTAGCTCACATGCTAGCAGCCGAATAATTAGATTACACAGCAAACATACAAACAAACAAAACTAGATCTAAAATTCTTAAGGTGGGAAATATCTTCCTTGAGACCAATGTCTATCTTGAGGCCATATCTGGTGACTGATTTACCCCAGGAGGCGTGTGTGTGTGTGTGTGTGTGTGTGTGTGTGTGTGTGTGTGTGTGTGTGTGTGTGTGCGCGCGCGTGTTGCACAGTAATAATGAGGTCAACATGAGTCCACCAGGAGTCATCAGAAGCTGTGTGAGAACAGTTGAGAGGGGGATGTGAATGAATGAATGGATGCTGCTGGGGACTCTTACTGTGCTCTGAACTCTGAAGTCAGACAGAGAAGCCATGAGTTTGTCCAGTTCCAGTGTGGCCGACGTTGCTGAAGGCTTCCCTGAGCTGGAATACAAAAGACACAAAAGACACATTCCGTGAGCACTAATGTAAAAATACTGTCCAGAAGAAAACAAACATAACAATGAAACTTTGTGCGCTTTTAACAGGCTGTTTGCATGCAACAGGAGTAATTCAATACTGTACATTTTTGATAAACCAAACCTCACCTGGATAAGAAGTAAAACTGCTAGCACTGATGGAATGTATGCGAGATATTTATTCATTTTGCTTACTTATAATTTGTGAATAAAATAAATACATTTCCTTGTTTGATGGGAAAACACACAGACACAGCAAGAATAATAAGAATGGAAATGTTCTGATTAGTGTAGCTTCACTTCTCAACCAAAAAGAAAAATCTCATCGGCTTGCAGAGTATGAAGTTCTTGTTGATTTATTGCACTCTTATACTTTTTAGAAATGAATCTAGTTACTTGGAGGGAGCGCTTGTGTCCTTATCCTTGATCTTGTCTCTCTCATCTTTCTTTGAGGAAGGGAACTGGGCCAGTATCTCGTCTGAAAGCAGAGAAGTCATGAGGCCAAGAGTCACCTCGGAAGTAGACGCAGGGATACGCATCGCAACAAAGAGCAACCTGTGATGTTGAACTGGGTGGCGTTCAGCTCCTGTAACAGGTGGTCCAGTTCACTCAGACCTCCCCCCAGCAGCGAGGAAGAGGAGAAGGCTGGAGGAGGATCTGCTGCTCGAGGAGAGCGCGGTTTGCACACCGTGCTGTGGGAGAGACACGACAAGCAGAGCCAGGAGACGTTCAGGGGCGCGTCAACGTCAACACTTGTGACCAAGGCAATCATGATCGTCTAAATAGTTGGAAAAATATTATTTTTTTCCTCTCACTAGCACCTAGTTTGTCATCAATCTCTATAAACAGATATTTCAACATCATTGTGTATCCAGGAAGGACTGGTCAAATAGGGACATTCCGATGGAGGGAAAAGGGAAGTTTAAGGGAGCTGTGAGATAAATGTGACGTCCTTGGACATGTAAATGTTTGTGGTGAGCAGTAAGAAATGTAGTTGATCTAAAAAAGCCACTCTAGCACAGAAGATTTGGATGATAAACAGAAACGACTGATTTCCATGTTGTTAACATAGCATTAGCATTCTTGCCAGCAACCAAAGTACTTAACACTTTCAACTGATTGAATGAGGGACAAGTTGTTTGTCACTGTCCTGTATTCTGAGGAAAAGAGAAGATTCAAAACGTTGTTGTTGCTATACGATCGCTCGAAACTTGAGAGTAGGACCTTTTCAAATGAGAACTTTCTGAATTCCCAGTAGCCTGAACGCATCGCGAATTCAGAGCCAATGAGTGCCGAGACCTGCTGTTGCTTTTAAGTTGAGTAATTCAGTTAAAAGCTTGCATTTACTCACACGAACACTTTGAGACATTAAACAAATTTGTTCTTGCGTAAAATTGAATTTTTTTTACCCTCAATTTAGTCTTACAGGCCTATCGTGTTCCGCTTTTATCAAGTTTCAAAACACTTACACGTTACAAGAGGTACATAATAGATGTCAGGAGCACAGAGGGAAAATAGCCATGAGCCTTTGCGTCGTATCTACAAGATGAAATTGAGGGGTAAAAAAAATCCTGTGGTATGTAGGAAATTTGTGCTTAAGTGCATTTCATTTGATTGGGGCCCTTTTAGAGGCTTTGCTACTTTGTCTCTCATCTTTCATACTGACAGAAATGTACCTCATACACATGCTTTCTCGTTTAGCTCAAGATCATGTACTGATTTGAGGAGTATTTTGTACAGCTCGATCAAATCATGAGAAAACAAGAGAAGGATTTACCTGTATAATTTATCCGGGTTGGAGTTCTGGGAGGACTTCATTGCAGCAGAAACAGTCTGAGAGAAAAAAAGAAAACGGTCAAATATGAAAGGTTGCAATGGAGAAAAGCAGCAGGAATACACAGATGGTGATTACGGCGTGTGTGCACACACTGAAAACTGATTCTGTGTAAGACAACAGTTCCGGAATGTTCCATGGACTGTACCTGTTGTGGGGTGTAGGCTGGCGGTGGTGGCCGGGACTCGGTGGGGTCCTGGGAGGCAGGATCGCTGTTCTGTGGTGGATCAGAAGTGAGAAGGACAGGACAGCGAGCTAGAGGAGAGCCTGTGTTCTCCAAATCAGCCAGGAGGGCATCTGGGGGGAAGAGAGAGGAAATAAACCGCATCCGGAAGAAGAAGAAGAAGAAAAAGGGTGATGACATAACAACATAAAAGATATTAGGGATGCACGATAATGGATTTCTGATACGCCAGTATTTTTACAACTGATTTGGCCGATATTTACCAATGTCAATATTATCTGTATGACAAGTTTAGATGATACATACTAAAAAACTACAAAAGAGTATGAGGGCCAGGGAAGAAGAAAAATGTGACGAGAACTTTTTCTCTCATTATACTCTCAAAAAAAAAAGAAGTCAAAATGTTGAGATGCCGAGGATAAAGTTGAAGTAAATCAGAGGAGGGAGATTTTTTTTCATTATGTTGTATTTCAACAATAAAGTCAAAAAGTTCGGAGGAGATACATCTTCTGTCCATACGTAGTACGTGCTGTCATCTGAAAAGGTCGAGCTTAACCTTAAAATGCCAAATTTATTCTCAAAATCTCATCTTTACTCTCGAAATCCCCAATGAAAAAAATTCCTCTCCTCCGAATTAGTTTGACTTTATTGTCGACATTTTGACTTTTTTCTTTTTCTTTTTTTTTTTTGGTCAAAGTGAATATCAACAAAATGATGTCCTCTTCCTCTCTTTTTTCCTCCTCATCCTCGGCTCCTATTCTCCATCATAGAAAAACACATGTAAACATTGGCCATGTTCAAAATTGTTTTTTCTTTTATTCTAAAACATTTCGAAAAGTGAATAAATTCTATATTTACCTCATTGTTTCTGCATCATAGATAGCGGCCATCAGACCGACGCCGATAAGTGTACTGATACTGATTACTGTGCCGAGATGTGTACTGATAACTGTACAGATACCTGTACTGTTATGTGTACCGATAACTGTACCAGTACCTGTACGGATGACTGTACCAATATCTGTACCGATAACTGTACTTTACCAGTACTGATAACTGTACCAATACCTGTACGGATGCCTGTACCAATATCTGTACCGATAACTGTACTTTACCAGTACTGATAACTGTACCAATACCTGTACTGATACATGTACCAATACGTGTACCGGTAACTGTACCGATACCTGTACCAATAACTGTACTGATACCTGTACGGATGCCTGTACCAATATCTGTACCGATAACTGTACTTTACCAGTACTGATAACTGTACCAATACCTGTACTGATACATGTACCAATACGTGTACCGGTAAATGTACCGATACCTGTACCAATAACTGTACTGATACCTGTACGGATGCCTGTACCAATATCCTTACCGATAACTGTACTTTACCAGTACTGATAACTGTACCAATACCTGTACCAATACGTGTACCGGTAACTGTACCAATAACTGTACTGATACCTGTACCGATAACTGTACCAATACATGTACCAATACGTATACAGATAATTGTACCGATACCTGTACCGATAACTCTACCGATAACTGTACTTTACCAGTCCTGATAACTGTACCAATACCTCTACCAATACGTGTACCGATAACTGTACCAATACCTGTACCAATACCTCTACCAATACGTGTACCGATAACTGTACCAATACCTGTACGGATGCCTGTACCAATATCTGTATTGATAACTGTACTTTACCAGTACTGATAACTGTACCAATACCTGTACTGATACATGTACCAATACGTGTACCGATAAGTGCACCAATACCTGTACGGATGCCTGTACCAATATCTGTACTGATAACTGTACTTTACCAGTACTGATAACTGTACCAATACTTGTACCGATACCTCCACCAATACGTGTACCAATAACTGTACCGATACCCGTACGGATGCCTGTACCAATATCTGTACTGATAACTGTACTTTACCAGTACTGATAACTGTACCAATACCTGTACGGATGCCTGTACCAATATCTGTACTGATAACTGTACTTTACCAGTACTGATAACTGTACCAATACCTGTACTGATACCTCTACCAATACGTGTACCGATAAGTGCACCAATACCTGTACGGATGCCTGTACCAATATCTGTACTGATAACTGTACTTTACCAGTACTGATAACTGTACCAATACTTGTACCGATACCTCCACCAATACGTGTACCAATAACTGTACCGATACCCGTACCAATAACTGTACCGATACCCGTACCGATAACTGTACTGATACCTGTACCAATACGTATACTGATAATTGTACCGATACCTGGACTGATACCTGTGCCGATACCTGTCAATACTGATGACCTGCTGACATTATTGTGCATCCCTAAAATGATGGTAGTTTGGTTGGAGTGACACATGAATTGAAGACTATACCAGAATACCTCTCTGTGTATGATGGTGTTTGTGTACAAAGAAGGAAAATGAAAAGAAGAGACATCAAAAACATGCGATGGACAAGTACGTGACATGAGATGAAGGGCAGACAGGACATAGTCGGCAGGCTGGGATGAAAGACATGCGCAGACAGTTACGTACCAAAGACAACAATACGAGGACTGAGAGGGTAGTTAAGTGGCTCAGACACTCCTGAGGAGAAACAGACAGCCTGTGTGACCGACACAGCAAAACCAGCCCACACGTCAGACACCAGTCAGAGGACAGGACAGTCAGAATCAGAGATCGTCAAACGTCACGGTGCAGTTAGAAGAACGCTGCTGCTGCTTTTATATTCAAGTCATGCCAGTTTGGAAAGGATGCTGAGGAGGAAGAGTGTTTGGCCACTGATATCTTATTCCACTCCGCCCCCACTCGCTCCACGCTCAAGTGGAGGCTGCCCAGAAACAGAGGAGTGTTTTAGCCTTTGCAGCTGTGTGACATCATTGACTTTTCTTCGTATGCCACTGAGAAGTCATCTGAACTTGAATAATCTCAAATTGTTGCGCAGAGTCTGCCGGTTTGGCTGAGCCTTGTTATTTTTACAAGAGAAATTCTTGACATTTCTAATAGCGGCCGTCAACTAAGGAAATGCCTCGTCTCCTCTAGAGAGACGGATCAGCGGTGGCTCTTTGTCTCATTTGTCCTCAAGATGAACTGAAGTCATCCGTTAATATTGAACTGAGCACCATCATCGGGTCAGAATTTGAGTCATATTTTAGTTTAAAGCATTCAATCAGTCTTAGCTGAAGCTTTTAACAGCCGCTGCAGTTTGTCTGTCTGATAGCAGGATTGTGGATTATTCAAAAAGTTATGATGAGATTTTCACAAAAAATATGAATACTGTTGCTTCTTCGACCGGTCAAGAATTTAATAAATTTCTCAAGATGTGGTTCTTGGGAGTTTTTTTTGTTTTGTTGTTGTTGTTGTTGTTGTTTTTTGGAAGGTTTCTTTTGAGCAAGAATTTAGATTTGAAGTCACATTTATCAGGTTAAAAACATGTGAACTTGAAAAACAAAGTAAAAAGAATTCACGACTCTCTGGCAAAAATCGTCTCCGTCCCCTGTGAAAATCTAATTTTATTGATTGGTTTGTGGCACCACACACACACACACACACACACACACAGTTAAGAAGCCAATTCTGGTCCGGTATGCAGCAGATGCCATCAGACTTTTGACGGTTTGTGACAACTTTTGAAATGAGACGTATTGACGTATTTTAAAATGGTTTTAAATGGGAGCTAAAGCGAGGGAGGTGTTTTGAAGATTGGAACTGTTTGTGCTCCAACCATGTCAGAAGTGTTGAAGTCCCCAGAGTAAAAAAAAAAAAAAAAAGTACAATGCAAACTCCTGCATAATTAGAAATATCACAGTCAAAAAAAAATACAACCTGAGTGTTTTATCATCTTCTCATGAAACGTTTACAGTGCTTTATATTTATTAAATTCACAAATAAATATGACATTGTGTGTCTGTTCTGGGGGTCGATGTCAGCTTGTCAGACGGATGTTTTACGGACGTTTGACGCAGACGTCTTAATTCCGACATCTGTGTTGACTTAAACATAAACAGTTTAGCTATAGCTCATCCCTGAAGCCACTTCTGCCCCGGATGATTCACGTCTCTGGTACGGCCATGTGGTGGGAATCTTGTTCATATACCGCCGGTCCTCCTCCTCCCCCCTCTTGGTTGTCTCTCTCTTTTCACACACACTCTTACAGACTGCTCATATAAGGAGGTGAACTTCTCTCAATGGGAATTATGACCATATTTAGAGTTGGCTGTCGACTTGTTTGTCTTGGCCTAAGTTCCTCTCCAACAAGTGGTCTCTCTCGCTGAAATCCTCGCCAGATCCAAACACATAAACTTACAAGATTGTTGGACAACAACGTAAACCAAGTGTCCCAAACATGGCCACTGCTTCCCTGACTACCGCTCAACCAGTCAGCTTCGGCCTCACTGTGTGTGCAACCCGATCCAGATGTGCCCAGTTGTGCTTGGCTCTATCCATGTGTCCCTTGAAGAGTGTAAAGTTAGGTTTTGAACTTGAAGGATTGGGGAAAGAAAAAAAAAAAAAGGTTACAGCAGTCGAGGCAACAGGCTCTTTTTCTGTTTCCATTGTGGCTTTGTGAAATAGCAGCGTGGCCCCGGGCTATTTCAGGGCACTTTCCGAAACAGTTATTCCCAAACATTTCTTCTCATAATGCTCCCAGCACGAGACCAAATCCTCCTTCACCAAGACAAAAAGATAGCCCCCTTCCTAACTGTATCCTCAAGCCTTCAAAATGGAAGACTATGGTCCCATTACGGGTTTTTCTGCGCCGGACTTGTTGATATTAATGGATTAGCAGAGAAGGCCCGCTGTGGATCCATTCAAATCTAATTTACAAGGAATTCATTGAATTTACAGGACCAGCTTGAAACACTCCAGAGGTCAAGTTCGTGATAGAAAGGCATTCTCATGAGATGGAAGCGTAACATGTACTTGATGCAGCAGATAAGTTCTAGCCTTGTGAGGGTTCCCCGCCTTTAAATGTTAGAACCATATGAGCACATTATCCTCCTTCTGTTGTGTCCCATGAAAAATAACTGAGTCAGCAGAGAGAGGGTCCTTATTTCCTCTGGTAACACCACCCTTCCCTGAGATCCCTGCTAGATAGGAGAGCATGCAACCAACGCCGATCAGCGCTCATACTCACCCAAATCATCCATGGTAGAGATTTAGTCAGCCTTTACTCTCGCTCGGACAGCAACGCACACCGCATTCAGGAGGATACCCGCTGTCCGTCCCGCCGCTATTGTCCGTCGGTCCTGTATAACTTCTCAAACACCGTTATCCGCCAGCAGAGGAGGAGGATTAAGAGGAGGAGGAGGAGGAAAACGAAGAGGGCGTCCCGTTTTCTTCTCCCCCCCCTTCCAGAGAGCCGACGGGTAATTTAATGCGGTTACAAACCTCGCATTTCCCTGAGTCACACGACGATCATCCAGAATTGTGCCTAGTCCATGTGTTTATTGCTAAAAGATAGAGGGAAGGACACGCCAACAGATGCATGCTGGAGGCGAAGAGCCTCCAGCATGCATCTGTTGGCGTGTCCTTCCCTCTATCTTTAGAATAAACACTGGCAGGCACAATTGGATGATCGTGGACTCAAGAAATACACTGTTTTAACCGATAAAATTCCGTGGCTTTGAGGGGGGGGGGGGGGGGCGTCACGGCTGTATGTTTTCTACAAGGTCTGTTTACACGCGGGAAAAAATATAAACAGGGATATAGGTCAAAGTTTACGGCACTAAAATGAATGAGAAGGGGTTTGATGTGAAATAAGTTTTACACTAAATATTCCTCACGCAAATATTTCATTCAACTTTTCATAACGCTCCGGCTTTATTTTAGTCTACAGCCTGAAAATCTTCAAATTCACGGATGCACGATAATATCGGCACCTTATCGCATATATCGGTCCAAGTATCTTCCTCTGGGCTGTTGCGGAAGCGAAACAAATATACGATTTATATTTTAGAGCTAAAGAAAAACCTTCTAGTTTTTCAAATTTACGTATTTCGGTTAATACAGAATGGGAATACAAAGTTGTCTTGGCACAGGTGTGTTGTCATTGATAAATTTAACCGAATGGGTTGTAAAATTTCAGTTTAACGCCACGAAAACCAATACCTTGATTCCCTTTTCCATGACTTCCAAGTTCTCTGTATGAACCCTGAAAATGGAAGCCAGTAAATATGACACGTGCGTTTATACATAAACTGCATTAAAGTACTTTCTTCATCATGTTGTCATTTCAAGTTTTTGTTTTTACATAATCCCAGAGCTGCTTTTTGAGAGTTTGTGACTGCAATCATCAGCGTCACACGCAGACTGAGGACACAGGTGTAACCAATGACACTCATTATGGTCAAGTGTACCTTGTGTCTCCGCCCACAAACGCCGAACCAGGAGTTTAGCCCAACTAAATGGAACTGAGCCAGAATTAAGATTAACAGCCCCCGCCTGTTGTGAAATACACCTCTCCCTTGACACCAATACTCAAGATGAGACCAAATGTTAGCAATTGTAAAAATGAGTATAAACTGGAGCGTTCAAGATGTCAGGAGTAGATTTAGTTGCGATAGAACTTGTAGTCTCTCAAAAAAAGAGAAAAGCTGCACATGAAACTTCCGTTTTTAGGAGCCTTCAGGCAGCTGCTAATTCTTTAATGTTTGTTGGCCAATCACAAATCAGTTTGTTTTTTTTCTTTCCAAAGTCATTGTAGTGAAATATAATGAAAAATCTACAATATGTGTGATAATTGAGGCTCCCAAATATTCACACTTCAATTAGGCCAAATTCTTTTAAGCTATTTAACAAATCACAGTGGGGAAAAGTACAGGCATGACCTAAAACAACGACTGAACGTCATGTGGAAGAAATCTGAAAATTCTGGCCGGTCACTTTAGAAACCTTCACGCATTTCCTGTGAGTAAAGTTAAAATGTCAACTGTGAGTAAGATAAGGTGGGAAAAAATCATCTGTTACCTTCGGGATTTTTAACTTTCAGTGAAAAAAAAAGTGGACAAACTTTTTTCTTTTTTAAAGAAAACAAGCAGTGTAAAAAAACAAAACAGGAAAAACTTTTAATTACGCAAGCTCACAGTTACAGGCTATGTTTGTGTGATTAGGGGAAGGTGTATGACTTGTGGTGATGGGTTCATTTTCCAAACTAAACGTTAAACACCACAACACTCTTTTTACAGTATGTCACAAACAAATCGTCTGTTGACCAAAATCTCCTCTGGTGTCCAAGAGGTACCTGCCTTTGGTCTCGGGGCAACGAGCATACAAAGAGCTGACATAATGAACAAACAAACAAACAAAAAGAGACAACAAGAACATAAACTGGACAACATTGTTAGAAAGGCCTTCTTGTCCTGGTTTCACATGTGAAATCAAATGTACAGCCAAACTGCGGAAACTGGTCGGAGGAAACTAGAAGAGGTTTGAATGTTTCTGAGAAAGTAAAGCCTTTGTTTTCACTCGGTTGATGCAGTTTGGCCGTTCACACACCACACCCATGCATGTTACTTCTAAAGGACTGTGACACACAAATACGCCTTCACCTTCTTCAAAATATTAATGATAATAATTATAATAAGTCCCACACACACACACACCTGCATAAACACGCACTCGTACTTTCCAAACAAATGTCTTCACTCAGGAAATTTGAGCCAGTTGGTGTTCAAGAGCACAGTCAAGGAACAGAACCGCATGTGAGGTGGAAATCATATTTACCATAAAAAATGACTTGTGAAGCAATTTTGTTTTTTTTTTTGTTTTTGGGGAGGGTGCTAGGATGATAGCATAAAGGTAACATGGATAGGATCACTTATCCGTAATGTCCCCCATCCATCAACTGAAATTATATTACATATCCTCCACCCCGCTACTTCTTCACTGCAGTTAATCCACACACACCCTCTTCCATGCTTTCCTGGCCTCGCCATCACTGCACCGCCTGTTCGTTAGCGGTGCTACCGGAGTCCTGAGGCTTCATCACATCAGGGAGTTCTGGGGGGCTGGAGAAGGCCTCGATGTGCAGCTGCTCAAACATCTCATCTGGAGAGAACAGAGCACCACATCTGTTAGCCGCCCCACAAAACTCAATAGCATGGCCGTTCTCTGAGTGCACATCTGTCTGCAGATGAATACAAGATCTAAAGGTGATTTTTCTTCAAAGTTACATATCCCTGGAAATACTCCAAGGAATCATTAGACGGAACTTGCCTGAGGTACGTAATTTACTGAGAATAAGATAGGCCTATGTCTTTAATTCCCTTTTGATCACTGAATCCATATTTCAACTTTAGATGATTGAGTGAACTATCAAACAGGAAGATGTTAAGTAAAAATACTTGAAATTTGTCCTGGAAAACAAAACATTAGGCTAGAAAATGGCAAGTAAATTCAGGCCACTTTTCCACTATAAAATATGCTAGCTTTATCAGTTAAGTGTATCTTTTTAATTCATAAAATTCCTAACGTAACCTTCCTAACTTTCTTAACCTTCTTATTAAGCAGGGTTTCAACAGGTTGAATTTAAGACTTTTTAAGACCACTTTAAGATTCAAGACCTGTATTGCTGCCATATCAGCAAAAAGCTTAACAAAAAAGACAAAGCCTGCTTCGCACGCAAATAGTTGAGTGTTCTGCAATAAATTCACTGGGGCCGCAAAAATAGTAGCTGCTGGTTCTGTATTCATTTATTCCCATAAAAAAAAAATCACTGAGGGGAAACGAAGTTATAATAACACACAAGTAACTTCCTAATCCTGTGCATGTTTGAGATCCGTCAAAAACACATTTAAAACCAAAATACCCATTTTGGATCAAATATAAGACTTTGTAAGGCCTAAAATTCTGTTCATTCAAATTAAGACTATTTAAACACACTGCAGGAACCCTGTTATAAAAGCAGTCGTAACGTGGTGTTATTTTTTCAATATCAATAAACGCGGTCAGGAAAAGAAAAAAAAATGGCTTGAACATACCGCTGATGCGGAAAGCCAGACCAACTGTAGCCGGGGCCTGTGGTCTGGCAGTCTGGTTGGTGAATCCACAGTCACCAAGAGTTTTGCTGTCCTCTAGCAACTGGTCATCCTGGTGATTGATAGTTGAGTAAATCACAGAATCTTTTAATGGTCTAACAATGTGTGACATTGTTTAGGCGGTGAGTTGAGCAGTTTCAAAAATGGTTTCATGGATATGCAGGAAAGACAAAATACACGCCACCCATACAAGTAAGGATACTGAAATTAATTCTTCCATGAATTTAGAAACACAATGTCACGACTTAATTCTGTGTCATTGATATGCGTCGGAAAACTCACTTTGTAGAGCCGCTGGTCCTCAGGTGGTCTCTTTAGAATTCCCTCAACAATTCGCTTCAGCTCATAGACCGTGGTGGACTCCTTGGCATCTGTGAAGATTGTTGTCTTGTGACGCCGGATCATCAAGAACACGTCCTGAAGAAAGTGGGCCATGAAAAAATACAAACCATCAAATGAGACTGATAGATTTGTATTTTTAAAAACAATGTTAGTCTTTTTAACAATGGAGTTAAGCAGCACGAACGACTCTGTAAGGTAGGCACAAAAAAAAAAATTTAACTGCCAATCAGATTAAAAACAAAAATCACAACAGTCCAAGGAAGTTTTAATATGTTTCTCATTATAACCCATTCATCAGATATGTAGCCTAAATTTTTTTCCCAGGGAGACATTTTTGAGGATTGTAGTTGGTAGTTTGCGTGTTCGTGTGTCAAATATGAGTTTTACATTTCCAGCAGAGCCAACCTTCCTGGCAATAGCGCTCTATAATGCGCATGCTAGCTACAACAGGAAGCTAACAGTAGCAAGCAAGCTTAGTTCCGAGCTAAGGTGAAATTAGCCTAGTCTTGACAATTGTGAGAGCGAAAATTTGGTCGGACCTTTAAGAATAAGATACCCCTCTACGACAAGGGCGGCAAAATTCACCTTACATAACTAACCTAACGAGTTTAGCTGGCTAACGTTACATCACCTCCAAGATTAGCCATGCTAACTTTCCTCTCTTCCACCTCTCGTTATAATTAGATGGGAAGGCAAGGCTAACATAGCAAACTTAGCGCCTGCTCGCCAGCAAACAAAGCCTTAAATTATCATTCTTATCGTCAACAATGTCGTCCACGTTACAAGCGGGCGCTGAACGTTAATTCAACGGGCGTATCAAGGCACCGAATTAACAAAATTTGATATAAGAGTCATACAATTACCATCTCAAGTAGTCAGCTAGCTAGCCCGTTGCGCCAGCCCAGTTAGTGCAGTACAACCCCCAAACTGCACCGCTTACGGCTATTGCGCAATGCAGATACGCATGTAGTATTCAGGAAAAACATCTACGCAAAGCTAAGTATATTCTTTAGATTTTGGCGCGAGCTAGATACATGACGGGTACTAGCGCAGTTTTGGATTGGGCGACTGTCGGAGCGTTACTGTACTGAGGACGGTCCGATGTTAGAGCTGAATTATGGTCAGTGTGACATCTAAATCTACGTAAACTAGCCGTTTAACACCGAATTGTCAATTAACGTTACGGAACCATAGTTAATTGTGCGTTGTCTGGCTAGCTCACGTTACGCTATATTGTGTTTTTACCAAGTCCGCCCTAAATTAACGTTAGCCACATTTTGTTTAATAGAGGTGACACTCGTCGGGCTCTGTTAACGTTAACTCTTTGCTACGTTATTGAGTAATGTTAATGAGAGACAATGTTAATTCAGCAGCTGGAGTCGTATAATCGAAGTATTGATACGAATATTGCAGTAACGAATGTTGCTAATTAACAATACCTTCATGACAGGGTCAAGGAGTGTAGCTACTCTGACATTTGACAATAGGCCGTTTACATATGAGAAGAATGTTTATGATGTCACGTTTTTGATGCCTGGAAATAATTAACCATCTGGACATGCTCATTAAATATTAAACTTGAAGTTTTCTTTTGTGGTTGAGTTATTAACTGACAGCCAAGATTATTTGTGATGAAAGATATTTCTTCTGACAGGTCCCTAACTAAAAAACAAGCAATGTCAGTGGCAGTGGAGAGCACAGCGGCGAGGATCCCTCTCCCCCTTCCATCCCACTTCACCCTGGCGGAGCAGTCTTTCTCCCTCAAAAAGCGCCGTCTCCCTTTCTCTTCTTCCTCTACTTCCAACTCATCCAGCTCACCTGTCACTCGACACTCAAGCTCTTTACCTCCACTGCCGCCATCTAAGGGATGTCCTCCACTGAGCAGGGTGTTCCGCCAGCATCCATCACCGTGGACTCCCTTATCTGGCTCCCTTAGTAAATCCCCTCCTCCAGATTCTGTATATGACCCCAGCAAGCAGCAGTCCTATTTTAATCAGTGCTTCACTAATCTGGGTCTGCTGGGAAGGGGCTCCTTTGGTGAGGTCTACAAGGTGAGCAAGGTGCAGCTTTACAGTGTGTGTGAAAGCAATATAGCCGTTTACATCCCCTTCTACTACATTTGTGATAGTGTGTGATATGATCCACTCTTGTTATAGCAGGATTCCAGATTTCAGTTTCATGATAGTATTGGAGAATTTGCTCGTTTTTTTTTTTTGTTTGTTTGTTTGTTTTTTTTCCAAATTAAATTCAGAAATCTTTGGCTAATTTCCCTGCAGGTGGACCTAACTGGTGTTGCTGGCTGACTGTTTTGCTTTTTAAGAAGTTTAGGAACCCAAATTTTGACAACTGTATTAACATTGTTGTTTGAGATCTGCTGTTTAGTCACTAGATGTCAGTAGATCTAACATGGGTCCATTAACTTGAAGTTTCCAATCCTGTTTTTCTGTTTAAAAGAAGACAACTCTGCCTTTTCCGTATTGTTTTACTAGGTGCAAAGCAACAAGGACGGCCAGCAGTACGCAGTTAAGCGCTCCACCCATCGCTTCAGGGGCAACAGTGAGAGGAACCGGAGTGTAAGGGAGGCCAGACACCATGAGCGCCTCTGTCCCCACCCTCACATTTTAAACTTTGTAGCGGCCTGGGAGGAGTGTGGTCGACTGTACATCCAGACAGAGTTGTGTAGCACCAGCTTGCTGCTACACGCAGAGAGCCAGCCTCCTGGCCCAAGTCCGTCTAAAAACAAAAACAATCAATCATTCTGCTATCCACTTTAATATGATCCTCACTTGACAGTCTTGTGATTCTGTCTCCCTCAGATGAGCGTGCAGCATGGTCATACCTGTGCGACCTTCTCTCAGCGCTCGAGCACCTGCACTCTCTTGGTTTTGTACATTTGGACCTTAAACCTGCTAACGTCCTCATCACCAGCTCTGGACGTCTCAAGCTGGGGGACTTTGGGCTGCTGTTCGAGCTCAAAGAGAGGTGCACGGATACGATGCAGGAGAAAGTGAAGGAGGACGTACAGGAGGGGGATCCCAGATACATGGCCCCCGAGCTGCTGCGCGGGGAGTACGGACCTGCCGCAGATGTTTTCAGGTACGGAAAAAGGACTGATATTTTCTGTTTTCTCAAAATGTAACCGCTTGATCACGATTGTTGTATCATTTTCATGTAGTTTGGGCGTTTCTATTCTGGAGCTCGCCTGTAATATTGATGTTCCCAATGGTGGGGAAGGATGGCAGCAACTCAGACAAGGCATCCTCCCTGCAGGGTTTACCAGCAGTGAGTTCAAGTTTTCTCCAAAAAAAAAGAAGAAAAGACTCACTTTTTCTCTGTAAGTGATGTGTATTGATACTATTTCTGTGTTTGCAGGGTTGTCAGATGAGCTTCAGGCCATATTAAAGAGGATGTTGTCACCAGAACCTTCTGAGAGGCCCACAGTCTCTGCGCTTCTCGCGCTCCCCGCTGTCAGGAAACGCAGGTGGAAGAGACGCGTTTATCTTTGTCTCGCCGAGTCCATGCTGACGTTGTTCTCCCTCTGCCAGGTAAGCTAATAAACAAACGTTAACATTTGGGAGCATTCTGGGAATGCGTTGAGGAGGAATTGCCAGGTCATGATCATGTCATATGTCTGTATTTTTTTATAGTTTGTAGTGTGCTTTGGATGTCGTATCCTCTCTTCCTTTCACTCGTCGTTACTCCCTGCTTGGAGGAAGCAGGCGCCCTGCACCCCCCCGAAGGACAGCTGCGATTGGGATTTAACTCTGCCCCTCAGCGCCATGCATGCTGACTCAGGCAGCCCAGATGATGACGCCGTGTTTCTGCTGGATCCTTTGGACCCAGAGCTTTCCCCGAGCTTCTCTAAAAGGTAGACGATCCAAACTAAGAGCTCAAATATTCTTGGGCCCACATCTTAAAAACATTAAAGCAGAACTCTAGTTTATAGCTCAGTTTAATGTAGTTTTATTGGTAGATTACAGTTGTTATCAGATCTACAGAGAAGAAATGAAAGATCAGTTTTGGTTCCTAACTTGAGCGTGATTTTATTTGAAATTGTTGATCTAACAGGGTGAAATCAAGACTGGAGAGCACGTCTACTCCTCTCCCAGCGTCACCCGCGCACAGTCACCAAAGCCCCGCCCACACACCCACCCACTCAAATCTGGGTGAGTGGTCCTCCTGTAACTTAAAGCAGACGCCATCCAGCATCCACTCAAACGACTGCCGCACGCTGACACCCAGCTCTAGCCTTGGCCACTCACAGCTCCACGCCGACAGCCCCGATGAAAACTCCACACAGAGCAGAACGTCCTCACAGCGGCGCGGCCGTAGCTGGAGCCACTCAGAGGAGGTTTTAACCCGATCCGGCTTTGAACCAAAGAACCTGCTCAGTCTGTTTGAGGAGACCGCTCTGGAGGTGGAGCCATGACTACAAAGACTGCCACTTTAAATTCGCTGTTATTTAATGTTGTAAGAAATGTCACTGCGCGTTTGTGAACTGCTTCTCCTCCCATTTCGATGCAGTCCCGTAAAGCTCCTGTAATGTGTTTTTGACCCTCCAAAAATGAAACCGCGGGAAATGTAATCAGAATTTAAAGCACTTTTTTATGTTTGAGCCATGCGACTGGTTACTGCAAAGACAAGTCATGATTTATTATTGTGTAAGTTATGTCTTTAGCTTTGTGCTTTCTTGTGTTTTGTATTCCACAAGCTGCCAAAAAAAAAAATAAACAGACATTTGGAGGAACTTGACAGATGTATTCTGCGTAAATCCTTGAGTCATAGCTATGTAGCACCCCGGATCATTTTTAAATTTCACTGCAAGATTTATGAATCAAACAAACAAGAAAAGATGTACACTATAAAATTATACGAGGTGCTATCTGTAGTTTCACCAATAGGTGGCAGCAGCGAATGAATCACCCGGTGAAGAACGCGGAAAAGGGTGCTTTGTAAAGCTCATATCCGGAGACAATATTGTTTGTCGAACTGATTTGTATCATCTCTGTTTGTATAAAACAAATATAACTGCTAAAATAATAAGATTTTAAAATAACTGCAATCTAGTGCAAAAACTGAGCCTCGCCCCAGCACACCATCTGGGATGAATCGAAAACTGCTTCAGGAAATAATATCGGGTGTGAGGTAGGCTGCTTTATTTAGACTATCATACGCATAGTCTGGCACGCTGTTGTAGGAATGTTTGCTGTTTTGTGGAAGTAATTGCATGTTAGTGTAGATATGAACTAAACAACGCGGCTACCGAGCTGCACCAAATGTGCAAGCATTGAGCTAAAGCTAAACTATATTTTTCTTTTCAGTTTATAAAAATGACCAAAATTGAGCGTCTGAATGCTCGAGTAGAAAAACTGCTGTCTAAAGCAGTACAGGAGGTTCTGGACGTGGTGAAGGAAACCGTGTCAGAGTACCAGGAGAAAACTGCCAGAACCCAGAGGGAGAACCAGACTCTCAAGAGGAGGCTCCAGGAGCTCCAGGAGCAGCTGAAGTCAGACGACAATGGTGAGAATCAGCACACACAGCTGGTGTGGAAGTTGTGGTTTCCAGCAGATTGACAGTTAACTCTTGTCTTTTAGGAAACGTGTCCCCCTCCTCGCTACGGGTCCAGCTGGATCCGCATGTGTTGGAGCAGGAACAGAAAGAAGAGCTTGGAGAACTGGTCCGCTCCAATAAGGACAATACAGATCTGCAGCGCGAGGTGTCCGTCATGTCCTTAGCTCCTCCTTCTCTCTCCCCTAGATGTGTAATAGCAACAGTTGTAAGTGATGATTATTCACATTACTCAAGAACTCTCAAAAGTGAGAGCAATGGACTGGGCTCACACATTACAAATCACGTAGACTCCATTATTGCGTGTGGAGTCTCTGAGAATCACATGAAAGTAGAGCTGGCTTCAGATGTAGTTCACGCTGAAAATTATTATTATAATGACTCCAGAGAACATTTTCAAGCAGATCCAGGACCAATCACGGAGCCAGCAGTTGTTTTCAGTTCAGACCAACAAGTCACAGAAGAACCCATGTCCCTACAATACAGCGTTGAAGGCCCGAAACAACACGCCACTCACTCCAACACCAAAGGTTCCGGCTTGAGGGAGGAACAGAGGAACGTTAGAAAGAACTACTGCTGCTCCTTCTGTGGCCGCACCTTCAGGCACGCGGGCGACTACAAGAAACACAGCAGGGTTCACACGGGCGAGAAGCCGTACTGCTGCTCCGTGTGCGGGAAGCGCTTCAGTCAGTCCAGCTACCTGACGGTGCACCTGCGCTACCACACAGGGGAGAAACCGTTTGGCTGCAGTTTCTGTGGCAAAATGTTTAGCCACTCGAGCAACATGAAGAAACACCTCCTAACTCATTTGTGAACCCGTGCGAAAAATCTCCCAACAGCCGAAACAAATGTGCTGATGTTAATCATGACGTTTAGTGCTCATGAATCGGAAATTCATGCCTGCAAGCGGTGTGGTGTATTGGATAGAACTTCCCAGTGTGAGCTAGTACTAGGCTACTGGTACCAATATACTTTCTCAGGACAAACGTGATACTCGTGATTATAATGACCCGACATGCGCGTTGGTCTGGTTCCTTTGGCTTCTTTGGTACTTCTTTCCTACTTGGATCAGTATTTCTGTAGAATTTACCTGTGTTGAAAAATTCATTAAAAAAAATAATAAATGCAGACTGTTTACGTTTTCTTTTGGCTTTATGGTACTAAAAATATCTGACATGAGTCCAAGTTGTACTGAAAAAAAAGAAAATATACAGTTTTTTTTTTCCTATGGCCTCATAGGCCGGTCCTTCTTCTAGAGGTTAAACATTTCAATTGGTGCACTCCTTTGCTTTTATGTTCTGATTTTTAGGAAGATGAATACATTTTAGTTTTCATTGCTCTAACGAATCTATTCTGAGGCTTCATATTCATAAATTTTAGGATTTCTATTTTTTTAATCTGAAAAACACCTGAAGGATTCTAGGAAGGATGACTCTTCAGGATTGCTGGGAATATTCCAGTTTTTCAAAGGAAAGGTTTGGCTGGACAATGGACCAGATCACTAACTCCATTTCTGTCTCTAACCAACATCCCTTTGAATTCTCCCAGATATGAAAGATGACACCAGTATCCTGGAAGTGAATGAAGTTGGAGTTAAAATCTGTGTTTACCTGGCAAACAGGTATATGAATCATCTGGAAATCTTCACAGGCGGTTCAAACAAGAACCACAAGTACGTGGGAAATGAAAAAAAATCTCTCTACAAAAGAACGACCATCTATTGTCACAGTACAAAGAGCCGTTATCATTGTTGGGCTAGCAAGAGGTTGCGATTGATGATATGACATCATCATCAACAGCCAAAGAAGGACTTCTTCTTTTTTTACTTTTGAACTTTATTGAACATTTACACACAAAAAATTCTTGGTTTGGAATAAACTGATCCTTCCAAAGATAGTAAGGTCTCTGATTAGCCATCGGCTCGAAGGTTTCACCTCTAATATACGGTTAGATATATTTACTGTATTTCCTCTGATTCGATTTTTAGATATCGATAATCCTAAATATTTAACTTCAGACTCAACTCTAATTGAGGCAATAAGAAGACTTACTTCTTGAACGATGTCATATTTCATTAAGATCACAAGCAGGTTCTGAGGAGAGGGAAACTGAGTTACGGCAGAAAAAAAGACTGAAGACCAGAAAGAAGGCGGATTTCTCAAAGGTTAACCTCACTAGCAAGGTATTCCGCCCACTTTTAGCTACACAACGGTGATATTCACTCTATTCCAGTAGTTGGCAATATACCTCTTGAACTTGAGTGCGCTCCGCCAGTATATTAAGAGCCGCCGAAGAAGACGGAGTTCCGGTTCTGTCACCGGAAGTGTTGTTGACAGACAGCTTTTGCTTGTTTATCTCCGTCAAGCCGTCGTATATCAAGTGAAAGTGAACGTGTGACTTGTTCAGGAACTAAATGACGATTTTGATTGGCCTCTGGAATGCTTGAAGGGAAAACGATAAGGTACGTTACCGAGCTACCTCGGCAGATAGCTAATGTTTGCTAACCAGTTAGCCTCTCGTCTCGCTTGTAGGTACGAGAGCATGAAACATGCATTTCTGGATACAACTGGTTAGAATTACGTTTGAATCATATTTTATTTTTGAATTAATTAAAGAAAAAATGTAATTGGACATAGCTTTATATGTAAGTTTATTAAATATTTGAGAATTCTGAATGGTTTATCTTTATCATTTGGTTATCATGGTTATCATTTAAGTGAATGATGTCTAATCGCTTATTTGCTGGGATGTTTTGTGTCTGTAGTGTGTATTATCTACTCGCATGACATTAAATATTACCAGAAAACAGATGTAAACACCGTAGTTACCTTTACAAAGCAGCATTTATGAACATTCCTCCATATAGTCTTCTAAGAAGCTTCGTTACAGGATGTCCAAACTGGATCGTTTGAATTCCCGTGTGGCCAAACTACTGACTGAAGTAGTGCAGGAGGTTCTGGAGGTGGTGAAGGAGACGGTGTCAGAGTACCAGGAGAAAACTGCCAGGACCCTGCGAGAAAATGACACCCTGAAGAGACGACTGAAGGAGCTCCAGAATAAGGTGCCAAGAGAGTGCACGCGTGAGTACTGTCTGTTGTTTTTACTGATGATCTGGCCTTTTTCTCAATGTCGCATTCAGAAATATTTACTGTATTTTAACACTTTGCTTATGATCTTAATGCACCAGCACCTCTATGTAAAAGTGATGAGGTTCCTGAAGTAGATTTTGGACCCCTTCCATGTCAGAAATCTGAACTCTGTCCCAATGAGCATCACAACCCTGCCTGTGACATCACTTCTGAAAATCTGGAAAGCTGCAGTAAGACAGAAACAGGACATTGTGAGGACCAATCAGAAGGGGCGATCCTTAAACACGAGGTGGCTCTGACTGTCCACACGTCTCTCAGGCACAACACTGCTGTCTCGTCTGATACCGCGGGCTCCTCTCTCTCCAGCGCCCAACTTAAAGTGAATCTGGATGTTGTCAAAAAAGAGCCAGAGCTCACAGAACCACCAGCACTACAAGAACCTTACAGCTGCTGTGCGGATTTAAGCTGCAACTCTGTTGGGAACCAAAAGCCTCAAGTTAGTCCCGAATCCTACGGACTGCTCTTTGTCCGATCTAATCACGCCACATCCAGGAAACATGGGTTAGTAAGAACCAACAGGGCTGCCATGGAAGGGAGAAAAATCAGGATGGAGCGCATCACAAGAGAGGAATCGCACATATGTCCCTTCTGTGGAAAGACATTCAGCCGGGTCGGGAACCTGAAAATCCACCAGCGATGTCACACAGGGGAGAAACCATATGGCTGCATGCAGTGTGGGAGGCGATTCAGTCAGGCGGGAGATCTGAAAAAACACAAGAGGGTCCACACGGGGGAGAAACCGTACTACTGCAACCAGTGTGGAAAGAGCTTCAGCCGGGGGGAAAATCTGAAAAGACACCAAAAGATCCACATAGGGGAGACGTTACAGTTACAGCACATGTAGGGGGAGCAGCCATTTTTATTGTGATGACTTTAGAACCTGAAGTGGTGATGATGACGCCATGAAGGACAAATAGCTGCAAGGTGTTAGAATGTTACAGAACAAGAGGATTGTCTGGGATTTGTAGTTCATTCTGTGCTTATCATTCAAATCCTTCTGCAACCATAGTGCACCAGTAGGTTGTCAAAGAGCCAAATAATAATAATAATAATAATAATAATCAAATCAATGTTAGACATGTAGAAATGCACTGATACGAGGCGGGGGGGGGGGGGGGCTGGAGCCTATCCCAGCAGCTTTCGGGTGAGAGGCGGGGTTCACCCTGGACAGGTCACCAGTCCATCATCATCGGGCCAACACATACAGACAGACAACCACTCACACTCACAGTCACACCTACAGCCAGTTTTGTGGTGGATTTGTGATCTTTTGTGGAGGCGACCATGATGGTGACGTCTGCTCTGTTAGGACGTATCGGTGCATCTACAGTAGCCGGTGTCCTGCAGGGTTGTGTCTTCAGCCCTCCTCTAGTTGAGTAGACAGAATGCATCTCCAGTCAAATAAGGGAATGCTAAAGACGAATGAAAATTCATACATTTAAAATCTATATATATTTGAATTGCATGAATGTCATTTAAATGCCTGATTTCTTTTTTGAGCTTGCTGCCTGAATATACTTAATATAATAAGATATGTAGTTATTTACGGTAAGAATCAGTAAAATTGTTTGATATAAAAGCAATACATGAATAAATGATCAATAAAAATGGCAAGAAAAGTGTCCAGCAAACCTGTGAAAGCAAAATAAACAAACACTCCCTGGTAGTTGTGTATAATTTGTTCTCTTGTAGTTAATACAAGATTCACACTCACAGTAGTTCACACACACACACACACACACACACACACACACACAGACTCAATCTGCCTTTATTAATGTCAATAAAGTCCCCGAATATGATACAGGGTAGGAGTGTGTTACTACGCAGAGGAAAGGAGTCTTGAACATAATCACATAAAAAATATCAAAGTTAAAAATATGAATAAATGATCCACTTGGTGAACTAATAATATCAATAAATTTTATATATATATATATATATATATATATATATATATATAGATTCATGTAGTGTGTGTACATATATCTATATATATATATATATATATACACACACACACACACACTACATGAACTTGAAGTTGTCTGAATCCACATGATAAGAATCCAGTCAACCCCGTGTGGAGGTTGTATGATGAGAGGTGTCAGGTCAAACAGGGTCAACAACAGTGGCATTAAATATGACTCAGTTAAACCAAATTCCTCAGGGAGGGAAAAAAATAAGAATCCAGCAGCTGAGAACAGGAATGGTTTGCTGTTAAATTCTGCAGGGAGAGGCTCGTTCAGTGGGATGCGCTGGCGGTTTATGAGAATGCAGTCATTCTTTTTGATTCCTTTTCCTTCATCTCCACAGTCGTTGGTTGGTTCATTCGCTCTCCATCACGTCACGAAGAGGCACAAAAAACAAGAAGCACAACCAGAGTCAAAACCAGGTCCCAGTAGAAGCTGGGACTTCTCCTAGGCTGAGGAGTTCATTTAAAACACGGGCAGGAGAAAGCAAGCTGAATATTTTGATGAAGCCTAGCAACACACACACACACACACACACACACACACACACACACATACACGCTTGTGACATATGACAAGAAGTTCCAACTTTGCGGTCACAAAAATGACACTAAAATCTGCTGGAAACATAAAATGAAAATATAGCGGCAAATAATACATGATGTCATTTACATTTTGCAATGCAGTAAATTGAACAAATAATTAGCCCAGTGGGTTCATGGTTATAAGAAAGTACAACACGAGCTTGTGTAGGTTACTGTGCAATTGTGCAGACAGGATATTACAAGTATCCAAAACCCCAGTGGAAGGAAACACGAAATGACATCATGGACACTAGGATAAAAATGATAAATTAAAACTGTACAGTAAAATGGAAATTAACAAATTCAGATAAAAGTAAAGAATTGTTGTTTTTTTATTTGTAACTGTTTCTTTTAATATTATTTAGACATATGAATAATAACTTGGCTAAAATTAGCATAACATTCACTGCAAGGTCATTTTTTGTTTTGCTTTTTTTTTATAAATCTAAACAAACAACAACATTAAAATGTATACAACAGACATTTGTAAGTTTTATAAATTTAACCATGAGAGAGATTTCTTTACGTTGCTCAAGCGGTTTTGTGTGAGAGACCTGCCTTCACCTCAGCTCCCAACCAGGAAGTGATGACCATACACACACACACACACACACACACACACCATCGGAGGAAACTGCAACACATCTGTCCTCTCTAGAAAGGTGAGTAATAGCATGTAAGATCCTCAAAAGTTTCACAGTGAAAGTAACAGAAGCAGTCACGGATGATGACGCGTCTCAGCTGTCAGCCGCCGCCGTAAAAACACACTTATTAATGGCGTCAGTGCGGGTTTTTTTTTTTTTTTCCAAGACGGGAAAGACGGAAGTGCGCCACGGTAGCGATGTTTAACATTAAGTTCGTTCATTTTACTTCTGAATAACAACATGACAATAAACGGGAAGCTGACTCAACCATGTTATGTTGGACTGCCTGTGTGTGTGTGTGTGTGTGTGTGTGTGTGTGTGTGTGTGTGTGTGTGTGTGTGTGTGTGTGTAAGGCCCATGTGATGTTGAAATGAAGATTGATGGGAAAGTTCTCTCCTATTTTGAATCTTGCAACTCACCTGTGGACAAAGAAGGGTTCCTCTTTAAGAAGGTAAGACCTGGGCTGGACCCAGACAGGAAATACTACATATACTGTATGTTGTGGATACAGAGAGACAAAGTACACAAGAGGAAGAGTAAAAAAAAAAAAAAGTATGCTGTGAGATTTAACTTGTTACCTCCATTTAATTATTTTGAAGCCTCAAGATATACCCCCCCTCTATTTAATTAATTAACAGCCATGATAAATATCTTGTTCCCTCAATTTAGCTGATTTTAGTCCAAAATATAGAACCTAGTCCCTTTATTTACTTCCCAAATGGCCATGTGGTGAATAAAGGTCTTATTCTGTCAATTTGGTTATTTTGGGGCCAAGAGCCTTAACTGGCCCCCCTTCCCCCCTAAATAATTTATCATTTCAAGGCTGAAACATGAAACTTGTTCGCTCAAGTTAACAATTTTTATGCCAAAAGATATAACTTGTTTAAAATGTAACTGTATTTGGAAATGTGTTCCATCTCACGACTTGAAAATGATTCAGTTGAAGGAATGTCTCCTTTCTCACAATAATCCTTCCATTCATCAAATGAAAGCACGCACATAAAAAAGGATGAAATAAGATAGTACGGTTAACTTTGGAGCAAAATAAACATCAAATATGTCGGGTTCTCTTTTTGACGCTTGCATCAGTAGTGTCATGATGCAACGCCAAGCACCAGCAGACTTGCGTCAGATGATGAGTCGCTGACAGCAACCCTCAACTGTCACACAGGGCGAGATCAAGACTTCCTATCAGAAGCGCTGGTTCGTGCTGAAGGGGAACCTCCTCTTCTACAAGGAACGCCCGACCGACCGCGACCTGACAGGAGTGATTGTTCTGGAGGGCTGCACCGTCCAGCTGTGTGAGTCCGAGGAGCAGTTCGCCTTCTCGCTGGTGTGGAGCGAACCGGGACTGAGGACCTACAAGTTTGCAGCTGAAGACCAGGCCAGCCAGGAGAACTGGATCAAAGCCCTCCTCTCAGCCAACCACAGCTACCTGGCACTGCTGGTGATGGACCTGGAGAAGCAGTACAGAGGTGAGACACATCTGTGCGTGCGCGTTTGTGTGTGTGTGTGTGTGTGTGTGTGTGTGTGTTGGTGGGTGGGTGGGTGGGGGTACACAGCAGCCTTTGTGCTGGGAAGAGCGAGTGATGTCACATGACGTGCCTCTCAGTAGTGCCAAATGTTATCTCACCGCCACATCGCTCTGCCAGTGCACGCGAGACGGTAAATACAAGGTCACTTCTTAACAGCTGATCGTTGGACTTGGCTCAACCGCGGGGCCTCACAGGAGGCGAAGGCTTCCGTTGTTCAAGTGCAATAACATCTAATGGCTTACTTCATTTGGTAAAGATTTATATGGAAAAGGAAAAACCTTGGAAAATGGACCTGGAAAAGTCATTGAAAATCATGGAAATGTATTACTTAAAACAAACATAAATTACAATCTGGAATCCTTCTAAATAGTTGAACACACAATGGAAGTATTTTTCAGTAGAAACAGAATTTGAATCCCACACACTTGGAATTTCGACACTGACTTGAATAATGATTGTGAATTTTATGTTTATGAATAGGACTTTAAAAACCACTGACATCGAATCACATGAGTCGTTTTTTGTTTTCAGCTCGTGTTCTTGATTCATATTCCAAACTTTGGATTGAAATTCATGTTGTTCGTGTTTAAACTATATGAATTAACAAGGTATCTGCTGGCTCACTTTGTTGTATAATAAATGTATAATAAATACAGTGTGGGGATCTGATGCCCAGATGAAACCCGCTGTTGCATTGAATAAACTAACAAATGTCTTGGAACGTCTTGGAAACATTTGGGATCTTGTAAGTTAACAGTTTAATAAAACGGAAGTTCGAGTACTTTTTTGACGTGATATCACAGGAACGTAAAAAGCTCCAGAGCCATTAGTTAAATTACTGAGGATTGTCTTGTATGCATCTAGTCTTGTGTTTGGTAAGGGATAAATAAAAACACTAAATTGCTCTTATTGTGTGTGGAAATGAAACATTTCAAGTTTCTTTGTTAGGGAAAAAAAAACATCTTTTCAGGGAAAATAGAAAGCAGGATCGTGTGTTCTGACTTCCTGTAACTTTGCTCTTTCTTTAGAGCTGTTAGGCGTGATGTCCAGTGGCCCGGCCAACAGTGTCGTCGTGCCAACTGTCAGCTCAGCAGAAGCCAAATATCCCGCAGCCCTTATGAGCACACAAAGTCTGGCGCCAGCTCTGGCTGCAGGACCAGCTCTGGCTGCAGGACCAGCTCTGGCTGCAGGACCAGGTCCGGCGCTCCAAGCTCCGACAGTGTCAAACAAATCAGTCAGCAGGAGATCCCCCAAACTCTGGCCTAAGAGGAACGCTAATGTGGTGCCTATTAACACTCCTGCACCTCCCATGGGGGAGTGGTCAGCGGTCTGCTCCGGCACCAAGGAGGATTTTAGCAAATTGCATGAAGATTTTGGAAAGGAAGTGAAGGACCTGATTGCTGATTGGTCAAAACATGGACGAGTTGGTGCAGTCGCTCAGGAGGAGAACTTGATAGACTTCGGTTGATAAATGTTTTAATGTCAAAGCTGCAGTGTAGAGATACTCTAAGATCATCTGCTCGGCCGACCTGTCTTCCAACAAAGTAACTGCACATACGAAGCTTTGACGAGACGTCAAACACCATAACCAGCTAAAAATATCAGGATTACCAAACATGTTTTCAATTGTTATTTATTAATCTGTTGCGCTGGTGTCATTGGAGATGAACCACTACCTGTGCTGATATTAAAACAATATGTTTTTGAAACATTGTTGTTCTCTTTTTTTTTTTCTTTTTTTTTTTTTTACAGTCAGCTTTGCAGACGTCTAAACACAAAATCCCGCTCGCAATAAAGTAAGTAATTAAATCAAAGGTAATGATGTTAACAATGACATTAAAGTTGTATAGAACTTTTTAAGACAAATCTAGAGAAAAGAATAATTACACGGTAATCTAAACACATCGATTAACTATTCTGTTTAAAATATAATATTTTTAAAGAACGTTTTCTTTGGAGGGTTGTACTGTGGGTCAAAGCGGGCCAAGAAAGGTGAAGTCTGCTGAATTTCAGAAGACTGTCAAAATGGCTGAGAAAGAGAATGGCGGGGGCAGGCAGTGCTATTTCAGTCTGTCCAGCTGTCCTGTTTTTATGGTCTTTGACAGTCTCTTTCTCTGTCTGTCTGTCTGTCTCTCTCTCTCTCTCTCTCTCTTTTCACCTTCAAGGCCGCGCTTGTAGCTGCGACCTTCTTCATGTACACTCGTATTCACGCTTATCTTTTTGCAAAATCAATTTCTCTACTTTAGATAATCAGTTGATACATGTAGAATTTAATGAAAATGACCCGCTGATTTATTTATTTTTTTTAAAAACCTCTTCACAGCTGCATATGTACCATGAGAAATATTAGGTTAAAGTATTCGCTAAGTCTCAGTATCAGTTCGCACTAGTACATACATACCTTAGCTGTACATTTGAGTGATTGATGGTGGCCAATGGCGCTCATATATGGAGTGAAGTGGGCGGGCCCCATGTCCTCCTGTTCAAAAGCAACTATACTGGGCAGCAGTTGGAGCGACCCAAATTAGTGCATCCATGGTTCATGGCTCATTGAGTCAAATCATCATTTTCTGTTGGGATCGCCCTGCTTGTGACGACATGTGAGAATTAGACTTGAAATAAATCGGCTGTGAAATCATTTATAAGAACAGTACACATTTTTCACATCGACTAATGCAAAAAAAAACAAAAAAAGGGGGGGGGGCAGAGGGGAACCAACAGGCTGCCCCCTTAAAATGCAGTGTGTGGGAACAATTTTTTTTTCTTTCAGCTTAACACGCTAAACTTGAAGCGAATACTTGCAGCAGCCAGCGAGAGACTGTTTACATTTCAGACTGATTCCATAAGCCTTGTACTGGTGTGTTATTACTGGAGCAGCACCAGTCTCCATCAGCCAACTGATTTCAAGTTTCATGACTGTTTATAAACCCCTCTGATGTGGACACAAACTACAGATCCACTCTATCATGAGGACAAGACAGGTGATGACTTCTGGATATGTTAATCAGAAATACATCTTGGCACCGTGAGCACGTGGGTGTCGGATAATTAATAGGAAGCAGGTTATCTGTCAGACACAGGCAACCTTCATAAACGGGATGGAGAAGATAGCCCCGACAATGAATCTGAGTATGTGGCGAGGAAGAGGAGCGGCGGGGTCGTTCCTTAGCGTGCTCTCTGTGTGTGTCACTTTGGCCATATTAGTCCACAAATGACGCCAAAGTCAGGCCTGAGTGTTGGCATTGAATTCACCTCATTCCAAGACTCCTGAAGCCTATTTTGGAGCATCGGTAAGCTGATACGCCCTGTCACCTCCTTGCTCCTCCCCTTTTCTCTTCCTTTCCCTCAGCTCTCTTTTCCAGCCAAACCTGATGGTGTGGCTAAAGTTAGTCCCCCGTGGGCTAGTATATAAGGCCCCAAAGGTCCATTGCTTACATGTCAGTCACATCGGCTTGGCGTAGGCTTCTCTTCTTGACCAACAACAACCCCAAAAAACTTGAGAGATGGTGAGTGTGGCCACATGAGGACCCGCGTCTAGGAACTTCTCTGCACTAGGCTGATGTGATGAAAGCATCACTGATACATTTGCGATCTGGATTACCAACCACAGAATTATCCGGACTTCCAAACTTTCTGTTTGGACCAAAACCTTCTACTTGCTGGCTTTAGCTAAAGTTTGTCCAGCATGTTAAACAATTACAAAGAGAAAATACTGCGATGGAATGTGTTCGGGAGTTACCATAGTGCCTAAAAGCATCGCGTTACACCTACTAGCCTCAAAACAGGCCATAAGAAAACTAATCACCTGTACCAAAAAAGTGTGATGCTGTTGACAATTTATGAAAAAAAAAAGCCATCTCATACAGCACTTTATGTTAATATTAAAATGTAAGATGTTCAGGAATACAAAAGTTCTCTGTGTACTTTGTGTACTGTAGGTTTTAATTTGTATTTTACCTTTACCAGGCACCCAAGAAGGCCAAGAGGAGACAGCAGCAGGGTGAGGGTGGATCCTCCAACGTGTTCTCCATGTTTGAGCAGAGCCAGATCCAGGAGTACAAGGAGGTAACTTTTTTTTCATCTCGCCTCACTTTATCATTTTTTAGAGTAGCTTTAATTGGCCGAGTTAGAAAGATGGAGTTTGATTTGGCCACGTGACAGTTCAGTTAGTCTGAGCGTCACCGATGACAGCGGCTACTTCTCCCTTTGGGAGTACTTCAGTAATCCTCCCCGGAGACTCAAAAACACCCCTCGCTGTGACCTCACTGGAATGTTGCCCAACAGCTGGTGAACGCTGATATGAATCAGAGCAAGGAAGATGGAGTGGTGGTAGACTGGCAGTAGGAAGATCCCACAGCTTAATGCAGCTTTTCAGGTAGAAATTACAGAGAACACAGTCGCAGTCAGGAGCGCCGTTGACCCATTAGAGGACTTAGAAGTGAGGGAACGTCGGAGGCAGGAGAAGAAAACTTGCAAGGCAAAAAAAAAAGCGGGGTTGGAGAAGGGGTGGAGGGTGTGCGTGACAGCTGTAATGTCTAAATGTCACAAGGGGCATGTCGGGCATTCTGAGACCATTTTAACACCTAAGAAAAACAAGTGGCAGGCCAGCTGCTGAGTCCCAAAAGGTTTTGCAATGCCATCTTTGGTTTCATTGCAGTGTGGAAAGAGAGGCTGAGAACAGCAACATTAACACCTTGATGCTGGCAGACCACCTCGATCATACACAAGTCATACGACAAGGACAGTAGTAGTTTAGATGACACTTTTTCACACTGACATTCAAGTCTTACCTAACCGTCCCCGTGTTAGGCTTTCACAATCATCGACCAGAACAGAGATGGCATCATCAGCAAGGACGACCTCAGGGACGTGCTGGCCACCATGGGCCAACTGAATGTGAAGAATGAGGAGCTGGAGGCCATGGTGAAGGAAGCCAGCGGCCCCATCAACTTCACCGTCTTCCTCACCATGTTTGGCGAGAAGCTGAAGGGTACGTTGGCACGCATTGGCACTGAATTTAATCCAGTCTGGGTTTTTTTGTTTGTTTGGGGGTTTTTTTGTTTTGTTTTTTTTATTATTGAGTGGTTGGATTTTGCTTCTAGGTGCTGATCCCGAGGACGTCATCGTGAGCGCTTTCAAGGTCCTGGACCCCGAGGGTACCGGCTCCATCAAGAAGGAATTGTAAGAGATTTGACCTTCAGTTTACCTTCTATCATATCACTTTCAGTGCAATGTCATATTTATACTCATGTTTATTTTATATCTACTTTCTAGCCTTGAGGAGCTCCTGACCACCCAGTGCGACAGGTTCACCGCTGAGGAAGTGAGCTTCTCGGGTTTTTTATAGCGTCACCTCATATTCGTTTATTACTTTATCGTGGTTGTTAAACATGACTCTCCTCTGCAGATGACCAACCTGTGGGCTGCTTTCCCCCCTGATGTGGCTGGCAATGTGGACTACAAGAACATCTGCTACGTCATCACACACGGAGAGGACAAGGAAGAGTAAATCCACCTCTCTCAAAGTCTCTACCTCTTCACAAACCGGCCCAACATCTACTCACTCCCCTCTTCTCCGATGCCGTGCTTCCTTGCACACACTCATGCTCTGGCCCTGCCCTTTCCACTACCAAAAGACTTGTCTCCTGTATCGAGATGCTCAGTGAGAAGGCTGAAGGCTTTGGGGGTGTTTGTGTGTGAGTACCAACAGGGGGACATGGGATTATTTTCAATAAAAATAATCTTATGACACTGAAACACTTACTCTATCTTTTTCCATGCCTCTTGTTCCTTCTCCTTTTCTATCCATCAACTATTCTGTCCTTCTGCGTTGAGGCCAACAGTGCATGCATCACACCTACGTACATGTAAGCATATGCAGTCCAGTGTTTCCAGCGGTCTGTCTAAATCTCTCTTGGGTGCTGTGGTGCATGCACAGTCGCTTACTTGAAACAAGTAGGCAGGCTGACCCAAGTGGTCTGTCAGTCTCAACCAGACACAGAGTGTTTCATGGATTTGCTTTCCAGAGGAGTGCCGAGTTAAAGAGAGGGAGTACTGAACTAAAATAGTTTACCTACTGCTCTCTTTTTAATCTCCTCAAGTAAGGAAGGGAAAAGGTTGCAATGAACTGAGGAAAGCATGATTTTTTTGTAGCTTTAAATCATGTAAGTAGAGAAAGAGATGGTGAAAAATGGTGAGCGGGAGGAGGCAAAGAAACCAAGTTCCTCCTCCCTGCTCACTGCTGTTTCCCTCCTGTTGTTGTGACTGTCTGTGTCTCCACTGTAACCAAGAAACAAGTACAAATAAAATGCAATATCTTTCGTACAATACCGTGTCTGGTGGTTTAAGTGGGGGTACGGGAGACGGCGAGCAGACCTGTAGAACGCTGGCGGTCATATGCATCAAACTTTATACTTCTATACATTTCCATATTCCTCAACCAATTTGCAGCACATCAGTCAAACACGGGATTGCGTAACCCCCAAATGACTCAAAAATAAATACCGTCTTTGTGTTAATTAAAAGGAGGTAAAGTGGTTGTCTGGTAATTGGAAGGTTACTGGTTTGATCCTCTCAGCTCCTCAGAGAGCACCATAACTTCCGATTAGCTGGTTAGCACCTTGCGTGGGTTCATGAGGCAGCGCTCTCAAGTGCTAAGAGTGTTAATGTTTGTAATCTGAGGGACTCGTTCGCTCGCTCGGTGTTGTCGTCCTTCACTCAAGGTCAAACGTAGCGACGCACATTTTCACATGATCTGCAAATATGCGAACATGAACTCTTAGCACCCCAGTTTCTGGAGCTGTACTGTACATTCTGCATTGTTTGGAGGGTCGAGCGTTAATGACATCAGGGACAGTGCAGCCATCAAAAAATGTGAATGCAGGCTTTCTTTGTTATGGAACACGAAAATGGTCGATATTAACTACATTAATACTGAGGTAAGTTTATCTCAGGGCGCCTGAGATAACTACAATAATATTGAGATTGAATAGATCAGGATATATGTCATCATATATGTGAATATACCGACAATGTTCTGAATAAACAGTAACAATATGACCAAAGAAATTGAAAAAGAGGATTTTGATAGTATATTAAATATAGTGTGATTCTCAAAAGATCAACATAGTTATTTTTCTGGGCTTTTTTGCACAATGATGACTCTCCACCGAAATCTCTATTCGAATTAAAATAAAGTCACCAAAATGAGAGAAACCCTCCGATAACAACAACAGCAGCAGCAGCAACAACAACAACAACAACAACAACAATAATAATAATGCTCTAACATATTGTGTCACGTGACTCAGTGACGTATGCATAAACAGGAAAGTCAAGGTCCGTGAGCGAAACAAAATGCTCCTCCTTCAAAATAAAAGCACAGTACACGCTATAACAAACTAACCCATACACAGGTTTGAAGACCAACAACGATAACACGTTATAGCTTATTTAAATATGCAGGCTGTAACTAGGAGATCTTTCAGTCGTATTTTTTTTTTATAATTTTCCCGTTATATCTTTCAGAAACCCCTGACATGAAGTATTTTATTTTGCGGGCTAGATGCGGTGTTTGCGTGTGAGCCTTGACCGTGCTAACAGGGCAAGGGAACGGGAGGCTGCCGGTGCTGTGACTGAGAACCATTTCAGGCCCGGTTAGTTACTGCGAACTAGCAATGGTGGTGTGGTAATGTGGTCCGTCGGCTCCGGAAGCCCTCAATGCCGCTGTCGCCTCGCCGTGCCTTCGTGAACCCGGACGGGCCGAGACCCACCATGGCCTCACCGCTACCCCGCTGCACATCTGTCAGACTCTCCGCAGTGGCCACGGTCCTCCTGCTCCTGATGTCTGTGACCACTGTGCGGTCCTCTCAAGGCGACAAGGAGCCGGTGTACCGAGAATGTGTGAAGCAGTGTGTCCGAACCAACTGCACCGGAGTTCGGCTGCGGGGCTTCCAGTCAGCCCAGCCGCAGTACATGGCGCTGACAGGTGAGTGGCAGGTTAGTTTAGCTAACTTAGCTAGTTAGCAGACCCCCGAGTCCAACACATTACCGCACTTTCTATTATAAACGGATTATATGTGATAATATTCGCCGTTTGAATCACCTGGTTGGTTTAGCTTGTGGTGTATGTGCTGTCAATCATGTTGCCCGGAGGCGGGTCATGTAGGCAGGTAACATTTGACAAAAACAAGCAGCTGAACTACCTGTGTGACAGGATAACCCTCTTAACCTCAGCCAGTTTTTCCACTAGAACAACGTGTAACAAATATGTGTTGTTTCTCCTCCCCCGGTCCTGTTTTGTGTGTGAGTGAGAGATCTAAAACTCACTCATGAAAACGGATAGAGGATAGTTTTCAATGAATTGACTTGTTTAATTGTAAATGGCAACTTATTGTTAAACCAGACTGTTTTTTTTTAAATCATTTAGATTTATATGAGAGTCCAGCCTGTATATTATTGGGCCAGTAAAGTTCATCACAGCTGCATATTTGAATCATGTCCCAAACAGATACTTGAACCATGTCCCTCAATGTGCTACATATCTGGTCTCAAGTCATTTTATTGAAAGTGCTTTAAGAGGTTCATTTATGATGATAGCAGGGTATTTTGGGGTTAATGTTCTGAAATGTCAAGATCATGGTACCAGCTTCAGTTTCAATCTGTTGTTATTCTCTCATCGTCTCTCTCTCTCTCTCTTCCCGTTGTTCAGGTTGGACGTGTCGGGATGACTGCCGTTACCAGTGCATGTGGACCACGGTGGGTCTTTACCAGGCCGAAGGGTACCGAGTCCCACAGTTCCATGGCAAGGTGAGAACTTGAAGAAAACATACTTGAAATCACTGTTTATGGTATTTTTCTTTTCTCGGAGGTTTGAATATGTGGGATACCTAATTACTTTTTTCTTAATTTGCCGTGACACTTTGTGCAGGACGTCAGTTTGGCACAGGTGGAGTTTGTCCCGCTATTAAGATTCATTTTTGGCCCTCCAAGTGAAAAACATTTTGTCTCAATAAGCTGCATGATCAGATGAGTCAAATGTTGTGAATTTAATCGATGTTTTCTTCTCTCAGTGGCCGTTCGTACGCTTCCTGTGTTTCGAGGAGCCGGCGTCGGCCCTGGCCTCTCTGCTTAACGGTCTGGCGTGCCTTCTGATGCTGCTGCGCTATCGGAGCACAGTTCCACGCCAGAGCCCAATGTACCACACCATCAACGCCTTCTCTCTGGTCAGAGGAGTACTACTCACCTTTACTCTTCTAACAAACATTACTGTTCTGTATGTGTTGATCAAGCCCCCCCCCCCCCCCCCCCATTGTGTGTATCCAGGTGTCTCTGAATGCCTGGTTCTGGTCCACAGTGTTTCACACCCGGGACACCTTCCTCACTGAGGTAATATCCTGTCTCTAGTCTCTCACCTGTTGGCATGTAGGCTCCACAAATCCTAAGAGACTTGCAGCTCTGACTGAAATGCTGGTCTCTGTGGAACAGTTGCTAACATGTCTTCTGCCAGAGCGCCTGCTGAGACCGGTGTTTCCCTTCATCAGCTTAGCTAATCAGTAAGGTCCGAATGCCATTACTGACCAGGCATCCTGCAGGGAATGTGTATGCCTTTTTTATTTTATTTTCTTGATCATGACATTGTCACAAAATGTGTTTTATGTTAATCACTTCCAGAAAATGGACTATTTCTGTGCGACAGCTGTGATTCTTTACTCCATCTATCTTTGCTGTGTCAGGTAAGCTCATGTTTTATGTCCTCGTGGCTAATTTGTTGATCGACCTTGGATCTCACTCTTTTTGTTCCTGTTCTCCTTTTTCTTCAACAGAACACTCGGTCTGAGACATCCAGGGGTGTCCAGCATCGTAGGAGTCGTTCTCATCTTGGTCTTTACCTCACATGTGTCCTACTTGACCTTTGTCAGTTTCGATTACGGCTACAACATGGCTGCTAACACCACCATTGGTACACGTTAAAGCTCACTTTCAAAGCTTGTATTGTTGTTTTGAGCGCTTTAATATGATCTCTCTTTGTTTTATTTTGTCTTTGTTCGTCAGGCATGGTCAACCTGCTGTGGTGGCTGTGTTGGTGCTGGAAGAACCGGCGGACGCTGCCCTACTGGTGGAAATGTGGCCTGGTGGTACTGCTGCTTCACGGTCTGGCCCTGCTGGAGCTGTTAGACTTCCCGCCGCTGCTCTGGGTCTTAGATGCTCACGCCATTTGGCACCTCAGCACCATCCCCGTGCACTTCCTTTTCTACAGGTTCGTCCACCGGCTTAAGAGGAACGTGTTGGATCTGAAAAAAGAAACGTAAATGTCAGGTGTGATTTTTGACTTTTTAAAAAAGCGTTTGTCTTTTTTTTTCTGTCCAGTTTCCTGATAGATGACAGCCTCTACTTACTAAACACAGAGAAGCTGGGCGTCAAAGTGGAGTAGGAGGAGCTCATCCCCTCTTCACCACACCTCCACCCATGCACCTCTCCAATCAGGGCAGCTGTACACCCAAACATGGGAGTAGCTCCGCCTCCCAAATGACATGCATGATATCGCTATGACTTCCATCAAAGTTGTATTTATTTGTTCCTGTAGTCACAATTGATCTGCTCATTTTTGCCTTCTTCTGACATGTGCACTACCTTTCTCGTGATCTGTAACTGCAAACCAGGATGACGTTTTTGTACCGTTTTCCACCACAGCAGTTTTGAGTCGGGGTGCATCCCATTTCTTCCCTCAAGGGTTCCTCTTCGATCCCAGTGACTTCTGCATCTCTGGAGAAACCTCACACATGCAGTTTGCCGTGGCTGACGATAGATGGCGCCAAATCACTTGCCAGCGCAACTCACATCTGTGCCAAAAGCGGACAGAGGTGCCCCTTGTGAAGGGATTGTTCTGGAGAAAGAAGAGGAGGGGGTTTATGTTTGAAGGCCGTTCTAGCTGACTGTGTTTTTTTTTCCCTTTTCTCACCTTTTATATTTGTGCCTGCTTTTGTTTCTCACTTACCGTTTTAACATCAGCTGCCTTATTTTCTCTTCTTTTTTTTAATGCTCTGCTTTATTTGTTTTGGGATTTTTTTATATTCACTTTGCTGACATGATTGAATTGGTTGGGATTTACTTGACGATTATAAACTGGAAATATAATTTTTAATTCACCTGCATTGCCTTTTAGTGCGAGGAAAAGGAAAGAAGCGCACGCGAAGGGACAAATCAAAACGAAGCCAATAAATACTAGTGGTGTGTTTGTGTGTTCAGGTGTTTGGATTTTGATTCCTTTTTTTTTTCTTTTCTCTTCTTTTTTAATCCCCACCCCCCAAACGGCACAACTTCTCAGATACCATCCCAAATACTCCATCCAAGTCTGCCTTACATAGTGCTTCATAACTGTTTCTTACAGAAAACATTCTCGTATAAAATGATTTGTCCCTCTCAGAGTTGACTTCATACCATGTATGTCTCGATCCCTCTGAGCTTCACTTTCATATGTGCACTTTAGGGATGTGCATTTCCATGTGTGTCTTTCTTGTTTTCAAATTCTGCCCCTGCCTTTGTATTTCTGTGTGGGAATGTGAACAATGACCTGTGTGTGTGCGTGCGTGCGTGTGTGTGTATAGGTTGCCTTGTTGTTTTTGTCGTCACAAACTGAAACACTGTGCGTGAGAGAGCTAGATTGTGCTGGATTCTTTCTTCTTCTTTTTTTGTAAAATGTAAATACGCTCACTTGCCAGTTTATAAGGTACACCTCCATCATGCAGTAGTAGGGTGCGCTCCGATAAATCCTCCTTTCACAATGATTTATTGAATCCGCGTGTGTGTGAGAGAGACAGGGAGGTGTTGATTTATTTTAATTTGCGGTGCCGGTTAAATGCACTGGGTTATAATGGAGAGAGAGCGAGAGATGTTTCTAATATTTGCTTCATCCTGTTTGAATGAATTTGAGCTGACAAGCGAGTGTATGTTTGCTGTGTGAACGTATGGCAAACGACGGGTAAATTTAGCTGTGCTGACAGCCTGTGATGGGGGTGGGGGAGACAGTGGACCAAAGGCACGGAGGGGTTGTCATAGTTTTAGCAGGCAGAGATACTGGCCTCATGAGATAAGAAACAATATATATATATATTTATTATTACAACTGCCAATTAGCCATGAACAAATATTGGATGTAACAATCTGCAACCAGTGTTTGACAAATGTATTTTCTGCCTCTGTAAATCAACAATCACTTGTTAAAGAAGGAAATGACTCCGTTTATTGCCATTTGTTTCAATAAGTTTGTATTTAACAGATTCGTGTAAGTAATTGTTCATTTCCTTCCTCCTCACCATTGTGTCTCACTGCTGCCCCCTGCCTGCTGCCCTGCGCACCGTCACCTCCTCCACTCGGTGCACTTTTCCTACACCTCACGCTCGCTTTTACACCAAAAAAAAATCCAGAAAAAAAACACGTTCAGAAATTGAACAAATAAAAGTGTTCTTTGTTCAAAAGGACTTTGGTTTGGATGTGTTTTTTTCAACATGACAGTGGAAATCTCTGTACTCCAGCCTCATTTTGTTTTTGTTTTCATTTCCAAGAAGCACTGTCCAGTTTGTCCACCAGTCTGTAAGGATCTGAAATCAAGTGACAAAATAAAACCCATTGTAAGTGCAAACATAACTTTTAGGAGCAGAAATGGCTCTTTGTGCAATAATGATGAACTCCGAAGTATTTGTAAATACATTAAATTTACACTCAAACTGTGCGAGTTCCCAACGTTGGCTAATAAATTGGCATCAGCTGATACTGAGACAAAATTAAAGCCGAGGAACAAGATGGAGATCCTGCTGCTGGTAGATGGGTTTCACACTGTAAACTGATTCAGTTCTGTATAGAAAATGAAACACTTAATCTTTCAGATGCACAAATCAAACCTGTAGACGACCTGAATCCTACTTTTGCAATACATGAATAGGAAAAGAAATGCATATATGGAAGTTTGTGTCTATGAAGAATAGCTGTTGTGCTCAAAACATCACACACTGTTAGTGCAATAAATAATTGATATCTGAGCACTGCAAGTGTGTGTTTCTTTTTTCTTTTTTAGGTTTCAATACTCAGAGCTGCTTCTGTTGGAATAAAATTTCCAAACATGTTTTGTTTAAGATCACTTGCCCAAGACAAAGGGCAAGTTGTTGTTTTTTTAATAATTTGATGTTTAAAGATTCAACTTTTTTTTTGGGGGGGGGGGCATTTTTATAATCAAGGATTCATGGATGCTCTGTTAAAATTTCATTCACCTCTCGTTCAAACCAGATTCCATGATATGTTTGTTTTGTGTGAGCCCCACCCGTTCCGGGGTGTATAAACCATTCTACTGCTCTTCCTCACCTATGCTGTTGTGTTGCCGTTGTTGTTGTTGTTGTGTAACCAACTGTACCGCTCTCTGCTCCCTTGATTGCCCCCTACGACGACAAATAAAGGTTTCTGAATCTGAATCTGACTCTGAAAACCCAATTCCTGATCATTTTCTGCTGGTTTTTCCATTTTTAAGTATGTCGAATATCTATCGTTTTGTAAAAGATGAACGTATTTGATGATTTAAAGACTAAACATTTTGTTTCACAAACGATTGAACGGATCTGTGGTGCTCAGACATTAACCTTAAACTATTCTGAAATAACCTCAATCCATGTTTATTGGTATTACCTGTATTGACCTGTTACTTCCTGTCAAAATGGCCACTGTGAAACGCCCTTCTTCTGTTTACGTTATCAAACCAAACTTCCGTTTATTGTTCCTATTTACTGTACCTGTCTAATCATTGGCCTTGGGGTTAAAGTGTTTTCACATTCAGTTCTTTTAGGAGTGGTTCAGTTTTTTTCCTGTCCAATTTAGTAGGGAAATTAGGCTCAGACTATTTAAAGCAAACACATTGCAAAATGACTAAAAAGTACCTGGTCGCCTCCTCCGCTGAAGGTCTTACTGTCCTTGTATTGTTTGTGCTGCTATTAGACACGCAAACATTCTTTATGAGCTCTCATTATGATATCATTAAGGCGGCCATGTTGAGCGATCGAAGCTACAGCTGTCGCCCTAAATGAGCTTTCGCCGCTTTCAAAAAGAATGATATTTTTGGAACTGTAAGCTGCGCGCATCCTTGGACTGTCACTCATTCACAGTATCCCTCCCCCCTACAAAAATTGATGGTTTGTGTGTTCTAGATGGTATATCAGCAGTGGGAGCAATCAAAACAACAACGGAAGGAAGTTCTTTTAACTTAATCGAGTCGAAGGCGCAAAATTGGACTTCCTTTAATAGAATGTAAAATTAAAATTTGCTTTCTTTCACCAAAAAAATTCCACTTGAAGAGAAGGGATTGTGGCACTGTGTCACTTCCATATTTTAAAAATATCATTCATGTTTTTAAACGCACCTTTTTGCATATAAGAAGACACTGTCATTGTAAAGTTGCTCCACAACACTAACGTTCCTGCACAGTCGCGCTCCACAACTATTTTGCGTAACTTTAAGTGGCAGGTTTTGCATTTGTGGAAACTTTACCCGAGACTTTGTGCGGATGAGTTCCTCCTAAAAACAGTTTGATTCATTTCACCTACGTTTACAACTCAATAAACCCCACAACGGTTCGATCCTGTGAGGACCCCAGTGGCGCTTCAGCTGCAGCCATGTCCATTATGTTTCTGGGAATGAAATATAGATTTGAGCAAACCTCTAGACATGTGTACTGTCTGGCTGTAGTAAGGAGCTTTTTGTTGTTTCCTGGTAGTTCTGTGCAGTAGTTTGGACTCTGACCCCGGCTGCTGTGGGTGGGGAGACTGGATACACTGGGATGAATAGAGTTTATTCTTCCTCCTTCAGCTCCTGATTTGTGACCGGGGAGTGAAGGGCATGAGAAAAGTGAGAGGAATATGAGGATGTGCCAAATTGGTGAATTATTTTTCCTGTCTGCACAACCTCAGGGGCTAACAAAACATCTGCAGGCTTTAAAGGAAAGATTTGTCATAGATCTAATACGACTGTACAGATTGAGGACATACCAGTCTTTGGGGATGAATTGTGGGAAATCTCATGTGTGCGAATAAATATTTTAGCGATCTTAGTAAAAGATGTGTTGGCCTAAATGTTCGAAATTTCTCCTCTTGATGTTAAAAAATAAGGAATAATCCTTTATAGTTCTGGATCTGCGCTTAATTTGTACGATTTTGCCTTAACTTGGTTCTTGACATTCCTTCCGTCCTCATTTAGCAGTTTACTTTCAAGTTAAGGTTTTCCATAAATAACAAAAGTGAATTGGCTTGTGCCCAAATATCTCCCCCTACCAGAAGTCACCATAAACTCCTGTTAATTTCTTAAAAGGAGGCAAAAAGAAGTACTATATTCTGAAATTTGAACCCCCAAAAAAGATTTAGGGCCAAAAGAGACGTGTGTGTATCTTCTTCTCACATGAATCAGCTCACGACCTCCGGATTCCTCCTCTGACCCTGCTGGGGGGTGTTAACCCCTATGTTGGAAACCTGTACGAAAATAACCATACTGTAAAGAAGGCAAAAGTAGCAGTAATAGTACACGCATGAGTAACAATCTAATGACATCATAGGGGACAGTTTCCTGCAGATGGAACTTTGACAGATTATACTACATTTGTTAAAGAAATGAGGTATAAAAACATGGCCGCGACATGAATATTTTTGTTGTCACTGATACTCTACAATTGTCACTCCTCTATACTGAGATATGTAGTCACTTATAAACACAAATAAGCAACTAGTCTTATAACGCGGGCCAAAAATACCCATCCATGCACTGTATGAAGTAGTTGGAATTAATGACATTTCAATTCCCAACCATTTTTAAGAGTTGCTGTCATGATATTGGATCAGTCAGAGTATTTTGGGGGGTTTTAAATGTAGTTTTCAGGGTGAGATGTTAGCACTATTATTAGATAGTGACAAGGGGGGGGGGAAGAGAGAGAGAGAGAGAGAGAGAGAGAGAGAGAGAGAGAGAGAGAGAGAGAGAGAGAGAGAGAGAGAGAGAGAGAGAGAGGTTCTCTCCAGGGAATGTAGATGTTGCAGCTATGTGGCACGCATCTTAACCAGTGGGTTACTGGGGTGCTATGATGTAGAAACACTGACAATGGACTATTCACTAGACTGGGAGACATCTTGTGTCCAACTTTTAAAATGACCAAAAATGTGCATTTTTTTTTTTACATCAACCAGTTTGGAGTTTTCAACATCGAAGAAGAATGAGATGTCGCACGAGAACGCAAATTATGTTTCGGCTTTTTTTGTTTGTTTGTTTTTTTTCGATTTATTTCTATTCCACAACATCCGCGAAAGTCATAATGTCTTTAATGCCTTGCGTCCATCAGCAGCTTCACAAAAGAACTACCAGCCTGTTTTTCAAAACATGTGGTGCAGCAACAAGTGGAATGCATGAATATGTAGGACAGATTTTCAGGGAGTGAATCCAGAATTTGTGTTTTCACTTTCCTTATCATTACCGTTTTTTTTTTAAATTTTATTTAATTATGAAATTTTGCATTTTTCATTAGGGAGTTTTGGTGAAACAGTTCAGGTGTATATTTTTTAGAAATTAACTTAAAAAAATAACAGATACAATAAATCTCTAGAATTGATTTTTTTTTAAGAAATCAAATTATTGAAAAAAAAATTAACATGAAATTCTGTTATTATTTTTATTTATTTGCTCATTTCTTCAGTACTTAGGTGCTTTTAGCGGAACTGGTAACTTGGTCACATGACTTTTGGGGTCATTTCCACCTGGTAGCATCTTTAAAGTCGCCAGTAAAGACATTAACAGCCTTAAATCCTAGGGGAGCTCTCGGAGGAGTTTTTTTCGGGAGGGCGGGTTGACTCAACGTGCCACTCCCCGCTCAGGCCTTCACGGGAGCGCGCATCCCTGCTCCTGCGCGCTGTCACGCTTTACTACCAACAGACTCGGAATTCCAGAGAGGAAGTTACTGAGATTGAGCCACAACTCCAGAAAACTAAACCAGCGACCAGCTTTGACGTCGGCATATACGTCCGAATTTAAGCGGAAACGACCCAATTTTTCGCACCAGGAATATGGACTAGAGGAGCCGGGTGGGAGCAGATGGAGGCGGTGAGAAGTTTGGTGTTGGTCGGGGCCGTGCTGCTCGGAGTGACGGGCTCGCTGGGCAGAGAAGGTGGGTCACTTTCACCGCTCCGCTCGTCTGTTGGCGGCCAAATAGACTCATTCCACGCTGGGAACACACGAGCAAAGGGCGTATGTGATATTTGAGTTCACCTCCGAGAGCTTCAGTAGTTCGAGAAATCTCACTTGAGCACACATTCCCTCGCGAGTGCGCTGCTGTGGCTCGCGGGACCGATGACGCGCTGATTGGGAAGAAAGAAAAAAAAATCACACCTGTCATCCGCGCGAGAGTCATTATGTAGACAAAACGTCTTTTGTAGCAACTCGAAGCTCGTTTCTGTTGCACAAATAAACACTGCCAGAGGTAAAAAATCACCGCGGCAGGTAGGAAATATGAGAACCTGATTAGCAGCTCTGACTCCTGCGCGCAGGCGGACGTTAGGCCAGTTTGTTCCACGCGTGAACAACAACAACAACAAACCAACAATAACAGTCGCTTCATTGTGCACCAAGTATCATGACGATGTCAGTTATTCACTCCCGCCTCTGGAGGGGTCATTGTCTGATAGAGAGCCGCTTGTCACACTGGTTGCTTGAGTTCATGCCAGTAGGTGAAAGTCTAACTAATTATTCCTCGAGATACTTTTATTTTGAAAGTTTCAGGTGATGGTAAATAGAGGAGAATGTAAGTGATGCAGTGGCAATTGGTGTGTGGCATCTGATTTAGAAGATGACACATTTTTGCTTCACTTTTTTAAAAAAAAAATCGCAACTGTTTGGTTAACCATTTGTTAGAAGTTCAAGTAATTTTTTTTTTAAAAAGAGGCAGATCTCTTGGCCTCCCAGCTGTTGCTTAAATGAGTTGCTGCTTTGTTTTTCTTCAGATACTAAACCACAAAAAAAACCTCTAAATTTGTCAAAATGTCCCCTATTTTTTGACTTTTTAATAGGTCCAACTTGTGTTTAGTATAAATAAACAGGCAGAGGGCTTCCATATTTGCAGATCAATACGTCTGATGGATGTTTTTTGAAAGCTTCTGCATGACACAAGTTAATAAAATCATAACATTGGTTTTGGTACTACAGTTGTTATTGATTTTTTTTAGAAATAGAAAAACACCACGGGACATTTTTTTGTCGGTGAAATGACTTTTAAAGACCTAATAATCAACATATGTGCTTAATACTGTGGTGACGTGCTTGTTCACCACCATCTCTCTAACACACACACACACACACACACACTAACAAAGCTGATAGTCACAGGTGAAATGGTTTCCAAATAAAAGTGCATTGTTGGTGGGAACAGGTTGGTGCACTTTAATCCTCAGTGTTGATCTTGTAGCATCAGTTCAGTGTGTGAGGCGTAATCAACACGTCATGCACACACGAGGAGGACAAGCGCTAATGAAGTCCTCTTATGTCAGGATTTATGTACGTACGCACACACTCACACACAAACTGCAACTTGACTGTTAAAGTTGCAGATGTTGTTTTTCATTAAGTGGCAGAAACCAAACTTCTACAGGAACCCGTGTGTGTGTGTGTGTGTGTGTGTGTGTGTGTGTGTGTGTGTGAGAGCGGGCTTCAGTATCCACAGAGTTCGTGTCCCTTGTCACGCTCCAGCGAACCCATTGAGCGAAACTCACTGGGAAGTGATTAAGTCCTACTGAATTGGCCTCAGTGGCAGGTTAACCCAGCCAGCCGTGACTCACCAGTCTAGACTGTGTGTTAGTGATCTAACACCCTCCGAGCTGAGGAGGGGGCTTCATATTTGATAAATTTTCATTGCTGTTTCTTTCTTTCTTTCTTGTAATTGAGCTGTGGTAACACACAAATTTCCCCGTTGTGGGATCAATAAAGATCTATCTATCTATCTATCTATCTATCTATCTATCTGTCTATCTGTCTGTCTGTCTATCTATCTATCTATCTATCTATCTATCTATCTATCTATCTATCTATCTATCTATCTATCTATCTATCTATCTATCTATCTATCTATCTATCTATCTATCTATCTATCTATCTGTCTGTCTGTCTGTCTGTCTGTCTGTCTGTCTGTCTGTCTGTCTGTCTGTCTGTCTGTCTATTCCAACCAAATTTCGATAAAGATCATTTTTGCAATTTTTCAGATTCACGCAGCTCTAACATGCACGTGTTGTCCAAACAAGAAAATAAATCAGCGAGCCCTGAAAAGATCAATTTTAGCTAATTTAAAAGAAGGTCTCTTTCATTGATGGTTGTGTGTCAGTCCTTCTTGTCTTGTGTTTTGTTTTCATCCACGTGCTAAAACACTGACAGCTGCAGCTGAGTAGTTATTCAGATATAGGAGGATAAAATGAAAAGCAACATCAGGTCATAATTCCATAGTGAATCGAAGTTGATTTTTATCCCTTTTTCTTCTTTTGTTGTTGTTGAAAATAAAAGCAAAGACTAACGGGACCGGGGGGGGGGGGGGTTCTGTTTTTATCTGGTTATCCAAAGTTGTGAAAGTACAATTAATAACACTTGTGGGCACAAAAATTGAAAAAACAGTTCAAAGTCAACTTTATTGTCAGTTCCATCCCATGTACAGGACATACACGGCATTACAAAGTAGAACAAATTGAGTTTAAAATGGATAAAAACAACATACAAAGTGTGAGATGTGACTGTACGTGAGCTAAACTGGAGACAGTAACGGTGTGCAATTAGGATACAGGAAAGATGTGCGCCTGATAAAACTGTCGATGGGATGAGTAGCAGTGCGATTTTGCAGATTTGATCGTATTTAAAGAGTGAAATCAACGTGCTTGCTCATCAGAACCCGCTGAAACATTTAATAGCGTTTTACAAGGATCTACAGATTTTTTCACATTTGGTTGCAACGATAAAAATAAGCATTTCACTTTGGCTTCTAAATAAATGGTTCGTTCTTCAGTAAGTCGTGAAAAATAATCTGCAACTTCATCATTCGTTTTTGGCTACAACCCTTACAAATTGAGCACGCTTAGTTTGTTTTCTGTTTTTTTTTTTTTTCCACCGTTTTTTTTTTTTTTACTCTCCTCCTCCTGGTCCTGATCCAATTTTAGATTGATTCCGTAAACACTCTGCACTTCCACGTTCAATCCATTTCACCCTGAACTCGGCAGCAGCTGCGTGTAGTAAAAGTACATGTAGGAGCTTATCTGGTGCAGCGTGTTTGTGATTGAAGTCTCCAGTGAACATGAGTGAGGAGTATGCAGCTCCAGCGCGGAGCAGATCCTGTTCTGCTTGTCTGTTGAGCAATACCCGTTTTGTTTTGTTGTTGGTATTTTGTTTTCCTCTGCAGTAGCTTGAAGAGAAAGGAGAAACAAAACGTGTTCGGGGAAGTTGGGAGAGATGTGAAGTTTGTGCAAGACACGTTGCTGGGATTAGTTCTGCGTCTGATGTCTTAAATCTGAGGGCTACTGGACAGCCGAGAAAAGTCCCGGAGGATCAGCTGGTTGTGTTTGTGTTGGCCTTCGAATGGATCCAGTCCATTAATCTGAGGCCGGATGACTTTGTTGACTCTTCTGGTTGTCGCACTTGGAGATTTTTCCACCCTGATTCAGTTCTACCGCTGCGGTAGCATCACTGCCATTAGCTTCAGTCGAACACACAAACACACTGGTAAACACACTCCCTGTGCTAACTGGCACACCTCCACATGCAGGTGTGGTTTCAATCTCAAGCTGCACACCTGAACAAGACAGCGTCGGGTAACAAGTCAGAGTCACCACGTCAACACTGACAACAACAGGTGCCCTTTAGAACATGAAAAAAGGTTTTACTGGCTGTAATCTTCCTGTTACTAATCAGTAAGACTGTGTTACTATAGTTTCTGTTTGAAATGTTGTGTGTTCCCCTTCAATGGCATCAGGACATGAGATGTCGGTTGTGACAACCAGTTAGACATCTCGAAAGTGTGTTTCGTGTGTGTTAGACACAGAGATGGTCTCGTAACTCGGAGGCTCCTGGTGGCATTCAGGCGAGACTCTCGACTTCAGCCCAGTTCATCTCAGTTGCCCCACTCACCGGTGAAACGCATACAAGCATGTCATCTTCAAGACATTCAAAGACGCATTCCTGTGAAATGACACAGAATCCAAGAAAAGAGTTAAGCAACGACGTTGACTGACGGGACGTAAAATGAATGAAGGAACAGAACACTTTCTAGTTTCTAGTGAATAAGGAAGAGGAAGGCAGGAATATCGACACGACAGTGGTTAGCTAAAGTAAAATAGGAATGAGACTGAGACGATTCTAAACTGTGGAGATGGAAGGCTCAGCGGTTCCTCACAGCGCCTTGCACACACACAAACACACACGTTGCTGAGAGACTTTTGGAGAGCAAATAATGAGAGAATAAAAGGAGAGGAAGTGGAGAACTGGCTTAACACACACTTTTCAGTAATGGAAAATCTGCTCTGTTGTGCTGTTGGTTACGGTACATTTGCCTAATCCCCCCCCTTGAGAGCTGGAGCTGCCTTGGATGTTTGTGTGTCACAGAGAATAGTTTTTGTTTCTTTTTTTATAGTCCATCTTGTTTAAAATGGTTACAGAATGAAAGCGTAACTCCCCTTTTGGCTTAAACCCGTCTATCCGTGATGGTGTCACTGAAGGAGCAGCCATCAGGTATTTGATTTGATATTTGACACAAGCAGCAATGAGTGGCTGTGTATTTTTGGCAGCCCCACTGTTAATCATGTCATATCATATCATACGGAGCACAGAGAGCTGCAGTCAGACCGCCCGCTGTCAGGTTTGAACTTCTTTACAGTTTACGGCCAAATGTGTTGTTCGGTGAGCACCAACGTGAGTCCGGCTCTGAGGGAACGCACTTGACAACAACACGACGGTGGTGCACATCCCCCGATGAAGCCGAGTGTATCATTTGAGTCTGCTCCCACGATGAATACACGAGTCCACCCGTTCATGCAGCCTCTCTCTCCTGAAGAAGGGAGCGAGATAGCACTCTGGGGGTGGCCTCAATCAGAAAAAAAAGTGGGTTGACTATTGAAGGGCTGTTGGAAGGAATCCAGAGGAAGTCATTTATAACCTCGGAGGAGCAGCAGCAGGAGGAGGAGGAGGAGGGACTGTCCACTGTGTGACTGCCTGCTTAAGCATGGCAGCTATGTGTCTGTGAATTGTAATGTTGTGCGACCCTGTGTGTAACGCAGTACGGCCCTCTGAGGGGAATCTGTGCTCTCTGCAGCCAGGAAAACGCATAAACTCATGCATGCTGTTTGTATTAGAAGTAATTTTTCATTATTTGAAGCTGAGATAGCCAACATACTGTAACTTGCCTTCAGGTGAATAGATCATGTTGTGGTTTGTGTAATAAAGAAAATTTGAAAAACAGAGCACAACAATACAGCCAAGATGACTTTGACTGATACAGTCAGGAAATTAGGGGCTGCGTATCAAATGGTACACACATCACATTTTGTTGGATTACAATAATAATACTGTGATATAATTCGGGGGAGAAAAAGCCCCAAGCCTACTTTCTATATAAACAACAACAACAAAAAAAGCCCGGAAATGACTGGTAGTTTCTCAAATGTGTGTTTTCCCAGTCAAACATACATTCTTCAACTCGCGTAAAAAAAATACAAACATTTGTGCTGTACCTCATCAAATACATTTTTAGATGAAGAGAAATCTTATGCAGCATTAAAGCACTATTGTTAAAAATATCTGGTTGTTATTGGTTCTTGCAGTTGTGTAACTGCACAAGCCGACGTCACAAGTGCTCATCGTGCAGCACCAGTGCTGAACTTTGATACTTTTTATGTCGCTAACTGAATTCCTCTGGTAATATCAAGTGTGGAAAGATTGCTATGTCATTTAACACCCGATTTTCTAAAGCTTAGCAATAAATCGCCAATTCGTCTTTTGTTTATTGATTCTTTTATGTGGCAAAAGTACTTTTAGGGTAAATTTTCAATGTGCTGAAACATAGAAATAAAGAGCTGGAAAAAAAACTATTCAGTGAACATGAAACTATCAGACTGTTTTGACCGTGTGAAAAGATTTGTTACTCACTCAAAAATCTGAACCCGGTTCTATGAAAACGCGGAACACGAAAAAACAACAAATTCTCAAGGTTCTTCTGCTTGTCTGACAAGGGTGTAGAAACATTTTTGTCTTGACTGCTGTGATTACGACCCTCAGGTGGAAGTATTTCCTTCACACTTCTTGTGACAGAATGTTGACCGTCAGGTAGATTTTGATAAGCAGTTTTTGTGTGTGTGTGTGTGTGTGTGTGTGTGTGTGTTTCAGTGTGCTTGGGTACGGACATGAAGTTGGCCCTGCCCTCCAGCTTGGAAAACCATTACGAGACCTTGAGACTGCTGTACACGGGTTGCCAGGTCGTCCACGGCAACCTGGAGATTACACACCTTCGTGGTCAGCCGGACCTCTCCTTCCTACAGGTGCGTTTAGTATCGTCTGTAAGAACAAATGTCCATCAAGTCTGTTAAATGATAGATGTTACAGTGAGACTAGTAGAAAGATGGGACTTGTGTATCTGCCAGTAGTTAGTCGACTAATGACTTAAAATACAGGTTTGCAAGTGTAATTCATACTGTAGTATAAGTACGTTTCACATCTAAAGATCTCTGTCTATTTTTACTCCTGTATTACTCGTGATTGTTAGTGATACTTCTAATTGTGTAGTGTTGTTATACTTCCTGGGATCACACCTGGACAGTCTTACACCTTTCAACCTCATTGTAATACTCAGTAACACTGGTACCAAGTCAGAACTGAAGGAGCCTTCTGTGTTTTGTCTCCTTTTTCGATTCCACTCGTTTTTGTTGTCCCACTCTCTTCTTCTTCTCCTCTTCATCTGCAGGGAATTGTGGAGGTCCAGGGTTATGTACTAGTGGCGCACGTTTCTGTGAGTCTGGTGCCTTTGGACAACCTTCGGATCATCCGAGGCAGCCAGCTGTACAACTCCAGCTACGCTCTGGCGGTGCTGGATAATACTCTGGAGGGCCAGGGGCTCAGAACCCTCCGGCTCCGGAGCCTCACAGGTCAGAACACAGTCAAGGGCCAGTTTTAAGGTTTTGTCGATAACTCATCATCACCATCCACATGTAACATCTCATGCTTTTTCCCCCTGCAGAGATCCTCCTGGGTGGGGTGTATATTTGGGGGAACCCCCAGCTGTGCTTCCCAGACCCCCAGGAAATCGTGTGGAGGGACACCTTGGATGAGATGAACGTGCACAAAGGGCAGCACCGCCTGCAGCTGCGGGCCTCTAACTGTGAGCAGCAGTGGGGAGCTCAGAACAGACAGTTGAAAGAGAAAGAATCGCCAACTATTCCAATCACGCGTAAATAATTTTGGTCATTTAGGACAGAAAATTACAATCAATTTGAACACGTGGCCTCTGGGAGATCGCGATCAGCCTTTTTCCGTTTTTTTTTTTTTTTACATTATCCAGATTAAGTGAGTGATTGCTTGATGGTGCGAATAATCAACAGATCGTTAGTTGCAGCTCTACCTTTTAAAGAGACGTCACAGGCAAGCAAACGCAGCTTGATGGGTCTGATAATTATTAAATGCTTAAGAGTTCCTTGTTCAGATACAAGTGTAGATTTATTTTATGTGGTACAAAAGTCGAACGTCATCCAGACCTATTTAGTCCACAGGCATGACTGTCTATCAGCCACCAGTTTGGTTCAACTATTGGGTAGATTATCATATTTTGAATCGGTGATTCATGGCTACAGTCCAGAGTGAACCAGCGTTAGCATGTTAGCCTTGTCAGCACCTGTATTTCAGTAGCCCAATGTTTCTGTTTACCGAAGCTGATTTCACCTCTGCGTCTCAGTCCCGCAGAGGTAGAATCTCAGCTCCCTCCATCTATTTGTTGATGGTGGATTTCTTTCTGATCCAGGTCCAAGTTGTTCCCCTGCATGTGGGGAAAGCTGCTGGGGAGAAACTGCACAGGACTGCCAAACCTGTGAGTAGAATTCCAGTTCAACAGTATGGCATTTTCGTTTTTTTTTTTGTTGGTGGTGTTTTGTGTTGTTTTTGTTTGTTTTTTTGCTGTAAAAGTCCAAAGCAGATGAAGTGAAGCTGAAAAACGATATTCTTCTTCTCCTTTTTTTTTCCCTACTTCAAAGTGACCCGTATTAGCTGTGCATCAGGCTGTCAGCGGTGTAAAGGTCCGCTGCCCAATGACTGCTGTCACATGCAGTGTGCTGCTGGATGTACTGGACCGAAAGACTCCGACTGTCTGGTGAGGAGCTCAGATATTTGCTCCTCACATGTAATATTATACACTCCTCAGGTAGTATTTGTACATCCTCACTTTTGTGTCTTTCCCCCCAGGCCTGCCGTCACTTCAATGACAGCGGCGTGTGTAAGGACAACTGTCCTCCGCCCACTATCTACGACCCGGTCACATTCCAGACCAAAGTCAACCCAGACAAGAAGTTCAGCTTTGGAGCCACGTGTGTCAAGACATGTCCCTGTGAGAGCTCAACTTAAAAACACTCACCAACGTTACAATCAGAGCACTCCGACCAGCTTCCCAGTCTTATCACACCTACTTCATCATCCTCTTTTCTTTTTTCCACTGCTGCAAACTGACGCCCTTTGAACACTTTGTCTGCCTTTCTTCAGATAACTATTTAGCAATGGAGGTGGCCTGCACTTTGGTTTGTCCCAAAGCCAACCAGGAAGTCATCATCACAAATCCTGAAGAGGATGAGACGCAGAAATGTGAAAAGTGTGAAGACTGTCCCAAAGGTGGGTGTAGTTGTTATTTATGGTGCGTGTGTGTGTGCATGGCTCTGATTCGCACCGAATGTTCTGAAGCTCGTGATGAATTTATTTCTGCAGCATCTTCTTCTGGTGTTTGTCTGACGAATTGGCTTTGGTACGTGCACCCCACGAGGCCCCCTCTCATTTTCTTTTTATTACAGTGTGTTACGGTCTGGGTATGGATAACCAGGGCGTCATGGACAACCACAGCATCACCATGGTAACATCCTCTAACGTGGAGCAGTTCAACTCTTGTAAGAAGATCTTTGGGAGTTTGGCCTTCCTCCCTCAGAGCTTTGCCAGGTAAGAGACACGCAAACAAATGAATGGATGAATATTGATCACATAAAAATATTATTATTATTGATAATTAATTCCAAGATACACCTAATCCCTCTATAGTACTGAAAGTTGAATCCTGGAGTATTTTTTGAGACATTTTCACGTACATGGTGTCAACATATTTTTTTTAAGGGGACACGAAAAACAACTCTTGTTTCTGTGAAACCTTTCGGATCAGTCAGTTTGACACCATCTGAAGATCTCACAGAGATTACTTTTATCAGCGTGTGCCAACCACTCACAATGCAAAATATGAGCATTCACTGTCGAACATAAACCTGCACGCACCACTCCAGAACTTATCAGATTCGATCCGATAATCATCTTGCAATATTTCCATGATATATTGGCTGTTGACCCATGTTCAGATTTTCACTCAATCTTCACGTGCGGCTCATTCAGGGACTCGTCAAGCAACTCGTCAGGCCTGACTCTGGAGCAGCTGAGTGCCTTCAGGAACCTGGAAGAGATTACAGGTACAGAACACTGAGAAGAGTGACTGCTATTTATGTTTTAGCAGGTAAAGTAAAGACTCAAATTAATTTATAAAGCTATTTCATTCAGAAGCATTGGAGATTTGCTGCAGTTTGGCTGATCAATACGATGGTTCTGCTACTTGTTTCGGTTACTTGTTGCTCAAAAATAAAGGTTTCCCCTCTTCACTTTCAAACAGCAGTTTATACTGGAACAAAACACTCCGTTGTCGTTGGCTGTATTCACAGAAAAACTCTGAAAAACCCAGGCTTGCAGCAGCCATGTGAGATTTGAGAGACGCACATAATCAGTGTTAGGTAACCAGGGCTGGAGCCGTCAGCAGAACGCAGCTCAGCTCCGAATGAAGCTGAAGTGCTATTTCTCTCATTAGTAGTTTATTTTGGCACTCATACGCCGGCAATCACACGCATAACTCCGCAAACTGAAGTTCTCGTTTCAATGGAGTCTCGTTCGTAGAGAATGTCAGAGAAGTTCAGAGAGTTTCTCAACTTGAAGAATCAATCCGTTTCAGGGGGTTTTGACAAACGATCCGAATAATCAGCACTGAGTGGTCGGCGCTAGTCTCCTCTACATGTGAGCTTTACCTGATATTGCTTTGCAGGTTACTTGTATATCGATGCCTGGCCAGAAGACTGGACTGACCTGGGTGTGTTTGAGAACCTGAAGGTGATCAGAGGCAGGATGCTCTACAAGTAAGACTTGTTGTAGGCCATCTCTCTCATCTGCATATTAACAGGTTGGGCTTCATTTCTAGACTAAACCCACAAGCTCTCTGGCTGCACTGTATCAGTGGTCGCTAACTTTTCTCTGGCTTTTTTTTTTTATTAAATTAATTTATTTAACAGTTTATTTAATTCAGTGACAAAACAAAAAAGAATAATTTAATATAAACACAAAATGTTTCCAAATCTTGTACGAAAGCGAGCGGAAAGACGAAAAATCGTATCCTCCTTCGTGTCCTCCTCCACGTCCTCCTCCATGTCCTCCTCCATGTTCAGTACGACAATAAACGCTCTCTGAATGTTAGTTGAGAGCGTCAGGGTCTGTCAGCTGTATCCTTGCAGGCCTCTGTGGTGTCTTTTGTTTTTCTGCTCGAACATCTCCTGGTGCAGCTGAAGCAGTTAAATCACTCCCAGGGTTATAAAGGCTAATTATTAGCCAGCTGTTTTAACCTGCAGCACATGGCCACAGGATAAAAGTAAGAGTCAGTGGTGAGGAGCGAGAGAATAACAGGCTCTAACTAGGTCACAGCGCCAACTGTGAGATCCGCTTGTCTGACACCGTTCTAGCATTTTATAACACAATCTTACGTAAGATGTTGTCGGTCTGAGCTGTTTTCGTGTTTTTCTCTGTCATGTAGGATTCTCAGCTGCATGGATAGTGTGATTCATCTGCTCATTTTTATAATATCTTAAACGAATTCTTCCAGAAGTCTTCCTCACTGCGTGTCTGATTTGAGTCGAGTACAACACATGTTCATACTGTACATACACACTCAAACTGTGAAGGCAGAATCTCAGGTTGTGTTTCAAATACTTATTTTAATGTAACACGCCAGATGCCTTGCTGTGAGAAAAGCAGGTGTATTCAATACCCTCTTCTGTACTCATCTCTTATTTTACGTTCACATATAAATCAATTTTGTAATTGCATCTTAAAACCCAACCACTCTGCCATCTGTCGATGCAGGGTTTGTAGATCGCATTAAAAACACCAGGATGCAGCATTTGGCAAAAGAAATGCCCTGAAATTAAAAGACTGGTGTGACTCAAATCGCACCTAATCTAAATGTCACGTCTCCGCTCCCACCAGGGGTGTGTTCTCGCTGGCCATTCAGAACCTTCACATCCAGTCTTTGGGGTTGAGATCTCTCCGAAGCATCAGCGGAGGTTTGATCATGCTGCACAACAACTCCCAGCTGTGCTACACCAGCTCATTGCCCTGGAAAAGCCTCCTCCATCCCACCCAGGGACCCCACTACATCGTCACTCACAACCAAGACCCCCAACTCTGTGGTAGGTGAAGGCACATCGTGTTCACCATTAGGTGTTCAATCCCGTTTTTTTTTTTTTTTTCCAACAGAAATCCCCACCCACAAGGACAGTGCAGAAACAGTATTATCCATCCATCCATCCATCCATTTTCTTCCGCTTATTCCTGTAAAGGGTACGGGCGAGAGGCAGGGTTCACCCTGGACAGGTCTCCAGTCCATCACAGGGCCAACACATAGAGACAGACAACCATTCACACTCACAGTCACACCTACGGTCAATTTAGAGTATCAATCAGCCTCGTCCCCTCTAGATGTCTTTGGACTGTGGGAGGAAGCTGGAGTACCAGAGAGAACCCACACAGGAACAGGGAGAAGATGCAGACTCCACACAGAAAGATCCCGTGCTGGAGCCGGGATTCAAACCCGGAACCTTCTTGCTGTGAGGCGACAGTGCTGACCACTGCACCACCGTGCAGCCTGTATTATGCATCATCGCTTTGAAATTAATGAGAAATGTGGCTAAAGAGGAATGTACAATGTTACTTCCAGAATATTTTTGTGATTTTCAAACATTTGTTTGACTATCCAGGTTACCATTGACTTATTTCAATGCACATTTTAGAGTATCGCATAGAAAAGTCTCGCTGTACATTCGGTGATGTGGTCTCTGTCTTAATGCTCTTAATTGGAGGTGGAATTACTTTTTTTTTTTAATAAGTTCAGATGTAACGAATATCTAACTGAGGTTATAAAATAAAAAGTTACAGCACAGTTTATGTTCAAAGAAATTACTGATTTTTAAGAAGCAGCCAATCTTAACATCCAGCCGGCTAATTGATAGTCTTAAATAGAAGCTTTGACACGTGAGAGGAAACAGCCTGTTCTTTGAACCATGTCCTAATTTTTGAATAACTATTTCGGAAGAAAACTCACATAAATTAGCATTTTCTTTTGTTGATTTTCTTGAGATTTCTGCATCTGTATGTGTGTTCTCAGAGGCCGAAGGGCGTGTGTGTCACCCGCTGTGTGAGGGGGGCTGCTGGGGTCCGGGGTCCAGCCAGTGTGTGTCCTGCAAGACTTTCCAACGCGACACTGAGTGTGTAGAGCAGTGTGACGTCTATCAGGGGTAAGAGAGTTGCTTGTGTGTATTTGTCTGTGTTGGCGTGGCTGCACTAAATCAATAAAAAAAAAAAAAAATCCGAATGATACTGTGTCCTGGGAGCCATAAATAAAAAAAAAAACAAAACTCATGTATGCGTATCTGCCTAAAGGAAAGTGTGAAGGCGTGAGTGTGATGTGGGGCTGACTGATTGAAAATCAATATTAAATGCTGGAGCAGTAGCAGTAAATCAATCTGAAAGCTTTTAACTTAAATTGTTCCCTTTAGCAAATGCACATCATGAAGAAGACAAAGCAGAGTCGAAGCGCTGGTAATGTCATGATGAGGTTGCATGAAAGTGACTTTGAATTTCTAAACTGTTGCCGATTTAAAAAAAACAAAAAACAAAACGAAACAAAAAAAAAACCCCAAACTTCTTGAATCATTATCATGGTGAACCAAACCATCTATTAACTTAGTTCTTATTATCTTTTTGATAAGAAAGGCAGCTCTCTTTAATGTTTATATCATCATGCTGACAGCAGAATTACAAACGGCGACAAATGATTAAAAGCTGATGAGTGTCTAGTATATATTTGTATGCTGTGCAGCTCATCACCTTGTCAGCCCCCCCAACTCACCCCGCCCCACCCCCCATCCTAAAAACACATGTCCTATTGACAATGTCGGTTGCTTTAAATAAAAGCATCCAGCAAGTGCCAGACAATGTTGCGTTACATTCCTGTTGTGCTTGTGTTGCAGGTCCGTGCGTGAGTACATAGAGGGATCACTGTGCGTCGCCTGCCACGCAGAGTGTCGACCTCTCAACGGCTCCGCCTCCTGTCACGGCCGGGTGAGAGATGCATGCACGCTGGTTATAGCCAATTGGATCGTCATGCATCTAATTCTAAAATAACGTGCGTAAAAAGGCCTATCTATAGCAGTCACTACTGACATTAAATCAACCAGCTGGCAAAACCAGTTGAGAAGAGTCCTGTGTGGTATTCTTTGACTCGGCTCCTGGAGAAGACATTAAGATGAGTGCGTGTTTTGCACATTTTTTCCATGGATATTTCCCAAAATATTCAAAACTGTCCATAACCATTCATTCTTTGGAAACAGTTCTTCAGTCTGCTGTCCGTGTGCAGCATCATAACATCATAGCTGGGACGTTGCTCTTAAAGTTTGCTGAAACAATTAAAACCACTTTCATTTGTTGCGGAATATTCCAGCGTGGAAAAAAAGCTGACAGTAAGAAAAAAAAAAAAAGGTTGGATTTTAATTTGTACATTTGAATACAGACATTGACTCCTAATCATTCAGTCCAAGCAGCGCAAGATCAGTTATTCAGTGTCCTGTTCTAGTAGCTCATAGGAGGTAGCACCTTCCTCGCTGTTGCCTTCATTTCCCATCTGTCTATAAACTCAAACACACCCAAAATAGTCCTGAACTAAACTATTCTCCATTACACCAAAAACACTAAATCCGCCCTGGATGTAGTGAGTTAAAGTTCTGTCTGTTGGTCTCCAGGATGCAGACCAGTGCACAGAGTGCCAGAATTTCCAGGATGGGGATTCTTGCGTAGCTCACTGTCCCAGCGGTGTGAAGGAGGATCAGCACACTGTGTGGAAGTACAGTAATGCCACAGGACACTGTCTGCCCTGCAACACCAACTGCACCCTGTCGTGAGTGGACAAATACCGAAACAGACTTGAACGCACACAGTGAGAATGAATTTTCACACCCGATGTTTGTCTTTTTCAGCTGCACTCTGATGGACGATAGAGGCTGCCCCATTCACACTAAGACAGGGTGAGCTCCTCTCACTGTAAATCCGGAACCCTCTCAAACCACACGGGTCTGGGTCTTGAAGCATTCTGTTCTTCTTCTTTCTGTTTAGCCCGGGGACAACCATCGCAGCTGCAGTAGGTGGTGTGGTGCTCTTCTTCATCCTCCTGGCTTTGCTAGTCTTCTATCTGAGGAGACAGAAGAAACTGAAAAAGAAGGAGACCCTCAGGAGGATCCTGCAGGAGCATGAGGTAGAAAAAAATGTTTTTGTTTTTTAGAATTATTTATGTTACACCTCATAAGTTTAGTGTAGCAGCTTTTCGTGATGCTGCAACAGGTGACAGCACAATAGTAAATGTGTTAAATGAAGAAAATCCCTTTCTCTTTCCTCTGTCCGTTCAGTTGGTAGAGCCTCTGACACCCAGCGGAGCTTCACCCAATCAGGCTCAGATGCGTATCCTGAAGGAGACGGAGCTGAAGAAGCTCAGGGTGCTGGGTGCTGGAGCCTTCGGTACCGTGTATAAGGTATGTGGGTTAGTTTGAGACTGATCATCATAAAGATGAACACAGGTAGATGTGGATTGTTTCTGAAGGGTTTGGCTGTGTGCAGGGAGTGTGGGCTCCTGATGGGGAGAACGTGAAGATACCAGTGGCCATTAAGGTTTTACGAGAGAACACCTCACCAAAGGCCAATAAAGAAATCCTTGATGTAAGAACAAGATGAATGCACACATGCACAGTAACGGCACGCATCGATACAGTTTGCAAGCCCCACCGTCTTTCCCGTGTCGTTCCCAGGAAGCATACGTGATGGCAGGTGTTGCCAGTCCCCACGTTTGCCGCCTGCTGGGGATTTGTCTGACCTCCACGGTGCAGCTAGTCACTCAGCTGATGCCGTACGGCTGCCTCCTCGAATACGTCAAGGAGAACAAGGACCACATTGGTTCCCAGTTCCTCCTCAACTGGTGTGTCCAGATTGCCAAGGTACACATGCAAGTTTACATGTAACTATTAAGTTGGCAGTGTTTTAGTAACAAAAAGAGGTGTTGTATTTTCTCCTGACGCTGTGTGTGTGTGTGTGTGTGTGTGTGTGTGTGTGTGTGTGTGTGTGTGTGTGTGTGTGTGTCGGTGTAGGGTATGAGCTACCTAGAGGAGGTCCGCCTCGTACACAGAGATTTGGCTGCCCGCAATGTTCTGGTGAAGAATCCAAACCATGTCAAGATCACAGACTTCGGTCTGGCCCGCTTGCTCGATATTGACGAGACGGAGTATCACGCTGAGGGAGGGAAGGTAAAGAAGCCCGCTGACCTCTGCAGCCTCGTCTGTTATATCACACTTGTATTCATGTATGTGCGTTTGTAGGTGCCAATCAAGTGGATGGCCCTGGAGTCTATCCTACACAGGAAGTTCACTCATCAGAGCGACGTTTGGAGCTACGGTCAGTGTCGCTCTCAAGTTTTAATCAGGCTTGTCTGGAAGATAAATAGAGAATTATTCATTTTGTATAATGCAGATGATGTCACAGCTTTGGAACGATACAATCCCACAATGCAAATAAATAGTCGATGTTTACGAACTGCAGTGAATAGTTTTGATAGATGTGCATTTGGTTATTTCCCCTTGCAGGAGTGACTGTGTGGGAGCTGATGACATTTGGCGCTAAACCCTATGACATGATCCCAGCGAGGAAAATCCCTGAAGTTCTGGAGGGAGGAGAACGTCTGCCACAGCCCCTTATCTGCACCATCGACGTCTACATGATCATGGTCAAATGTCAGTCGTTGTCATTATTTCCATTTGCTTTTCACACTTTTTGTTAGGTAGCGTTGGTTTGTATCCAAGGCGATAAATATTAAACTTTATTTCCTTTTTTCATTGAAGGTTGGATGATTGACCCTGACAGCAGACCGAGGTTCAAAGATCTGGTGAGTGATTTCACTGCCATGGCCAGAGATCCTCCTCGCTATGTCGTCATTCAGGTACGTGCACGAGTGCTCTTGCGTATGTTTTGCCTTGTTTGTTTTTTTTGTTTTTTTTTATGAGTGAACACTCTCCTGAAGCTGCCCTGCCATCCGTGTTTCCTTCTCCATTTGCAGAACGACGAGCAGATGAGCATGTCCAGCCCTGTAGACAGCCAGTTTTTCCGCATGCTTCTGGAGGAGGAGGGGAACAACATGAGGGAACTGCTGGATGCTGAGAAGTATCTGGTGCCCCAACCCAACCTGTTCCCCAGGACTCAGGGGGACGGCATGCAAACTAATGGGCCGTCTAGACATCAATCATACAGGGTCCGTAGGAAATGAAGGAATATCATTTTAATGCTTTTTTTCATCTTTAATCCTTTTTCTGTCCATCTTAATGTATATGTACAATCTACAAATGTTGTGATTGTTGTGGAGGTTGGTAGTTGAGTAGCATTGAATGTCGACATCATTTTTGTAGGTTATCTGGTAGAACTTTATGTTCCAGCATCATGACCTAACCATGCATTTTTTCAATTGCTCCAGATTAAAATATCTCAACAGCTTTATGATAAAATTCTCTGTTCAGTAGTTTGTTTTATGACCTACAAAACAAATGATATTCCCATCAGCTTCATCCTTTCCATGGATGCTAATTTGCTCAACAAATGTTGTCAATGACAACAGCCCCTCAGAACCGCTGCTAGCATGAGTAGTTGTAGGGGCTGTCCATTTCTGGAAATTTCAAATTAAATGTATTTATTTGTAGATTTTGTTTCTGGACCTTATTTGAGTGTATTAAAATGTGTTTCTATAGCCGTTTGGAGATAATGGTAGTAACCGCTATGTCAAGAACTTTAAGTTGCCTCATCTTGTCATTTATGTGTCACCAGCAGAGCCGAGATCAGGGCTTGGATGTGGAGCCTTCCATCCCCGGAGGGCCTCGGAGCATGTACTCCTCCCTGAGCACTCTGGGCCGCAGCCACTACCCCACCTTACCACTAGGAGCCAGCACCTCTAACGGCTTGTGGACCCCTCAGTACCCGACACTAGCTCGCAGCCCCTCAGCTGGAGGTCATTCAGACTCTGTCTTCCTGGATGGACTTCCAGACGACCCCTCGCTGGCTCCAGCAAGTCCGGGACATTACTGCAAGGACCCCACCTACCCCAATGGGAGCCAGGCTGATCTGGAAACAGACAGGCCAAATGGCTTTCTTCCTCATCACCTTCATCACTCACTGCCCCGAGGAAGTCACGTGTATAATTGTAATCGTGCTTTGCCAGGTGAGCAGGACTTTGTTACCCCTGTAGCATTTTTGAAATATAACTCTTGAACGTTTGGGTCTGACGTTTCTTTCTTCCTCCTTTTGTTCAGAGTACGTCAATCAGGAGGTTCAGGATGTCAGGCCGGGGATCCCTGAGCGACCCAGCACGCTGCCACGTAAAGGCTCCAAACTGGACCGACGCCTCCCCAATGGACTGAGCTCCGGTCACAGTGTGGAGAACCCGGGTTACTTGTTCCCCGCAACCTCCAAGGGCTCCATCTCACCTGCCTTTGACAATCCATACTACTTGGACCTTGTGACCAAAGCCAAAGCTGTTGGCGGGGTGGTGGATGGACCTGGGGAACCAGAGCGAGATGGAGGCAGTCACATGAATGGATTTGTCACCCCCACTGCCGAGAATCCAGAATACCTCGGACTAGCTGACACATGGAGTGGACATACTTGAGATGAGGGAGTGGAGACGGCACGAAGAACTCAACCTGTGTTCTACTGAGAGGAACGAGGAGCAGACGAAAGGGAAGATGAATGTTTGAGCAGCAGAGATGAGCTGCATATATGTGTCTGACTTAAGGGAAAGCCTATGCATGTGGAACTGAATCTTCAGTCTGGATGGAAAGAAACACCTGAGCGCAAACACGTCGAGGGTGTCCAGCAAAAGTCACCAAATCACCATGACTCAACACAGTGTCGTGTTCATCTGGCGCCCATAGCGTCATTTATATTCCCAGCCTCCCCTCAGCAATCTGAGGCGTGCCAAACACAAAGTTTACTCAGCCTCTAAAAATAACTCAGTACTTGATATTGCAGAGGAGTTTTAAACCCACCATGGTACTAGAAGAAGACTTCCAATCAATATCTGACTGGATTCATAAATGCTGATTTATTTTCTTTTAATTATTTTTTTTGTACAGTTTATTTTTTAGAAAACGAGTTGTTTCTTTGCTTCTTTGCGTGAAGCATTCCTCCACTCTGACACGCGAGTCAGCCCAGCTAACAGAGGCAAACATTCACTTCGACAACATGAGCCATCATATGCATTGAAGATGATGTTTAGTATTCTGGTCACTTTCTCCTGACCTGATGGGGGTCTTCCATACCCTCAAAGCCATTTTGTTGTGGCCAGAGAGGTCCGTGCAGCCCATCTGGCCAGTAGACATGCTCCCTAGAAGAAAGGCGTCCTGTATGCAGAAGACGGAGGCCTTGTGACGGCTGCAGCTACTTTGTGGTACGACACAGATGGAGAGGTGCTCCCAGATTTAAAGTTGCATCAAAAAAAGAAGTAGAAGAAAATGAGGGATTTACAATTCTGTAAATATAATTACTTGCATTTTGAATAATGCACTACATTTTCGTATACTGCAAATGCCTGCCAGTCTTTGGCGGCGGTTCCCAGTGCAAGAGAGCAGGACAGTCATTCATGAATATATTCCAAGAATAGTGAAGAATTTGCATGTATATACGTTTGCTACCTATTATTGAGCAAAAGGCAGTTTTCTGCTAATGTTTTGACGTGAAAGTGAGCAAAACTGAGGGCCGAATGTGTTCCTGAGAGTAAACATGTCTCGGGTTGGATAATCAATGCACGGCTCAAATTCCACACAGCCAGAACACAGTGGCATCCCAGTTAATAATCAACTGCATTTCTTTCTTCATGCTAACTGGCGTTGGGCTGGGGGAGGTCAAAACCACTCAATGGAGCCATTGTGCGACCTCCATGTCGAGAAGTCAACAGCCGCCCAGCTCGCACATCCCAGCGACTGATGTTGTCACGGCGACAGAGGTTTTCCACACAATGTTGTAGGCTTTTGCTTCTAAACAGAGGATTGACCTACTCCAGAAGATCTGTGAGCTGTGTAGTGATCCCTTCCAGTATAACCAGTAGAGAGTCCTCCACCACTCCCATTGTCGCACTTGAGCCTTGACATATACGGGTTTAAAGAATTCAAATTTTATTCCATAATAAAACCCATAAAATATTATACCTGATTTTTCTATAATAGTTTCTTACATAAAAGTAATATGTTTTTTAGCAAGATCTATTAATATTTTATTTGAATAGCTTCTATGAAATACTAACACTTTTAAGAATGAATTTATTTCTGAGTGATAAGATTCCCACAGCGGTTATTTCATGTTGTTTTTTTGTTTTATGGTGTTTTGGGATGAAATCCTTCTCGTGTGTCGCAGCGGTCTGGAAAAAAATGTGCCTTTTTAATAGAAAAATGCAGTTTTGCATTGATCCTGTTTTTTATTTGATATATTTTTTAAAATATAGATGGCCATTTATTGCCATTGGATTCCTGCAATCTGAAATATTTGAGTTAAACCAACCTGTGTATGTGTGTATGTGTTTGTGTTCTTGTACTGGCAACAGAGTGAGGGCCTGAATATTTTTATCCAATAGTGGGGGACAATTGTGGATTGTGAGGACATTTTTGCCGGTCTTCACAATTTCGAAAGGCCTTTTGTAGGTCAAAACCTGGTTTAGGGTCAGGCTCAGAATCGGGCTCTGGTAGGTCAGGGTCTGGTTCAGGCCTTTAATTGTGATGGTTGGGGCTATAGGGCAAGGTAATGTGTTATGTGATTGAAGGTCCTCACAAAGTTCTGTGTGTGTGTTTGTGTGTGTGTGTGTGTGTGTGTAAACAATCACCAACGAACACAGGATGGTATCGATGCACTATATGTGAAAGCACAACTCACACATCTTCCTTCTTCCTTCCAGAATGTGATACTTGTTCTCGGTTGCTATGAGACCATCACCTACTTGCAATCACAATTAATAACCTGTGTTTACACTGTTGTGGCATTTTTCTGTATAAATTTGATGCCATCTCTCAATCAAGTGGCCGACCTACCTGCTGCTCTCATTAGAACCCTCATTGTTCGTTCTCTCATTGGTCTTATAGAACATGGCGGGGCAGTAAATCCAGCCCGCCATTCTCCCTGTTTACACTCTCGAGCATCATACTGCAGCATAAATATATCAAACGGTCTCTTTCAAACTATTGAAATGACAGCAGATGAATGATAAACCAAACGAGACCCGTGACAGTTTATTTTTATGTTGCTCTTCCGTCTATAAAAACGTGTCTGTGACGTCAGTGACGGGGAGGAGGGAACTGTTAACTTGGCATAGTGAGCTGAAGGTTTTTATAAAATCAGTCATTTAGATTTTGAAGAACATATATCTTGTCATGTGAATGTTTTTTAATGTTCAAACTGTCTGGTCAGTACGTCCTGTCATGTAAATGTGTAATATATAGATCCATTTAGATGTATCAATCATTTTGGTAGCTAATTTGATTGACCACATTGTGACCACTTATGGAGAGAGGTGGAGGATAAACATAAGAGAATATTTCATGAAGTAATGGTCCTTTTTATATGTTTGCATACGCCATACATGTGTGTGTGTGTGTGTTTGTGTGTAAGGAATTAAAAAAAAAAGATTGAAACCTCCAACTATTTCTCTGATTCTCACTGTAAAGAAACGTGTACAGAGCAGTTTCGCCAAAACTGCACTACTTTAATAAGTTCAGACATCAATCAAGTGATCAGTAGTGTTATGAAACCGTCGTATCATGACCATTAGGATGGAAAACTAAAGTACTGAATTCAGGAAGCAATACACAATACTACAATATTGTGATGATTTGAGTGTAAAACCAGCTCTTTCTGCCACCCAGTGGTTGTAAGAGGAACTACAAAAAGTTTATGATTACTCCTTTTCCTTTGAGTTATACAGACATACATCAGCAGCAGCTTATCCCGTCTGACCGATACATCCACGAGTTCATTATAATGTCCTCTTAAGTTGTACAAAGCTGCAATACAGAGCTATTTTAACTGGGTAGTTGACTGTCTACATGATCAAATATGACAGTAATGATTGTGTTATTTGACATGACTGTTAAAGGGACTCAACTGATCTGTTCGAGGTCAAACGCTTACGTTTGACGTGTAATTGTACAGCAAGGAAGAGAAAGCTTTGTTCATCAACCTGCAGTCGGACGGTTCCTGAAGGGAGGCTGACTTGTTGTCGTTTACAAGAAAAATTCCATCACATGTGGTCAACGTGTTATTTATCGCATGAACAGGAGTCTGGGTCCCAGGGTCGCCGCGGCAGCTTGTGCATGGACCATCACAGTGACGCAAGCAACGTTGTCCACAGTTGCTGTTGAGCTGAACCACAGCACCTGGGCCATGTTTGCGTAGGCCACGGCTCTGCCCATCATCATCATCATCATCATCATCTGTGATTCTGGTCCCACCGAGGAAGGGGAGACACCTTCACCCCACCTTGTATGTCCCTCCGGTGCACGGATACATTTTATGGAATTTAATCACAAATGATGACAGAGAGTATGAATGTTTTTTAGCAGGAAGTGCCATCATGCCTTTGCTCTATTTGCGGAACCTGGGGAGCGTGAAGAGCCTCCGCTCTCATTAAAAGGTACCTGACATGATTAAATGATACTGAATGTGATCCACTGGATCAAAGAAGTTAATCCTAAATAATTATGGAACTAATCTAAAGTAGATAATTGCTTATAAACAGGTGACCTGACACTGCAGTGCATGTAAATGATATTGAACACCTGCATGAAAACTGAGCTGCCAGCCTTCATCATTTACATTTGTAAAACCATCATTGGACGTTGGGAAGCTTGAAAGTACTCTGAAAGTACCAGCAGAAAATAACTGCAGATTGATAGCATTCTTAACACGATAAAGAAATGATAATAATAGCACCATTGTTTGTTTATCATAATATATTCTTCTTCTTATTACTGCTATTATTAATGAGGAGGCACAAGGACACTTTCAACCACATATTTTATGTTGTGTTTATTGTAGATTTTAATTATGTTGTCATTTGTTACTCCCACTAACTCTGGAAGCAATCAGTTCATGTAGGGGTTGTACAAAATACCATTTTGTACCTCATGGGGTGATAGTGAGGCACAATCGCTCTTCATTCATTCGTCGTCGTCATCTTCCGCTTATTCCTTACTAGTAAGGGTCGAGGGGGGGCTGGAGCCTATCCCAGCGTCTACGGGCGAGAGGTGGGGTTCACCCTGGACAAGTCGCCAGTCCATCACAGGGCCAACATAGAGAGACAAACAACCATTCACACTCACAGTCACACCTACAGTCAATTTAGAGTATCAATCAGCCTCGTCCCCTCTTGATGTCTTTGGACTGTGGGAGGAAGCTGGAGTACCAGAGAGAACCCACACAGGAACAGGGAGAACATGGAGACTCCACACAGAAAGATCCCGTGATGGAGCCGGGACTCGAACCCTGAACCTTCTTGTTGTGAGGGGACAGTGCTGACCACTGCACCACCGTGCAGCCCACAATTACTCTTATGTGAAAGATTTTAGTTGTTTCTTCGTCCTTGTTCCATGTATCAGTTACCACTTCCTTGGAGAGCGTGGAGCTAGCCAGTTAGCATACAAGCAGCTTTAAATATGATAGCAGGTATAACTACGTTGAAAATAGGACTTTTAACATCTGTATTAGACCTTTTAATGACATGAATAAAACCTACAAATAACAACAATATTCTCACATATAAGTATGACAAATATTTTACAAATGTGTCTTAGAAACTCAGGACACACAGAAGTGGTGCCCCTTCTAAAAGAAGCAACAACAAAAAAGGTTTTTCAAAACTAAAAATTAGGGCTGGGCAATGAATTGAATTTGAATCGTCATCATGATATCAAAATGTGCGATTAACACATCGCAAAAGTCATGTGTCCACGATGAGAAGTTCATTTTCACATGCGCGAAAATAAACCAATCTCATGCGACGTTGTTAAATTAGCCGCGCGTTCGGCCCATGACATTAATTGGTGGTGGGGGGACAGCTACATACGGCGTGTGTGGTGATCGCGGACACTAGCAAGCGAATGAAGCCGAGGGAAGGCGTGTTAGGTGGATGACAGATGAGGACAAAGATGCAGAGAAAACTAGTGAGTGCAAGGAAAATGAGGTGGACGTACTGGCGAAAAAAATAGCTCCTCACTCATTTGGAGCTATTTTGGGTTCAGACGAGACGACATCGTACAAACCCAGGTACTGTGTAAAACGTGGGGCGGTCGTGGCAACTGTGAGGGGAAACACGACAAATCTTCATCAACACCTGAAACACCACCACACAGAACTGCACTAACAATTCAAACACAGCCAAGGCGCAAAAAAGCCGACAACACGTCACCACGTCAAAGGGTTGCAGCAACCGTCCATTTCTGTGCGTTTAGCAAACGCGAATCAACAGCCAGTAGTTCGCCCTCCGAGAGGCTCTTAAGCACGTCAGGGAATGTGGTTGCATGTCAGCGCTCCTGCTTGAAACCTAGCAAAGTGAACATGTTGGTGTTCCTGTGTGAGAACTTGAAATAAGAGAGGTGTTAAAGGAGTTTGGGGATGAATAACTCTCCCTTTCTCTTGATTTAGTGGTTCTACATTACTCACTTAAGTTTTCTCCATCGTAGAACTGTGATTGCCACCTGTTTTGCAAGATGATGGCATTGGCAGGTCTCGATCTTTATAATGGAAGAAATGTTTAATTTGCCAGTTGCCATGTTTATTTTATTGATGTTTTCTCCCAGATATCTTTTAGGGAGAGTCTTGGAAATTGTTTGAATTTGCCAACAGTCAGGTTTGAGCCTTGTGCAATGGCTCAAATGTTTGTGGTCTATGTTCGCTATAAATATTAAAACAGAAAGATATGCTTTAATGTACTGGAGCTAAAATGTACCCTTTGATAGTCCATAGAAAATTTATATACACATTTATCGCAGGTCACGTCGTCATCGCAATATTGAACAGTCCAATCACACATCGCATGCTTTCCTGTTATCGCCCAGCCCTATTAACAATGATCGAACTGAACCTGGCATAGAAATCAAAGGAAAGAAAGCATGAACTAAGATTTCATACAGCATCCTAACTTGAGAAAATTCAATTTCCCAAGATTATTTAGGTGGAGTAAAGGCATGATTGTAGATCCAAATGTGTTACAAATACTTGCTGAATAAGAAAGAATACATAGATATTTTTGGTTAGTTTGGAACAGGTAAAGCCCACCTATATACAGAATTACTGGAGGAAGATAAGAAACGGCAGTCACCACCAAGCTGTTGGTAAGGGTCTGAATGGCTCTTTGCTTCTGGGGATGGATGTTTCTTTCGCTGGGGTCCGATGTTATTAATGTATGGAGGATGAAGGTGTCACAGATTCCAATCGTTATAACAATCAATAAATAAAACACACATGGAAAAAAGGTCAATAATAACTTGAAGAAAAGACAGTACAGGATCGAACAGGTAAGAGTCAAGCTCCAAACCACACCAGCCATCACCATCCTGGGTGTCAGGCTCCTGTTATTACGGTAGATGATTGGGTGAACCACAGCCATGTAGCAGTCCAGACAGATACAAGCCATGAAGAGCGGTCTGCCACATGTGGAGAACGCATAAAAGGCATTCCAGATGGCTTCAATCACCCAGATCTGAGTTAAGAAATGATTCACCATCCCAAGTGGAATGAAGATGAAGAAGGCCACATCCATGACAGTGAGGTTGAACACAAAATAATCGTTTGGTGATAAAGGAGTTCCCCTCCTGTGCATCGTCATCAACTCCCACAGGATACCGATAGACGCTGGAAAACCTAAAGTAAAGCACGTTGTTGTCATGGCAATCCAAATGTACAGGGGCTCTTTGAAGATGCTGCAGAAGTTCATGTCAAAATCTTCCCAAACGAACCCGTCAGGGTGGGAGTCGTTGGAGATGAGCTTGTATTGATGCAGCATCGTTGAGCTGAGTTGATCTGAGAAACAAAGAACATCAGAACAGCACAAGTAAATGATTAGATCAACTTTTTTGAACAAACAGATGAATTCAAACAACAGCCATATGGTACCTTCTGATGGGGCCACTGTACGTTGTCAGATTAAGGGAAGTATCTCCTGCTCAACATGTTTGCATCTAGAAAGGAATAAATTACACGACCAGCTTTGCATCTTAGATATGTATGGAAAACAGCCAAGCCACACAGCATTGGGCACATGATGTACTTACACTGACTTGTCAATCATGGAAACTACAGGTTAAGTTCTTTAAATTTTGCCGTGACAAAGAGACAGAGAGAGAGTTGAACAAATGCCTCAATATATAGACACCTTATGTCATGTGCAAAAAGTACAATTTTGTGACACAAATTTTAATCTGACATTTTAGGTTTTTATTTACAATTTTACATGAAAAGCCAGCACGGTGTTGCAGTGGTCGGTTACTGTCGCCTCACAGCTTTAAGTTTCCGAGTTGGAGTCCCGGCTCCAGCACGGGATCTTTCTGTGTGAGTCTGCATGTTCTCCCTGTTCCTGTGTGGGTTCTCTCTGGTACTCCAGCTTCCTCCCACAGTCCAAAGACATCAAGAGGGGACGAGGCTGATTGATACTCTAAATTGACCGTAGGTGTGACTGTGAGTGTGAATGGTTGTCTGTCTCCTTGTGTTGGCCCTGTGATGGACTGGTGACACGTCCAGGGTGAACCCCACCTCATGCCTGAAAGCCACTGGGAGAGGCTCCAGCCCCCCTGTGACCCTTAACAGGATAAGCGGAGGAAAATGGATGGATGGATGGATGGATGGATGGATGGATGGTATAACTAGGTTGCAAAATAGAAACTTTAACATCCATGTTAGACCTTTAATGACATGAAAAAAACCCAAAATAAAAACAATGTTCTCACATATAAGTATGACAAATATTTTACAACTGTGTCTCAGAAAATGTAGACAAATTTATATATATTTGCTTAAACTGTAGTTAAATTTATACATACATTCACTTTAAATAGAGTGTAGGACACACAAGGCAGTTGTAATAAAGATGTTTCTGTGGCAGTTCCCAAAGAGGTAGAAAATGTTCCAACCCTGTATTTAGTTCATCAATGTATTCTTTAGTGTTAGTAGCGGTACCGGGATCTCCTGCTCATGCATCCCAGGCAGAATCGATGACTTAGCTGCAAGTCACCTTATTTGACCTCGTGAACATCTGGTAGTAGTAAAAGGTGTTTTACAGAGGGGTCCCACAAATCTCCAAAGCACCAGGATTAGTTGGTGCCATTGCAACTCTAGGAAGGAACTTATAAAACTGGAGCCAACACAGATCGACATTCCAAGATATAAGACAACAGAAAAACACTTACTGTCAGCAGTGAAGCACAGACCAAACTGTTTAGAGTGGACAGGTGAAAAGGTCACAACAAGGAATAGCGGGAGTGTAGCTCATGCTAGCATCACTCCCTCAAGCTAATTAAGTCAGAACAGAGTCCACAAGAATTTCTATGGCGGGATGAGGCCGTGAAAGATAAGAGCATGGCCGTAAATCGGAAAGAGGTTTTAATCTTCACAGCTGCAACAACAAGGCCACGATGGACCAGAAGGGACTGGCATGGGGTCAGACAGAAGATCCTGCAACAGACATGAAGATCAAAAATACACACTTGCACGCAGAAGCGATCACGTAAGCACCTCCCCTGTAACACATAAAAACTGGAGAAGATAGTTAGATCGTTGGACTTCTTGCCCCAACGCATCTGCGTATGCTGACTCCAGCATAGGGGAAGACGATCTCCAGAGCTCTGGATTCTTTCCTGTTAATCTGAATAAATTCTTTTGAACCAACTGGAAGGTGTCCTCTCCAGATTTTGAACAGCGCAATATAGACTCTGTGGGTCCTTCTGATTGACTAATGATGACTTGTTGAAAAATTCCGACAAAACTCAGGGGACACAAAAGTGGTACCCCTTCTAAAAGAACAAAAGTAAAAGTTTTCAAACTTAACAATGATCGAACTGAACCTGGCATAGAAATCAAAGGAAAGAAAGCATGAACTAAGATTTCATACAGCATCCTAACTTGAGAAAATTCAATTTCCCAAGATTATTTAGGTGGAGTAAAGGCATGATTGTAGAACCAAATGTGTGACAAATATTTGCTGAATAAGAAAGAATACATAGATATTTTTGGTTAGTTTGGAACAGGTAAAGCCCAACTATATACAGAATTACTGGAGGAAGATAAGAAACGGCAGTCACCACCAAGCTGTTGGTAAGGGTCTGAATGGCTCTTTGCTTCTGGGGATGGATGTTTCTTTCGCTGGGGTCCGATGTTATTAATGTATGGAGGATGAAGGTGTCACAGATTCCAATCGTTATAACAATCAATAAATAAAACACACATGGAAAAAAGGTCAAGAATAACTTGAAGAAAAGACAGTACAGGATCGAACAGGTAAGAGTCAAGCTCCAAACCACACCAGCCATCACCATCCTGGGTGTCAGGCTCCTGTTATTACGGTAGATGATTGGGTGAACCACAGCCATGTAGCAGTCCAGACAGATACAAGCCATGAAGAGCGGTCTGCCACATGTGGAGAACAGATAAAAGGCTTTCCAGATGGCTTCAATCTCCCAGATCTGAGTTACGAAATGATTCACCGTCCCAAGTGGAATGAAGATGAAGAAGGCCACATCCATGACAGTGAGGTTGAACACAAAATAATCGTTTGGTGATAAAGGAGTTCCCCTCCTGTGCATCGTCATCAACTCCCACAGGATACCGATAGATGCCGGAAAACCTAAAGTAAAGCACGTTGTTGTCATGGCAATCCAAATGTACAGGGGCTCCTTGTAGATGGTGCAGAAGTTCATGTCAAACTCTTCCCAAACGAACCCGTCAGGGTGGGAGTCGTTGGAGATGAGCTTGTATTGATGCAGCATCGTTGAGCTGAGTTGATCTGAGAAACAAAGAACATCAGAACAGCACAAGTAAATGATTAGATTAACTTTTTTGAACAAACAGATGAATTCAAACAACAGCCATATGGTACCTTCTGATGGGGCCACTGTACGTTGTCAGATTAAGGGAAATATCTCCTGCTCAACATGTTTGCATTGAGAAAGGAATCAATTACACGACCAGCTTTGCATCTTAGATATGTATGGAAAACAGCCAAGCCACACAGCATTGGGCACATGATGTACTTACACTGACTTGTCAATCATGGAAACTACAGGTTAAGTTCTTTAAATTTTGCCGTGACAAAGAGACAGAGAGAGAGTTGAACAAATGCCTCAATATATAGACACCTTATGTCATGTGCAAAAAGTACAATTTTTATTGGACATTTTAAGTTTTTGTTCAAATTATTACATTACAAGGCAGCATGGTGGTGCAGTGGTCAGCACTGTCGCCTCACAGCAAGAAGGTTCAGGGTTCGAGCCCCGGCTCCAGCACAGGATCTTTCTGTGTGGAGTCTGCATGTTCTCCCTGTTCCTGTGTGGGTTCTCTCTGGTACTCCAGCTTCCTCCCACAGTCCAAAGACATCAAATGGAAAATAGGTTAATTGATACTCTAAATTGACTGCAGGTGTGACTGTGAGTGTGAATGGTTGTCTGTCTCTATGTGTTGGCCCTGTGATGGACTGTCTTGCCCGAAAGCCACTGGGCTAGGCTTGGTCCCCCCTCCCCTCCAAATCACAACAAAAGTTATCTGCTGAAACTTTACAGGTAGAGCAGGTCTAGTACCACACTTCTTCAATGAATCTACACCCAACAATTCTCCATCAGCAAGCACAGGACAGCAGCATGAAAACCTTTTAACAGGCAAGAATGTACAGCAGGTCCAGGCTCAATGGGGACGGACGTCTGCCTTGACCGGTTGGGGGGAAGGAGAGCAGGAGAGCAGGGCAGAGACAAAGACAGATAATGGAGGACAACAGATACAGAAGGTAAGAAAGGGACAGATTTAAAGAGAGAGAGAAAGGGAAGACACTGATGGACAGACGGGGACGTGAGCAGGTGGAGCTAAGGGGGCAACTTGAGCCTCTTCAGGTCTGTAGCCTCCTCCAGGAGCATCCCGGATCTGGGATGCGGGGAGCCTGAAAGCTCCGGAGAAGAAGATGAGTTAGTAACACATATAATTATGATTCATATATGACACATATAGGGGGACAGAGAGGAGGAGAGAGAGGCCCAGTGCACCATGGGAGACACCCGGCAGTCTAAGCCTATAGCAGCATATCTAAGGACCAGCCTAAGCAGCCCGAACTATAAGCCTGATCAAAAAGGAAGGTCTTAAGCCTGCTCTTTAACGTGGAGAGGGTGTCTGCATCCCAGACTGCAACTGGGAGGCGGTTCCACAGGAGGGGAACCTGATAGCTGAAGGCTCTGGCTACCAGTCTACTTTTAGAGACTTTAGGAACCACAAGTAACCCTGCATCCTGGGAGCAAGAGAGGATCAAACCAGCAACCCTTAAGTTGCTAGACGGCCACTCTACCTCTGAGCCATTCCGCCTACATTGTTGTTTTATCTAAAATGAAAATTAAACTTTGAAAATGAGCACATACAGGATTTGACCTTTTTTTTTTTAACTGTTCTTACTGGAGCTGATCTGTGCACAGTTTATTTCACTGGTTGTTTATCAGTTTGTTGCATTTTCAGCTGGTTATGTTTGATGTCTGAGTGCCCTGTACCTCGGTGGTCAGACTTAACCACCTCAACTGAATCTGTTTAATCACCATCACTCTTGTCACATCTGCACGGCAGCTGGTTTGCAGGTTAGCGCTGTGGAAGGTGAGAGCAGGACTTTAACATAAAGTACTTACCAAATATGAGTAACATCATCTCAATATTACTTGAATGTTGTTGCAGCATCTGGCACTGAGCACAAGAGGGAGCCATTTTCATGCCACATGTCAATTGTGTGACACACCTCTTTGGTGTTTTTGAATTCAGTATTGCCTTCTTTGAGACATGGTGAAAGTTGCTTCATTAAGACCAGTAGATGGAATCATATGAGTAACGATGACAATATCTGACATCAGTTCTTAACTCTCAGGACTGCAGTGACAGACGTGGCATAATTTATATCACAATCCAGGCTGTAAAATCATCTCCTTAGCCTGGTCCTGAGTGTTTCCTTTGTTTCATGTGTTCCCTCTCTTTCCTCCCCTTCTGTCTTGTGTGTGTGTGTGTGTGTGTGTGTGTGTGTGTGTGTGTGTGTGTGTCAAGCCAACCTTATCAGGACCCCTAGTCCTCATGGGGACCAAGACTGGTCCTAATGCGGCAGAACTTAATTTATGAACACCTGGTCAACGTTAGAGCGAAGGTGTAGATTGCAGTCAGGTTGAGGCTGAGGTTAGGCATCAATTGGTTAGGGTTAGGATCAAGATTTGGGCTTGAGTTAGGATATTCACATGAATGGAAGTCAATGGAATGTCCTAATAAGGATAGCTATGCAAACCTGTGTGTGTGTGTGTGTGTGTTTTGTGTTGATTGGGATCGTGGTCTCACGCATCGCTGCCCAGCTGTAACTAAGCAACTCATCACCACCACTACAAGAACTCCAGGCTTTTCGTCACTTGCTGTCACCCCATGTGGTACCTGAGTTGGCCAGATCTAAGTTTATGCTTAGCCTTGCTTTACCTACAAATTGCGCAGTAATGTGAACTCTACCTTTTATCCTCATTTGTGGATGCCTCGCCACATCCAGTATCATCCCCCTTAAACCTCAAAATTCAAATCCAGTCATCAAGTCATGTCTGCTCTTCTGCCTGTCCCTCTGCTAACTCCAACCCGTGCCAATCTCCACACTGCCAGCCAAACTAAGACAGCCGCTCAACCACCATCAGCCACAAGTGGTACAAGAACATCTTACCATTAGTCTCTAAAATGTATATCTCTTATGTAACAATTTAACAATTTCTACAGTTGAACCCAGAAGCTAAATCATGTATCTCATACAAATTTGGCCAAACTCTACATGCAGTTGCACGACCCTTTGTACCTTATATTTAGTTCAGTCACCAATTTGTCCATTGAAGTCTTCCTCTACAACACGTTGATGTGGTAGTTTAAACAATGCTGAGGTTCTCAGTGAGCATTAAATCCCCTCCTTCTTTCGCTGAGTTTGTTGGTTATCATTTTTTTTCTTGTTAAATAAGATAAACCAGTTAAAATCAAACCTTATCACCTTCAAAGACCATACATACTGATATATTCAACAAAAAGGGATCTATAATATCCAGTAGGCCTCAACTAAAAAAAATCTTGAGTCTAACATAATTTTGTATTTATCACAACAATGATTTAATTAAGACATGATTTTAATTTATACAGAAATGAATAGTCTCACACTTTAAATTGTTGACAAAATGAGTGGGTGAGTGTTACATTAAAACAACATTTTACGTTATTTCAAAGTGAGGTGAGTAAACAAACTGTTTACTCCAATTCCAAAATTCCAAATTGGTATTTTTTTCCAGTTCCTCAAAAATATTTATAATAGAGAGTATGTAACCCTTGATCACCAATGCTGCATGACTTATTGTGTTGTCAGGATCTGGATGTGATGAGGTGGGAAATACAAGATGTGACACTGGAGATAGAACATAACTTTAGAAAGACACTTTTTTACATGTATTTTTTAGAATCGGTGCCAGATCACTCTTCTAAAGGGGATTGTCCAAATGTACTGTATAACTCACTGGTGGGACAAAAATTGACAAGATATTTCAATCTAGAAATGTCAGAGATATGTTACAATGCCAGCATCAACAACATCAAGATTAGGCTAATTTATGAAATTGAATGGCTCAGTAGTGTGGCTTATATTTACTTATGTTAAGAAAAAATGCTGAGCCCCTCAACTGTTTGAGTGGGCTTTTAAAGAAGAAAAATGCTCTTAAAGTAGCTACAAAGTTTCCTGTCTATTCAAGAGATATTACATCCAGTGCTGGGTTATATTACGTTAGCTTACGATAGCTTATACAAGTTAATGATGAGACAATGGAAAAGGTCAATGAGGGTATAGAAAAGTTTATGTGCAGGACCATATGTAATTTCCTTAATGTCAAGCTTTTCTTTTAATACTGAAACAAAAGTCTGACGGTAGAAGCTTCAAATGTGTCAGTAAGGAACACAATTAATCAGGATGAACCAGGACTGGCACACTAGGCTGAAACGGGAAGACGAGGGAGATGCACAGAGTAGAACAGTGTTAGGTCAATTATCCTGTAAGAGAGGTATCATCTCAAAAATGCAGAGGCAAACTCCAAATGTACTTTAAAATGCCATCAACTGAGTACGGCTTAATCTGTTGCTTGACTTCATGTGAGGGCCACCAGTCTGATTCCTGAGACATAACTTTACATCCAGAACATGTACCAACAGCCAGTTCTTTGAAAAGACCTGGATTAGTCACCTGACTACTTTATAAAGCCACGTTGACTGCTGTCAAACTCCTTTGCTGTGGGTGTCAGGTGTCAGGCAGCACAGGGTCTGAGAGGTGTCTCTGGATATCAGCCAGTCCTGCGGTGATGTCCAGGTTGCCCGGCAGTGAGGGATACCGGAGTTTGCCGCGTAGCCTGGGGTTCTCCATGAGGGAGGATTTGACTGATGGTTGAGTCAGCTGTGGAGTCAACCCTGAATGGGTTTCAGTTTCAGGAATGACTGTCATGAACATGGTGTCGTCAGACGCCACAGTCACATCGATATCGCAAGACGGTGACTCCTGGGAATTCTTGGTGAATTTGAGGTCCGTCTGAGTTGAACTCTAGAGTAAGATAAACAGATTGCTTACCTTAAGTGAGTGGGTTTTTAAAATACAAATTTAATAGTACTATAAGGTATTCATCTATACCTGTGTTGGTGCTCTGCTATCTATCTGTAAGGGAGAAATAGGATACATAGTGTGTAGCACTGCTGTCCCCGTTCTGTACAGACCAGCTGAATCTGTAGGAAGGGTACTAGACGATACAGTGCTGTAAGCTGGAGGAACAGGAGCAATCTGCCTTTGTAGAAGCTGTAGAATAACATTGATGTCAGCTGTCATGCGAGTCTCTAGTCTGGGGGAAAAAAGGACAATGAGAACAGAAAAATTAAGTGAAGTCATGCCAATGAAACGACCTAATAATCTTCATCCCAATCATCCATACTCAGACTCAGTGGATGGGGACCTCGCAGACACTTTGTTCCAAGCACGGACAACTGAGAGTAGACCTTGGGAAAGATCCAAGACACGCTGCAAGGATTGTATCTCCAAGGAGGATTAAAACCCGGAGTAAAATGACTTGGTTCAGCTGCACCTACAGTTGTACCTTTCCATGTTAAAGTCCTGTCAAGTTCCACATGATTCTTTCTGGTAGTTTTACTTGAAAACTACTTCTGACGTGTGCCCTAAATAACCACACTTGAAACCAGTTCAAAGCCTCATTAAATTCACCTGTTAAGTTGTGAATGTAAAATTTCAAGTCGAGATTCTAGCTCGCTGGGCCTCTCTTCTGGGAATGGTGGTGGATGGTATGAGTTGCGGACAGAGGAAGATCGCCAGGCACGATTGGGAAACTGTTGTGACTGTCGGTCTGGCCAGAAGTGATACATTCCCGGCACATTCAAAGGTGAAGCTGAGGAAAATATACAGAAAAGCAGTGGATTATATATATTCATACCCACGTACCTAGTTGCATTCGGATATGTCCCAAATTTGAAATAATTGAAGGCACTTTATCCATCTACCTTGATGACCCCTGTCTAACACTGCTTCTCTCCCCACTGAGGTTCCACTCGGGGTTAGCAGTTGCACCATGGATGGGGTGTAGTCTCGTCTTGCATCTCCTGGAGGATAAAGATCTACTTTGGCACCATGAGCCAGAGGCTTGGTTAGGTCTTCACTGGACTGGGAGCATGGGGAACCACAGCTACAGCGGTCATCCCAGGGGGTCTGGGTAGGTGAGTGACGATGCCGGAAGGATTGAATGGGGTATGAGTCTTCATGATCCATCCCATCTGTTCACATAAATCAATTGTATTCATTGATTTTCCCTGCCTATGTATCCCATTATGGATGTAACTCAATGCATTATTTTAAACTCTGCTTTGATTGATGGCTTAGTCCTATACACTCATTTTCCACTCGTGGTCAATTTAGTTCAATCATGGTTTAGTCTCTATATATATCTTTCAAATGTTCCGTTTAGGTTGCTTTGAAGGAGGTAACTCACCTGGCCTGATTCTGCAGTCCAGGGAGTGGATTTTGTGTCTCTGCTTGTGACGATATTCACAGTCATCCCCTGAATCATCACTTACTAAGGCTGGCAATTGATCAGCCTGGTGAATGCAGACAAAAATCTAGTCATTTCAAACAGAAATCAGTTCAATTTGCATCGTACAGAATCACATCAGGTTTTGTGATCTTATATTGGTGATAGCACAATGCTTTGCCACGCTATAAACTCCATTTTGTCCCTCTAAATAATCCAATGATCCAAAATGCTGTCATACATCTCTGAGGTCGAATGTTAACTCCAGGTTCCTCCAGAAGTTGTCTGCAAAGCTGGGGTAGATATCTAGGACTTCCAAAAGGTCGTCCCTCAGGATGCGGTGCAGGTCACAGTAGGTGGTGGTGCGAACATCTGAATTGGACTTCCCCGGCTCATCATACAGGTGGATCGGCTCACCAAAAATGTCATTCTTTTCTGTAAGACCATGCTTTATTTTTAATAGAATTTTATAGCTGATTTACATGGTATTATGGAACATATTTTGTGACACCACATAGTCCATTAGCAGATGTTTCACCTAATATGGCAACCACCACATCATCCCTGATAACCTGGATGGAACCACGTGAGATGAAAAAAAGGGAGTCTAGGATGTCTCCATAGTGGATCAGAGTATCTCCTGGAGGAGCATGGACTGTCTTGAACCTCATGCCCAAGGCACGCAGACAGGCTTGACTGCCTCCACGGAAAGCATGACAGTTCTGTAGCAGGGATCGATTCAAGTGCAAACAGATATCTGCCTGCAGAGACTCTGGAAATCCTTTCAACACCTAAGAATGGGAGGATAAAATAATCCAGTGACAAGTTGTGTCAAAGTGCACATTGAACAACCTTGGCAGTAGCTGAAGTATGTAATGTATTGTTTGACTTACAGCATTCATGTCAATGCCATTCGTGTAGGACCAAGCATGTTGGAAATATTCCTCCAGCCGCTGGCGAAGGCTGCCTGGGATTTGGTGGAATCGGATAAACTCTTTGACACGAAGCATCTGGGTGTGGTAGCGTGTTGTACCAGAGTACAGTCGCTGGATGATGGCAGACACATTCCCAAATATGCTGGCATACATGAGAGCTGAGACAGGACAATAAGGACACTCGATCTTTCTGTAAAACTACTAAAATGGGATAATGAAAACAGGCAGAGTTCAAGATCAAACTTTGTTTTAAACTCACAGCCAATCACCATAACGCAGATGGAGAAAATCTTCTCTGAGTTGGTGTTTGGAGAGACATTGCCGAACCCCACACTTGTCAAACTGCTCAAGGTGAAGTACAGAGCAGTGACATACTTGTCTTTGACGGATGGACCCGAGGTGGAGTCGCTGTCGTTGTATGCTTTGCCTAGTTGTTCAGCCAAGTTGTCCAGCCAACCAGTCTCTGTGTATGGCCTCTCTACAAACCCAATAGCATACCAAATGCAGGCAAGCCAATGGGCAATGAGCACAAATGTGCACATAAGCAGGAAGAGAACAGCAGCCCCATATTCAGAGTACCGGTCCAGTTTTCTTGCCACCCGAACCAAACGGAGCAGGCGTGCAGTTTTAAGCAAGCTTGTCAACGTTGCCATCTTTAGTGTCCATTAAAAACAAGAAAAGTAAAGTTAAAACTTTGGTAGCCAAGTGAGTATAAAGAACTGAAGAAGAAATTACTTAGGAGCCCAATATCTAAAATATGTCAGAATGGATACAAGCAATGGGGACTTGAGTTACCAATAAAACCTTGCTTTAAGTAACAATTAAATGAACTTCTCAGAAAGACTTACCTCATCAGAACCAGATCTGAAAATGAGAAGGTCAAAGGGAATAGCTGCGAACAGATCAATGGGGAACCAGCCTTTGATATAGTGCTTGGCTATGCGGCTCGGCTGTGTGACCACCTCATCATTTTGGTCCACATAGGTAGTGCGAAGGTTGATGACAATATCTACTATAAACAGCACATCCACCATAAGGTCTGCCACGTTCAGAGGGTTACACGTGTAGCCACAGCTCCTTTGACGTAGGTCCCCATGTTCATCTAAGAGGAAGGCAGCTGAGTACGGAGTGAAAACTGCTGTGTAGAGGACCAAGAGGAGAATAATCCAGTCCCAAAATGCCTTGAAGGGGCTGTAGTGAAGCAAGATCCACCATGTTGTCTCTGGCACCTGGAGTTTGTACTCAGGCAATACATCAGACTCCAAAGAAAGTACCTAAACATAAAGAATGCATTAGTATGCGATGTATCTCAGGAATTACCATACAAAAATGATCCGCTTTTTATAGATCTACTAATCTGGGGTAAACAATTTAGTCTCAAAGTTCGAAAAAAAAATGCATTTTCACTGAATATATTTCTCTCTGATATAATAATAAGCAACAGACCTTTCTAGAGGACCCTCTGTAGTGACCGAGTTCTTGGTGAACGCTGCATGCTCTGGTTTTGTGCCCTTGGTGGTCAAACAAATCCTTAACCATTTTATCACAATGACTCTCAGTATAGGATGGACTTGGGTAAAAATTACATCCAGATAGAAATATTTTATAAAAAAAACAACAAAATCACTCTAGAGGCCAAAGCAAAACGCTGCTTTAGTCGCCTGACTGGTGAACTGGTGAAGCCAAACTACTGTTAAAACTATTCTTTGTTTGCTAGATCTAAAATGATGGGAGTCAACAAGCGACACTGCAGCTTGCACCGCCATCCCGAAGATGCAGTGATGAACAATGATGAGCCACTGGGCTGCAGCAGCAGCAACAATTGAACTGTGGCTCAGTCTAGCTCTGCTTTTCACACCCAGAAGGAAAACATACAGCCACCAAACCAACTACTGATTTTTCCACCAGAGGTTAATTAACAGCAGTTCTCAATTGTGGGAACTTTCTCGTAGCCTCTTTATTTACTGTGAGCTCTTTTAGAAACATCTGGACCAGGCTAGCAATTAATGCATCATGGGGCCTTTAAATTACAAGCTTTCCCATGCAATTGGTGGTGAATGACCAACTCCATTCTCACCAAAGCCTGTCTGGCTTTCAGTCCATTCTTGACCCACAGCCACAGACTGAGCCTAAATATTTCTAGGCCCCCCGTACCTGCGTGACCTTCTCTGTGACGTTCTGAGAGCGGTCCTTCACCTTGGAGGGACTGAGCAGCTCCATCCTTGGTGTCGGAGGTGATCTGCATTCAGGGCCCCGGCTGGCTGGTCCCCCACACTTCATAAGGTCTGAGTCAGACATGGAGCTCTTTCTAGAATTCAATTGTAAAGCATATTTAGATTCTCAGCATATCTTTTCTTTTTTCTTAACTTTTGCTCCGGGCAACAGTTACACCAATCTGGACATTACTGCAACCAAGACATATTTTTCTGACTACGGTGGAATATTACTGCAGAATCCTTGAACTTGAGAAAATCTTTATTTGCATCAGATTTGTTAAAATTCACTCAAAACCTATAATTTAAATCAAAACTACTCAGTTATATTTCATACAGTGCACATGCCCTTAACAAATTCCTCTGTACCCTGATTTCTCAGAATGTTCATCTAGCTGAGCCCCTCCCAAAATTACTCTCTCCTCCAGTGCCGGATAGTCTTTACTCAACTTGCTAAGTATTCGGCTACTGCATGAGGCATGTTTCAGTTGTGTTAAAAGAAATGTGCTCCAGCTAACCGGTCAGTACTTAAACCAAGTCAACTTTTAGAAGAAAGAAAATACACACAACATACCTGATATGAAATCAGAATGTCAGATCCTTCTTACTCTTGAAACATCCACCCTTTTTAACGCTTTTTCTGCACATCAGTTCAAAAGTATCCACTGGCCTCTTTCATGGTTCATATTTAGGCAAAAGAAATGCACTCTGTTTTCAGCGTGTGGACGCAGACATCAATGCCGAATGCACCACGCCGGCACACGACTGGCCTGCAGCTTGCATGTTGCTGTGCAACATTGTCAACTCTGAAAATGGATCAATGCGTTGTTATAGCTGAGAGGAACTGACAGGGAAATCAATGACGGCCATTGATAAACACAGAAAATAGGCTGAAGGCCCATGCACTGGACTTCCCCATGAACATATAACTATTTCGCATTTTGCTTCGTTTTTTTTTTTTGTACGGGGTTTATCTTGGTTGTGATGGGGTTTAAGTTTGTAGTTCAGGTATCACGTGTCACACAATGGTTTTAAAAAAATCTAAATCAACTGGCCTAAGAGACCATCGCTGGCACTCAATATGTTGCATGTATACAGTAAATGTGGGATCTCATTGATTACAATGTTGACACAACAGTCGACCTTGGCTAAATATGTCCTTCAAACGTAACCTTCAGCCGTCTGTATTATTACTGCTTAGTATTTGCTGTATATAGTATCAGCCCGATCTTTGATCTGGTTCTGAACAGATTCTCAGTTTTTCCTTGAACAGTGCTCAGCCACATGTAGACCTCAGCTCTGGTTCCTTAGCTCTGCTGGAGCCACTCTCCCTGGTTTACCTCTGGGACTGCTGTGGTTTCACTTTCTGTATCTGAACAAGTTCTTCTGTCTGTCCTTCGTCTATATTGAGCTTCTAACGGTCTCTCCTCCCAATATGGCTGTCACTTGGGATTGTTACATCAATCACGACTGCTGTCTTCTGTTTCTTCTCGCCCACCGCGATGCCTGATTAGTTACCAAGTTCACATTTGTCAGTCTGGAACTTGAAGGATCATTAGCTCAACCATGGTTTGCAGTGTCTCCCATTTGGAATGGGAATTCCAGTCTATGTTCGGTTCAGATATTCCTGTCCAGCTTTCGGTGTTTGCTCTCCCAAATACTGTAATCTCCCGCCAGGACCTTTGACCTATTCCCCATTGTGGAGATACACAGGGGACAAGGGACAAATAAATAATCACACAATACACGAGTGGCCCAAGGCCCACTCAGGAGTGTCACACCATCCACGTGAACAAATGAAATGAATGAGTGGTGGTGCAGTGGTCAGCACTGTGGCCTCACAGCAAGAAGGTTCCGGGTTCAAGTCCTGGCTCCAGCACAGGATCTTTCTGTGTGAGTCTGCATGTTCTCCCTGTTCCTGTGTGGGTTCTCTCTGGTACTCCAGCTTCCTCCCACAGTCCAAAGACATCAAGAGAGGACGAGGCTGATTGATACTCTAAATTGACCGTAGGTGTGACTGTGAGTGTGAATGGTTGTCTGTCTCTATGTGCAGATGCCTACAGCTGTTTTTTCACTTCCTTGACCAAAGAAGACATTTTGACAAAAATCTTGAATCGACAAATTTCAAGACCATTCTGAGTGTTGGCGAGTCCCAAAGATGAAAATAGTGGCAGGACAGGACAATATCAAACTTTACCTTTAAAAAAAACTTTATCTTAAAAAAAAATGGCCAATACACTCATGTTGACGTGATGAGCACTAACAAGCCGTAGTATCACCCCCGATCCTTTCACTGCGCAATAAATATGACAGATATACAATACACAGTGTCCACAAAGTGTCCAGAGACCCTCTCAGCTGCAGGCCTGGATGTTGTCCCAGACTTGAACCACATCTGGACAGTCATTGAGGGCTTCGATTAGAGCTGAAGCATCGTCCAGCTGGTCCTGGTTCAGATTTGAGAAAATGTGGGGAACAAAGCCCAACCCAGCAGACTTGACGTCCATTCCCAGTGCCGCCAGCGAGGCTTGCACCTTCTTCAGGTCTGATATGTCACTAATAAACTGAAGAGAGAAACAAAACCATTAGGAAATACTGCTCTATTTTTATCATCCCATTACTTTTATAAATGTCAAACTAGTTATATTTAAGTACAAAACCAGAATTGAAAATACTAAGTCACCAACAATCAGCTTTCTGTTTGAGTCTGTGAATGGTGAGTCACAGGACACATTTCTCTCAAATTAAAACATCAGATCACATCAGGGTAAATTCCCACGGAGGGGGGGCTGACCTGCAGGACTGGCCCGTCTTCATCGTCTTCACTCTCCTGGACATCCTCAGCTCCGACCTCAATGGCCAGCTCCAGGGCCTGCTCTGTGGATACATTGTGGCCCTGCACCACCACAAGCCCCTTCTTGTTGAAATTATGAATGACTCCATCACTTAGCATCCCCCTGTGGACGAGTCCAGAATCGCAGCACAACAGGATGATATGGATGTGCGTGCGACAGCTGAAATTATTTATTACCATGGAAAACACAAACATAATGAAGATTGATTTTTTTTTCTTCAAATTCTGCTTTTTTTTCCAATTCTGCATCAAATTAGTGCCCATATTAACTCCTGTCTGTATTCACTGTATGTATGTGGACATCTGTGGGTTACCGGGACGCACCATTCCATAGAGAAACACCTCGTCTTTAATATGGAAAGCGTTGTCAATGGGAAAAAAAAGCATCAGATGATGATATAACTGTACAGATGAGTATTCCCTTGAAGGACTAAACTAGGATTGTCAAAAAGGACACAGAACCCCTTGGAACAGCTCAATGTGCCCCCCCCCCCCCCCAAAGGAAACGCAATTTGTGTTTCCATTCAAATGTCGAGAGACCGTTGAAATGTGGATATGTGTTACGCCTCTGTCACTCGTTTTGAAGCGAATAAGAAAGTTGCATGAGGCCACCAGAAGATGGAGGTGTGTGCAACATTATGTGGGGGAGAAGAAGAGAAGCTGTTCATCAGTGAAAAATAGAGGCCTGGATTAATGGGCTTGGGTTAGACCAGTGTTAATTACTTGAACTATTCTGAAGCACCAGCTTGTATTGGGGATGGTGAAGATGAAGATGTGAGGAAGGGGAATGCGATACTTCCAAATGCAGATGGCAGTAAAGCTGACTATTACTGACCCGTTCTTGTTGAGGACGATCTTGACTCCAACTAGGCTGCGCGCGTTGTTGGTAGTCAGGACTTCAATGAGCAGTTTGCACCCGCCGGGCCCTAGAGCTTCATACAAATACTGGGATGGTGCTTTCCCCTTTTCCTGCGGATAAAATGTATTTTTTAAGCTGTGTGTTGGGTCAGTGCAGTAGACCTGTTCTGCGCACAGATGGGTGATAAATTAATAACTAAATGAGAAGTTTGTGCTGAGCTAAAATTGATATTGGTCTGCATGTTCACAGGGTGCTGTCAAACTTACCGACCCCTTGATGGCTGCCTCCAGGGAGACTTTGGGCATGTTCTTTTTCCTGCCCTGCTCCAGGAGTTGGGCTAATTTTACATTCGACTCGGGTTTGGGTCCCCCCTCTGTGATTGACAGAAAATACTACATGAATACAAATGCAAAAGTTACAGGTGTAACTGCAGCGACGGTCCAGTCGTCTCACCTTTCACCGCGAGCCTTATCATCATGCTAAGTCTATTGAAATAGTCCGCCCGCGCCTTATCCTTAGGTCCCTTAACGTTTTTCACCTTTGACCACTTGTTGTGTCCCGCACACAAGGCGGAGCACAGCTGCAAGGTCCGGACAGGAGGCCTCCACGAACACACGGGCTCCAGCCGCACCGCGAGGCTCCCAGCAGCCGTGACCAATGACTGGGGGCGCAGGATCGAAAGAGCCCTCAGCCCCGCCATGCCCTTCACACCACCCCCAGAGAGACACGTCACAATCACTGAACAGCCAACACTTCCGCCCCAGTCCGCGCTCGATTGTAACACACAAACATTGCTAATGTCGATTTAACATTGCTAACTTACAGTTGACACAAGAGAGGAGACCTCGCTGCCGCTACTGTCCTTGTTGTGGCTCTGGTACTTCCTGGTTGCGGTGACGTCATAAATATTGCTTTCAAAATAAAAGCTCATCAACGTTGCGTTGCAAACGAAGGTGAAAATAGATATTATTGTTTTCCAATCAAAGTAAAGGGTACAAATCATTCTTAACATTTTTAGTTTCTTTCTCTACGACTTCGGTTTCTTAGTTTAAGTGTAGTGTTTGCTGTTCTCTTTAAGCTACATTAATTTGAAAACTTTGATCGCTCATTTTTAAAACATAAAATAACTGGGATTTTTTGCAGTACACAAAAAGCCTCAGCCTCGTGCCTCATATTCACTGAGGGGTTGCGCATGCTTTGTCTCTCGGACAATATGACAACCACAAAACAAAGTATAATCAACTTTTTAAAAAAAACTAAAAAAAAACTAGTTGAACTTTGCACTTTTAGAAGAGTCAATACTTCCTGCTTTCCAAAAGTTAATTTTTACTCTTGTCTGTGCAAATATTTCATACTTCACAATTATCTGCTCTTAACCTCAAGCTCCCCAACTCCCTGTGTTAGAATCAGATGGAAATATGCAATAGCCCAGTATCATGAGAACATAGCTTCTCTGTGACTACCCCTGGGTGTTTCTGTTTGAGTTTAGAAACACACACGCGCACACACATGCACGCACACACATGCACGCACACACAAGCCGATTCAATAAACGCTCTCAAAAATGACAGCGTTATCCAAAACACCGCACATTTTCCCACTTTCCGTGTGTTTTGTTTGTGTCGTCTATTGATCAAGTGCAGATTATCAGTTGAGTTTCTGTGGCACAAAACAGTTTGAGTCTGGTCTCTATCAATGTCGTCTAAAATGTTCCAGCGTGGGAACTGGAGGAGGGTTGTTGCACTCATGGGACCAAAGTTTATTAAATCATATTGCTTTAATTTATGACACATACAGCTCCAGTCCAGTCTCCAGTCCCCTCAGAAATCAGGTTTACTCTGTCTTGCCCATGTGCACAATCAATTCAACCATGAATGGCCCCCGCATATGTGGAAGAACGACCATTTCGCCTGGCAGTTGGGCGAGGAAATGCCTTTTTTGAAAGACAAACAGGGATGACAGACAGGAGGGCAAACAAAGACGGAGGAGCACAAAGAGTTAAACCGAAGCCAATCAAGGACAACCCATTTCTGACTGATGACTCTCCAAAGGAGGAGGAGGAGGAGGTCTCTTCCACAAGCCTCTCTCCTCACCAGGTTCTCCTACATTCTCCCTCACACATCACTGGTTATGTCCACCGAGCCACAGGGACCAAACTAGCCATTTTTGAAAGGTCACTTCTGGATTTCAAATATCCTTGAAAATGTAGTTTTTATTAACTTCCTCAGTCTATGTGCAGCAGCGGAGCCCTGCTGGGACAGGAGAGTTTTTGGGATATGGGTTGCTTCATCGCAGCCTGAGGAGGATGAGATGATGGTTTGTGTGGAAAGTTGCATGTGGATTTAACGTCTTGTTGACGTCGCCTCTCTAAAACACATCATGTTGTCTGCACAGGAAATTGGCGCTTTGGCTCTTTTCCACAGTGTCATAACAGTGACTGCACTGGTGAGTGAGCTCCACTTATCTTCAGTTTTAGAATGATTGGATTATTGATTCATTCATTGATTGAGTTAAGCAGCTTTTTTTTTGTTCATGAGCGTCAGCATGCTGTTTTTTATCTTTTATGTTGTGTCGTCTTTCACACAACATAAAAGTTTTCTTTTATCGGTTTTACTTATTCATTAACAGCTGTGCTAGAAATATCCTGTTCCTACCGTTTGGTCGTCTATTAAGAAATCACAATACCGCAATAAATTCCAGGAGTGATCGATATTTCTGTTGTGTGACAGCACATCAAAGGAGGGTTTTTTTTCCTTAAAAGTAAACATTTTCACACAGTAGCATTATAATGACAGCGAGTGAGAAATAACACCCTCATCCTGCTGCACTTTGGGAAAATTTCGTGTATCTGTGACTTTCTTTGATGGTTGGAATTTTGGGCCGAGATTCATCTCACGCTGCCAGTGATGCGAACCAGTAACGGGTCTGATGATGTCGGCCAACGCCAGCGCTGCCGAGGAATAGCTTTTACGTTTCTGAGATCGTATATCTGGTGCACAAACTTTGAATTTTATTTTTTTTTTGTTTGCGCTATTGTATCGATACTCCAGCCCATAATATTTCTATTGGAATATATCTTGATAAAATTGTGTACCGTGTATGTTGTGGCGGATATATTTCAGTGTGTTCAATAACAGTTTTCAACTGTGCGACTTTGCAAATGTAATTCTGATAAATAGCAATGAAAGTGTGGAATGAAATTGTATTGAAAATTTCAGTAAAGCACGTAGAGAATCGCAGTACACCATGATAAAATCCTATTGTGCCACATGTATTGTGATAGTTGCCATATGGTGCATGATTCTTGCTAAAACCCAGGCTTCAAAACCATTGCATTAGTCAGGTTATCACAGTTCTGGGATCAGAAGTGAGCTCCAATTAAATGAAGAGTTACTTAGTGGCAAACAACAACAACAAAAAGTGAATTTCCTGCAAATCCTTAAACCTTTGTGAGTGGGAATCCTTCTCCAACATTGCAGGGAATTACAAAGGTAAATGTATACAATTATACATAAAAAAAGGATTTGGGAATTAATTTTTGTCTTTTTTTGCAAGAAAGCTATGCATCAAACATTTTTAGGATAGAGGAAAATCCCTCATAGTCTCTTTGACCTCACAAACCTCCACCTGCTCCGCACCCCCACCCCACCACCCGGCCCCCGTAACCTTTGACCCACCGATGCGTGACAGTGCTGCAGCAAACAGGGACCTCCGTCGCCTCTGAGTCCCATCTCTTCATCTTCTCTGGTCGATCCTGAGTGTCAAGCTCAGGTAGACTTACAACCGCTGCTCATTCAGCTTGAAAATCACTCCACCTTCCTTCCGAGCCTGAGACAGCAAATTCAATTATGACACAATGGCTAAAGCTAATTGTTTTGCCAACACCCCTCCCGTCCATTTCCAGAGCCCCTCCTCTACAAAGCAGAGCAACTGACTCGTTCATATTGACCTGCAAGTATTCAATTATAGTCATTTCCGAGGTCTGTGAAGGTGGCACGGTCGCCATCGTGAGTTGAAGGGAGATTGAAGATGTACGTGTTTCTTTTTTATTCTGTGCAACGCAGTCAATATTCTCAACAACGACAACAAAACATCGACTCTGGCTGAGAGTCACAAAACCGTAACCATTGGGTTTCATTCTCTTTAACAGGGCTGAGAAGAAGTGATGGAGGAGACTTTTGATCCTTTATTTAATAGTTAGCGTGTAGATGACGGAGTTTACAAACGCTACTTTACAACTTCCTGCATTTACAATCCCTCGGTTACATTCTTGCGCACAAAGTTATTTAAATATTTTGTTGGAGTTTGACCACATTGAGCTTCAAATCCATTATGAGCAAAGCTGAAATGAGAAATGTCTCTAGTGGAACGAATTTGGGATGAACGATTCTGTATTTTTTATTTATTTTTTGGGGGGCGGGGGGGCTGATATGCTAATATTTTACAACTTACTTTGGCTAACAGCTGATATTTACCAGTGTCAATATTATCTGTACAGAAACAAGTTCATTTGATATTCACATTTTTTACCTATAGGAATTCACATAGAATTATTTTGAATATGAAAAAGCAGCCATGAAATAAAAGTATCTCAGCAAATGTACCTGTGGCTGTTCAGGTCACAAGCTTTTGACAAATTTACAGCCGCTCCTTCCTTTCAGTTCTATCCAGGATCCAACATTGGTTTGGTTCTATTTATTTGTTTCTCTTTCTCCCTCCACCTCCGTCCCCCCTTCCCTCCCACCGCTCACGTCTCCCCTGGCCAGTCGTCACCTTTGCAAAGGCTCCAGTTGACCTGCTGCTAGTTTTGCAGCTCTACTGTGAAATGTGGCTGAGATAACAAAGCGCCTTGTGTGGGTTAGCTCTCAGCAGCAGGGCCGAGGACAAGGCCCGCATGTGGCTGGCCAGCAGCGGGCGGGGGGCAGTGGGGGGCTGGCAGAGGATTATCACATACCGCACACTCACACAACTATTTCACAACACCTGGAGGCAGCACATCAGATCCTTGAGAGCGACTGCAGTTGACAGATTGTCCTCGTTGGCAAGATTTCATTAAAAAAATAGAATAAATGTGGCTGAGACGAGCCAAATCTGACCTGGATGGGTCGAGAACCCCCAGATGCCCTCAGACATGCATCAGTCTGTAAATCCACTTTGAAAGACTCAGAGAGCAAAATATCAGAGACGACTACTAAGCGTCTGAACTTCCACCTTTAATTCAAGGCATCCAGACCTCCAACCTCAAACTTTTAAAGATACACCAAAGAGTTGTTTGGTGTTGTTGTTTTTTTCTCGCGGATAATCATTTTACCTTTTGTGAAACATCACAAATTTTTGAAAACGTAAGTACGTTTAATTTTCAAGCCAGACAATTGAACACAAAATGTCTCCAATTATGATGAAAACAAAAAAATCTTCCCATCTTGTATGTGTCACGCTTTTGCATTTGTGAGAATTTGCAGGCTTATTGGAGCTAATTTTCCTCTCGTGTATTTTAATTGTTTTCGATTTTCATAGTTTTTTGTTTTTTTTTATTGGACAACTCGGCTGCCGTGCATCGCGTCATCATTTCAACAACTAGACTGAAAAAAAAAAGTACTGGAGGAAATCCGCATTTAATCACTTCAAGTTATCAGAGCAATGTGACGTCTCCTTTTCCTGCTTTACAGATAGACTCTGATGATGTCATCACACGAGATGAGCAGATCTACGTGCTGATTGGTGCTCACGCCAAGTGTGAAAAGATCATCCAGGCACAAATGGCTTTCGTTCAAGGTTTGCTAGCTGTTGCTGGTCATTTTATTAATAGGAAATGTGTATTTATTTGGTCTATTAATCAGATTTAATCCCAAGAAGTCCATCCCTGGGTCAAAACAGGGAATTCGTGCGCAAGAGTTTGTGAGGCGAGATGTCAGCAAAAACTTTAAAAGTGTAATTATAAACTCCTGAAAGTTTTTTTCATAAAATGAACAATAAATATAATAAATAAACAGGTTATACAGGATTTGGAACCACACATGACACCTGATCTGTAGGATGTAAACACTGGAATTAAGGGCTTTTTATTTTACCCTCTCAAAATATTCAAAAGCTTCAGCCGATAGGGAAGTGAAGTTGTCAGAGCTGCGGTCAGTTTTGGTATCAAAAACACCTCAAGGGTATAATCAGAGAGGAGTATTTATTACATCAGCGATTTATTACGGATCAGATATGATATAATGGCGTCTAATATCCTGCAGAGATTACAGAGTTGAATTTAGGACGGACAATAGCGGGACATTATTCATTCCGACTGTGACGTGGAAGCTGATGACAGCAGATAAGTGGCTTTACTGCTCCGTACGGAGAGGAGAGGCAGCGATTTCTTCTTAAACACAACAACTCCCTTGTATTTTAATGTTTTACTCTTTTTAATGTAGGTTGAGTGTAGCCTACGTTTGCTAAATGCAGCTCCACAACCAGGAAATGAAGAAAACTATACCGCAGAAATATAATCATGTATAAATATGACAAGATCAAGATGCCATTTTTTAGGAAGAAAAAAAAATGATTTCAAGTTGTTTGTGCGAGATCACCTTTAGATGAGGTGGGAGTGACCTTGACCTTTGACCTCTAAAATCTTTTGAGCTCATTAAGTTCATTTGAGCCAAATCCAGACACATCTCCTCAAGCTGCTCCTGACACGAATGACAGTGGAGCTCCTGCAGGTGTGCGCCGATCAGCTGAGACATGAAAACCACTGAATGCAAACTTTAATACCTTCAGTTTGTACTTGAATTTGTCACTGTCCCCCATGGGAATGGCTTGGCCAAAATATGAGATACACTTACCAGTAAAACCAGTGGAAACCAGTGAAACTTTTGTCCGTTGGTTTCTTTCTTTCTTGTGAAGATGGCGAGTGCGTTCCCGAGTGGGACGGCATCATCTGCTGGCCGCGGAGCCGAGCATCTCAGCTGGTGTCGGTTCTGTGTCCTGAGTACATCTACGACTTCAACCACAGAGGTAGAGCAGGAAGTTACAGCAGCTCCATTTCCTGCTCCTCTACAAAACGCCAGCAACGGGGGGGGGGAGGACAATAACTGACACTTCTACTGCGTCACCTGCAGGGCGAGCCTACCGCCACTGTGACGTTTCAGGGAACTGGGAGCAGGTGCCTGTCATCAACCGGACGTGGGCAAACTATACTGAGTGCACCACCTACCTGACCACCAGCCACAGGAGCCAGGAAGAGGTGGGGACTATTTCTGCCACTTTTTGTGAAATTTGTTCATTATGACAAATAAAATATGTGCGTGACGGGTGGAGATATCCCTCATGAGAGCTGGCCTTCATGTCAGGTGTGGGTTTGTTCAGGTGTTCCACAGACTCCACCTCATGTACACTGTCGGCTACTCTGTTTCTCTGGCGTCGCTGCTGGTCGCCCTCTCCGTCCTCTGCTATTTCAAGTAAGTTGGTGTATTCACATGTATTTTAAAAGAAACTGAAAACAAAATCAGTATCTTTCTCTCTCTCTCTCTCTCTCTCTCTCTGACACACACCTTTCAGGCGTCTCCACTGCACGCGCAATTACATCCACATACACCTCTTCGCCTCCTTCATTTGTCGGGCAGTCAGTATTTTCGTGAAGGACGCCGTGCTCTACTCCGTCTCTGGTGATGGTAAAGCCGAGCCACTGGAGCTCCCTGACGAGAGGCAGCACATGGTAAAATACTTGAGATTTTATTCACGATTTTAAAATCTTTTATTATGGTTCGGATATGGAAGCCGACTTCCACCAGTAAAATAAGATAAAAATGAAAAAATAAAAAAACAAAACAAAACATGGTTGATAGAAAAATATTCCAGTGGAAAAATGTCAGAAAGAAAAAGAAACACGAGGACGTGTCCTTGGTTTGACCCCTGAGGTCTCCCGTCCTGTCCCACGTTACTTTCATTAACATTTCTACCAGATTTATGCAGCAACACAGTTTTTGTGTTGAAAAGTGAATAAAATGTTAAACACAACACAACGAACATCCTATTGAATAGCAAATGAAAGAATGCTGTTATTTCCATATTCACACCGAGATATCAAGCCCGTTTATGCTAATAAACTGAAAGGAAGATAAAGACATGAAGACAGTGGTGTCTTCATTATAAGATACTCTCATATTAAGTCATAATTAAGAGACAAAAAGCCCATAAGTTTGAGCTAATATCAAAAGATAAAAGGTACAAATAATGACTGAAATAATAATAAGTGATGTTTAGGAGTGGAAAAAGTCCAAATCACAAGATATACAGTCACTGTCAACATTGTAAGATAAAAAGTCCCAACTATGAGAAAAGTATTATTGTGTGTTAAAACTCAAAATTACAAGTTACCAAGTAAGAATCAGAATCAAGGAATGAAGAGAGAACAAGGTTATGCACATAGTGCACAATAATGAAAGAAATACAGTCTATTATCAACAGTATTACATATCTGCATACGTATGTATGTGTGTTTATATGTAAATATATAACATCACAGTGTTCCAGCTCCATTTTACGTGTGCTCATAACTTGTTTGGACATTTCCTTTATGTGTTTTGTGTCTTCAGGCCGGCTGTAAAGTTGCTGTGACTCTCTTCCTCTACTTCCTGGCCACCAACCATTACTGGATCCTGGTGGAGGGCTTGTACCTGCACAGCCTCATCTTCATGGCCTTCCTCTCTGACAAGAACTACCTGTGGGCCCTCACCATCATCGGCTGGGGTAAGCAGCCGCCTACGTTCACCTCTCATATAGAACTGATCATGATAAAAGGACTCTGCTCATCTTCAGGCGTCCCGGGTGTATTCGTGTCCGTCTGGGTCAGCGCGCGAGCATCGCTGGCGGACACACAGTGAGTCATGTGATTGGATCTCATCTCTCCATTCTGGATATTAAATACTCACTTGAATCTTTCCACACCTCTCAGATGTTGGGACATCAGTGCTGGAAACCTGAAGTGGATCTATCAAGTCCCTATTCTGGCAGCTATTGTAGTAAGAACATAATCTTTATGCTTCAGTACTGGTTAGTGATGCTGGTGTGTAACTGGCGTCTCTGCCCCTCCTGCAGGTGAACTTCCTGCTTTTTGTAAATATAATACGTGTGCTGGCCTCTAAACTGTGGGAAACCAACACTGGTAAACTGGACCCTCGGCAGCAGTACCGGTATCTGCTTGATTCAACTTCTTTCCATCTACCAGTCAACCACCAGGTTTTATTATACCCACACATACACTGGTTTCACCCCGCAGGAAGCTGCTCAAGTCCACACTGGTGCTGATGCCGCTGTTTGGAGTTCACTACATGGTTTTCATGGCGCTTCCGTACACCGAGGTCACAGGGCTGCTGTGGCAGGTCCAGATGCACTACGAGATGTTCTTCAACTCATCGCAGGTCAGACACGAGCACCTTCACAACAAGCGACTCTTGACTAATGGCGGCGGGCAGGAGACCACCGACGTGCTGTAGAGCCCGATGTTTTTCATCGCTAATATTGCAGGAACGCTTGCTGTGTAGCTGTAAACTGAACTCATTTAAAGTGTGTGGTTCTGCTCTGGTATTAATTACAACTGCATAGAACTGATAATATAAATGACATAACTAAACTTAGATGATGATGAATACTGGAGTGATATTTTAAGGACCAAAAATACACAAAAAATACATTGATACGTTATTACAAGTTCTCTGAACTGATAATAGAATAGTGTTTTTAACAAGTAAGGAAAGACTACTTTTTGCTCCTTTTTTAACTTAAGGTATGATAAAAGAATAATTCATTATTCCCCTTCATCCAATGTCACTCATTCATCATTTCCCCCCTTCCAGGGGTTTTTTGTGGCGTTCATTTACTGTTTCTGCAATGGCGAGGTAAGAAGTCTATAATTCCATCACAGAATAAACTCAGATGTTCTTTTTGGTGTGGTCTGATACTTCTTCCTGTTTTCAGGTGCAGGCAGAGGTGAGGAAGGCGTGGTTAAGACGGAGCCTGGCGTTGGATCTGAAACAGAAAACCAGGATCACCAGCAGTGGCGGTGGAGGCAGCTGTTACTATGGCGGCATGATGTCACACACCACTACCCACAGTGTCAGCTTGTCTGCTGCCAACCCTCGAGCTCTTTCCCTCACTGGAGGGGTTGTAGCCTCAGGTGGAGGGTCTATGGCCAGGCCCCTACGTCACTCCTCCCTACACCCACCCAGCAGTCTGCCTGGATACATGCCCAGTGATACAGAGACCTGCCCCCAACAAGTGCTTGCTTCAAGAAGGCCGGGCGGGGCAGAGTCAGGGCTCTTCGGCAGGCATGCCAGAGTTAATAAAGGAAATCATGACTCCAAAAATAGTGGATCTCCAACCCAAATCCCTGGAGGAGGCGATGCGGACATCTCCTTGTCTCTGAGAGAGCTGGAGACCATCTTGTGACTGTTTCAATAATTGTTTACACCTAAAAACTGCTAAGACACAAAAAATAGTTAATTTGACTTTACAAATACAGCTGGTGAAGAACCAGAGAAGAACTGATATTGTTTTGACATTGCTAAGCTAACTAAGCTAACATGACTCTTTTCAACAGGGTCAGACGGGTCCACACAGGTAGAGCCCCTCTCTCTCTCTCCACCCGTGCCTTTGTCTTCACAGCTCTGTTTATCAGCCTGACGGGCCCCCGAGGTCTGATGCGTTCACCTTTAGCTCCTGTCTCTGTGCAACCTCTGCCCTAGAAGCCCTCACATCATCCTCCAGAATTTCACACACTTCCCTCAGGCTTCCACCGGGGGCAAAAGGTATCTGAGCTGTTTGTGGAGCTCGAGCGTGAGTGACAAAGCTGCTCCAGTATTCATTTGGTTGCTAAATCCAGCTGTAAATATTATGTCCAGAAATAGAAACAACACTTGTGTGGATATACTGCATCTATATGTCCAGACTGTCCAGGAATGTCTCAGACACGCAGCAAACTTCTTCTTTTAAGGAGCTTTGCTGTACATCATTTGAAAGCTCGGAGTCTCGTGAACAAATCTATTCAAATCATGTCAAGATACAACCACTGCAGCATTTATCAGCTCATTGGCAATCAAGCAGTCAGTTTTACTAATTAAACTAGTTATGCTTCTCACCTGAAAGGCTGACTAATTAATCCAGTGGTTATAAAACTAGCAGTACCTCAAAGGTCAAAATTGCAGTCACACTCATTGATTGGCATCTCTTTTGACCAATCGGAGCACTCCATCTCTGTTCCACAGGTGACAGGAGAGTTAGCTTTGAATGTGAATGCCTTCCCTTTTTCTCTGAGGTAAATTCAGAGCCAACTGCGCCAAACTCCGTGGGTGACCGGCAGAATTTACAGCCAATGAGCTTCTGATAACACAGATGTGCCGGTCGATGAAGATTGTGTGAGTAGATCCTGGCAAAACAAAAGTGACATTTTCTTGCTCTCTGATTCTGAATTAGGGAAGTCTTGTTGCTATCATTTTGTGCTCAATTCACCTGCTAGCACCTCTTGTCCGAAACTAAAGAAAATTAAAAAAAACCCTTCTTCGACTGCAATGCAAGTAGCGCTTATACCCATTCTCTATTATGTTGTGAGCAAAAGTGTTGGGAAGAACGCGTGACTTTATTTGTAGTTTTATTGTAGAATTTAAGGTAAATGCTTTTAATTTTTTAATCCTGCAATTGACATTCAAGAAAGCTGTAGGAAAAGCCTGCGAAGTCAATTTAGATGTTTGGGTTTTTTTAAACCAGCGTGACAGCGAAGGAGGAGCGTTTGTCCTTGTTTTCTGCTTGTAGTTCACAGATTTCAAAGCTCTGATGTTCAAAGCAGGAATGTTATATGCTCAGACATATGGAGCTCCAGGCACGGATATACCAATAAAAGATGGCACCCCCAACCAGAAAAAAAGACCCCAAACCCCCCACACAAGCTGCAATGTATGGTAACAGCCAGCTGTCAGCTCGTTTGAGAGGAGAGGTTGCAAACCGGTCTTCATACTCAATTTTTTTTTTGGGGGGGGGGGGGCTTGTTTGAGTCAATTTAGTCTACTGAGACATGAGCGTCCCCTCTCAGAAAGGAGGAGAAGAAGATGTTGATCAGAAACGACAGGAAATGATGCGGTGTGATGACTGCGGCGGAGTGACCTCAGCCTTACGGGATTATATTCTCAGCACGCGGACGCATTCACCACAGGGTTTACAAGTAAACAGGTCTTCATAAATATGAAATATCTGAAAGATTATGAAGACAGAAAAAGGAAGTTCCATCACACGAGCAATCATCAGAGGTGGATGACGCATTATCCCCTTTTATTACGCTTCTTTTTCTTTTTTCACATTCTACTCAACACAAACTGCTCGACGTGTTCCATCATTTAGCAATATGAAGTGAGATTTGTGAACTCAAGATTTCATGTTTTACAGCTAAATCATGTCAATCGCAGCCTTTTTTTTAAAAAAATCGTCACTGCAAACTAAATTGGGAAAACTTCATTGGGAAATTGTGTTCAGCACAAATTTATAAAGTCTCACTTTACACACTTGGATTACGTCACATATTTCATAGATTTCACACAGGCTCGTGTCTGTCAACGTATTGATTACATTCATACATGGAATATATGTTTCAATTAGCAGTATCATTTTTTTTAGATGATGATTTAAATAAAAGCAGGAAACTGTCGCAAACATGCATACACGGTGGAAATGGTTAAATACTTATGATGCAGCCCGTGTCCGTGACGTCACGATGAGGTCAAAATAGGCGGAGACAGAGTGAGAGAGACAGCAGACGTAATTCAGAGCTCTTTGAGTAGGATTAATAATAAAAACAGAGCCGGTGCATCTCCAGGTATCTCTTCCTCCTGCGGGCCGTCGGCGGCTCGGATGCGGGCAGGCCAGGCAGCAGCATCCTCTCTGGTCTCCTGGAGTGAATGAGGAGGGCCGGTGGCCGACAGGGAGGGGTCCTTTGATATCGGGGCTGCCTCCTCCTGGATGGTTCCCGGCTCTGTGCAGGCAGCGATGGCTATGGGAGATGTATCTAAAAGAGCGTCCGCTCGGAACGTGGCGGTGGAGCGAAAAAACCTCCTCACCGTGTGCAGGTCAGTTCTTCACCGTTTGAGTTTTTATACTCACCGGGTAAGTGTTCATAATGTCGCTGGATCTGAAGTTATTTTTGTTTGTTTGTTTGTTTTATTTTTTTTCAGCCTGAATGTAAATGACATGAGATGCATGCTGACGTCATCCTCGTAATAAGTCCTCTTTTTTTTAATGAACTGAGGGCCTGAATCCTGAATCTGTAAATAGAAATGCTGCAACTCAAGTGTAGCCTGGACATGGAGAGGGGGGCAGGCTGTCCTCTGTGTGAGTTTAGCACTGTCATCTTTGTCAGTACCATTTATTTTCTCCTCACTGATGGCGTGGTTGCTATGACGACAACCTTCTTGGGGCAAGGACTGGCTGGCACCCCAGGGACTCAGGGCAGGGAGGCAGCGTAGTGTTCTGTATGTACTACATTGATTGTTTTAACTTGAGAAGTATGAATAAAAATGTTTTTGATGTATTTATTTTAAAGTGTGCTGGAGTAAAACAACAACAACAACAACAACACACACAATTGAACTACTGCTTAGATCAAAAATACACATTTGAATCATTTTAAACCCTCAATGCTTTTTGAGAAAAAGGCATTCTTATTGGTACTTTTCCTAACGTGTCATATAAAAGGTGCCAGTTGTAACCGTTAAAACCAGCCAGCACCATGTTGTAGTACCACCTTGTACCTGAAGAGGAGATAGTGAGTCACAGCAACGGCTCTCCACCAGACGTCTGAGCTCTTCTTTCTCGCCAGCCTACCGAGGAAACTCAGTTGTGCCCCTGCCCTTGTTCTTTAGGTCACTTCCTGATGCTTGTGAATGTAAATAGACTTTTACAACAAGAGATTTGCCTCCTGGCCCAATATTGTCATCGTCAAAACAGACCAACGCAGAATCTGAATCGCCGCTGATGTCACACAAATCTGCCTGTCTACCTCACATTCCAGGAGACGGTTTGCCATCTTCGGCAGCTCCAGCAACCATAACCTCTAACCATGCGTTCCAGTCAGCTACAACCCAAACTTTCTGGCAACATGCTGCCCTCTGTTGGTTTGAAGTATGAGGCGCTAGCCTTGAGGTGCCAGCCGTTTCTTCAAACCAAAAATCCAATAAAGTAAAAAAAACACCATTAGGCTATGATTCCCATGTGTATATTCAGGGATATGCACGGTTACATCATAGGATACTCAAAAAAACTGCTCTATCCATCAGAAACAAATATTGTTTCATATTTTTCACCCTCACATTCTGCAAATTCTGCTCCTTCTTGTCCTCTGATTTGCTCCGTGTCCTCTGAAGATGGCGCCCAATTGGTCTATGTCCAGTTCTCCCTGGGTTTGAGGAAATAAGGCCCTTTAGCACCTAATATGTTACCTTGCCAAGCTGCTGGTAGTGCTGGCTTAACCACAGGTGGTGTGTGTGGTGCAAACTCAGTCGTTGCTGGTGCTGGTGGTGCGCTAGTGGTGTGAACCTGTAGTGGTGCTAGCCTAGCTGGTACTTGCCTTGCTGCTGGTGGTGCTGGCCCAGCTGCTTGTTTTGCTAGCCAAGCCACTGGTGGTGCTAGCCTTTCCATTTGCAGTACTAGCCCAGAAGCTGGTGATGTTAAAAAAGACGCTGGTGGTCCTGGCATTCTGCTCGTGGTGCTGGCCTTGCCAATCATGGTGCTAGCCCGGTTGCTTGTGGTGTTAGCCTTGCCTCTGGTGTTGCTAGCCTTTCCTCTGGTTGTGTTAGTCTTTCTGCTGGTGGTCCTAGCACCATCTTTAGAGGTCGGAGGTTGAGAGGACACATGAACAGACTTTAAAACATTTGTTAACCACTGATACAAAAAAATTATCTGTCCATTCGATCCCTGTTTCTAGATTAAAAACTGAACACTTTAAAGGAAATGCTGGCTTCATGTTCGTAGCGCACACATGTCAGAAGTAGTTCCAGAAGATCTACATCCATATTTTGACTTCTTCTGTCACTAGATGCTGCTTGAGCTGCCAAGATCTGAGTCACTGATGTCTAAAGTCATTAAAAAAAACAACTCAGTTTCATGGACCAGTTTCAAGCCTAAATCTACCAGTCACATGTTCAGGTATACACTCATGTCCTCATAACGCTGTGTGGAGACTCGAAGGCGAAGGTCTTACACATACACGTCGAGCTGAGCAGGTGAACTCAAATGCACCTTTGTCGAGCCGACACGCATATCTGGGTCATGTCCCCGTCCTGCGGCGAAACAGTCAAACGTGGAGGATTGTGCTCCTTTTTGATGTGGAGAAGAGTCAGCCAATAACTGTCCAGTATCTGGCCCTGCTGAATGAGGCATTGTTGCTTCCGGAACAATGGGGATTGAAAGCACTTGCCTCGCCGGCACGTGTTGGGATGAGCATTGTCTTGCTGAGACACACATCATGCAAGCGATCACGTGTCTGTTAAAGGCTCAGTTTTAAAACTGTTTCACTACTGGAGCCCCATCAGCAAAATATAAGGAATGTCTTATATCTGTTTTCACCATCTAATATCAACTAAATTATCAAAATATACATGTCTTATGGACCAATTGTAGACTGGTCCCATATGGTCCCTTTCACCTCCCAGCATGTGTTCTTGTCACTGGGCAGATAACGTTTGGCAGGTGTTCTTGCAGCAAATAGATGCGTTGAATTATTTATTTCTAGTAAACTTCCTTTCTGAGGAGGGTTATGTGGTTAAATGTTTATTCCAGACCACATAACATAAAGACATCGATTAATTACGCAGGTTTATTGTTAAACCTCACCATCTATATGTGTTATTTATCTGCTACTCTGATGATGGTGGTAATAATTTATTATTTATCTTTCATCATACAGACAATAGGACAGAAAATATAAAATACGTTGATCTGGATTTTTGCCACTTTTGTCACTTCTAATCCAATTCCAGTATTTTTTTTTCCAGACCAGATACACTAATTCCAGAGCCGTTTTTTTTGTTTTGTAAATACGTTCAGTTTAAATGTGTTGTAGTACATTTACATGAACTGTGTAAGGATTGGTGAGGTGTGTGGATCGGATCAATCATTGCGATATCTGATCCGGGATTAACGCCAATAATTCCACCTAATTCGGATATTATCAAGCCAATATACCAATTCTGCTTTAAAATGTTGGAAAACTAAGAGGCTGCTACCTAAAAATGTGTGTAATTCCCTCGTGCATAAAAAAAAAACATTTAATCAACTTTCAAAAAATTACCATAAGTTCTGACTAAATCAGAAATTTACCAATCATAGTAGTTCCAAACTGATGCCACAGTCAAACACCCCATCCTCCATAGAAGTTCTACAGTTCAACACCACTGATCATATAACTAGAATTTCCTCGTCATGTATCACCAGTAAAGAACTCTTGGAGGCCATCTTGATGAACTTGTAGATCCTGGTTCCTCAGGAGGGTTCTAGGTCCTTGCCGGGACAAAGATATTATCTGTCTTTCACTATTAGCCGTACTGTATTTAATTCAGGCGTTAATTGGATATTATTGATTGGTTGCGGAATGTCAATCCCTCCAGCGTGTGACCTGGAAATGTTGATCTCACCGTCTTTTTCTCTCACAAAAAGTTTCTGCTTGATTTCATAAAGGTTCATCTAGACATCCCCTGTGTTGTGACATAGTATATTTTAAGAAAACCTACATTCATGTTCTGTATCCATGTGAGAAGCCTCTGAGCGCACTTCTGTTTCTCAGTTTCCTTTAATTTTCATTTCTGTTTTTAATTTTGACTCATCAACTGACATTAGCTCCCTGAAACTGCTCACATTTTGCATCCGACTGACATCGTTTGTGAAAAATTCTCACGTACGTCAAGAAGTTCACTGCGGGCAACAGTAAACCTCCACCGCCACAGAACAGTGGCGGTGGAGGTTATTACATTTACACACCAGCCTTTTAAAAGTCCAGCACTAAGTGCTCAGAGAGGGCGGAGCTTCCTGACGGCTCTCCAAACAGTAAATAGGTGACCTCAGACTTTTGTGTGGAAATAAGAGTCAGCAGGAAACAGCTGAAGTCACACTGGTAATTGTTTGTTCCGTAATGTCTCCTATCTCCAGTAAACTGAAGCAAGCTTGGCAGATTCACAAAAATCTGGTCTGTTCCTCCGATGACGCTCCTTCTCCCTGACACAGGTTTTCAGTTAAGACCCTGCTGGAGAAATACACCGCCGAGCCCATCGATGATTCATCGGAGGAGTTCATCAATTTTGCAGCAATCCTAGAACACATCCTCAGTCACCGGTTTAAAGGTAGTAGCATGTTGTCCATCGTAGACATGATGATAGTAGCATGTTGTCCATCATAGACCTGATAGTAGTAGCATGTTGTCCATCGTAGACATGATGGTAGTAGCATGTTGTCCATCATAGACCTGATAGTAGTAGCATATTGTCCATCGTAGACATGATGGTAGTAGCATGTTGTCCATCATAGACCTGATAGTAGTAGCATATTGTCCATCGTAGACATGATGGTAGTAGCATGTTGTCCATCATAGACCTGATAGTAGTAGCATATTGTCCATCGTAGACATGATGGTAGTAGCATGTTGTCCATCATAGACCTGATAGTAGTAGCATATTGTCCATCGTAGACATGATGGTAGTAGCATGTTGTCCATCATAGACCTGATAGTAGTAGCATATTGTCCATCGTAGACATGATGGTAGTAGCATGTTGTCCATCATAGACCTGATAGTAGTAGCATATTGTCCATCGTAGACATGATGGTAGTGGCATGTTGTCCATCGTAGACCTGATAGTAGTAGCATATTGTCCATCGTAGACATGATGGTAGTAGCATGTTGTCCATCGTAGACATGATGGTAGTGGCATGTTGTCCATCGTAGACATGATGGTAGTGGCATGTTGTCCATCGTAGACATGATGGTAGTGGCATGTTGTCCATCGTAGACATGATGGTAGTGGCATGTTGTCCATCGTAGACATGATGGTAGTGGCATGTTGTCCATCGTAGACATGATGGTAGTGGCATGTTGTCCATCGTAGACATGATGGTAGTGGCATGTTGTCCATCGTAGACATGATGGTAGTGGCATGTTGTCCATCGTAGACATGATGGTAGTGGCATGTTGTCCATCGTAGACATGATGGTAGTGGCATGTTGTCCATCGTAGACATGATGGTAGTGGCATGTTGTCCATCGTAGACATGATGGTAGTAGCATGTTGTCCATCGTAGACATGATGGTAGTGGCATGTTGTCCATCGTAGACATGATGGTAGTGGCATGTTGTCCATCGTAGACATGATGGTAGTGGCATGTTGTCCATCGTAGACATGATGGTAGTGGCATGTTGTTCTTTTTCAGAAACACTGGAAGATAATGAATAGGTCATGGACACATCTAACTCTTAGTAACTAAAAAAAATTATATAATTATTATTCCAAAAATGTTTCCAAACAAATTTTATTAATAGTTTTGATTGAGAAACCACTGACCCTGAACATGGTGTGGAAGCTTGTTCCAGGTGCCTTTACCAAGTTGCAACACAATTTTTTCATCCTTCTGTAACTGCAACATGACGTCACTAACAAGCGACTAATACAAAGAGCAGAGTTCACTTAGAGAGCGACACTGAGGATGATTTCAATAACCTTTTCCAGGCTCTGGCAGCTGGTTCGATGGGCAGAGGAGTTTCTGGGACTTCATCCGTCTGGCCTGCGCTAAAGTCCCCAACAGCTGTATTAACAGCATTGAGAGTATGGAAAACATCAGTGCCTCGAGAGCAAAGGCAGGTCCTGCAGCAAAGATGTTGTTTTATTCTGTAAGGTAGAATTAAAAACACAACGGGGGGGGGGGGGGGCTGGAGTCTATCCTAGCTGACATTGGGTGAGAGGTGGGGTTCACCCTGGATGGGTCACCAGTCGCAGGGCCATCAGGAGCAATTAGGGGTTCAGTATCTTGCTCAAGGACACTTGGACATGGTCACCAGGGGAAGAGAGGTTTGAACCAGCGACCCTTTGGTTGCTAGATGGCCACTCCACCTTCGAACCATGCCGCCCCCATATATTTTAATGTTAAGTTTGCTGAAATTACTTCTTTTTGTTCATGTTCACGAAGGTTTTACTAAATATAATGAATATAACATGTTTTTTTGAACATATCTACAAAATTTTCAAGTTAAGGAATGGATTTTCATCCACTTTTTGCACATGAGCTTGTTATAATACATAATTGAATTTATGTATCTCTCTCTGTTATGTATCTTTTTAATTTACGATAGCTACATTTCTCATTAATTGTTTCTCCTTTTTCAGAGTAGCTGTTATTTAAGCTACAATATGTTCAATGAAACGATTCCATTGTTGGCCAAAGTTGTATTCAGTTAAGAATATAAAACGTTAGCATGTTGCCCATCACTCTGTCACCGTGTTCGGTGTTCCTGCGTGTGAGTGAAGAGGACTGGATTTACCATAACCTTTGGTGACCCCTTCAGGGCCGAGCCTGGGTGAGAGTGGCTCTGATGGAGAAGAGGCTCTCCGAATACATCGCTACTGCTCTGAGGGACAGCAGGACGACAAGGTTGGAGGCCTCGGAACACAGTTTTGGTATCATCTGATCTCATCTAGAACCGTGTCACATGTGGTTGTCTGTTCTTCAGGAGGTTCTATGCAGAAGGAGCCATCATGCTACGAGAGGAAGCCACAGTGCTGACGGGGATGCTCATAGGTCTGGGAGCCATCGACTTTAGGTGAGGGGACCTTCACATTCTCATGTCTCACTCATCAAACCCTTTAATAATATTTTTTTCTTCATGGTCTCTCTTACACAGTTTCTGTCTGAAAGGAGAAGCCTTGGACGGTAAATCCTCCGCTGTGATTGACTACACACCATATCTGAAATTCACACAAAGGTAAAAGCACCGGGGCTGTGTAAAAACAGACAAAGTAATACTTTAACAATTGAAACAAATGAAAAACAGTGAAAGCTCAAGTGTTTCCTGCCAAAAGAGGACAATTTCTAAACCCTGATCCCGATCTGCTCCACACAGAAATGAAAATATTTGTTTGAGCCAATGAGTAAATGATCTATTCAAAATAATTTACTTTCAGTATAAAAAATGTTCATTATCATGTCTTTGCAATTTGGAATAGCAATTTATCAATGATGACAACCTATCCTTATTATTGGAATTTCAACTGTAAAAATGTGGCATCTCTGTAAATTGTAACTTGGATACTTTTTGTTTTGAGAGTCAAGGAGCAAACAAGGGACATTTTTTTTGTCTAATTGATGAACATCCAACATGTGACTGAGCCTCAGAGAAATGCCACTACAATATTGATAAATCTTATCAAGGGCACCGTAGTCTCAGTTCACTCAGTATTTAGTAGAACTTGACTAACAATCTTTAACTGGTTGAAAATGCTGCTTTAGAGTCAGGAGGACAATAAAAACGAATCGTCTGCCTCTCTTCCTAAGTTACGATTACCTGAGCGATGATGACGATCGACAGAGCGTCGACAGCAGCACGAGTGATGACAGCATCCCCGAGCATCCCTACATCCCCCTGGTCACTGATGAGGAGAGCTGGAGCACAAAGTGTCGCAAGATGGAGCAGAGGTTTAAGATCGTCAATGCTCAGAAGGTGTGCAACCATCCTTTGCTGTTTGAAATTACAGACAGCAGAACCATATGGTATTTTAGGAAGAGAACTCATGGCTTTGTCCCGCAAGCATGCAGCGTCGCTTGGACTACAGAACACCAACTGGCAAGGACCTTAACGATGCCACTTCTGACTCGTTAAGTCATGTTATTTCCTTTTTTTTGAGGACGCGCTGTGGTTCTCTGCTTTTCTTTGACATATTCAGTCCAAAATTGCAGTGCTATTTAAAAAACAAAACACAAAACGACAGTTTCTTTCTCTCTAGGGCTTCTGTACTCTTTGTTTCACCTAATTAGCTTAGCTTAGCTTAGCATAAAGACTGAGGTAATTCCTCTGCTCCCTGGATCCTTTGGCTCTCAGATTCGATGGTATTATGACAAAAGGTCTTATGCTCCTCAGCTAACATGTTATCCAGCCACAATGGGTTAGAAAGTTAGGCTGGTTGGTAGGGCTAACACCCACAGGGCCCCGGGGAAAAAACTGTTTTCCCTTAACCCGTGTAGCTACAGTAGAGTGGGAAATATGCTTTTTCACAGCTGACACTTTGACCCACATGTGACATAATCACATTAGAAACATTTAACTGACATAAAACTGACAATTTCTTAAGCTTCCCCAGTCTTTATGCGAAGCTAAGCTAGCTTGATTTGCTACACCCTTGCAGCAGAGGGAAGGAAGAATGAGCAGGAACAATTAAATGCATTTTCCCGCTGTGTTAAAATGTTTCTGATATTCCTTTTTACTCTCCAGAAACAAAAACTTGAGTAAAAGCAGAGAAACTGTAATGTTTGACATTGAAAAATGAGCTCTTTAATACGGTGAACGTCACAGAAGAATATGCTTCTTCTCGTGGCTGTGCGTCGTCAGGGTTATCTGGAGGAGCTCGTGCGGCTGCGTGAGTCACAGCTCAAGAACACAGAGACGGAGAACAAGAGACTCAAGGTCCGACTGGAGGAGCTACAAAACCAGAGCCAGCAGGAGAAGAAGGAACTGGAAGCCATAGTCCTGGAGCTTCAGGAGCAACTGTAAGTGCAACACACGGTCAGCGTTGTCTAAATGTGGCATTTGCATGTTTGTATGTTTGTATAATAATTCTCCTGTTTGCCAGGACAAGCTTGATTCCATGTGACAACAACCACTTGGCCAAACACCTGTCGATCCCTCTGGTTAACCAGTGGCCGACGCTCCAGCCATACAACAGCCAGGAGGATGTCAAGCTGTATCGCAGGTTTGACCCAGAGTTTGTCTCCCTGTCTTTGGGTTCACTGCAATAATCAATACGCATCACACAACAAAGAAGAGAATAATTTTGTCACATTTTGTCATTTTTCTATTGGGATTTTAGGTTTATTTTTAAAACCTTATAATCATTTGATCAAAATAAGTCAATGTAATGATCATTCAGCACATTTCTGCCATTAAAACAATCAATTTACTCATTTTTACTTCCTATGAGGACCTCTTGATCTTTTCCTGCCTGTATCTGTCACACTTTAATGCTCTTGCACTTATCTCAAATATCTTTTTATCATTCACTGGGTGGATAAATGAATTTGTCATATTGAAAATTTGCCATTAATGTACTCAAACATTTTACAATATATTTCATGATATTATTGCTTATTCTATATCAATTTTCATGCCCTCGATTAGAATCACAGTTTCTAGAATTAATTTTTTTTTTATTGTTATTATATTGATTTTGATATTTCTCAGTCCAGTGTGGTCCACCAAATTCTTGGTGTTGCTTCTGTTGACCTGTAGGAGGAGTTTTCCCAGCACAGAGCTGCTGTCAGTGGAGATCAGCCTGGATTCAGATTCTCAGAGGGTTGAGGGGAAACAGAACGGAGGCGCCTGGTGCACAGGTGACATTTTAGACAATCATACAAGCAAACATGTGGTTACCTTTGAAAATAATAAATGAGTAAACACAAAACATGTCTCTGCTATCCTTCCAGGAAAGGACTACACCCCCTCCATGATGGGACTTTGTGGGTCCTTGGCCTCTCTTCCGAGCTGCAAGTCTCTGGCAAGCCTCAAGTCCAGCGAGTGCCTGGTCAACATCAGCACAGAGAACAGTCCTGCCCTGTCTCCCAGCTAGGGGGCGCCAAAGAAACCCCACCAACTACTTAACAGACACAACAGAGACAATTAAAACTGTTGGTCCGTGGACGAATGCTCTCTTATGTGGTCCTTACGTGAGTCCCTTTACTTTAAAGCTCAGCCCTCTTGCAAATGACACATTTTTCAGGGTTTGTGAAAGTGTAGCCTCCCAGTCTGAGACTGTCGCACAAAGACGCAGGAATAGCTGCGCTACTGCCCAACAGCCTCCCTCAGTTTCACTGTCATGATGATTAAGCCTCCTGCAATGCAAAACTTCTGGCTCAAAGTCTGAGCTGTCTTTCGTCATGATGCTTGATTTTGTGCAGTTACAGTCATGTATCGTCACTGGCTACGTTCATGGAAAACTCACTGTGGTGGTACTTGTTCATTCATCTGTGTCTCCTCAGTCAGTCTGCATGTCTTATCCTGCCTGTTGCATCAGACCGGCAGTGCAGGATGGATGAACTGTTAAAAACCTTTTTGAGGAACAGAAACACGTTATATTGAGGACTGGTTGATAGTTACAGAAATGAGAGAGGAGCTTATGATATGCTTAGATGTGTCTAGAGTGATTATGGTGAAGATGATCTAAAATGAACAGAAACAGCTTACGTGATCTTCCACTGGGAGTTTAGGGCATATTCAATCATAGATTAGATACAGAATTTAGTATGTTAAATAAAAGAAAGGTTTCCAGAGCCACTAAAATGTGAACATACATTTAAATAACAAAACAAAACATAATATTGCATACAAATGCAAAGTGCATTTCGACTATGCAGAACGAATGTTTTCATTGTCTTTTTCTACAAACCTGGTGTCATAAAATAGTTCCAGCAGGAGAGAAACAGTGAATGTGCAACGTGTGTGTATGACTTTTGGTCTCTGCCATCTGTTCATTTTATGTTATTCTTTATTTCATGACATACTTAATGGTGTCATTTACCGTCATGTAAATTGCAATCTCATGCAGTGTTGTTGACAGCTGGGAAACATCGTGTTACTAATAACTGCAATAAAACTGCCTTTTTTGAAACCAAGAATGTTAGCGCTCATTGTGAATTGTAAGGGCGAGCTGTGACTCTCCACCCTTGGCCCTGAAACGCTTGATGATTCTGCATTGACTAAAAACAAAGCTCATCCTCATTAAAAGTAACTCTTGAAAACAGTGTTGTTAACAGACTAGAAACAGTGTCCTTCTCCCCGTGAGTACTGGCAGTGACAATGGGCTAATATTACTAACCACAGCCATCATGAACCAAGAGGTTAGCCATTATAGGAACATGCCAACTTTTTATGAAATATGCACATTTTCCATCATTTGTAGCAGGATAGATACCAGTCTCTCCAAAAGCAAAATATAATTTTCTCCAAATGGTTAAAACAGATTTGGCAGTGAGCTTTGAGGAAGCTTTTTCCACCGCCCCGTTGCTAGCATTCGTTGCTGCTAAGCTAAGCTAGCTAGCAGTTTGTGGAGTTTTGGAGCTCTGTAATGGGCACGGAGAGGAGAGAAGGGTCTCTGTCTGCTTGTTAAACTCTTAAAACGATGGAAAATAAACATGTCTCTCAAAAAATTGGCGTATTAATTTTAGCAGCTTTATATGTACTTAGCATGTGTCTTAGCAAGTGCAGCGCAGGTCCTCATAAAGGGTAGCCCTGTAAAAGCCCACCCATGTAGAGGGAAGATGCTCCATGTTTCTGTCATTTGAAATTAGCCTGTCATTGAATTTCATGGCAGGCATCTGTAAAATATATAGCTGGCCAACCAATCACAGAACTCAAAGCCTAGAATTGCCCCCTAGCAACAGAGGCAGCAAAATTCTGATAGGGAGAGATATTAGGAGCAGTGAGTTAACCCTTCACCTAACCTAGGTCGCTTTGAAAGGTTTCTTTCCTACTAAAACTTTTGATTAAATGTTGCCTGTCAAATAATGGATTGAAAAATCAAATTAGAATTCTTAAATTCTTAAAAACTATCATTTCTTTGAAGCATATCTTATTCTCTCTGTTCAGGCCCCACTTTGATCCTGATTCATCTGAACATGTTTTGAATGAATTTCCTTGAAATTTCATCAGCCGATGACCCTTATTTAGCGGGTGATTTTTTATGTAATGCCACTGTGCAGTTTGAATTTGTGGTTTTGGGTGAAACATCCTGAAAACTATTTGAAGGATTGTTATGAAACATTTCCCTTCAGGGTGAAATGAAATAACTTAAGTGTTTTTGCTCATAAGTTGCTTTCCCATCAGCTTGTTTTTTATTAATTTTTTTACATTTTTTTTCTGCAAATGACTTGCAGTTTAATTATCACCTGATTAAAAATGATGTCACAGTTCACAATGAAATTTAACATAAAAATTACAGAACAGGGAGAAAAATAAAATGATTGTCAATGAATAGTTGACTGTTTCCAACACACCAACACATGATCTTCCCCCCCTGTGATTCGGTAAGTCTCTGTATTCACATCTCTCCTTTTTAGCTTAATTTGTCAAACAAAATGGGTTCCTAACAGTCTGCATGGGGGGTCAAAGGTTAGGATCGTTCATTAATTAACACAGACAAATACACAGAGGCTAAACAAACAGCAGCTGAAGGTCCTTTGGTAAAGACTGCAAATGCATTATGTAGGAGACACATTCCAGATTGACATACTGTCCAGTTAGCTCCCTGGTTGAAAATGAATTGAAACAAAATGTACGTGAAAAGTTGACTTTACTTAGCTGCCTTTGTCTTTGGTTGTTTTGTGGAAGTGACATCACTGGCAGGTGCAGTTTTACAAGATAGATGAGCAGGCCCCTCAACACATGCTTCAGCCTTCTGTGATAAAGCTCTCCCATCAAGGAGGGTGAGACACAAGTTTGTTATCATTTAAATAAGTACGCATTTGTCGCTGGCTTAGTTTGGGTGAGGGGAATCTTAGATTGAGGATCTGCAAGTGAAAAGTGCATGCCATGTTATCTCTGGCTCCTTTCACAGTCCCACCATTGACACTCCCTTTGCAAAGAGTCAGGGCATTTATCTCCCACAATGCACTCTCCCACTCTCTCTCTCTCTCTCTCTCTCTCTCTCTCTCTCTCTCTCTCTCTCTCTCTCAAACACACACACACACACACACACACACACACACACACACACACACACACACACCAAACCACCCAGATCTATCTTGCATGCCTAAGGATGAATGAATGAGTGTTGTAAGAGTGTAATCAAAATATAAAATCATAATAGCTTCTATATTTAATAAAGTTTAAAAGTTAAAGATCATCTTCACATATGTATGAAGGATACAAAAATACTATAATGTGTGTCTAAACATTGTGCTGAAAACTAACTGAATTTGCCACATTAAAATAGTTTAAATGCTACCTTTTTGCTCATTAAAAACATGAATACACAAATATGTAGTTTAACATTTATTTGTAGCTTTAAATGTGACAGTTTACAGTTAGAAACTAATTAAGATTAGACATTTAAACACTAGTTTAACGGTGAAACTCACTAAATATAAGTTATGAGTTGGGGGCGGTGACAAAAAAATTCATCTTCTACTTCTGATGGATTTGTGCCATATTGACCAATAGGATTAAAGTTTAAGTTTGCATTAACCAATCGAAAGTGAGAGTCACGTTTAGTCCCGCCCTCGAAATCATTAAAGCACACCAGCGTGGCGGAGGTGTTTTGGAGTTTGCGGCATAACGAGCACACGGAGTAGACTGAGCGTTGGCCCCCCTCGCAACCTTCTGGGCCGTCACAAGTCGCTCCAGCCTTAAAATACATAATGAAATATACTCCCAAATGTGCTCAGAAGACGTAGGAGTTGACGTTAAAGTGACTTTTAAAACAGGAGCCGCTTCCTTATTCGACAACTGGGTAAAATATCTCAACATCCTCACAAAGAAACTTTGCTGGCTAGGCTGCTAACTCGCCTGAAAAAGTATGATCACCGCGGAAGACTTGATCTCAAGTCTTAAGTAACGACTCGTGTGTCGAGCTAAGTGTTCCTGGTTCTTGTATTGACTCGGAAATGGCATGTAAGTGACTCAAGGGTGACTTTTGTAACTTTTTTTTTTTGTGTGTGTGGCTAATACCGTGATCATCATCCTCATCATCATCATCATCAGTGGAGGAAGAGTTGCAGCTTAGCCTGCTAGTGTTTCCAGAGCGCCCCCCAGACCTCCACCAGGCAGGACTTCCATTACTGTTCTAGTTGTTGGAGAGCTAAATAGTTCCAGAGTGGAAGTATGTCTGGCCGAGGTGGAGCTGCACAGACCCGGGGAGCTCCAGTGGGTCCACAGCCCCTCAAGGCGACCATCCCCTACCAGCTGGCAAGCAGACCTCGGCCCAGCCGGAGAGATGGAAGGACAGGTAAGTGCTTCATCTGTCTCAAAATCAAATGTAGGGGTTCTTGATAAAATTATTTAAACAATGTGAATATAATGGGAAAATTGGCGATAGCAAATATTAAGAAAGTCTGTTAAGTTCAGAAAATCATACTTATGAGATATCAAACTTCAAAATCATACTTATAAGAGCCTTTAAAACCTGAAAGACACCATAGCTGTCAGAAGAGGAAACAAAATCTCATCTCAACATCTTAGCTAATACAGTATTGACATGTTAACATTTAATTGCCCAGCCCTAATTGATAAATAACTATTAGCCTCAAAAGTGATGGACTTCAACTGACTGCTTTACATTAGAAATTCTGCATGTGACGCTATGTGATCAACATCAAAGCTTAAAAAAGAGGGAAGAAAGTAACAACCTCCAAACACACTTTCAACACTGTGTGTGGTTTATGTACTTTTATCTCCATTTATCTCGCGTCTGGTGGATTTGACCACCGTGATGTCACTTGCGATTTTAGTGAAAACAGAAATCGAAGTAATCGATTAGATTGCAGGAAAATTATAACGTTTCTCTTTTGCGATAGAACAGTGGGTAGGCTTGATTATTCATTCCATCCATTCATCCGTTTTCTATACTGCTTATCCATTGGGGTCGCCAGTCTGTTGCAGGGCCATCAGGAGCAATTAGGAGCTCAGTGTCTTGCTCAAGGATACTTCAGCATGGTCACCAGGGGAAGTGAGGTTTGAACCAGCGACCCTTCGGTTGCTAGATGGCCACTCTCCTCCGAGTCATGCCGCCCCTCCCAAAAAACCCCAAATGTTCACTTTGACAGGATGGCAGACAGAGAAAACAGAAGAAAAATATATATGTAGGAGGCTGGACCCAGAGAATTTGGTATAAAGTCTTTCCAGAGGAATGTAATATTTTGTATGAGGTCATTAAGAATATGAATACATTATTATGTTATCGTTTGCTTCGAATGTGCGGGCGAAGTCCTTGTAGGTCAAGACTTGATGTTTTCATGTTTTACCACATGTAATTAATTGTATCCGACTGACAGCTGGAAAGGCTAAACCGCAGCAGCTGAGCCCTGGCATGAGGCGGACCATGTCTCTGGACGCCATCATCGGCCCCTACCTGCAGGGTCACTGGCCTAAAGAAGCCGAGGGCCACGGCAGCACGTCGCGCAAGGACAAATCAACTCAGGTCAGCACCAGATTTTTCAGCGTTCTAACAGATTTAACAAGTTTCATGATGGACAAATACGACATGTACCAAAGATGGTCGTAAACCGAACCTTTGATTTCTTTTTTAGATGAGACGGGTTAGTTTGTGGGCAAGGTGAGGTTGAGAAACTGTATTCACGCCGTTGCTTAATAAGTTTAAGGGAGTGCGCTTGCACAGCTCTTGCTCAGTGAGAACCACAGCCTTGAGAACGGCCCTTGAAGTCAGCTGACGAGGCCGTTTTGGCTGCACCCATCCTCTCTGCAAGCACTGCTCTTAGGTTGCCCACATCCTCCCCCTGGTTTTTTTTGTTTTGTTTTTCAATCTCTTCTGCTCCTTCGGTCCTCCAAAGGGTGAGATAATCTGGTGATGCGTGTGATGTGGCTACATATTAGCTTTTCAGCATGAGAAACTGAACCGTGCAACAAGCGAAATCCTGATCTAAACAGTTGAAACTCGATCAGCATTCAGCTCCCTTATGTATTAGCACATTTTAACGTGACTGTTTGCTTGTCTTACTGTGTGATTGATTGATTGATTGATTGATTTATTGATTTTACTTTTTTCATCACCAGACTCCAGACTCATGGTCCGACATAACGCAGAGCAGGAGCAGTAGCAGTAGCGGCAGCCATAAACGCTCGCAGTCGTGGGGCAGCACTGAACACCTCCAGGAGGTAAATCTTTTCGACACATCCCCGTCAACCAGGTTTGATAAAATGAATGATTCTGTGAATCAAAGATGAGGAAAAAAAGACACCCCCAGACCTAACTCACTTATTTTGACAGCATTAAGCAACAGGAGACCATGACCTCATCGCTGAAGAAGTTCCCCTTTTTAACAGCTTTCACCAGACTCCTCATCTGTTTTATCTCCAAATCAAAAGTACATTATCATGACCCCCCCCAAAATAAAAAAATTCAGATAACGTCCGACAAATCCTGCTTGTAAAACTGTGAGATTTATAAGTTTGAAGGACTTCCTCCGTGTTTGTGTGCATGCTGATTGATTGATGGTAACCTCTGTTGATTGCAGATTGCTAAACTCAAACAACAGCTGCAACTGCAGCAGCAGCAGCAGCAGCAGCAGCAGCGCAGCAAACCTGCAGTCTCGGGGGGGCATGACAAAGACTGCCAGCATGGCTATCCTCAGGGGAGCTGTAGCCTAGGAACTACTCAGGTACCTTAATCAACACACAGCACCGCTAATACCTCACACACACACACACGTGTATATACTCACGAAGCAAATTTGTCAACAGATCTGAAATATTATCTTTTGATTACAACGCAGCCCGTCTTGATGCCTGTCTGTCTCCACGTTTGAGTATGTAAAGTCTCTGTGATTACATTCATCATCACAGTGATAAACGCTCACAAAGGAAGTGAGTAAACTGAAACACTGAAGCAACAGGAAGACCACTAGCTCACATGGCTTCTGCTTTTCAGCACAGCTGTTGCACTGTCTGAAGAGGTTTAAGTGTGGCAACATGACACACAGACAGGGAAGTTTGTAAGTGTGTGTGTGTGTAACCCGCACACATGCAAGGTTTTGAGAATCATTTTGGAACTTCACGAGTTCCCGTGACATCTCAGCACATGCTGCTTTAATCCTCAAGAATTTGCTTTGGGCGCTGTGTTGGAAGGCTTCGGTGTTTTGTTGTAATAATAACGTTAATACCACTCAACACACAAAGAATTTAGATCAAGGTGCTTCACAACCTGAAGAAAACCAAAAAAGATGTGTGTTTTTTTTAATTATTTATTTATTTATTTATTTTTAATGTTGCTGCCTCAAAATCTATAAACATTGTTTGTTTTCTCAGACTCAGCCAATTCCCATCCCTCTGGCTCCCCTGTCTATTCTGGTCCCTCGGCTCCGCTGCAGCGTTGAGGGCCTCAACCAAGAGCTGGAAGGCATGTTCATCTGCCAGCCAACGCATAATCATCACCGGGTAACTCTCACCTACACCACACAGCATAGACTTTTTTTTTCTTTTAAATGGCAGCCCTGTATTAACTTCAAATCTACAGCAGAGAACATTCCACTTAAGGCTCTGCAGCAGTATCCTCCCGACTGGGGATGTGTAGTATGCAGGAGTGTGGTCACAAAGATGGCCGCCATCTAGTGTGAATGCCAGAGAGATTCACCCAGCTGCTGACCAGCTTTTGTGTGAAGTCATTTTCAGAAAGTTTGTACGAAACACTACCTGGTAGTCATAATGTATCACTGTTTCCCATCAGCTCCTCGAGGTTCCTGATGGGCATCGTGCTCCAGTCCCCCTTCACAGCAGCAGCAGTGAATCTCAGAGTGACCCGGCCTTCAGCACGCCGCTCTCCTCCTCATCCACCTCCTCCTCACCCTGCTCCTCTCCTACCAACATCTCAAGCTCCCCGCCCAGTTCTGAGGACGCACTTCTGGACCTGCAGCAAGGTCAGCCTCACCACTAGGTTTTGCACTTTCCTCTGTTGTCCAGTAGCAGAGTGGCGTTATTGGAATCCCACCATTATACTGCATCATCACAGTAGAGACGCCTGGCTCACCTCTATAGTCGAGTAAAAACCCTGACTTGTTTGTATTTGTATAAGCCAATCATAATCATTGTGGGCAGTGCTAATTCCTGTATGCGCACCTTACAAAAAGACATCCGGTTAAACCGCGTTTTAATCAGGTGACTGTGCACTAACTTAGATCATGATCCAGATCAGCATTCTCAGCGTGTAGAGTAGCTTGCTTGCTCAGAGTTGTGGCGATGTAGCGTTTCATCTAGCGATGGCAACTGACTTAATCATCCAGTTGCAAGATCTGGTTGCAAGTGAACCACTTCAGGTGGGAACGTGATCAGACTTGATGTGGTGTAGGCACCAGTGCGTCCATGCCAGTACAGAGAAAGAAGTTGTGGATGGAAGAGTACCACCCAACACAGACGGAAAGGGACTGAGTGTGAGATTGATAAGTACAGATAAAAGACTTCAAGGTCAGGTTTGTTGCACCAGATTTGATCGCAATTAGGTTCTCGCTTTTGTGGGTTTTCTGCATACGTCTCTAAAAATCTAGCTTTGGTAGCTGACTTTGGTTTCTCATGTGTCATCTGTTAGTGCAGTATGATGAAGGGAAAGTCCCTGCCTCCTGTAAAGGATTTGTCTTGTAATTTTAAAGCGTAGTATTTAAGTGTGTGTGTGTGTGTGTGTGTGTGTGTGTGTGTGTGTGTGTGTGAGTGTGTTGACAGTCAGTCTTGTCATCTAAGTGCAGTGTGGAGAATAAGGGGATGTGGGGTGTAAAATATTAAGTTCCTTGTACCTGTGGTTGACCAGTATTCTATATTGACTTGCTGTGTTCTCTGGTTCCTCAGGGTTGACAGACGGAACCGAGGGGGGCCTCCTTTCTCCGTTCTCCCCCCACAGTGAGGCTGACCCCTCCCTGCCTCTCTTGATCTCCTCCTCACCGGGACCCAACAAAAGCTGCTGCTTCCAGAGGGAACCTCCAGAGGGCTGCGAGAAAGTCCGAGCCTGGGAGGAGTCGAGGTACATTTAAATCTCAATATGTATGTGTTTGTCTCCTTTGTCAACTGGGGGCCTACATTTCCCAGAATGCAACTCAACCACCACACCAACATAGCACACCCAAACATGGCTGACATAACAGGGCCCCTCCGATATAGCATAAAACTAAGAAACAAAAGTATTTTTATGTAGTTATTACAATTATATAATATAATAATATATATTCTTATTATATTTACATATTATTTTTTAAATTTCTCTTAAATGCAGTTTATATGTATTTAAAATATGTCATATTTATGGGAAAACAGACTTCTCATCTAAACTGCCTTATTCAAGTTTGACACCTTGATGACATTCAAACACATCATCATGTGACCGAGCTGACACTGAACACATCACAACAAACGCTAACTAGCTTATTTGGCGAACTAGCTCTTATCCTGGGGATTTCAACACGGATTTGAACATGGGACTGGCGTGACTTGCTCTGAAGTATTGCATGTTTACCACAGTAAGCACTGCTGCCTGGAGCCTCAGCACTATGCAGCACAGACCACTGACGTAAACTAATTGTTTAAATTTTCCAGTAAACCGTCCTTCACTGTGATTTGATCACACAGCTGTAGCGGTCGCTTCTAAAATATGCTCATGGGGGAGAGGAGGGCTGTCTGAATTTAGTTTTCACAGCTGTCCGTTTAAAAAAAAAAAAAAAAAAAAAAAATCGGCTCAATTAAAAATTCTGACAACCATGTTGATTCATTTCCTTGTGTTACGATGGCCAGTGAATTTCACTCCTAGTAACCTCAAGTGAAGCTCCAGCTAATGATGCTAGCGCTCTTAGGTGTTAGCCTCTGTAAAAATGCCTCCCATGCTGATGGTGCTGGGTCCAAGTCCAGTTGGCAACTGTGCTTACACAAAACAGGTTATACTTGTTCAGCGTTAATTATGTACTGTGAAACACTGAAGTTTTAAGGTGTACTGTATAGTCCTGTGTAATACACAGACAAATACCCCTGCTGGTGGAGCGTGACACCCTTTGGTGCACAGCGTCATCCTCACAGCCTCCCTCTGCTCTCGTTCCTCCAGCACTCCAAGCCAACCAAAGCCAGCCCTCATCTCCTCCTGCCCAGACCCCAATAAGAAGGTAAACTTTACCCCCCATGGGGGCTCAGCCTTCTGCCCCGTCAGCCTCCTTAAGCCCCTGCTCCCCTCCATGGACCTGTTGCTCTGCAGCCTGGCGATGTCTACATCAGGCGGTTGCTCAAGCCAGGGAGCGCTCTCCTGCCAAGCAACCACCTCTGGCAACCGGGTGGCTCCTCCCACCGATGCTGCTGCTGTGGGAGACGGCTGTGGAGACGGCCTCTCCTTCTGATCCTTTCTCTGCTAATATTCCAGTGGTCTGGGACAGACTTGTTATTGTTGCTTTATTTTAGTAAAGTTTCTTTACTATAGAAAATAGATTAATGTAAAAAAAAAAATAATATAAAAAATAATGATTATTGTACTGCAACTCAATCCAAAGGATATGCTTCATAAGCTACTGGCTTTAGAGTTCCATGTATGGTGACATTCCTAAATTAAGGCCTGTTTCAGTTCTTTCGCTCTGTAATCCAAAGAGAATTTTTGGTCAAACACAAGTTTGTGAGAAGAGCCGTGTGACGACTGCACGCTTCCCTTACTCTAGAATAAGAGATGTTATGGGGGGATTGGAACCCCCCCTCACTCACTGCACAGGTTTTGTTTCCCCAAACACACGATGGAGATTGAGTTAAAACACAGCAGCCTGGAAAAAGGTTCGCTTAATCCTGATAGTTACCTGGTTCTCACCTTACATTATTTGACCTAAATTGACCTCGCACCTTTGGTGTACACAGCGTGACAAATCAGTCGTTCCCAGAATGAATTATAATAGAGACTGAAGGGAATTTGGAACTCGGTGGTGGTCGCATCAGGGCTCCAGCTCACGCATTCCTGCTTGAAATGAATTAAAGCGTTGAATTTTTGTATGTTTACTTTCCAAAAAAAAGTTAGCATGCATTGATGGATAAAAGCGGTGTTTCCTTTTAGATGTGTACTTGATGGTATGTTTATAGTTGGAAGGTTGACTACCTGACCTCTTCTAGTGGCGTAGAATCCTCATTCCTAATGTTTAGCTTTTCTCTTCCGCTGACAAGTTGATGTTCCAGTAGTTTTTATTTCTGGTAGAAAAGTTTGCACAAATTGAACTGCTACTTCGTCGAGTCGCAATTCTTATTTTTTTATACTCACTTTTGTACTTTGTAAAGTAGTAATGTGTATTTTCTACATCTTTTTTTTTCAATTATCTGCAACATAAGCTAAAAAAAAAGAAAGAAACCCTGTTACTTTGAGTTTTGTTCTGTCAGTATAATTGAGACAGGTGTTACATGAAAAATTGTATCAGGTAGATTTTTTTTATGCACTTCCAGGAGAGGGTTTTATATGGAGATGTTTCCTCCATATGTTAGTCCTGGGTTCATTGTCTCTGACAGGTGTGTGTGTGTGTGTGTGTGTGTGTGTGTGTGTGTGTGTGTGTTCACGCGCATGTGGATGAGATGTTAACTAGTCTGATCTTTTTGACTAACTTTTCATTTTAGTAACCCGGTGAAATACAGTTGGATTCACCATGTTGTCCGTTCCCAAAATAAGCCCCAGTGTTTTGTTAGTCTGTATGGATGTCGGGGAAGTTTTGTTATCTCAGGTTCTGCGCTTTGTCCACATAAATATGACTGATAATGTGTTTGTCTGATTTATTAAAGTAGTCTAGAGCAAAACTTTCAGTGCTCTGATTTTGGTTCTTGTGAGGTAGAAACTTTGTAGAAATCCAGGAATTGTTAGCTCCATGTACGTGCGATTATACACACCAAAATTTCAAAGATTTTTCAGAAAATGACAAAATCCCAGTGGTTGGGTTCTCAGAATTATGCTATGCTAAACTAGTTAGCCTTTAGGGGCATTGAATATGGCTGTAGAAACATATTAAGGTTGGATTTTTGGAATTTGGCTTTTGTCAGAACTTAGCATTTTCTGCTTAAGACATGTAGGACATCCCCATATCAGGTCCAGAGCATTTTTTTGGAAATACAGCACATTTGGAATATGTATTTGTTTTTTACAGCAGGCTGAAACCTTTTGACACGACTGACCTCTTTATAGCCAGAAATGTAAACATGTTAGGTTTAAGCTAACGTGCTAACAAGGCTCATCTAACGTCTTAAAACACATTCAAAAATCTTATTAAACATTAAGCAATCCTAGTGATGCAAGCAACCAACTGAACGTCACTTTCTTTTCCATTTAAAAAAAAAAAAAAATTTGCAAAGTCATGGTGTGTAACACTGGTAGAGAAGGAAACAAATACAACAATCTTTTGTTCCACCCTCAGTTTTTATAACAAGCTTCGCCAGTTGGAATTAAAGCGGTTGAAAAATTAAATAAGAATCTTTGTCAGTTTCAGTCTTTGTTACCTCCAAACATGGTTGTCAGTCACAGAATTAGCAACTTTGAACACTGTACTGTTGGAATCGTAACTCTTAATTTGCCCCAAATCACATCTTTACAGACCTTCAGACCTGTTAGTTTTGCCTAAGTCCTGCGCTTATATGAAAAATTAACGAACCTGCCTTAAAGGGATAGTTCACCCAAAAATGACATCCAGCCATTACCTACTCACGCTCATGCTGATGGATGGATTAGTTGACAAAACACTGCTTGAGTTTACTGACCGTTTTAGACAGTGAGGAAAAACATAAATGGATTATTTTAGACATGCAGTGTGGAGACATTTTATGTTTTGTTTTGTTTTGTTTTTTACATAACAAAATTGAGAATTCTGCAACACCCTCACCTGAGAAACTTGCTGCGTTTGTCGAGTAGAAGAGACTAAAGAGAAACTGTCACTTTAAGAGGAAAACATAAGAAATAAATCGGCGCTCTTCGAAATTTAAGGTTTAATGGGTCTACATTCATTTTTCACTGCTTGTAATATAGATGCTGCTGTTTGAGTCATTTTTTTCTGTGTGTGTGTGTGTGTGTGTGTGTGTGTGTGTGAGTGAACTTGAGGGTATAAAAACTGCGTTATCTTTAAGACCTGCTGCTCTCTGGCCGTCGTGTCATATACAGTACAGCACATGTACAGCTGCTGTCGTTACATTGTGGGATTGGTTGACAGCAGAGGAGGTAGTGTGCACTTCACAGCTCCCTCACTTCTGTAGGAATCCGCAAAGAACCCCTCAACCACAAAAAAAAAAAAAAAAAATCTCCGGTAGAAGCGCTCCTTACACCCCGAGGATACGCACCATTCACGCTCTCTTTGTGCTGGAGGATTGTTCACCATGCCGTCTATGTTGGCGACCATCAGTAAACAGCTCAAGAACCACCCAGCCGTAAGTCTGAAGTGTTATTTTTGATGCTTGATTTTGTCAACGAACCCGTGACATTGAAACGAGAAAACGGTGAGAGGAGGCGACGCGCGCCCTCTAATCCAGATCTCTCTTTAATTAGCTGATAAATCATGATGGATTTCGTTTTCTTTAAAAAAAAAAAACATTTAATATAAATACATAACTGGTATTTTATTATTGTATAGATCAAATTTCGAATCCTATAAGATGATTACGGCAGTTTTACGGCAATAAAAATGGACCTGAACCGATAATAACGTCATTTTTTTCCCCTCCTGTCCCCCCTCTTATCATCTTCCGTAAACCAGATCATTCCGCACTACCTCTCTATTGTTTTTCCTGTGACTGTTGGAAATGACCTGCTCTGACGCTGCACCCATGTGTTGTCCTGTTAGAATAAAGACATTCAGAGGAAGACGTCCATACATGCGGGCCGCAGCAGCACGTACACGCCTGTATGTGAACTATACGTGCGGTGCTGCTGCTGCTGCTGCCCCCGCTTATCAAGGACGACGGGGTGAATGGGGTGAACCGTTTGCTTTACGGCAGCGACAATATTAATAGACCACCGCTAGATGATGTTTACCTGCTTTACGGTAGACGGAGCTGTTCTATGGATGGAACATTGAATTGATTTAAAAAAAAAAAACAACACAAAAAAAGGAGTAATGAGAAATGGAGTCGTGTTTTAGGCTGTTAATGTCTTTACACTGCTGCCAGTGAGCCTGCATGATGATGGGAGAGAAGCATTTTGAATAAAACTGTCGCAATAATTCCCCTTTTATGAAGACTGCAACCTTTTTTTTATTGGATTTGTTAGAGAACGATGTTGATTTATTGTAATGGTCTTTTTTTTGTTTGTTAAATTTTTGATCTGCGCACACTAATCTCAGTTCTGTGAATCAGGATCAGCCCCTGGTGTAATTATCAGCCTTGGAAATGACCATCAAAATAAAATTCATTCATTTTATTCATTCGTTTTTTTTTTTTTTTGACGTACCTAATGTATCAGAGAGCACAGGCCTTTTTTTCAATTGAGAATCTGATCGTACCTTAATTTTGTATGACGTAGCAGAACAGGTGAGGTGAGATAAGATAACACTCCCTGCTTCCACTAGGTGGGGCTAGAGAACACGCCCTCACTGTTTACAATGCTCTTGGGAAGTACTCTCAAACGTGAAGTCATAAAAACACTGGCTGATATTCCTCTCCTTCTCTGAGGAGACGTGCTACAAAAGTGTGTGTGTGTGAACAACAGCAGGTCTTTGCTGTTGGTTACCTCACATTCTTGTATAAAAATGAAGGATTTTGTTCTTTGCTCTTTAGCTCATACCCCTTTTCATCTTCATTGGCGGCGGGGCGACCATGAGCATGACGTACTTGTGCCGGCTGGCCCTGAAGAACCCCGACGTCTCGTAAGTTCCAGTAGCGCCAGGGAAACAATCAGCTTCGACTTTCTCGTTCTAATTCTTACTTTCTTCCACGTCTCACTGACTATTTGTCTATTAAAGCGATACTTAAAGGGAAAAATTGATTTTACCATCCAGTCTCGAACAAATAGAGGTCCTTAGCTCACTGAGATATTTTTCCCCTCCAGAATGCAGAAAGAGTCTTGTATATTTGGCTTGACGCTAACAGCAACTGTTGGTGAACAACAGCAGAAATGTCCATTCATGTTTATTTTGTTTTTTTTTTTTTTTTTTGTATAACTGATAATACAGCTTGGTAAATAAAAAAAAAAGACATGGCTTATACTGGAGGGTTTGTGGAATTAGCTTGCTGAATTCTCCTGGTGTTAGCCGTCGGTTGCCACTAGCTACAAGCTAAATGTACGTGTCTGGCTCTGTCTGTATTTTTGAGGGAAAAAACACATTTGTTAGCTAAATACTTATATTTGTAATCACCTGAAAGGTACTTTTTGGATGAAGTCTTGTTTAAAGTGTTCTGTGATGAAAATCAATCGGATTTTTTTTTTCTCCTTCTTTTCCCCAGATGGGATCGCAAGAATAACCCAGAGCCCTGGAACAAACTTGCGCCCAATCAGCAGTACAAAGTAGGAGCCTTTCTGCTTCCCATCCTTCACTTCACTCTGAAAATTCTCAACAACTTTGTGTGTTTCTTCACGTCTTTACATGCCATGTTTGGTTGAATGCACAGGAATAGTCGTATCTCCTCTCTTATCTTGCCTCAAAGTTCATATCGCCTCTCATACAGAGTGTGTTTATTCGTGTGTGTGTGTGTGTGTGTGTGTGTGTGTGTGTGTGTGTGTGTGTGGTTTCCAGCTTTTCTCAATAAACATGGACTACAAGGACCTCAAGAAGGACAGGCCTGACTTCTAAGTCGCCGCGTCTGTGACTTCATCATCCATGTGAGGAGCCTTTGCACTTTACCCAAATATGAATAAAGCTGTAACATGAATGAAAGCTGAATCATGAAGCTGTGCGCTCTGTGTCCAGCGTGAAGGGATCATGCATTTATCCATGATTGTTTGAATAAAACAGGCAACCACCTGTTTTCCTAAATGAGTTTGTTTTTGACTTTGCTGCTCTTGGAAATGATAAAAACCATTCCAATCACCATCCTGATTGGTACGTGGTTCTTTACACGTGGAGCGTTGATTTTGCTGTAAACGGAAAAGTCAATTTATCTTGTGATTATTCTTCTAAAGTTCTTCATCTCGATGTGTCTATCGAACATGATAAATGTTAGTGTTTAGAAAATGATATCCTTTTTCAATGTATTTCCAATTTTCTAAATATAATCTCAGAGTGTAATAGAAACAGTCCAATTTAATATTGTATTTGCTATTTTCCTTTGTTGGGGGAAAGCCTCCAAAACCCAGGACTTTCTTTATTTCTAGTGGATGTAATTCTTCTTTTGACCAGACTATTCTATTTACAGAATTTAGATAGATAGACTGATAGATCTTTATTGATCCCACAACGGGGAAATTTGTGTGTTACCGCAGCTCAATTACAAGACAGAAAGAAACAGCAATTAAAATCTATCAAATATATCAAAAAAAGAGAAGAAGGACATTGTATACAGAGTTACATATTTACAAAATATTTAAATATAGCAATTTAAAATGATCCTCTTGGGGATTATAGTGAACATCATCGAATTATTTGTTATTAGATGTAAGTTATTTATGGGATTCAAAGATTCTCCAAGTCACATGACATCGAAGACGTTGGATATTTTGGAAATATGTGTGAATATCAGTGGGCCGGTCTGACTCAGAGGTAGAGTGGCCATCTGGCAACCGAAGGATCACTGGATGCATTCTCACTTCCTCGGGGACCATGTCCAAGTGTCCTTGAGCAAGATACTGAACCCCTAATTGCTCCTGATGTCCTTGTGATCAACTGGTGACCCTTCCAGGGTGAACCCTGTCTCTCGCCCAATGTCAGCTGGGAAAGGCTCCAGCATCCCCGGCGACCCAAATGGATAAGTGGTATTGAAAATGGATGGATGGATGGATGCTTTACATGCTTCGGGTACTGGTAGAATTTATGACTTCCTTTATTATTTTCTTCAACTTGTCTATCATCAGTTGTCTCAACGTTTTTGTTCTGAGGAACCAATGAAATTCCATCAGTATGATGACACGCCCAGGACTGGTGAGACAACAAACGTCTGCTTCTGTGCCAAGTTTTACTGTGTAAAGCCAAGTTGCAGCCCTGAATTCTCAATTGGATCAGAGGAAAGAGAATAAAGGAAGCACACATGAACAAGTAAAAATGTATTTTGGTCATGATGGATAGATATGGGTATACCATTGCGCATCAAACAAAAAGAACATCTAAAATATGTTTTCTTTTGTGATATTATGTTCTTAATTAACAATAGCGAAATAAAACAGGCTCTACTTGAATTAAAGTAAGAAGCAGAAAAAAATCTTTCAATATTTTCAAACAATATTTATTCATCAATTTTTTGACAAAAGTGAGCTTAGTAGTTGCTGAAACGGTAGGTGAAATAAATGAATGGCGTCACTAACCTCCAGCAGATGGCACTAGCGCAACGCGAAGGATTTCAGTTTCAATTAAACATAAGAGAAGAAAAAGAATTCCTCATCTCGCGAGATTTCACTCAAAAATAAAGCGGGATATATTCCTGATCGGTTGGTTCAGTTTAATCAAACTTGCAACTACCAACAGAGAGTATAAATTAGCTAAAACTGGTAACAGAATCTAATTATTACCCCGTTGACCGGTTTCGGTTCGGTTTACTGGATTTTGAGGTCTAAATTAATATAAACCTGCAGTTAGAAAACTAATATTTTGCGTCGGTAGACGTATGTTAGCTAACATTGGCTAACAGCTGACAACTCGGTTTGGAAATGGATCTCACGGAGGACTTGTCTGCTCGGGTACTGCTTCAAAACATTCTCAGTACCGAGCCACCCAGAACTCCCATAACACGCAGGTATTTCTACAACATCATATGAACTTACTTAATTGTCTTAAACCTTATCAACTATGCTAGCCACCATAACGTTGACTCAGTAATAGCGTGACAGAGTAGTCAGTCTCTGGATTGCATGGCTTTAAATTACACTTTCAATCGTCTGTTTAGCTTGACAGTGACAAAACGTGATAATTTGGTTTCACAATTAGAAACGCCATCTTAAACCTCAGTCCTCATCACGTATATTTGGTAGTTTTACGTCAAATTATCATAGCTTTATTCTTCAACTACTTCAAACGAGTCTTTTAACAGTTACAGTAACTTAAATGTTCTGACTTCAGTTTCTCCAGAGCACAGAATGTCAGCAGCGTCTCCCAGAGCACCAGATCGAGCAGGAAAGGTGCTGGTGGCCAAACCCCTCAAGACATCTTAAGGCGCAGTCTGAAACACAAGATACGTGAGGTGAGGATGACGACAAAGAAAAGACTAGATGATGGATATGCTGTTTATTTATTGTAACCTGTTTTTTTGCAGAGTATATCGAGGAAATCTCTGCCACCCACGAAGAGGAGAACCGTCTCTGCTTTGCTCAGAAAGACACATACACCCTCTGCAGCCTCAATGCTGTACGATGAGGGAGACACACCGAGGCACATTCTCATGAACATCCTGAGGACAGGTGGGCATCAGGCTGCCTTTACAGTCTTCATGCAGTCATGAAAAAACCTGGGAATGTTATGGAGTATGAAAGTGGCAGTGCACAGGCCTGGAAAAAAAATGTAGGAAAGTTATGGGAATTTTCCTGATAAATACCTGCATATAAGAGGTTCTGTTAAGATTGAACTGCAAAATAAAAAAATTCCATTTCCATTCATTAATTTGTTTTATTACATGTTTACTCTGTACCAAACCACATAGCTTGTCATTCATTTTAGTTAGACGCACGCTGGTTAATTTTCAGAAATATATGGCTGTGAAAATTCTCCTTAGAAGTATAGAATAGGCCTGGAGGCACATTGGAGGTGTTTCTCCCCTCATCTTGTATTTGCTGAACTTTATCATGTGATCCAGAACCTGTGAAGTCACCCGTGATTCATGAGGGCGCTGCACCAGAAGAGCCTCAGCTGCCGTCGTCCAACTCCAGCGTTAATAGCGGGCGTCCGAGGTGAGCGCGTCTCGGGGTCGCCGTGGTGACTGTTCCAAAGCATGGACTTGTGTGTGCCTTTGTTATGAGGGGTTAATGTGGTCATGTTTGTTCAGTGTGGAGCTGTCGAGGCTGGATCTGCCTGATATCACCATCGGCCCCGCTGTCAGCACTGTGAAGGGACTGAGCAGGAAGAGGCCGCGCCGGAGCCTCAATGTGACTGCTTTTGAGAAGCGGCTCAGAGAAGGAGATGGTGAGTTAAACTCTTAACTGTGACCGAATGCTTCATTGTGGTTGTTTCTTCCACTAAATACACAAAACATCTGCCGCTGTTTGAAAATGAGACACAGAAATATGGTGTTTGGCATTCGGGAGTTAGACGTGCACCACATAAGATTTTTCTGCCGAAATCCGATATTTTACAACCGTTTTTTTACCGGTTGTCAATGAAGCTATATTTATATGAATAAAAAAGTTTTAATATGCACATTGAGTTCATATTGAAAAAACACACAGGAACAACATGAATTGGAAAGAATTGCGTTCTTTTTGAGCTCCAAAGGATTTGGAAAAGCAAATTATTTTATTGTTACTACAAAATAAACAACAGCAATGAGAAAAATAAACTGAGCCGAATAGTAATGTCAGACATCAGAACTACGGTCGTATTGATAAAAGAAAAAACCACAACAATATCTGCTGATACTGATTCCAAACTGATATTATCAGACATCCCGAATATTGGTTCTGTTTTTTCTGACGCGCTGTTGTGTGACTGCTCACAGAGAATGAAGAAGAAGCATCAGTGAATGACCAGCCATCCCTTTCTTTGTCAAGGTATGTGAAATGTTCAAAAACGACACTTTCATATAATCTTGCCCGCTTGTTCAAGGTTGACTGATCACATTTTTTTTATACTTTTTTATATTTTCATGTAAAATACATTTTTTTTCACGCATTTTCTTTTAATGAGACGCCGTCCCGATAGTTTCATTTCTACTAATATAAAGGCAATAATACAGACTGTCTGATGTGTTTAGCAGCTCCACCTCACTGAGTCTAAAAACCCCGTTTGTGGATATTCGGACGGAGAAAAAAGGCCTGAGGAGGAGAGTTTCCAACCGCCGCAAAATCACAGAGGAAGACTTTGGTGCTGCTGTAAATAGAAGACAGATGGAAGGTGATCAAGGTGATGAGGTCTTCTTCCACGGGTGAATCTTCTTAACCAGTTATTCAGCGTTTTGTTCACTCTCTCCCCTTCCTGTCACTCACAGGGGAGAGCAGTTTTGCACCAGCGGAGACCTCTTACCCTGAGGGCTTCACCTTGGGCTTCAGCAAGCTCAGTGAATTTGAGGTCACAAACGACATTGTCAACTGTAACACGGCTCTTTACGCCCAAGCAGATGGGGTCACATCCAACATGTCCATGCTTGCAACGCAGGACAAACCCACAGTCCTGGCGTCACAGCTCCAGAGAGAGACGGAGCAGGGGGAGCAGAGCCACCTGCAGGGAGAGAAATCGGCGTACCTGTTTCCAGTTGAGGAGGGATTAATGGAGGAACCTCAGTCACAGGAAGCAGCTGAGGCTCAGCACACAGAAGGGAAGAGTACAGCAGACTGTGAGGATGAAGGCGACCTAGCCAAACCTGAGGATGTAAGTGAATCACAGGCTGACGATACAAGGGAGTCTGATGAAGAGGAGGACAGAGTTGAATCTCAGACGGCGACAGAAGGTGGAGCTGCTACTCAAACCGGAAGTGAAGCTGCAGCGGAGTCACAGTCAGAGGAAGAGGAGGAAGCAGCTGACTCTCAAACAGAAGCTCCAGTTGAGTCTCAATCAGAGGAAGAGGAGGAAGCAGCTGACACTCAAACAGAAGCTCCAGTTGAGTCTCAATCAGAGGAAGAGGAGGAAGCAGCTGACACTCAAACAGAAGCTCCAGTTGAGTCTCAATCAGAGGAAGAGGAGGAGGAAGCAGCTGACACTCAAACAGAAGCTCCAGTTGAGTCTCAATCAGAGGAAGAGGAGGAGGAAGCAGCTGACACTCAAACAGAAGCTCCAGTTGAGTCTCAATCAGAGGAAGAAGAGGAGGCCAAATCTGATCCCAGAGAAGGACTGCAAGAGGACGCCACTAATTCTCAGACTGAAGATGAGGCTGATGGGAGGCAGGAGGAGGGGCAACAAGCGGAACACTATGTGGAGCACATCAGTCGAAGAGCTTATCGCTCCGAGGGTGGACTCCTTCCTGCTACAGAGGCAGGGGGGGGCAGACTAGACCCCACAGAGGAAGGTGAGGACATGAGAAAACATCACCTGTAACTGTTTTCTTGGAGCTGCTTTCCTCCATGAATCAGTCAGCCGTTTGTTAAACTAAGTAAGCTCACGTCTGTAAGAACACTCCGGTAATACCAGTCACAATCATTGGAAACAGAACAGCGACAGTCACTGTCGAAATGTTGGAATAACAGAATTTTAGGTGTTGAAATAAATGCCTGGCACTGTTGTTCTTGAAAACTCGCTCCATTATGCAGCACCATGTTATCAAGCTCTCCTGTCTGGTTCTTTTTGACCCTTAGACGGATTGTGAACCACGATGTCCACTCGAAGTCCCTTTTACAGCTTTATATTCATGTGTTTGTAGGAGGGTCTGATGACAAGTACAGGACATACAGTGTGAGTGAGTTCCCCAGCGGCCTGGAGACGGTGGGTGCTCCAACTCCCACCGGGATCCCTGAGTTCTCAAGTCAAGAACCCGCCCAGAACGAAGCAGAGCCTGACGCTGATAAGGAGAACGCCTTTCATCAGCAGGTGACGCATGATGTCCCAGACAGTGGCCCCCCTTATATCTCTGAGGCTGAGGACCCCGCTGATCAAGAGGAGGAGTGGGAGGATGACCAAGATGCTGAGGACAGTGACGGTGTGTGTGCGTGCGTGTGTGTGTGTGCGCACGCGCATGCTCGTGTTTATTTAGCATCAACTCTTAACACGATTTGTTCCTCTGACAGAACTCCCCATGAAGACTCCAGCTTTTGTTCGAGAGAAAAGGAATTATTTCCTCGTCGGCCCTCTGGCTTCATCGGCCGCTTTTAAGAATCCGCCAGCCAGGCAAGTGTCTGACTTCATTTTTGATAGGTATTTCTGAGGTATTTTACGCCTTTTGTTAAAATGTGTGTCGCACCTGAGCGCGTTTACTCCCGGTATGAAGTTGCACTCTGACACCTGTTCGCTCGCTCACGCTGCTCAGTCTTCAACTGCAGCGTGTCTCTCAGCACGTCGCGAACACGGAGCTGTCCTCAGAGCCTTGTTACTCGTACAGCACAAGTGACAGGGACCTGTACAGATGAAGACCATCTATCTTATCTCTACAAACACCCATCGCCTGGTGTAAACACGGCCTTATTTACCAACCGTCTCCTCTGTTATCTATGATGTCACCAGTACACCAACTGAAGACGAACCTGCAGCTAAACCGAAGCAGGCCAGACGGAGGAGAAGAAGGTCATCGAAGAGGGAGGCGGCCCTTCCGAAGAGCTACCTGATGGCTGTGTTTAGGCACTTTGCCAAAACTAAGGTCTCTGCTGATGTTTACCCCGTCCTTAAAGAGATGTAAGTTCAAAGTTTTAGTTTTTTTAATCCAAATAAGGTAGCTTGTTCATTTATTTATTTAAAAAAAAAAAAAGACTGAGTAAAGATGATTGCTTTGCTTCACTGTGTCGCCTCGTGTATTAGAATGGATAAATTCTTTGACCGGCTGGCAGATGACTTGGAGACGTACGCTGCACACGCAAAGAGAAAAACCCTCGAGGTTGAAGATGCTGAGCTTTTGTTGAAGAGGTAGGTGTGTTTTTAGAGAGAGGAGCCTACCCAATATGGACTCATCAAATCACAGCATTGAATGCCAGATGTTGATCCCAGTAGTGATCAGACAGAAGGTTAACGTCCTACTCTGCATCTCTACAGACTGACGTTACTTTGTTTTTTGGTTCCTCTGTTTTGTTTTCTTCTCTTTTTGTTTTGTTATCATTTTCAGCCACAGCAAGCAACTGTCTCCAGAGCAACAGCTCGAAAATAATAAGAATTTTCCCTCCTTGCTTTGAAAAAACCAAACAATAAAAACACCCCACCTCCCGCTCAGCACCAGTACAGCTGGTGAACATAATAGAGTGAAGGAGGAAGAGATGTTGAGAGAGAGTCGTCATGTCATTAAGCAGCAGGTTCATTGATACAGTTGGTAGTAAGACGGAGAAAAAAAAGCTTGGAAGGAGTTACTTTTTAAATCACTGACACTTTATTTTGGGTTACACTGCCCTCTACAGTTTTCATACAGCCATGAAAAGCCTGGACAAGTCACTGAATTTAAAAATGGCAGTTCGAAGGCCTTGGAATGTTTTTAAAAAATGAATGAAGTCACGTCAACTATTAACTTACCTGAGTATTACAGTATACGTGTCTACCTTAATTTAAAACTGTGAAGAATCTTGTATGGCTTCATATTGAATTATTTTAATATTTTTTTAACATTTTTTTTAATGTTGTATCACACCACATAACTTGGCATTTAAGTTAAATGTTGTTTGATTCTAAAATGGATTCTGTGTAGAATTTCCCTCAAAGCCATGGAAAATGTGGTATTGGAAATGCGTAAGAACCTCGCCTCTAGATGGTGCTGTTGGGTTTAGTTAGAGACTTGGGAGGAAGCCGTTCATATTCCCTCCAGCTATAATTAAACTGGCTGGACACTTCCCTCTCATGCATTCTTATTTCTTCTCCACAGGCAGGGCCATGTGAATGACAAGGTGCCAGTGGAAGTGCTCATTGAAAAATATCTGCGCCTGGACCAGCGAAAGCTCCTGATCCCCATCGCAACCAGTGGAAATGTTGTAATCCCCAAAAAAAGATGAATGTTTAACATCCATCTGACTGTCAATTAGTTTATAAATGCTGTAAATGTGTAAATATTTAACATGTTTAAAACTCTTTTTATTCTTTATCTGGTAAAATGCATACTTTGGGTTTTAAACTTATTATTTACTGGTAAGTAGCTGTAACCTTTTTTTCCATTTTATGGATATTTCATTTGAGTGCAAAAGAAACCTAAGAAATTAACAGATGTAAAATCAAGTTTCATATCTTTGTTTTTATAAGAAAAATAAATGCGTAATGCCTGACATTAGGAGGGTAGTCATGTTTTAATGGACCCAGCTGGAGCTCAGAATGTTGTATTTAAATTTCACTTCCTTTTCATAAAGTACCCACTAAATGGCACACTGCAATTAAACCGGTTCACAAAAAAGCAGTGTAATAGGGTTTTATATGTTAACGATAAAAGTCAAAGGTTAATCAAAGATGCTTAAGAGTTGCTCTCTTGTGCCTAGATATTAGTTGTATTTACATTTTAATTGAATACAAATTTTAGGTGTCCATTCATTGTGTTATGCATTGTTAATTAAGATAAATATGCTTTCATCTATGATATCACTATCCGTATTCCCGCAAGCTCTTACATCTCTTACAAACAGGCATTAAAAACAGAAATTCTTTAATTGAGACTAAATTATACTGTAGTTCACATAGAATAATTGAACCCAACGCAAAATTACTCCAATTCAGCAGAGGGCGCTGTTAGTGCCATAACACGGTTCAGGGCTGCCAGTTTTACAAACAACTAGCCTGTCTTGCTAACAACAACAGATACCCCGGACAGCTAGCGCTAAAATAAACCCCTAATAGAGGTAAGTCAGTTGATAAATAACTCAAAATTCAGCAATTGGAGGACTAAAAACATAAAAATAACACCAAAGAAGCCGTTATGATATATATTTACTTGTAGCTGCTGTCGGAATTTGCGACCTTTTTGTTCATTTAAGCTAGTAGCAGATGTATTGCTACATTGCTAGCTAGCTCAAGTGTAAATATATTAGCTAGCGAGCTACCATTTGGTTGCACTGAATTACAAGTTTCGAAATTATTGTGGTATCGGGTATTGTCATCTCTCTGTGTGATTTTTCTCTAGAAACGCAATGGTCTCTACGGGTGGTTTGAGGTGGAAGCATGTTCAAACTTGATAAATTATTGTCGCTTATCTGTATTGTTAGCAGGTTAACTACCTGCTACTGTCACAGCGTAATTTAACTGTACAGTCTGAGTATCGTATCCCAACATTGTCTCATATTCTAACTTATTCAGTAGAAATATTTGTAGGAAAGCCACGTTTAAACACTGCCTCAGTATTGTTCTTTATATCTCACTTATTCGATATGTCAGTGGGAAATAAGAGGATTGTATGAGAGCTGTATGTAAGCTATTTTCAGCGTGGGCCCTCATCTTGTTTTTATTTATTTCATCAGAATCAGTATGTCAATGTTGAATTTAAGCTGATTTTATTGTTCAGGAATGCTCATGTGGAGGGGTTTGTTTGTTGAATAATACTGTCACTTATCCAAACTGCTTACAAATAGCTGATCACCAGAGAGATGTTTGAGACAGGGCCTGTATATGGACTAGTAACTTAATGGACTTGCTGTCAATAATAATTATTTCGCTAAATGGGGAGTAGGTAAATTGGAGTGTGACTGAGAGAGTGAAGAGTCTCCTCATTTCCAGTTCAGTAGTGTTTCATCAGCACACATGGAGGTAGGAATCATGTTCACTGGAAGCACACTGCTGTGGTGTTTCAGAAGTCTTCTAGAAAAGGTGATTATGTGGAAAATTGTTTGCCAGTACTGATAATTTTGTACTTCTCATGACAGTTCTTAAGACAATTGATGTTTTTGCTTTTTCAAAGCAAGTAAGTTCCTTTGCTCTGTGTCCAAATAATAATGCCTCTTTCATGTTAAGGTTCTTATCCCACCACTGAGCAGTCAAACTAAACTCAATTACTGAACTAACAGATAAAATGTACACTATATTGCTAAAAGTATTCGCTCACCTGCCTTGACTCGCATATGAGCTTAAGTGACATCCCATTCCTAATCAATATGACGTGGGTCCACCCTTTGCAGCTAGAACAGCATCTACTGGGAAGGCTGTCCACAAGGTTTAGGAGTGTGTTTATGGGGATTTCTGACCGTTCTTCCAGAAGCGCATTTGTGAGGTCACACACTGGTGTTGGCCGAGAAGGCCTGGCTCTCAGTCTCCGCTCTAATTCATCCCAAAGGTGTTCTATTGGGTTGAGGTCAGGACTCTGCAGGCCATTCAAGTTCATCCACACCAGACTCTGCCATCCATGTCTTTATGGACCTTGCTTTGTTCACTGGTGCACAGTCATGTTGGAAGAGGAAGGGGCCAGCTCCAAACTGTTCCCACAAAGTTGGGAGCATGGAATTGTCCAAAATGTCTTGGTATGCTGAAGCATTCAGAGTTCCTTTCACTGGAACTAAGGGGCCAAGCCCAGCTCCTGAAAAACAACCCCACACCATAATTCCCCCGCCACCAAACTCTGCACCTGGCACAATGCAGTCAGACAAGTACCGTTTTCCTGGCAACCGCCAAACCCAGACTCTTCCATCAGATTCCCAGATGGAGAAGCGTGATTCGTCACTCCAGAGAAAGTGCCTCCACTGCTCTAGAGTCCAGTGGCAGCGTGCTTTACACCACTGCATCCGACGCTTTGCATTGCACTTGGTGATGTATGGCCTGGATGCAGCTGCTCGACCATGGAAACCCATTCCATGAAGCTCTCTGCTCACTGTTGTTGAGCTAATCTGAAGGTCACATGGAGTTTGGAGGTCTGTAGGGATTGACTCTGCAGAAAGTTGGCGACCTCTTCGCACTATGCGCTTCAGCATCCGCTGACCCCACTCCCTCAGTTTATGTGGCCTACCACTTCGTGGCTAAGTTGCTGTCGTTCCCAAACACTTCCATTTCCTTATAATACAGCTGACGGTTGACTGTGGAATATTTAGGAGCGTGGAAATTTCATGACTGGATTTGTTGCACAGGTGGCATCCTATCACAGTTCCACGCTGAAAAAGTTCTCATCCGTTTGATACACACCGTTACCACACTCACTTTTTGTGTGTCATCTCTGTCAGCTACGCTTTATTTATGATGATGAAATGTCTGGTGACTCAGTTTTGTTTTTTGGTTTTTTTAAAACCCTCAAACTTATTCCCTCCTCTTGGAACCTGTGAGGAACGTATCTTAACATGTCTTCTTCTGTTACAGTGAAAGAAGTTCACGACAGAAAGAATGTTTTGCTTCTCTCTTTCAGTTTTATGGCGGGTGGCCATCAGCTTTATGGTGCATTATCACTAACTGTCCTGTCTTTTTTGAATGTCATTTGGACAATAATTTATGACATACAGTTCCTGTGTAATTTATGGGAAACAATATTACGTTGTCATCTATATTTGTTGGTCTCAAGCTCTACTTCTCTTTAGGCCCTCTGACAAAGGTTTTGCAAGGCTGACACATTAAAACCATTTTATTTGGATGTCCCTTACATTTAGTTAATCAAGTGTCCAATTTATTTACTGAGCAAGACATAATTTTTCCAAAATAAATTTGCTTTATTGTTAAAAACATTTGGTCAGGAGTCCTTTTAAAAAAAAATAATGTAATGGGTCTACTCAGTTTTTTTTGGGTAATTATTATGACTTGGGATCCACCTCTCATAACTATTGATACCCATTTTTTAAAAGCAATAATCCATCCAGTTCATCACTACTTCTCTATTTCTGCCTGCAAACTACAGAACAATATTTTCACTTTTCTCAGTGCACACATTTCTACTGTTTTTCCACGGACCTACAAATATTAGGCCTATCATCAGCAGTAGGCAGCAGTTTGCAAATGTGATGATAAAACATTAATTTATGAGTTTACTAATCCTGACAAGAGCCTGTGTTTATGTTGCTTTAACAGGTAATATTACAGTGTGGAATTGCAGACTAAAACCTTGCGTATATTAGCAATCATCAAACCTAAATGCAAGTTTAAACTTCTCTGGCAAGAGTCTTTTTACTTCTGATGATTTTGAACAGTCATATATCACCTGCAAATCTCTTTCTAACAGTATTTGCAGCATTTCTAGTCGAGTTGCTGCAGTTTTTGCCAAAAACAGCAGATTTTAAGTGGCCTTTCATTTAATTCCTACTGAGTCCATCTTTTTTGCCCTCTACATACAGACTGCAGTTTTACTGACATCACCTGATGACCCGAAGGTAAATCCACAACCTTTGAATTAACAGGTTTTCACAAAGAAATGTAGTTTGTAAAATGATGTTTTGTGGTCAGTATTTGATTTGTTTGTATCATGATACATGTTACTGAGTAACAAACCATTGTTCCATGCTATCCAATCAAAGTTGTTAAGCTCTGGAAAGAAAACATCTTACAGTAAAGGCAAGAAATCTCTGAATGTGTGTATGTATGTCTGTGACTTGATTATCTCAACAATCATTCATGCGATCACTGTCAGACTTGGTGTGTGGCTCTTTGCAGTGCCGGTGCCTAGTGGAAGTGTGGTGCTGAGTTTGATGTTTGAGGTCTAAGGGCTTCTAGGTTTTTATGACAGACAGGATTGTGTGTAACTTGTAAAAACAGGAGGCTGAAAGAGTTACTTTCATACCAACAAGTAGAAACGGGACTATCCTGCCTGTTTTCATTCTAGATTTTGTGGTTGAGAATTGTGGTTAAGGGCGGTATGGTGGTGCAGTGGTTAGCACTGTTGCCTCACAGCTCTGTTGAGTTTGCATGTTATCCCTTGGCTTCCTCCCACAGTCCAAAGACACGTAAATGGGGACTAGGTTAATTGGATACTCTAAATTGACCGTAGGTGTGGCTGTGAGTGTGAATGGTTGTCTGTCTATATGTGTTGGGCCTGCGCTGGACTGGCGACCTGTCCAGGGTGAACAGGATAAGTGGTAGAAAATGGATAGATGAATACAATTGTCGTTTGTACTCGAAATAATGGAACTTAAGTGGACAGTGCTGCAATGTCGTCATAAGACGTCATCTTATCAGCAGAGTTGAAGGGAGTTCTGGTACTTGCTTGTGTGAACATTTGAGTGGTTAAATTGCTTGGAGTAGTGCAGAGTGATTTGAACATACTGACACTTTAATATTAACGGTGCCTTCAAATGCCGAGTTGTTGTGCAAGTTTCAAAGTCTTAATGACTACAATGTCTTAAGCCTATCAAGAGTCTGTTAGTAATAGTGTGAACCAGGTGACTGGAGATAGCTATGCATTAAGGTCCGTCCTCCCTCGAACCTCTCGTGGCTGGTGAGGTGAGCAGGGTTTTAGTGAGGAAGTACAGACATGAGGTGAAGCCTGTCAAATCCCCTTCAATGTAATTGCGGGTCTGCACAAAGTCAGGGATGAGAGCGAGGCGAGCTGATCGCTGCAGCAAAATCAATAGTTCATACCTCTCTGAGATTGAGTTTTTAGGAAAGGAGGAGCGCCATGACCAAGGGCAGAATATGAAATCACTCCCATAGAGGCCCGACGCGTACTGTGCAATTGATCCCCAGTCCCTGTACCAATTATAGTTTTAAGGTTTGACTGTGGCTCACCGCAGTCCTCGAAGACCAAAGCTTTGGAAACAGACATTGTGTTCACTGACACTTTGACAAGGGTTGCAATTTTTTCATCCCCCTTGGAAATTGCCATCTGTAAAGCCCCCATACCTTCAGTCTTTAATTTAGAACAGAGATTGATTTTTCTCTCTCCTTTTTTTCCCCTCTTTTTTTTCATTTTTGTCAGAGAAGTGAAAATTGAGGGAGGAGAAGGCATGGCGGTACCAAGAGCTGCCGTGTGTATTCCATCTCTACAAATATACGTGGATATTCTAATTGCAGTTCCAGAAATGCGGGGATTTTAGTTTAATGGAGCCTACAGTTTTAATTCCAGGTTCATGATATTTTTCCCTCTTCAATTTTTCCTATTCTGGCTTCGGTGTGATGTTGTGTTGCTCAGGGTCCTATGGCTAAATATCAATAATCATGATATATATCATATTTTCACAATTAGGGGTGTTCCGATACATCAGATGTGCATCACTGTGAGATGATATTTCCTTTTGTGAAGTTATATTCAGGGTTGCTTCAGAAATACATAGGATTGAATTTATTCTTCACGATGGAGTGATAACAACAGGCTAAAAGACCAGTCCACTTATTTTGTGGTAAAATATATTTTATTAACCGTGAAAAGGAGCAATAAAAAAAGAGCATAAAATCTACTGAAAAAAAATTATCATTGTAAACATCCATAATTATGCTCAGAAGTTTACAGTTTTTGTAATTCTGTCGATTTAGTGAGGAAATTTTAAGTGAACACATGATAGAGTGTGTATATATATGTGTGTGTGTATATATATATATATATATATATATATATATATATATATATATATATTGTGTATATGTATATATATTGTGTATATGTGTGTGTGTGTGTGTGTGTGTAAATATATATAGTCTGTCCTAATGTCTGACAGAATTTATTAACTGCCTTTGACCTGCATGTTCATGATTTTTGGAAAAAAAAAGTGTAATTGGTTGATACAGCTCTCAGGGTTGAGTTAATATTTGTTGTTACTGTTAAGTCAGATCATATCTGACGAAACAGAAATCTACATGTCTGTTGACAAAGGCCGAGTCAGCTTAGTTTAATGTTGGTCGATATAATTATTGAAACATCTTCTTTATCCATCGCGTTAAAAATTCTACAGAATCCTTCCGTTTTTGTCCAGTTTCTGTTTATTCATTTCAGAAATTTAAATTCTACTGAACATTTTCCGTATTGCTTTGGTGAGGGTCTGCTGCTGATGCATATATATTTATTGGTTTAATGCTCAATCTAATACCTAATATAGCGATTTCCTTTCACTATGATTTGACCTGAAATCTTTGCTCAGTTGACAAAGAAACTAGTTTGTTCGAATTGCTTCTTTTTGAAGCTGCACAGACAGTCAGTTCAACACATTGTGCTGTTTCATCACCTGTCTGTGAATTGGTATTTAATTCTTTCTCATATCTCAGTTTGATTTTCTTTTGTCTTCATCTGCCTGCCTCTTTTTGTGGCAATTTATCTCTTCCCAAAATGGTTTCAAACAGACAGCGGCGCATTTTTCCATTTCTCTTCGCTATCGCTTTACTATTCATTTTCTTTCCCTGCACCTCTTTCATTTTTCGTCATCGCGTCACTCTGTCTTACAGTTGTTGAGAATCAAGAGCACCGGTTCTTCATTGATTGAATACATTATTGTCAGTCCCAGGAACTAGGAGGGTCCAAGCTGCTGATGTGGATTACTTAATCCAAGCAGTGAATAGGTAGAACATGAGCACAACACGTATTCCTCATTAAATTCAGGGCTCTATGAATGAAACACCTTTAACAAGGAGGGCGGTGTTATGTCCACTTGCATTTGCAGTGTTGCTTTCACAGATTTTTTTTTTCCCATTTTCTCCTTTGAAATAATCTTTTTTTTTTTTTTTTGTCTTCCTAGCTTTTCGTCCAATTTGACTCAGGCTTTGTCGCATCTTTCAGTTCCAGCGAAGTCTTTAAGCAGGGTGTCTGTGCTATGAACATCCTGTCCTGTCAGTAAAGGTGTTGTAGTGATCTGGAATCTGTGTCATCCATTGTACTACACTGTAATTGTGCCCCAGTTCTAAACTTGATACCAACACTAATATGCAGTATGTACAAGGGTTTAAATCACAAGGTTAATCACACCGTTGTCCCATATCAATATATTTAACCCACCATCAGATGAGCTCAAAAGGCAATGCTCCTCCATACAGGCATCTGTGATTAAAATCGGTGACTTTTGGTTTTTAGGTTGATAGATTGATGGATGATGAAATCACATAACAAGGGATAGATATTTTTTATATTTAATGTTTGCAAATGTGCTTTTATTTATGAAAAAAAAAGAAGTCCTAACTTGAGAACTTGAGTTGTTAAAAGTTGAAAGTAATACCTGAAAAGCAAAGCAAGTCTGTCAGGTGTTTAGTTGGTTTTTTATTCTTTTTTGAGAGGGTTTCTTGAAACAAAACAGCTGATCAACATGTCAGGAGACATGACACTGAACTGGGAACAGACAGTGTCTCCTGCAGGGCACAAAAAAAACCCAAAACATAATAGGAAGGTACTGTTAGTACCATGAAGGCACTAGTGTGTCTTAGCAAGGCCTGCCAGGAAAGGAAAGCCAGTCTGATGAGTTTTCCACCTCTCTAACACCTTACCACAGATGATGTTAGCCTCGGCAGACCTACATTCTTTCCCTGTGTTATTTTTCTTATCCTACCACAGTGCTCTTCTGCAGAATAAGTAGAAAATATAATGCCAGAAATGTAACAGTCTTATTTTTTTTCTTATTGACTTACTGTTAAAGTCACTAAGAACTGTATTATCAGTACATAGGCTAAGCAACTGAGCAGTGGCAATCAGAAGATAATCACAATTTTATTCCTCTATAGCTTCAACACCTGTACTATATAGAGAATTAGTCTCATTTTTAACAATGAAAACCTTGTATTTTCACAGCAATAATAACAGTTGACCTTCTGGAACATGCTGCATTGTACAGCCACTGACTGCAGCAGGATGAAAAAGTAACAATATGGTGTCCAGTGCTGCTTAATGTTGCTTTCTTTTCTGTAGAAGGAGTAAGAGTAGGTGCAGTACAGTCGCTGTATATCTTTCTCAGATAATCAAGCAGTGCCAGTGGTTTGTGTGTGCTCGGGTCTGTCCCGGGACCCCGCTGTTTTCCCCGGTCAGCTCATCTCCAGTAATGGGCCAAATGCGGTCGAAATCACAATCAAGTTGTTTTCATTAAGGGCATCGATATTTTCACACCAGCTTGTGCGAGGAAGCCCTACAGTCACACAAGTTTCTGCCAACAGTGGAGGATGTTCGCTCATTTCGCGTCCAAATTGTTTGAGTTCTGTTATCTCTCTTCTTGTTTTAGGTGAGGTGTTACTGTAATAAGGATTTCATAACGTTTAGGTCAGAATGTGATGGCATGCAGACTTGCTCGGTACTGCTGCTGTGTTAGTACTTTGTTCAATCTAATTCAGCCACACAGTGGAATCAACTTTGTGTCTGAGTAAAAAATAATCAGGGTTTTGACCTGACACTTTTCAACTTTGACATCATAGGATATCCATAGAGTTAATACTGCTGAATTAGTGAAAAATTAACGTGTGCACCTGCCCTCTTTGCCTGGTCATGCTGAAATGGATCTCAGTGGCTGGTTAAATTAAAGCTAAAATAAGAAAAAACACTAATCCATGTTAATTTTGTACAACATTCATGTTTCTTAACTTTTAACCTTGGAACATCAACACAATAACTTAGAACATGCTTTCGAAATATCCCTTCTAAAAGCTTACAAACCAGGAGCTTCTGAACACTGACAAGTGTGGTTCATTAATTTCAACTCAACCACTCTGCCAGCAGTCTCTCTCGTTCTCTCTCTCTCTCTCTCTCTCTCTTTCTCTCTCTCTATCATAGTCATAGTGTCTAATGAGAACAACTGCAGAGAACACTTTATACAAACAGAAAACCGTGTGATTCCTGCAGAAAGTGTCCGATTTGACTAGCCTTTGTGTAAGGGTGTGCTTTGGAAGTTTGTGTTGGATTAGCAAACTGTGTCACGTACTTGCATGTGTGACTTGAAGGTAATTTGGGGGCCTTTGATTTGGTCATTGCCTGAACCACCACCGTCCTGAGAGAGGGTTTGCTGCCCTGTTTATTTACAGTTCATTTTTGAGACTTAATTGCGATTGCAGAGGCTATCGATCGTAGAAAGAGGCACGGGCCATCGATCTCCTGCTGTCGCCCAGCGAGTCAGGGACAATTTATCCAACTCAACTGCAGGCAGTGTGGCCACATGAATTAAATGATATTGAGGCTTAATTGGATGAATGAAAATGCAGCCCCTGTGTGTTGCATCACAATGAAGAGTGTCTAGTTTGAAGAAGGCTATTCTCTCTCTTCCTGTGTGTTAGAAGAATGCTGAAATTCATCTTCAAGGAACTTCATGGCAATTGATTGAAGCAGTAGTGAAGTGTGCTTTAATGAACATGTTTGCATGCTTTAACAGGAAGTAGTCTGAGGTTGGGTTCACACCAGCCTTGTTTAGTCCTTGAACTGAACCCTGGAGCGTTTACCTCCTTGGTGCGGTTTGTTTTGGTTGGTGTCAACGCTGACCTCGAACTCTGGTGCGGACCAGTCAACCGCTCTCAGGTCCGCCTGGTAGGGGTGGTCTTGGACCGCTATCAAGTGAACTTTAGAGCGGTTTACTTATGGTGTGGGCACCATCCACACAGGAAGCGTGCCATTTTATACGTCATATTCTGTTTGTATGATGAGCCAACTTTGTGATCTTAACGTGTGTGATCGTGAGCTTTTTATTGTCAACTTACCTCACTGGTCGTGTTTGTATGGCAAAGGAAAACGCATGGAGGGAAGCTCTCATTATTGCCTGTTGTCTTCTGTGATACGACCGTCCGATTGCAGAGCGTCTTCTGCGACGTGTGTGTATCAATACATTTTTTACTTGCTGCTGTTTTCCCAGCCTGGTCTGTTTAAGTCTGCTGATATGCAGTCCAGATGAAAATGAGCAGACGATGCTCCATGATGTACAGTAAAAATTGCGAGGGATTTGTCATCTACCTGCCTTAACTGTATAAGCAATCACCGATCGGCTTGGGTGCCACGTGACAAATTTTGGACCTTTTGAGTTTGCCCTTTTTGAACACAAACCAGACCAGTTGAGAAATTGCAACAACGTATCATCCTCGCTTTAGTTCGAATCAGAAAACTGACTTTTTGTTGTGAACACGACCTGACTCAGTAATGACCTAGTTAGCAAAGAGGATTTCTAGTCTGGTCGCCCAGAATTTGCAATTAAGTGAATAGAAATTGTTGTAACCACTTTCACAGTTGGATTATATTTCACGAAGTATCCAGCCTCAGGCCATTTTTGTCCGTGCTTAATGTTCTTAAAACATTTTGAACACAGTCACAGCTACTTTTTGTCTGATATCGTTCAGACACGGGAGGGAAGAAGCTGTTGCCGATAACAGGGCATCTTAGCGGCAGTTGAACAGCATCTGGACCCTCCTCCTCAACCCATTCATCAAACTGAGACCACCAAATAATTCAAAACTAACAACAAACCGATCAATTTTCTGTTAATGCTTCAGAGGTTTCCACCTCTAGTTCTGGCAGTTGCACAAGAAGAGTAATATTTTTAGTTGGGAGCACAGCATGCCGGCATGCTGATATAAACGCATTCTCAATGTCTTGACCAATCAGATTGCTTGGTCAGATTTTACTACTCGCATAATTCAAATTCAAGTCTGATGTATGACCCATGCTGACATGGTTCCATCTGGTGTGTGCCGATACAGATGGATGTTAGGAGTGAACAGTGACGAGTGGAAGTGACGGGTATCATCCTCCTCACCCTCTCAACCCCAACACCTTCTGTCACGCTGGCAATGTCAAGAGTCCCGAGTCCCCCTCCCCCTGCGGAAATGTCCAGCGGGCCTGTGGCTGAGAGCTGGTGCTACACACAGGTTGGTAAAATCCCGAAAACTTTACCTAAACCTCAAACACATCAACATGTCTGATATTAAATACACATAATTTATTTATTTTTCTCTTCATTAATTTGCCAGATCAAAGTGGTTAAGTTCTCATACATGTGGACCATCAACAACTTCAGTTTCTGTCGCGAAGAGATGGGCGAGGTCATCAAGAGCTCCACCTTCTCCTCTGGGGCCAATGACAAGCTGAAATGGTGTGTGGACAAGAAAGCTTCTTTGAGTCGTTATATTTATTGATCTTCAGTGGCGTCATAGCACCTAATGTTTGAGTATAATTCTGTCAAAGTTAAATTGGGAGAAATATGAGCATTGGGTAGCGAATTGGGGAACTTACACAAAGAGCAAAGTGTACTTGTCCACAGTACAAATATCATTCATGATCTTTACACTAACTAGAGAGCTGTAACCTGTTCATATTTTACTCCGTAGGCTTGTTAGTATTTGTTATTTTCTTAATTTTTTCCGATCTATAGCAGGGTACCGTCAGGTTCAATTTGGTCCATGCTCTAGAGGGTCTTTCTCTTGTGATCACTGCTACTGAAGTTGTATTGGAGCTGTTTTACCTGCCTTATAAAAGACAGAGGGGAAAATAAACAGTGGCGGTTTAATGTAGAGGATCTAGAAAGCCACTATAGCACTGATGTTTGAGTTTAACCATTTGATCTGTGCAGGTGAATTGGCAGCGTGAGTGAGAAAGTGTCGAGATGAGGAAAAAGGTTTCACCTTGATTTCTATTTGTAAATGGCGTTCATCTTTGTATTCATCAATCTTAGTTCATGGGTAATTGTAGGGTAGCTAACACAAGCTTGACAGTTACTCTGAGGAATTATCAAGCAACACTGCTGTTTGAGGCTAGAGACAGACAGACTGAAATGAGATTTATGATGTGACTGATGGAGACACAATTGGAGCAGTGAAAGAAAGCGTCTTCAGTGTGATATACACTGTTAAGTATATTTGTCTGTACTCTGGTAGAACAAAAAAAGTCTCATTACTCTTAATATGAGACAGACTCACCTCACAAATAGTATCTTAGCAAGATGAGCTCATTTGCAAGAAAAGGAAATGTTATTTCAAGAACTTCTCTATTACTGCAATGGCAGATTATTGTACTTATTACATGCAAACATTACACGTTACTTGGGAAGTGATTCCTAGTAGCTTCACAATTAATTTGTGAGCCTGTTTAATTTCAAAAGTGTAAAAAACAACTCACTTGTTTTTATGAATGGCTCTGTAAAGATGGCTTTTTTGATATTGCTATTTCCACTTTTTAAAACAATACTGCACACATTTTTTTCCTGCTCGTATAAATTGATGTCTGAGTTGAGAAATACATATTTTGAAATTAACAGTAACTTGTGTGGGTTGTTTTTTTTTATTATAACCAAGTAGATACCTCTTGTTTATGATATCAGTGTCACAATTGGCTGTATTGTACACAACAATCGCAATATGACTTTTGTACCACATTGTGCACCATTCGTGACTTTATTATATAGTCAGCAGAAAAGGTTTTTTTTGGCGAGAAACTTTGAAGTTTTTGTTTTTTGCTGTGCAGCTTTGATCTGAAATGATAAATGGAGGCTATTGAGTATAGAGGCTACTCGGGAGTGATTACAGAGATAATTAGTGTTTACCTCACTTTCTCTGAATCTTTACCATCCTCTTTGCACCCTCAGGTGTTTGCGGGTGAATCCCAAGGGCCTAGATGAGGAGAGCAAAGACTATCTGTCTCTCTACCTGCTGCTGGTCAGTTGTCCAAAGGCCGAGGTCAGAGCCAAGTTCAAGTTCTCCATCCTCAACGCCAAGGGAGAGGAGACCAAAGCCATGGGTGAGTCAGCTGAATAACCCCCAGGGTTGACGTTACACCTCGACTTGGACTGACCCTCTGTGTGTCCTGACCATGTGCAGAAAGCCAGAGGGCGTATCGCTTTGTCCAAGGGAAAGACTGGGGCTTTAAAAAGTTTATCCGAAGAGACTTCCTCCTAGATGAAGCCAATGGTCTGTTACCTGACGACAAGCTTACACTTTTTTGTGAGGTATGTGCTGTCTTGACCTGTTTTAATTGTTGTTGTTGTTGTTTTTTTAAAAAACACCCTTTGCAGTACAAGCACAGCTAGGATTTCATCACTTAAAGTTTAATAATACTTCCCTCTTCACATAGAGAAAATAAAGCATTTAATGTATTTTATTACAGGTGAGTGTGGTGCAGGACTCGGTCAACATATCCGGGCAGAACACTATGAACATGGTGAAGGTGCCGGACTGTCGGTTAGCAGATGAGCTCGGTGGCTTGTGGGAAAACTCACGCTTTACTGACTGTTCCTTGTGTGTGGCCGGTCAGGAGTTTCAGGCCCACAAAGCCATCCTGGCAGGTAGGAGCAAGAGTCAGACGCTCCCCATGTATTTGCTGTGTTTCAGCCATTTTCTATCAGTTTAAAATGCTTGGCTGTGTGTGTAAATATTTATGTCTGATCCAGCAATTACTCAGACTGTAACTTTTTCCCTGTTGTCCACATTTCTCTCCGTATTGCTTCTCTCAGCACGTTCCCCTGTATTCAGCGCCATGTTTGAGCATGAGATGGAAGAGAGCAAAAAGGTGAGTCCAAGGTCCCCAAGCTTTTTCATCCCTACAAATAAATCCTTTAGACATTCACCGCTGTGTTGAGGGGTTAAAGTGAGTAAAGGATTGCGTGCTGTCAAATGGCCGCAGCACAGAGCTGTTTGGTGAGAACAGAGTGATAGCACACCTGAAATGAAATTGTCCTGCCGCACTTGGGGGTCTGGATTCATCCTTCACTGACGGGGCCGCAGAAACAGGGAATTGCTTTTTTTCATTTGTGCACATGTAAGAAATGAAATAGCAGGAGAAGCTGCTGAAATGTTTTTCGAAATCAAGAGCGTATTGGAATTCTTTAGCAAACTTTTTGAGCCGTTTTAACTTTTCACACAGTTATTCACAGTAAGAATAGTGCAAAATGCTAAAAAAAAAAAAAAATCCAGAATAAAGGGTAAGAAAATAAATGTCAATTGTCAGAACTTGGTTGTTTAAAATACAGGGAGTTGAAACAAAGTTTACACTTAGCCACATTTGATATTCGATTATTCTTATCAAATATGCAGAACTCTTGGCTTAAATGAAATCCAAAACTCACAGACTTACATTTTTTAAAATACCCAGCTTCATCAGAAGGTTCTTAACCGTGAGGTGAACATCAACACTGATGACGCACCTCGATGTGAAACACTTAAATTTACCTGTTCTTCTCTGTCTGTTCTTATCAGAACCGCGTGGAGATCAACGACGTGGAGCCGGAGGTTTTCAAAGAGATGATGTGCTTCATTTACACAGATAAGGCTCCCAACCTGGACAAGATGGCTGACGACCTGCTCGCTGCGGCTGACAAGGTAAAGTAAACTATTCTTTATGGTTGGGAAATAGCACGCGCAACGAAGCTGCTACACTTCCGATTTGTCGGTGGGCAACCTTATCCAGGCATCACTGTCAAAAACGTAAACACTATTTCACAGATCCTCCGGGTCAACATGGCAGCATGTAAAGAACCCGATCTTACCATACCGATATTGCCATATTCTGATTTGTGCGGGAATGTGATGTAAATGTAGTCATGATTCTTGTTTCTCAGGTAGTGGAATACACACTCATACCAAGTAAGACCAGATGGGCTTAGAAATGCAAAGTGCACACATACACAGCTAGTTATAACACCAAACAAAGAGGCGTAGCCATTCTAATTCATAAAAACATCATGTTCACTTGTAAAAACACCATTGTAGACCCGGAAGGTAGGTTTGTAATAGTCATCATATCCACACACAACACAGAGGTATGTATTGCCAGTATATATGGTCCAAATGTTGATGACCCCTCCTTCTTCCACAGCTTCTTCACAGCACTTTCAGCCCACTCAGACACAGCACTTATAGTAGGAGGTGACTTCAACCTGGTATTCAACCCACAAGTGGACAGAATCAGTCGAGCAACTAGTCAGCGCAATTGCCAATCATCCGATATAATAAAGCAGTATATGAGTGATTTTGGTCTTTGCAATGCTTGGCGCTCACCCTACCCCACGCTTAAGGAACACACCTACTACTCGCCAGTCCACCACTCGTACTCCCATTTAGATCACTTTTTAATTAGTAACTCAATTGTGAAGGACGTCTTTGACACCAAGATTCACCCAATTGCCATTAGCGACCACGCACCAGTCACTGCACACACAACACTCACAAAAAAACTAGAACACCTTTTTCTAAACAACGGAGATTTAATACATCATTGCTCAAGGACCCCAATTTTATTAAATGCTTTAAGGAGGAATGTACAGTATTCTGTGAGATAAATGACTAGCCTGATGTCTCAGCTTGTGTGCTATGGCAGGCGGCAAAAGCAGTCATGCGGGGCAAAATAATATCTGTATATTTGGATATATATTTAATAACTCTTCATCTAAGAAAAACCAGGAGAAAGCTCTCAAAACAGAATTAAATGAAAAAATTAAAGCCTTGGAGACGACTTATGCCACCTCCCAAGAGGAACATCTACTTAGAGAATTAAGGGAATTAAAACTAAATGATTTACTCGACATCAAAACACAATTTCAGCTGCAGAGACTTCGCTTGGAGAACTCTGAACATAACAATAAATCCAGCAGATTTTTAGCAAACCAACTAAAACCAGAAGAAATTAATTACATTTTTAGGGAATTCTATAAAAAACTTTATTCATCCGAGATTAACCCATCCAAATCCAGCATCGAAACCTTTCTGAGTACAATTGACTTGCCAGAATTAAATCACGACCAAATAATGGCTCTGGAGTCACCTATTTCAATGGAGGAACTTCAAGAAGCCCTTAAACATATGCCAAATAAGAAAGCCCCGGGACCGGATGGCTTTCCTGCAGAATTTTACAAAGAGTTTTGGCCTGAGCTTGCACCAATATTCTACAAAATGTTCACTGAAATACAGGAAACCTCGACCCTTCCACTCGACATGAACCGTGCGATTATTAGCCTTCTCCTTAAACCGGACAAAGACCCAGCACTTCCATCAAGCTATCGTCCAATATCACTTATGAATGCAGATATTAAAGTCATCTGTAAGGCGCTTGCTAGAAGGCTTGAAAAAGTAACACCTCACATAATACATCCTGACCAGACCGGGTTTATTAAAGGACGGCACTCTACCAACAACACACGTAGACTTTTCAACCTGATAGACTTCTGCAACAGTCATAGCAAGGATGCCATAATTGTCTCCTTAGATGCAGAAAAAGCATTCACCAGGGTAAAATGGAATTTTCTCCTCACCACATTACAAAAGTTTGGGTTTGGAGATAACTTTGTGAACTGGATTCAAACATTTTACCGCACTCCCAGTGCTTGTGTCAGAACAAATGATCAAACTTCTCCAAGCTTCTCCCTCCAAAGAGGAACCAGACAGGCTTGTCCACGTTCCCCTTCTCTTTTTGCTATATTCATAGAGCCACTTGCAGCTGCAGTACGGCCAAACAAAAACATCAAGGGAATTGATACAACAAATGTGAACCATAAGATAAGCCTTTATGCTGATGATGTATTACTTTTCCTACGGAATTCACAATCATCTCTCCCTGAAACGATAGCACTCATTGATAAATTCTCAACCATTTCTGCAAGAGCAAGTCAACTGTTCTTCCCATCAACTCAGGTTTCCAGAGTACGCTCGCCACACCACTACGGCCAGGAAACATTAAATACCTGGGCATCAACATCTCCGCCAAACTGTCCTACTTGACACGGCTAAATCATACCACCCTAATTAAAGAAATAGAGGATGACCTCACCCGGTGGCGAACACTCCCCATATCACTTATGGGAAGAATAGCAACAGTGAAGATGATGATCTTGCCAAAAATCAACTATGTTTTCTCGATGGTTCCGACCCAACCTCCCCGGACTTGGTTCAAAACACTCGACTCTAACATCTCCAAATTTCTCTGGAAAGCTAAACCACCACGTATAAGTTTAAAGACTTTACAAAAGAGTAAAGACTATGGTGGCTTGGAACTACCAAATTTTTAGCTATCAGCTACAGTCAGCTACCCACAGCATCCAAGACAAACTGTAGCACACACATACACACGCACATACACACATCCGGTGCACAACTGATCCACAATCACACACTCAGACATTTATTTGAAGAATTATATTTAATCAAATGGTAAGCCTGCACTGGAAATTCTGCAACCAATGTTTTTTCTTTTTTTATTCTCTCTGTTGTTATTGTTGTTACTGTTTTTTTGTTTGTTTGTTTGTTTGTTTTTCTGCTATTAGCTTGATCAACGAACCAATACCATTCCAAATAAAATTAAGCACAAATGGCGATAGGAGGAGTTTATCAGATTCCTCCTTTGCAGAGTAAAACTACTTCAGTACAACAAGGCACCAGGAACATCAATACTACTTGACCCAGCTACTGAACAGGACAGATTAAAAAAAGAGAGAGAGAGAGAGATCAGCTGATGGGTAACTGATTACAGCAGCTCAGCGATATTTTCCCATGTTTAAGGTCTCTGGTAATACTTCCTATGGAGTTCTACAAAAAAAAAAGAAAAAGAATAATTGTGTTTAATAAACCTGATTTCAGTAAGAGTCACTCAAATCTGCTATCCCATCTATACTCCATTCATCTGAGTGTCACAGATTAAAGTCGGAACCAAGAGAGAACTGCTGGACCAAAGTCAGCGATCAGAGTCAGTCTTTAAAATCACATCAAAGAGTATCACAGAATTCTTTAACTTTAAACTTCACAGTCTGCTTGTGATCACAGAATGAGAACATTCAGAATTCTGACTTTCACCTCATAATTCCAAATGTGTTTTAGAGAATTAAGATAGCAGAATGACATCACAGAATGAGATGACAGGATGACAACACTGAATGAGATCAAGGTTGGAAACGATGTAAGAGAACACTCAGCTCCAGCATTCAGTAAATCTCATCCTTGGAGAATTATGACATCAAGAACTTTTGGTCCATCTGGTCGAGTACATCAGGGTCATTCAACTTATTTTGCAGCAATGCCAACTAACCATCGTGAGCGAGACAATGGTCCAGTCCTTGAGAGTAACTGGAACCACACAGTGAAGAGTTTCGAAAACATGAACCTGCGTGGGCCTCTGCTCCGGGGAATTTATGGCTATGGTTTGGAAAAGCCGTCTCTTATACAGCAGAAAGCCATCGTACCCTGTATCGAGGGTTATGATGTGATTGCCCAGTCCCAGTCTGGCACTGGCAAAACTGCTGCATTTGCAATCTCAATCCTACAGAAGATCAACCTGAGGCACAGGGCCACTCAGGCTCTGATTGTGGCCCCCACCAGGGAGCTGGCTCAACAGATCCAGCGAGTGGTGCTGGCTCTGGGTGACTACATGGGAGTCACCTGCTATACCTGCACTGGAGGCACCAGCATCCATCAAGAGGCCCAGAGGCTGAGGAACGAAGCCCCTCAGATTGTTGTGGGGACCCCCGGGCGAGTCCTGGATATGTTTAACCGCAGACATCTCTGTTCAAGGAGCATCAACATGTTCATCATGGACGAGGCTGATGAAATGCTCAGCCGAGGCTTTAAGGAGCAAATTTACGATATTTTTCAAGTCCTGCCAAGCAGAGCACAGGTGGTGCTCTTCTCTGCCACAATGCCGTCTGACGTACTGGCAGTTACAAAGAAATTCATGCGGGATCCTGTCAGGATCCTGGTGAAGACGGAGGAGCTGACCCTGGAGGGCATCCGCCAGTTTTACATTGATGTTGAAAAGGAAGAATGGAAGCTGGACACCTTGTTGGATCTGTATACATCCCTTACCATAACACAGGCAATCATCTTCACCAACACTCGCAGGAAAGTCGAGTGGCTGACTCAGCAGATGGAGTCAAGAGGGTTCACCGTCTCTGCACTGCATGCAGAGATGGACCAGAGCCAGAGGGACGTGATCATGAGGGAGTTCCGCTCAGGATCCAGCAGGGTCCTGATCACAACGGACATTCTGGCCAGAGGCATTGATGTACAACAAGTGTCTCTGGTCATAAACTATGACCTCCCTACAAAGAAGGAGATCTACCTCCACAGGATTGGTCGAGGAGGTCGGTTTGGGCAAAGAGGAGCTGCCATCACCCTTGTGACCAAGGAATGCAGACGAGCCCTGAAGGACATTGAGACCTTCTACAGCACCACTGTTGAGGAGCTGCCGTTGGACATAAATGACCTGCTATAGAAGAATCCAAGCATCCATCATCACCCCAGCATTTTAGGGGACAGACTGTTATTTATTGATTGTGTGTGAATAAATGAAAATAAAGTACTTCTGTCTTTGAAAAAAAAAAAAAAGCAAAGTGTCCGCTTCCTACTACTGTGTTTCCTAAAGCTGCACCCAATTCAAGTAGCTTAACCAGTGCAAATATGTCATGCATCCAGCATGGAACAGACAAACTGCATGTTAACAACCAGGCCCCCCTTGGCTATTCCAACAACTTTGCATCCTAATGTTTACAGAACAAACAAAAATATCCTCATTTTGATGCACCACAAAATCAAGAAATGTTCAGACCTGGCATGCTGTCCTCGGGGGTTTTTCGGCTCTTTCAGTTCATGCGTTAACCCTTTCATTTACAGTTGAATTTTATTGTATTGGCATCATTCTCACCCCGATGCACACACCACCAGGCAGGGTGTTACAATCACAGCAAGCTGGCAGGATTTCTAGAACGAGAGTGAGATTTCACACTGATCTCGCTGCACCATCACTCATCAAATGAGAGACACCGCTTCTCTTAACAACTTAATGGCTTTTTATAGTTTTAATGTTAAATTTGTGTATCAATATTTATTTTAAACTCTGAATAAATTAATGGTCATCACTTTAGAAGCCTCTAATTGATTCATCTTTGAGTTGTGACATCACAGGCGATGGAGCCAGACTGACCTTTTACGATATTTTACTTCAACTCTGAAACAATATTTGTAAACACCACTTGAACTGTCACAGCAAGCACCACGTGAATACTGATAAGGATGACAAACAGTCACCCTCTGGTGTCTCTTCTCCTTCAGTACGCCCTGGAGAGACTGAAGGTCATGTGTGAGGACGCACTGTGCACCAGTCTGTCTGTGGAAAATGCAGCTGAGATCCTCATCCTGGCTGACCTACACAGCGCCGACCAGCTCAAAACGCAGGCTGTCGACTTCATCAACTAGTGAGTACACACACACACACACACGTGTGTGTCCACAAGTCCAGCAGGTCTGGCATGTGGAGTTTCACATATTTGACGACTGAAAATGCAAACTGAAAAACAAAATCTTAGCTTGGTGGCGCTACATTGAACTAACCCTGAATGGTGACGGGGACTCTGTTTTCATAAATATGGATCTGTGGCACCGGTGTATCAATACTGTTGCAGTATTTTGACCCTGCCTTTATCCACCTCATGCAGTGTTCGTCTCTGTGGTCGTTAATTTGTCACATTTCTTTCTTCGGAGTCGTCTTCTCATTTCCGATTACTTGGAGACTCGGTCTCGCCCTCTCCCCTCATCACTCGCTGTAACAGTTAATCATGTAATTTCACACGTCCCCACGTCGAGCGGCCCATCTGGTGTTATTAAACCCTGTTGAGGCTCTCGAAGAGGGATCGGGGCAACCTGACTCTTATCAGGTCTGCTGTCACCTCCTCTGGTGGCTTGGATGCATGTGTGATAATGACTCCAAACGTGTCCGCACCAGCGTTCGTTAACGGCTCCCTTCCTCAGCTACATCACTCAGCATGTATATCTACTCCTAAAAATTACCTTGACTTTTATTATACTGTAGTTTCATTTTTCAAACAATATGCTATAGTTCCAGTTTTTGTACTCATGTGAGTAACTCAAACATGTGATTTGACTTTCATTAAAGTCAGGTTTTGAATATTTGTCTGGCAAAACAGTTCATTTCCATCATGTTGGGCCTCTCCCTATAATTTCCTGTTTCTCTGTATAGAGTTACGATTTAAGGAGAGGTCTCAGAGGTAGAGTGGCCGTCTAGCAACCAAAGGGTCGCTGGTTCGATCCCCACTTCCCCCGGTGACCATGTTGAAATATCCTTGAGCAAGATACTGAACCCCAATTCCTCCAGATGGCCCTGAGATGGACTGGCAACCCGCCTAGGTTGAACCCTGCCTCTCACCCAGTGTCAGCTGGGATAGATGGATAAAGATATTTTTCATCATTGAACTATCTGCTGATTATTATGTCGATGAATAATTTAGACTATGAAATGTCAAGAAAATTTGAGAATAATCTCAAAGCGACCTGTTAAGAGTCTTCATTGTGCGTCACAAATGACAAAAAGGCAGCAGTTGTTGATATTTAAGAAATTGCAACAAACACACATTTTTGCAAACAGTAAATCAATTATTTAAAAAGCTGGTAATGTTCTTTCAGTCAGTTAATTGTTGTAGTTCTAATTATTTAGCACAAGTGTTTTATTCTGACTAATTTCCATTTGTTGCCTTTAGCCTGAGATATTGATTTATGTATTGTATATGTACTAATTGATGACGGGGTTTGTTTTTTTTTTCTTCCTCTTTCCCGTTCTCCAGCCATGCAGCAGAAGTGATGGAGACAGCAGGCTGGAAGTCCATGGTGGCGTCCCATCCTCACCTGGTGGCTGAAGCGTACCGCTCCCTGGCGTCGGCCCAGTGCCCTTTCCTCGGACCCCCACGCAAGCGCCTCAAACAATCCTAATAGCCTCCCACCAAGGCGGCTGCTCACATCCATAAACGCACTCAAACACACAGATTCCCTCCCCTCCAAACCGCAAAGGGACAACCTTTCCCCTCGCTGTTACCTACTACACTACCTACAGCCTCCCCCAGTCTCCCCCTTCTGCCCCATCCAGAACCTGCTGTATTTAGTCTCTTCTAAAGATGGAGGGAAGGAGGAGGAGATGAAATGGAGGGACAGGTGGGCTTGTGAAGTGGATGTTTGTCGTTTACAGAAAAAAAAAACCCAGCCCCCCTCCCCTTTCCTCTTCAGCTGTAGCTTAGTGAGGGTTGGTTGGACATTGTGCTCTTTTACGTGTGTGAAGACTCGACCTAAATCCTTCGACATCCTTCTAGTTCCTTCTTCAGGATACATTCAGGCAGAAGAACTGGAACTTGAACCCAATAAGAGCCAATTGTCTGGAAATGCGAGGGCTCAAAGGACAAGCGCCTATAAAGTCGTTAACTGTCGATTTCTCTTGAGGCTTCTTTTTGCTCTGGTCTTAGTGTTTGGAGGAGAGCGTTCAGAGAAGCCCCCTAACTAAAGGACACATGGGCCTATGAGGAACTGAAAGAGAAGATGTGGGCCTGTTAGTTACAAACTAGAAACCCCCCCCCCCCACAACGCCACCACCACCACCCCTGAGAAAGACAACCAAGGGCTAGTCAAAGAAGCTGATGTGGGACAAAATCATGAATAATTTTCCCAATTAAATGTGGGAAACATTGCACTAAATTTCACAGGTCACCCCTTATCAACCCTTACCAGCAGTAAAGTAGAAATACTGTAGGCAAGCACACATTGAAGCAAGCTTCATGGACTTGAGACCCAGCTGGACCACCAAGAACAAGTACCCTTTAAGATGACGTGTCAGCAAGTGACAAAAACCAACACGTACTCCCGAGTAGAACTCTGCTTCACCCGTGTCCGTTTTTTTTTTTTTTTTGGAATTAGCTGGGGAAAGAACATCAAGAGGATTACAGAAATGAGAAATGCACAACTGGATGTCATTCTTGGGGAAACTGTTTTGTGTGTTGATCTGTCTTTGTAGCCCTTGAGAGAAAATAAGATCCAAGGTGTCAATAGACAAACCAACCAGGAGGAAAAAAAACATCAAGAAATGGTTAGGAAATAACATTAAGAATCATGGAGGTGTGTTAATGTTCTTTTATAATGTATTTCTTGTTTGTTTTTCCTCAGAACTGTCATTTCTATTTTTTTCATAGGAATTTGTACAGACACTAGTGTTTTTGAAGTCGTGTAAGCGGAATCATTTTCAACCGTGAAATTGGAAAAAAAAAAAGTGGACAGATGTTTTCTTTGCAGGCATGACGACTGAGGGGAAATGAAATTGAAATGAACACGTTTTAATGTTCAGAACGGACAGAATGTGAACAACGCACATCAAGGCAAACCACATGAAATACATTTGAAGTTTTCATTTTAAGCCAGTGGAAAATTGTAATTGATAGAAGGAACCATTGTTTCTTTCCTGTAGATATTGCTGGTTATGAGAAGTGACACTTAGTTGTTGCCATTTTTTTGTTCCCAAATGAATAAACCACAACTATTTTGTATTGAATGCAACACCAATTTTGTCTGGGTAATTTTTGTACCGTTCAGCTGTCATGTCAAATCTTAAGAAAATAGGATTTAATGAAAACAGAGAAATAAATGATGCCTTGAACCTGAACAAGAATCAAATCAGGGGTGAAGAAAAACCTGGAAAAGTTTTGGGATTCCAAAATATTTCCAGGCCTGGATAAGTTTAAGAAACGTGATGGAAATTTGCTTTTTGAATTTTTGTATGAAGGCTGCACAGTGGTGCGGTGGTTAGCACTGTCGCCTCACAGCAAGAAGGTCCTGGCTCGGGCATGGGATCTTTCTGTGTGAGTCTCCATGTTCTCCCTGTTCCTGTGTGGGTTCTCTCTGGTACTCCAGCTTCCTCCCACAGTCCAAAGACATCAAGAGGGGACGAGGCTGATTGATACTCTAAATTGACTGTAGGTGTGACTGAGTGTGAATGGTTGTCTGTCTCTGTGTGTGGCCCTGTGATGGACTGGCGACCTGTCCAGGGTGAACCCCGCCTCTGGGATAGGCTCCAGTCCCCCCGTGACCCTTAACAGGAATAAGTGGAGGAAAATGGATAGAATTCTTGTATGAACCGTATTTGCTATAAAATCACATAGCTTGTCAAAATGTTAATCATGTATGCTGTGTTGAATTGTGATAATTTTTGTTCTTACTTTTTACACAGAGGGGTGGTTCAGTGGTCAGCACTGCAGCCTCATAGCAAGAAGGTTCCGGGTTCCACCCCTGGCTTGGGCATGGGATCTTTCTGTGTGGAGTCTCCATGTTCTCCCTGTTCCTGTGTGGGTTCTCTCTGGTACTCCAGCTTCCTCCCACAGTCCAAAGACATCAAGAGAGGACGAGGCTGATTGATACTCTAAATTGACCGTAGGTGTGACTGTGAGTGTGAATGGTTGTCTGTCTCTATGTGTTGGCCCTGTGATGGACTGGAGACCTGTCCAGGGTGAACCCTGCCTCTTGACCGAAGGCTGCTGGGATAGGCTCTTTACAGGATAAGTGGAAGAAAATGGATGGATTGACATCTTTTTTAATAAGACATTTCAGGAAAGATATGGCCATGAAAATTTGCCTCAAAGGCTGGAAGTGTTGAAGTCAAGTGTTCAGTGTTTATCTGCCAGAGCCCGTGATGCTTAAGACATTTTCAAACTGATGCTACTTAGCTCTGTTTATTGTGAGTGAAATTAGTTGAAAGACGTGACAAAATTCGAATTTCTTCTTCATTCTCTGCAATTATTTCCGTCACTTTCCATGTGAGCAATCAAACAAGACACAGAATATGTTGGAGGAGAATCTTAAAATATGGCCTGTTACCCTTGTCTCTTCACTCCTCCTCAGCGTATCATTTTTGAAGAACTCCAGCAAACTACACTCCTTTTTTCATCTCTTCAAACTCTTAGTTCAACTTCATGTTGAGGAAGTTTCACCCAAACCTGGAGGTTAACATTTTTGTTGCACATTAAACCTTGTTCACATTTCCCCTTATATTCTGGATTTTTTCTGATTTTTCTGGTCAGAAGTTGATTTATATGCTTTATATGCATAAATACTTTAATTCTGTCACTCCAGAAATATACATACAGTATACAGATGTGAAAAGAATTTGCATTTTATTCACAAACTATAAGCTACGTACAGAATCTAAAATAAAATACATAAAAACCGGTGAGAGGAAATTGTAAAGAATGGGAGTCAAGTAAATTTTTATTTTTTAACATCTCATTAAAGTATAAGCAGACAAAATATTATTTCTTTTTTTAAAAAATGAAACAGCACGCTTGGATTTATTTTTTTTTTATCGTGTTTAACACTCAATTATGACATCAGGAAGTGGAAGTGCGGCGGCTCCTGCGTTTGATTTTTGGGAAGAAAAAAAAAACAGCAGAGCGCGGGTTTGAACCGGTGTAACGTCTCCACTAGCGAGGATGTTTAAGCTAAATATAATGTATACGCAGTATTCTGGAAAAACACCACGGTGGGATACAGTGACTCTGGCGCCGAACATGGACCTGTATGCCTGCAGCTACACTTGAAGATGTTATGTAACGGTAAAACTCCTCATGACAAAGCCAAGTTCCAAAGTTTTGCGAGCGAATTGCTTCAAGCGACACAGTTAGCATCAGACGGTTAGCCCGAAGCTATTGGCGTCTGTCAAGGCGCCCACTCCCCACAGTTTTCCACAGGGGTTTAATTAATGCAGGTGAACATTACGTTTCAAAAGGACATCGTGAAGAAATGTGTGTGATTTAGTTAACGTCATAGTTGAGAGAAACAGTACTTTAAGGTTAATTTTACCGTATTTTTAGCTTTCCAAGTCAGAAACTTACATAAAATAGCGATTGGGCGAGTTGGTGACATACTCTTGACAATCTTTGTGATCAAACAAGACAAAAAAATTAACCCTTTATTGAACCTCTATAATTATCTCTGAGACCTGAGAACCACAACCTTCAGCAAGGGGGGGGGGGGGTGTCTTTTCCTTCTCCTGGGTGAACCCTGCCTCTCACCCTGTGTCAGCTGGGATAGGCTCCAGCCCTCCGCAACCCTTAACGTGTAAGCAGAATAGAAAATGCATGGATGGGTTAAGAGTTAAAGATCGTTTTCATCATTGAATAATCTGCCTATTATTTTTGTTTCATTATTTTCATTCTTATCGCTTTACTTTCATTTTGGATGGGTAGAAGAGTAATGGTAAATATGCTATTTGAAAAACTTTCATTTGATCAATCTCTTAGTTGTAATGCACTTTTGAAGGATCTGTTCATGTTTCATGTCCTTCATGGCGTTTTTGTAGTTGTTTTTTTTTTTAAAGTGTGATAAACACTTGTGTCAGGGGAGGACCACCATCTCAAACTTTTAAAATCCCTGCTTTACTAATTGTGAGGAAAATCTGTAAGTGAAATAACCCATCAAAAATCAGTCGAAATATAAACTCAATCTTAATTTAGGTCTGTTAATTTTGGAAATTACATTGTATACAGCCAATAGGAGGTCCTGCATTCTCTAAGAAAGTAAACCTAAAGCATTTCTAACACCTTCTTTCTTTATGGTTCTGATTAGTGATCATAATAATTCATGCCAGGAGAGAATTCACATTAATCGTTATCATTTTTATTTTTAAGTAGGACTATGTTGAGGGCCCCAGTTGGTTTGGAGAGATTCCTGTGATTTTATTTTTTTTTCAGAGGAGCACTCCTGATTTCATCAAAACAAAACCCCCTTTATGCTGTTTTAAGCCATTTTTATTCGGAAAACTACTGTGCATAATGTCAGGCAATAGATGAGGGATGGAAATCAGTACATGAAGAGTGCACAAACAAAAGTGTAAACTCCGTATACATCATATACATAAGGGTAATGTTGTAATTATAATATACCTCCTTTCCCAAAACAAAACATTTGAAACCTCTAACTTGACTACAAATGACCCAAATCTAGGATAAAGATTAATGACTAGAACTTGATCGCCTAAATCTTGACTCTGAAAAATGATGAAATGAGGTTTGTTGAACATTCTTGTCATATTTAGCTCATATTAGGGGAGGAAATGTATGCCTTTAATAAAAATCTTTTGAAGTATACCGCAAGCGAGCTATTGAACATTAGTTTGGTTAGTTATAATTCAATGAGTATTGCCATAGCCTTCTCAACCTATCCATATACAGTACATGTTCTTTACAGTATTAGGTTTACTGTCACACTTGGAAAAACATTTTTTTATAACAGCGAGTTACACTTCAAAATGATCCCATAGCTTCTCCAGATGGCAGTAGATCTGAAACACTATATTTTAAATTTGACATCCAGTTAACCTGTTGGAAGGTAGGCTCCTGTGTTGGGGATGCTGTAGTCCAGACAGACTTTTTGAACCAGCCTGTAGTCTGTGCTGTAGAAAGACACATAGATACAAAGGAGCTGGAAAGGCTTTGAGCACATCCAGGTGACCTGGCTGTGGGTCTGCTCCTGAGGACAGGTCTTGGATGGGTCGTAGTTGCACAGCATCACCTTCTTGTTACGTTCAGTTTTCTCATAGCCAACCCTGCAGTTGAATGTCTTGGAGTCTTTGGGATTGATCACACTTTGGCGCTCCAAGTCAAACTCCACCTCTTTCATCGGTGGTACAAGACTGACTGAGACGTTGCCGACTCCTGTGGAGTTATGGCGGAAGTAAACCCCGAGTGAGCCATTCCCATGATCCACAATCTTCCCCATTATCAGCAAATTCAGCTTGACTGTCTTGATGTTTGAATAAAAGTCCCCCCAGCTGACCGTTCCAGAAAATTTTGAATTTCCAGGGACTTTCATGATAGGTTGAAGCTTTATATTCAAGGACGGGTTGGAGCTTGATTGGGAGTTTCCTCCAAGTATTTCCCAGAGTCCCTGCTTTGAGAGAGGTGTAAAGGGAATGATGGGGAGTTTAGAGTTCTGTGTCAAAGTTCTGGTTTGAAGCGCCAAGTTCCTCTGGGAGGAAGGGTCTAATGATGACTTGACAAATGTAAAATTGCCATGTGGCTGGTCTTGCCCAAGAGCCAACTAGAAATCATAAGAGGAGACAAATGTAACATTTATGACAAACACAAGTGAATTATAAATAAAACAACTCATCTATCTTATGACTGGTAATGGACAAAGGTTTTGCGTTCCACCAAACACACCCAAATAAGAAAAACATGGATGAGATTTTTTGGCTTGGATACTTGTATTGCCTGTGCTTTGGAATATGGAACTACAGAACGTCATTTTCCAACCCTCCAATTCAGCTTCTTATCAGCAAATAGTATCAAATACCTGGAAAAATCCAGCTGCACAGCTAGTGAAATAAATCTAAATTGCAATATGGCCTACTGCATATTGGAGTGGTAGTTACAGGCTGCCTTTGTGTTCAAACACCATTTAAAATTTTTTTTTTTTATTAAATATTGTGGTAACGCAGAGATGACCTGTCTACACATCAAATCCATTTCATTGAAACAGGTCCCCACAAAAACAATCGTTTTAATGTGTTTTTTATTGAATATTTGAATAATGTGAAATGTGTTATTCTGTACAATATAGCAAATCATATCACAATTAACACTGTCAATATAATTATCAAAAATAGCAGTAATAGAATAAATTTTCTATACTGGGCTTTCAGTATATATATATATATATATATATATATATATATGTATATATATATATATATATATATATATATATATATATGTGTGTGTGTGTGTGTATCATATACTAGATCATGAGTACTATGACAGTGTAATAATTTTACAGCCTCATATGGTCTGAAATAATGTCCAGACCCATTAAATTGTTAGAAAATCACAGCTTCATACTTATTTCTCTTGCTTGCTGAATGTCTTCTGACCTGACACCTCTTGTGTTCTTTGCTTCTAGTTGGTTTACTTACCAAGCAGAAGGTTCCTTTCAGAAGTATCCAAACACAGCACTGCCTGGCAAGCATCTCTGTTGTGCATCACTGAAGATCCATCCACTCTCAGCTCAAGTTCATGCCACGTCTGTTTTGGAAGTCAGTGTAAGCTTTATACTTTCATTTCCATGTTAGGTTGTTAAATCCACATGCAACTCTGAGGGAAGCAGTGTGATCATCTAGATACTAACTGTTCCCTCCATCCACAGCATCCACACTGAGAAGCTTTCTCACATCTCAAGACTTTATCACCTTGTTTTTCTCTCTCTCTCCCTCCCTCTCCCTCTCTCTCTCTCTCTCTCTCTCTCTCTCTCACTCTCTCCCTCACTCACTCACTCAGCTCCCAGCACACACTCAGACTGTCTTCTTTCTTGTCTTTACCTGCTCATCCTCTTTATCGCCATCAGAAACATTAACCACTGAATGATGAACTAAGTCAGGCAGTGCTCCCAAATGAGAGTTCACCTCATATGAGCTGTAACACTACCATCTTGTGGTCAGATGGCATATTGCAGCACAAGCATCATCTGTGCAGACAAATGCAGTCACAGCAAAACACACACACATTCTTTCCTTAACAGCACAGGCACAATTTGGTAATAGGAGAGGTGTTAATTTAGCTTTATTAAATCAAAAGTGGAAAGAGTACAGGGACGCCCTGACGTCACCACGCAGTTGGATTCTGGAACATAGGCATGAGCGGAAAGCTCCGAAACAAAAAACAAACTAGGTTACAATCATGGAGGAAAGAGAATTATAAACTTAATAAATGTGAAAAAGACAGTTTAATGTCTCCTTTTTTCATTCTGTCTTGCAAAGCAGACTTGAGCATATAATGAGGATCCTTTGCACACCTACAGGTTGAAGCAGAAATCATTAAGAATCAAATCGTTTTGAATTGAAAATCGATTTTGAATCGAATCGTAGCCCCAAAAATCAGAATTGAATGGAATTGTAAGATAGTCAAAGACCCCCCCCCCACCAAGCATGTTTTGAAAAAAATCTACATATACAAGTATCAGATATCATTCTTTGCAAAATATTTACTCATATCAACGAGGCCCATTTGAAACCCTTTGTAAATATCATGAACGACATCTCTATTTGCAGGAAAGTTCTGAGCTGCTTTGGCATGCAGAGGATACGTATCTTGTGCCACAGAAAGACATTTATTCTTAGGCAGTGTGGAAGTTCTTCCAGTATGTCTCTTTATAGTATAAGTTGTTTGTACACACTCCCAAGACCAGCAGGATGAACAGGGTTATAATAAATCTCAGTCAATGTGTCTTTCATAATCAAGGAATAGCATAAATGATGGTGTTTGTTGCAACTTTTTTCTTTTATTACTGCAACCTGGGAAGTTTTATGCAGTCAAATTATTTTGAGCTACATATATTAATTCTGCAAAGGAAAATTACACACACAAAAAAACAATAGACCAAAAAAAACAAAAACAAAAAAAAAGGCCCTCGCCATTAATGACTAATGCCATGCAATTCGGCAAGTGTGATGAAGTCATCTCCAACCAGAAAGTCATACTGTCCTTGTCAAATGGTTTCTGCACCTTGGATTCCAGCCTTGTCACCATCTATTTTAAACGCCTGCAGGTAGCATGTGATGGCTGCAATAGAATTGTTCCAGAATCTTTACAGAAGTGGATCAAAGTAAATTTTTTCAGAAGTGGATCAAAGTGAAACATTTACAAGCATTCTGTGTAGGTTCTCATTCATCCAGGTCATCGTAGATCGAAGTGAAGTAAAATCTGGTCAACTGGACGTAAGTTTATCTTAAAGACGTTTCACCTCTCATCCGAGAGGCTTCTTCAGTTCTTCAGTTCAGAACTGAAGAAGCCTCTCGGATGAGAGGTGAAATGTCTTTAAGATAAACTTACGTCCAGTTGACCAGATTTTACTTCACTTCGATTTACAAGCATTCAAGCATTTCCTGCTGACATTCTTTGTGTTTATGGTTTGGTAGTTTTTCTTCTATTTGTAACAAATATATTCCCAATACTTGCACAAAACCTTATTAACACCTAGTGCCTCGGCAAATAAATGCGCCTTTTTGTTTTCACAACTATGCTGGCTGTAGCCACGCCAATCGTACAGAATGGTTCTTTTCCAAGGGAAACTGTGAGAAAAAAAATTACTCCCTATATCGCCCCTTGTGGACACTTTTGTCCCATAGCCTTTCATTAAAAGAACACCTTTTGATCCCCTTGCTAAGGAGGACATGAATGCGTGGGTTTTATTAAAAAAAATGTTCGCGCAAGATGCCGCGTTTTATTTTGCGCCTGTTTTATGACGTAATGGAGTCTGTGTGTCAAATATGAGACAAATTAAGTGGAGGGACTCATAACAAGCAGGGTTTGAGATGAAGGTTGTGTTTGTACTGGCTCAGTTCAGCTCGGCTCGGCTCGGGTTGGTACAGCTCGGTACTGCTCGGTATGGGTGTGTTTCCACTATCACTGGGTGCCACATCAACATGGCTGACCTCACCGGCTGAGTGGTCCCCGGCATAATTTGTGTACGACACAACAACAACAATGGACGACATGGAGGCAACGTGTGCCAGTTGCTCGGTCAGTGTTTTTTGCTTAAACTAAAAATAAGGAACGACAGACAGACAAGGCTTCAAGTGGCGAAACAGAACACCTAAGAAAAGTATAAAAGGCTTTACCAAGTGATCAACCAGTATTCTGCCGAGGCCAAGGTGATACGAAGTAGATAAATTCACCAAAACTTTTAAAAGTAGCAATGAAAGCACAATAATGTCACTGGAGCTCATTAATGCTCCAGTATTGACAGTAACTATGGTGACCTTGCTTAATTGGTTGGTTGCTCCCTGTTTTCAACATCCACTCTGTCTTACTGCTTTTGCTGTGTATGTGTGCGTCTCTGCCTGTAGTTACGTGAAGGGTTTCAACAACAGGTCTTGGCTCAGTATCAGTAGATTTCTTTCCCTGCTGTTTCATCTGTGCGGCTATGCGTTGAAAATCTTGACTCTAGATCAGTTCATGGTAATATCTGTATTACCAAATATTTAGTGTTTTTTTTAACTTCCTTTTTTATAAGTTTAAAGTTATTTTTTCCAACAATAAAGGACAAACACGGAAACATAAAACAGAGAAAAACAAAATCATATAGAACAGACAGGTTGACAAGGTTGACATAGGCTATACATTAGAACACATGGAGTTATCATTCACACAATGAGTTACACCTTTGAGAATATGAAGTCCACTTTTCCCAGTACTTAGTAAATGATTCAACTTGTAGTCTTAGGGTAAAGATCAGTTTTCCCATACACTAATGTTGACAATGGTGATCCAGTCATTCTTTGATGGCAAATTTGTCTGCAGCCATTTCCGTGAAATGGCCCTTTTGCTTGCAGCCAAGAGCATTTTGTAAAGATAGTTGTCCTGAGCCATAAGTCCAATTGGGAATTTCCCCGAGTACAGCATGATGAAAGAAAAATCAACTTTTAAACCTAGGATTGACTAAATTTCTCCAGTAAGTTCTTGCCAATATGGTTGGATAAGTGGGCAAGCCCAGAATATATGAAAGGAAAAAAAAAAAAATCCCCTTGGGCTGGGTTGTCTCACAGCAAGACGGTTCCAGGTTGGAGCCCAGGTTTGGCTGTTCTGTGTGGAGTTTGCATGTTCTCCCTGTACCTGTGTGGGTCCTCTCCAGGTACGCTGGCTGCCGGCCATAGACCGAAGATGTGCAAGTTAGGTTAATCGGCGACTCTAAATTGTCCACAGGTGTGGCTGTGAGTGTGAATGATTGTTTGTCTCTATGTGTTGGCCCTGCGATGGACTGGCGATCTGTACAGGGTGAACCCTGCCTCTCGCCCAATGTCACATGGGATAGACTCCAGCCCCCCTGCGACACCTAGCAGGATAAGTAGAACAAAAATGGATGCAAGTTGTTTTTATGAGATAGCAAGTCATAATTTTAATATAGCAACACAATTAGTCATTTTAGATAATTATGAAATAAAAAGCCATAATTTTTAATGATAATACCTGAGAGATAGAAAGTAGATTCATTACTGTTATGATCTCATTATTTCAATTTACTTTGTCAATTATGGCTTCATATCTCATAATTATGGCTTTCTATCCCATTATGATTGACTGTAGAATATATTCCTTAAGGCCTGATGAAACTATTTTTTTATTTAGTACATCACAAACCGCATATTGCCCTCTGTAACTACATTCACACACTTTCACCAAATTGGAAATTACTACATCAACCTTTTTCAGGCACTGGAAATCTTAGAATAGGTGTTGTGTCACAATTCACCAATTAATGCCATTCTAATGGACAATGTTCAGTTTAAACAGAATGGAATGGGGGCAAGTTGGTGGTTCAAAAGAAACTTCAGTCTTTGGTTTGGTGCTCATTGAAAGTAGAGCTCCATGAGAATATTCATAGATTGTTGTATGGAAGTAAAATGAAAGTGAAATGAATAGATTAATACAATGCTTTCATTCCCTGACAAACTGTGGAAGGCGGCCAAGGGTTTATTGAATTGAGCAATTGACGTTTGTTAGAAGCGGTGGTAAGTGCACCTGAGAAATGTTTTGCTAACAAGTGAACAATAGTGAAGTTGTCATTGTACATCTGTATTTCCAGTTGAGCAGGATTGGAGGCCAAATAACACGACATCAGTGTGACATCTTCTGAGTAACAAAACACACAATTACAGATACATTTGCAAGTGTCACACCATACGACGAGATCTCATGGAGACAAAGAGAAAGCACCAATTCCATAAATAACTACTTGTGATGAAACATATACACATACACAGTTAATAAGGAAGGATTTCCGAGAATGATCCGTACACTGGACTGATGGTATCAGCTATTTTCCCAAAACTTTTCTCCCACGTTTCTATCCATGAGCTTTACAACAAACACTGTGACACATGTGACTATAGACTCCATCTTGCCATTGGTAAGTTAATGATTTTTTTTTCATGACTTTGCCCATATAAAAGCCAGTTTATGCTGGATTAAAAAAAAAAAAATCCCCTTGGGCTGGGTTGTCTCACAGCAAGACGGTTCCAGGTTGGAGCCCAGGTTTGGCTGTTCTGTGTGGAGTTTGCATGTTCTCCCTGTACCTGTGTGGGTCCTCTCCAGGTACGCTGGCTGCCGGCCATAGACCGAAGATGTGCAAGTTAGGTTAATCGGCGACTCTAAATTGTCTACAGGTGTGGCTGTGAGTGTGAATGATTGTTTGTCTCTATGTGTTGGCCCTGCGATGGACTGGCGATCTGTACAGGGTGAACCCTGCCTCTCGCCCAATGTCACATGGGATAGACTCCAGCCCCCCTGCGACACCTAGCAGGATAAGTAGAACAAAAATGGATGCAAGTTGTTTTTATGAGATAGCAAGTCATAATTTTAATATAGCAACACAATTAGTCATTTTAGATAATTATGAAATAAAAAGCCATAATTTTTAATGATAATACCTGAGAGATAGAAAGTAGATTCATTACTGTTATGATCTCATTATTTCAATTTACTTTGTCAATTATGGCTTCATATCTCATAATTATGGCTTTCTATCCCATTATGATTGACTGTAGAATATATTCCTTAAGGCCTGATGAAACTATTTTTTTATTTAGTACATCACAAACCGCATATTGCCCTCTGTAACTACATTCACACACTTTCACCAAATTGGAAATTACTACATCAACCTTTTTCAGGCACTGGAAATCTTAGAATAGGTGTTGTGTCACAATTCACCAATTAATGCCATTCTAATGGACAATGTTCAGTTTAAACAGAATGGAATGGGGGCAAGTTGGTGGTTCAAAAGAAACTTCAGTCTTTGGTTTGGTGCTCATTGAAAGTAGAGCTCCATGAGAATATTCATAGATTGTTGTATGGAAGTAAAATGAAAGTGAAATGAATAGATTAATACAATGCTTTCATTCCCTGACAAACTGTGGAAGGCGGCCAAGGGTTTATTGAATTGAGCAATTGACGTTTGTTAGAAGCGGTGGTAAGTGCACCTGAGAAATGTTTTGCTAACAAGTGAACAATAGTGAAGTTGTCATTGTACATCTGTATTTCCAGTTGAGCAGGATTGGAGGCCAAATAACACGACATCAGTGTGACATCTTCTGAGTAACAAAACACACAATTACAGATACATTTGCAAGTGTCACACCATACGACGAGATCTCATGGAGACAAAGAGAAAGCACCAATTCCATAAATAACTACTTGTGATGAAACATATACACATACACAGTTAATAAGGAAGGATTTCCGAGAATGATCCGTACACTGGACTGATGGTATCAGCTATTTTCCCAAAACTTTTCTCCCACGTTTCTATCCATGAGCTTTACAACAAACACTGTGACACATGTGACTATAGACTCCATCTTGCCATTGGTAAGTTAATGATTTTTTTTTCATGACTTTGCCCATATAAAAGCCAGTTTATGCTGGATTAAAAAAAAAAAAATCCCCTTGGGCTGGGTTGTCTCACAGCAAGACGGTTCCAGGTTGGAGCCCAGGTTTGGCTGTTCTGTGTGGAGTTTGCATGTTCTCCCTGTACCTGTGTGGGTCCTCTCCAGGTACGCTGGCTGCCGGCCATAGACCGAAGATGTGCAAGTTAGGTTAATCGGCGACTCTAAATTGTCCACAGGTGTGGCTGTGAGTGTGAATGATTGTTTGTCTCTATGTGTTGGCCCTGCGATGGACTGGCGATCTGTACAGGGTGAACCCTGCCTCTCGCCCAATGTCACATGGGATAGACTCCAGCCCCCCTGCGACACCTAGCAGGATAAGTAGAACAAAAATGGATGCAAGTTGTTTTTATGAGATAGCAAGTCATAATTTTAATATAGCAACACAATTAGTCATTTTAGATAATTATGAAATAAAAAGCCATAATTTTTAATGATAATACCTGAGAGATAGAAAGTAGATTCATTACTGTTATGATCTCATTATTTCAATTTACTTTGTCAATTATGGCTTCATATCTCATAATTATGGCTTTCTATCCCATTATGATTGACTGTAGAATATATTCCTTAAGGCCTGATGAAACTATTTTTTTATTTAGTACATCACAAATCGCACATTGCCCTCTGTAACTACATTCACACACTTTCACCAAATTGGAAATTACTACATCAACCTTTTTCAGGCACTGGAAATCTTAGAATAGGTGTTGTGTCACAATTCACCAATTAATGCCATTCTAATGGACAATGTTCAGTTTAAACAGAATGGAATGGGGGCAAGTTGGTGGTTCAAAAGAAACTTCAGTCTTTGGTTTGGTGCTCATTGAAAGTAGAGCTCCATGAGAATATTCATAGATTGTTGTATGGAAGTAAAATGAAAGTGAAATGAATAGATTAATACAATGCTTTCATTCCCTGGCAAATTCTGGAAGGCGGCCAAGGGTTTATTGAATTGAGCAATTGATGTTTATCAGAAGTGTTGGTACGTTCCCATGAGAAATGTTCTACCAACATTGTGAATTAGTTTGTATTTCCTGTTGAGCAGTATTATAATTCAAATAAGTTTGACATTGTGTTTTTCTGTAAGTTATTGATGGGTTTGACATCCTCAAAGATAGAATAGGCTGTGGAATGTTTTTTTTTTTTTTATACCTGTCCTGTTCAGCAGCTGGGACAAGCAGCATCAATGTTCCTGGTGCCTTGTTGTACTGAAGCACTTTTACTCTGCATAGGAGGAATCTGATAAACTCCTCCTATTGCCATTTATGCTTAATTTTATTAGGAATTGTATTGGTTCATTGATAAAGCTACCGGACTGAGGCTCAGGAGTGGATAGAAAGAGAGAACAGGGACAGGAAAGGGGAAGACGGGAGACGGGGGGGGACGGGACAAAATCAACAACAACAACAATAGCAGAAAAAAACAAAAACCAAACAAAAAAACAAAGAAAAAGTAACAACAACAACAAAGAGGAGTAAAGAGAAGATAAAAAAAGGAAAAAACATTGGTTGCAGAGTTTCCAGTGCAGGCTTACCATTTGGTTTAATATAATTTTTAGATAAATGTCTGAGTGTGTGATTATGGGTCAGTTGTGCGCCACATGCGTGTATGTGTGTATACGCATGTGTATGTGTGTGTGCTACGGTTTGTCTTGGATGCTGTGCATAGCTGGCTGTAGCTGATGTGGGGGGGCCAGGACATCATACCCCCTGTCCAGAATAGCAGGCAGGTCAGGACCAGGCCACCAGAGCACCCAGAAACCCCCAGGACACGGGGAGCCCCAGGCCACCCCTCCCCCCAGGAAACAGCCACAGGCCCAACCCATGCCAGGACCCGTAGGAAAGCATAGGAGCAGCAATCTCCACCCGGAAGCAACCCACAGAGAGATGGGGCAGAGAGGACCCTGGTCACGTGGGGCGGGGCGGGGCACCCCCCCCCCCCCCCCCCCCACAGCATGAGCAAAGCCCAGGGGCAGAGGGCCCCTCTGGCCCGAGACCCGACCAGAGCCCCCCAAGAGGTCCACCAGCGGCGAGGCCAACACCCACCCACACCCCACACCCAGGCAGGGCAACCACAGCCCACCACAACGACCAGGCCCACCGCCCCCGTACAGGGCTACCCCCCCCCCCCCAACCCTCAATCCCCATCCCCTGTTCTCCCCCTCCCCCGAGAGCAGGCGGGCTTCAGGCTATAGGGCACCACCAGCCAGCCAGCCAAGACCCCCCACTCCCCTGAGAGGCCCAGCCCGCCTGCCAGGGTGAGCCAAAGGCTCCAACTCACCACCAGGTGGTGATCAGTTGACAGCTCAGCTCCTCTCTTCACTCGAGTGTCCAGAACATGCGGTCGCAGGTCAAACGATACGACTATAAAATCAATCATAGACCTGCGACCTAGGATGTCCTGTTGCCATGTGCACCAGTGGGCATCCTTATGTTCGAACATGGTGTTCGTTATGGCCAAACTGCGACTTGCACAGAAGTCCAATAACTGGACACCACTCGGGTTCAGGTCGGGCCTGCCGTTCCTCCCAATCACACCCCTCCAGGTCATGCTGTCGTTGCCCATGTGAGCATTGAAGTCTCCCAATAGAACAATGGAGTCCCCAGCCGGCGCACCATCCAGTACCCTTCCCAAGGACTCAAAAAAGGGTGGGTACCCTGAACTGGTGTTCGGCGCATACGCGCAGACCACAGTCAGGACCCGTTCCCCAACCCGGAGGCGCAGGGAAGCAACACACGGTCCACGGGGGTAAACCCCAACGTACAGGCAGAGAGTCGAGGGGCAACCAAAAAGCCCACCCCCGCCCTCCACCTCTCACCCGGAGCAACTCCAGCAAAAGAGAAAGTCCAACTCCTCTCAAGGACTCGGGTTCCGGACCCAGAGCTATGTGTCGAGGTGAGGCCGACTATATCTAGCCAGTAACGCTCAACCTCTTCCACCAGCTCCAGCTCCTTCCCCACCAGAGAGGTAACGTTCCATGTCCCAAAAGCCAGCTTCCATGTCTGTGGTTCAGACAGCTGATGCACCCGCCTGGAACTGACACCCAAACCACATTGCACTGGACCCCTCCGGTTACCCCGATGAGTGGTGAGTCCAAGGGAGGACGTGCCTGTGTCTCCATTTCGGGCTGGGCCCGGCCGGGCCCCACGGACCAAGGCCCGGCCACCAGGCGCTCGCCTTCGAGCCCCCACCCCAGGCTTGGCTCCAGGGCAGGGCCCTGGTGCCCCTCCGGGCAGGGAACACACTACACTTGCTGTTTTTTCCATGAGGAGGTCTGTTGAACCGTTCTTTGTCTGGCCCTTCGCCTAGGACCAGTCTGCCTTGTGTGACCCTACCAGGGGTAAAATGCCCCCGACAGCATAGCTCCTAGGGTCACTAGGGCACTCAAACTCCTCCACCCCGGTAAGGTGACGGTTCCAGGAGGAGTGATAATTATATATTGTGAAGAAATTGCTTAACATGCTTAGGATGCCCTTATTATTCCTTTCAATTTGTCTATCATGAGTCATGTCATTGTTTTTGGGATGAGGAACTAAAAAAATTCCATCAGTTTTGCCGATACACTGGTAACTGGCCAGACAACAAATTTATGGCTCCGTGCCAAGTTTACCTGTATAAAGCCAAGTTGCAGCCCTGAAGTCTCAACAGGATCAGAGGAAAAAGAAGAAAGGAAGCACACATGAACAGGTAAAAATGTATTTTTGTAATGCTTAACATTATGAACTGTTTCAATGCAGTAGGATTGTGTTTTCATAAAAATGCTCCTGAGTATCAACTTGATTGTAGTTTTGTGTTGTAGAATTTTGATGCATTATCGGTTTTATTTTGGGTTTATTTGATTTAAACCATTCACGCACTGCAACAGCAACTTCCCGTACAGTATGATAAATGTTTTAGAACTTAATATCCGATTCAAATACTTTTTAAAATTAAAATACAATTTTACAGAACAGTTCTGACTTGTTGAGCCTTGTGAGTTTGTTTTATTTTAGTCTCAAATGTAATATCATTTCATATGTAAATCTCCACATATGGTCTGAAATGTGTTCCTCTGATTTGGTCAACAGATTTGAATTCTGAGTTACCAGAATGGCAAATCAACTCATGTTGCCTGTGCTACTTTTGGGGCTGATAGGTACGTACAGAATTCAATTCCCTTTGGTTGTGGTTTAAAACGTGCTCATGTTGGTATCTTTTAATGCCCATTGATGTTTGTGTGTTCGTAGGTGCGGTGACTCCTCAGAGTTCAGGTCGGTTGAAGCTTGAGTTTTTGGTTTTCTACTTTTATCAAGGCAGCAATACAGTCACATCCAAATCATGTTGTAAAAGTGAAATTCATGTGCACCAAGCAGACAGAGAAGTACACACTCTCAAGAAAAGTAGTTACATTATGTCATGATAGAATGGTTGATTGCTTTGTACAGTTTAATTGACTGCATAACCTGCATGACTGTTTTGATGTCATCATACATGTTGTGATCTCACTTGGTAGCTCAGGAGGTGTTCATCATAGCTCCACTTTCACCTCCCTGAGTATAACTGAGCTCCTCAGCCCATCCACAGTTCGCTGTCTTTAAGCTTTTTAACAACTGGTATGTCAACATGTCATTTCAGTACAGCCAGGATCTCACTGAGGAGTGAATAGGATTCATTTCCATTAAAGAATCCAAGTTGAACTTGAAATGTGTGAATAGGAAATCCGCCTCACCTTCCGTCCTTGACACACCCCTCATTCAACGGCTCATTAATTAATGGGTGACATCAGCTGGCTGACCAGTGTGGTGAATGACAAAGCAGTGGGAGCCGGTTTTTAATCAGAGCTGCACTCACATCCACAAAAGCACAATCTGAGGATGTTGAGGATTGGCCAGCTGACATGCAGATGCTCCCACATAGCTGGCACGGCACAGCTTGGATCAGACACAGATGAGCCCGTCATCATAACAGTTGAATAATTTATCATCTTATTTTTTGGACCAAGTACATATATATATATATATATTTTTTTTTTTTTTTTGCATCCTCTTTCACACACATTTATCCACGTATGTAACTGCAGACATGATGTGTCAAGATTTCATCATTGTCTTTGATGAGCTTTCACTAGCATCGCCTCTTGAGTGCTGCCAGTGGTTCCAAAACAGTAGAAATGAAGTTTGCTTGGAGGGTGGCACGTTTCCACTGTCGTTCCACTCTCAGCGTATGGGAACATGAACTTGAAGGGGCTTGAACCACATTTTTGTGCATACAGGGCCTTCGAACATGAGGTCCCTGATGTTCTTGCGTGTGTGTTGGGCATGTGCTGTTTTTCATTTCTAATTGTACAAGTTTCAGTATTAAATGACGAAGGAAGAAACAGCCCCAGAGACTCCTGTTTACATCGTCACTGTGTGCATAACCTTTAGAGCTCAGGGTTCTTCCTCAGCCTGCATCTCTGTACTAAATCTACAGGTCTTTTTGCGCGAGGCCCCTGGCCATTCGACACTGAGCCACATGTGCAAAGAGCGATAGAAGGGATCAGGGATCGTGAGACCTGGGCATTCGGGTCTGTTGCTCTGGATCTTTTGCTTATTGCCCCTTAAAAATGCCTAAAAAATATAGGCCCACATATAATAAACTGCCCAATGAAAATCACCATGGCCAGCAGCCACAATTGCAACATTGTTACTAACCCTGACCTGACCTGGCTTTCCTTGTGGAGTCTGAATAATTTGTTGCAAATTCAACACCAACGTTCAGTTGTTTCCCCCTCTGTCACTCACTGATATTACTAGAGTCTGTCTACAGTTTAAGCAGCGTTCAGTGGTTAGTTAATATGGATATACGGCTTTTTGGGGGGCAGTGTAAGAGGTGGAGAGTGAGACATCATCTCCCCCAACTTCAGATAATACGTCCATCAGCTCAGATTCATGCGAAAAGCAGCCAGCTCTAGCTCCAACGTAATGGTCTGTTAGCTCGAGTTAGTAGCCAGTCTCTGCACCTCGCTCGCTTTAAGACACTTGGTTTGGAAAACTAGAGAATCTTACTTACGGCTCTGTAGGTTCAAATCACGTTCTTCATAAATATTCGTTATCCATGAACTTGTTCCATAAAGTCTACAAGATGAAAAATTACTGTAAGGAACGTTTTAGGTGTAGAGGGAAATTGGCTTCATTTTGTTAATATTACGATTGGGACCCAAACAATTGGCCTTCTTTTGTTCTCAAACTATGGTCAAATGGTATCTTCAACAGCCCAATTTTCAAATTTTCCCAGGGGAGAAACCCCCGGCCCCCAGTGAAAATAAAGATTTGATCTGCAGGGCTAAAATCTTAGATGTCTTGCAGTCTTAACAATGCCCCTGGTTGTGTCATTTTTGTAGGAAATGAGCTTTTTTCCCATGAATCTAATCAAACGCATTTCATCACAAATCACTTCTGTATGTTTGCAACCTCTTGTCTCCAACCATGGAATGGCTCAGTCCTAAGGATTCTGTTCCAGGTCAAAATGGAAGGCCCTTCCTCTTATCTTTGTGTTGTTTAACTTTTGATTCTTTTGTTACTTTAGGACCCCTCTACCCAATTAATGGAACAACAATCTCTTATGGATTCTGGTGGGGTTCTCCTGCAATCTCCCTGGAACAGCCTTTTGTTTATTTTGGACGGTCGTATAATCAGATATATGTGAGTACATTTCTATTGTATCAACTCAGCAAAATACATTATATTGTATATTTTGTGACATAAAAGATGCAATTTTTTTTTTTTGGATTCAAAACACAGAACTGTGTGTTAATTTTTTTTTCTTTTCTAAGGTGGTAGGGAATGGACATCTGACATTTGTTTCACCATCGCACATGTCCATAACTCAGAAGATCCCAGCACGTGGATCCAGAGACATCATAGCGCCATACTGGACAGATTTCCATTACAACACAAATCGTGTAGCTTCTTACAACCAATACACCAATGGCAGTGTTCTCCAACAAGCTACAAGTGACATTCAAGAGTACTTCCCAGAGTTGAACTTTACTGCCAGCTGGGTCTTTGTTGCAACATGGTATGAGGTACCAGACAATGAAACCACTGAAACAGTAAGTCATCTTGTTTAAAATTGTGAAAAACATTAAACGTGTGTTTGCATTCATACAGTGTTCCTTTTTATAGAACCACCTGAAACAATATTTGATATTATATTTCTTTCAGGAAACAACTGTGCAGGCAGTGTTGATCTCTGGTGGCCAGGACTCGTTTGTACTGATGAACTATGGGACAATAGCTTCAACAAGTCAAACAGTTGAGGTGAGAGCAATGAGAATATATGCTACACACAACAAAATACAGGGTTTTTTTTTGTTTTTTTTTTCAAAAGTTATCATGGGGTGTTTGGCCTAATTGCATCTCTCTGACATGACTTTCCAGGCTGGATATGACACAATTGGTTCCACCCACTACTTCTCAATCCCTGGATCATTCTCTGACACTGCAACAGGAAGTAACTCTACTTTCCGCTTGAGTAGCAATGTGAATGTACCTGGACGCTGGGCCTTCCAGGTAAATGATGGACCACTCGGATCAACTCATGATGGTATGTTAAGACCACAGGATGCACTGTCATCATGATGGATACTGACATCTGTGCTTGTTGCTGACATCGTGAATCATATTGATTGATATCAGCTATTTTCCAGTCATCCCAAAAAGAGTCGTTTAAAACGTTTTTGATGGCTGCTGTAACCCTGGCACCCAGGACAGACTGAACATTGCAAACACTTCGATATGGCACCAATTTATATTTCTGCTGGTGGGAGCTCACGATGCTTGCATGACTCATTGCTATTTTGAAACCCGCACACATTTGTCTCACAGCAAAACGCACATTAGATCAATTAACAGCAGCAGCCACAGTGAACACACATGTATGCTCTTTCCTCCACATGTGCACCAACACACGCTCTTTCACAAACACTCAGTCTTCACACTGGTGATGCATATGAAGAGTTAATGCCGATGTAACCTAACGTAAAAGGATCCGATGAAAATAAAGGGGAAAAAAATCGTTGACGTTGTAGGGTTCTCACTGGAAGACAGTGTTGGTGGATATTTGGGGTATTTTTAGAAGGAATTTATCCATTTTTGTTGGTTAAATCAACCACTATGCTAGTTTATCAGCAAGTTGCTGTCCAGCCTTTTTGACAATTTATCTGACATTACAATGAAATGTGTTGATCGGTAGCGGGGGAGTAGCAAATCAATGACAAGGGGAGGATGCCTGGCACACGTGGGCGCTGGGGAATCACCATCGGTCCGCTGATCCTGAAGCACATGCGGAATCGGCACCCATAGTAGCAATTATGTGAAAACAAAACAAAACATTTTCGTCAGATCTTCACCAGTGATTTTATGAAAACTGTCGGAAAATTCCTTAGCACAAACAATAGTATTTAAAGTGACATTGTCACAGTGTTTGCCTTAACAGCCTCTGAGTAAAAGTAGGGACCAGGAGAGACCTGCAGCTTTTCTACTGACTCCCCCGTGTGACTTTTCAGGATTTTCCACAAATAACAAGTCCATATTTTTCCCAATTGACCTTCGTGTCATCACATTTGACCCCACAATAAAATACATATACCTTGCTATCTTGGTATGCAGAGAACTAAAACATCAAGCCAGTAGGACCTATGGTTTTGATAAGAGCCTGTTGCCCAAGCTCATTCAGCTGCACCCCGAACATTAGCATTCGTACATGATAGCATGAGCATGGAAATGTTTTTGTGTTCTTTTTTCATTTGGACACCTGGGTCATGACCAGTAGCATGCTAATGCTACCTTGGGGTTTTCAATATTTGACCCCTTAAGTATGACCTAACACCCAGACCACTAGCATTAGCTTTTTTTTCTCATGTACCGGTGCTCCTCCTGATATATGCAAATGAATTGTGCTGCAAATTTAGTGAAATGTATTCTTCCCCTTTTGAGTGACACGTTTTTCCAAGTCCAATTACCTGTTTGCATACAGTGGTGATTGTGTCTCCTTTGCGATTAGTTCAGTGTCTCATGACTCAGACGGCTTAGTTCAACCAAAAATGTATGAGGCTACAAAGACTGCAAGTGTTCAAGGTTTTTGTTTTCAAGTCTGTAATTGTGCCTCAAAAACTGGATGCATGCACTGAGACACAGGTCCATTCAACATTTCCACAGGAGATTCTTGTTTCTAGTTTGTATGCTCTTACTTTATCTTTACAATTGCTGTCCATTCAGAGGGTGACCAGACAAGCCTGTGTGTTTTGAAATGTTGTCTTTCCTGAAAGGTCAATGTGCTTTCGCCTTCAGAATCACAGTAATTTAGTTCACACGATCCAAAGAACACAACACCAAAGAATACACAACATGGGACAAAACATTCTGTTTTGTGAAATGGGTTTTCTGAAATGTCATAAGATTTCAGATTAAAGAGGGTGGGACAAAAACTTGTTGTAAATGGACAGAGACCCTGGCGACCCTCTGATAAAATGGCCCTCTTGAAGCTACCAGTCAAAGAGTAGCCTCCTCAGTCCAAATTCCTTAAGGCCCGATTGAAGGGTCCCAAGGTATTGTCATGTACTCTACTGTATGCTCATTGTTAAAGTATTCCCTGATGATTTCACTCTCCTCTTCAGTATTGAATTTTCATTCAACTTATTCAATTCTTTTTTGTGTTGTTTTCTTATTTTCAGAACCTCTGTACCAAATTGTTGGAACACCACTCTATCGTGAACTCAATGGATATTCCTCTTCAGTTTTCTTGGAACAGCCTCTTGTTTGTTTTGGACGATCATATAATCAGATATATGTATGTGTGTATGTATATGTAAAAAAAAAAAAAAAGATATATGTATGTAAATTTGTTTTGTGTTTTTTATTTTGGTAAAACTGCAGTGTGTTTTGAGCACATTGATGTACACATGCCAAAACAAATGAAATGAGTAGAGATTTTATGTTTCAAATTACTGTGAAATGTTTTTTTTTTTCCTCCAGGTGAACAATGGATATCTGAGCTTTGATCCATCATGGTACTGGTCCACACCTCAGATGATCCCAGCACATGGCCCCAGAGACATCATAGCTCCATTCTTGACCTATTTTGACTACAGTGTCAGTGGTGTAGTTTTCTTCAACCAATACACCAGTGGCAGTGTTCTCCAACAAGCTACAAGGGACATTCAAGAGTACTTCCCAGAGTTGAACTTTACTGCCAGCTGGGTCTTTGTTGCAACATGGTATGTGGTACCATACTATCCAACCAATGAAACAGTAAGTCAGCTTATTTAAAACAAGGAAATGCAAACATTTCATACGGTGCTCTTTATTTTATCATTCTGGAAACATTACTAAATTCACTCTAAAAGCACAAATATTTATTTCAGCTCACAACTGTGCAAGCAGTTTTGATCTCCGGTGGTCAGTACTCATTTGTAATGATGAACTATGGATCAGTAGCCTCAACAACTGAAAATGTTCAGGTAAGAGCCATTAAAAGTGTATCCTAATCACAACAAATACAAATTTTGTTGGGAGTTGTTTGGACTTGTCTGAATCTGAATGCACTTACATACAAATAATTCCCAAGCAGCTGTAAGGGGGCCCTTGCACTCAAACCTGTTGGCATGTGTTGCAGCTCAGTAGATCACGTTAGTCTGCTTGTCACCTGAGCAGATTAAGGTGTCATTAAAGTTACTTCCTGTTTTCACCAGGCGGCGCTAGAGCAGACATGGTTACTAAATAGTATGTTGTTGTACATCAAATTTGTACTGTGTTGTCTTCACTTGATGTCAACCAGACGATGTTTGTTACTTCTGACCTATTTCCTTTAATCACCGGGTGGAGCTATGACTAATGGTAAATACTGACCTATGAATGTCTTCAGGCTGGGATGTTTATCCAAGGGGAAATTTGAAACGGATCAAACCATGCGGGAAAGGGTTGTCACAGTTTTGCAATGTTATAGTTCCAGGAGGTCTCATGAGTCAGAATCAGATAAAGCTCCTCTAAGGACAGTATGAAATGTGAAAAGTCTGAAAATGACAAAAAAAATTACAGACAGAATTCAATACTGCAGACTTCCAGTTTTGTAAAGGTCATGGAGTCGAGGGACATGTTTATAGGTCTTATTATACATGGCAACCTCAGCAAGGAATTTCAGTCCACCGCCTTCCCAGCCACTTCCATCAGCTCTTCCGGGGTATCCTGAGGCGTTCCCAGGCCATCCTGAGAGATGTAATACCTCCAGCGCGTCCTGGGTCGCCCCAGAGGCCTCCTCCCAGTTGGACATACCTAGAAAACCTTCTGAGGGAGGCGTGCAGAAAGTATCATCACCAGATGCCTGAACCACCTCAACTGACTCCTCAATACGGAAGAGCAGCAGCTCTACGCTTTGTCTCTCCCACGGAAGAAACTCATTTGGGCCGCTTGTATTTGCGATCTCATTCTTTCGGTCATTACCCTGAGGTCATGACCATAGGTGAGTGTTGGAACGTAGGTTGAAGGTATCTCAAGAGCTTCCCCTTTTGGCTAAGCTCCCGCTTTGATAACTTGACTCAACATGGTTAAACCAGTCCATTGTGGCAAAGTTTCATGTGTGGATTGGTGAAACATCAGAATTTGCCATCTCATGTCTACATAGTGTGTAACAACCAGGAAGCTTAGCAATTTAACATCAGTGAGGTCTGCTGTATACGGTGACCAAATTGGAAGAGATTTGGATGAAGCTCCTCGCAGGGTTTCACCCTGTGTTCTATAGACAAGGCTGTCAGGCTTGATTTGCCCCCCCTGCTTAAGCAGAGCTGGTCTGAATTCATTTTTTTTTTCCAGCACCTGGAAGCTATGCCTCAAACCACTCCCAACTAGTGTCATAACTTTCCGTGACAACCTCGACACATTGTGTCAAATAAAAATGGCTGAAATCCTCTTGATTTGGCATCTAAAGCCCTTTTCACACTTGCACAAAAGTTGTTTTTGTCCCCAAATTGCTGGGGTGCCTGTTGTGTTCACACTGAGTGACCGGAGCTAGAGGGGAATATCGCCATGCCAGTATACCCTCTGCAGCCGTAGTCTTTTTGCCGGAGTGAGTTTGAGCTGAGCAGTCCGCCCACTCCGACACGGAGTTTGGCGTATGGTGTTGACGTACCCTATCCAGCAGAACTTTAGACAGCACAGGGAAACACTGACAACACCAATGCACAAGGGAGAAACATGATAAACTTCACCTGCAAGTTCCAAGTTCAAGATACATCCAAGATTTTGGAAGATGACCAACTGGGGAGATAGTGTTGCCAGATACGGCTCCATGGGAGAGACTTCAGCTTGCGTTCACAATATACAGTATATCCGGCCAAAAAGCTGGATACTCCACGACAGATATTTGTAGGTCTTTGAGCCTGAAAATGAAAGAAGTGTGCCTTGTAGGTTTCATCAGGTTACACAAATCTAAGTTTCATGCATGTGAGTTTTTCTGGAATCTTTAATATTTTCCCCAGGCCTGATTTTTTTTTTTTTTTTTTGTGTGAATTTTTGAGCATGTTGAAGCCCTCAAAATACGATTCATTTAGAAAGACAGGAATATTAATTCCTTGCAAATCAATATGGCTCTTGCATTGTTGAGTAATGGCTCTAATGATCATAACAGGTCTAATTGTATCTGTCTTACATGACTTTCCAGGCTGGTTATGACACAATTGGTTCCACCCACTACTTCTCAATCCCTGGATCATTCTCTGACACTGCAACAGGAAGTAACTCTACTTTCCGCTTGAGCAGCAATGTGAATGTACCTGGACGCTGGGCCTTCCAGATAAACGATGGACCACTGGGATCTACTTATATTGGTATGTTCAGACCACAGGATGAATATATACAGTATATATATATATATGTATATATATGTGTGTATATATATATATACATACGTGTATAGATATAGGTCTGTGTGTATCTATCTCTCATTGGCAGAGGTGATAATTATTTTAATATTCCAAGTAATTTGTTGTCCATATCATAAGATTATGTATTGATTTTACTTTTAATGGTTTCTTGCATTTATTTGTGTTATCTTTCTTTATGTGTTTATGTTCATTGTTTCAAATTTAGAGGTTGACCGGAAAGCTCCTGTGTCGTTTGTGTGGTTTTGTCTCTTGTTTTGATTTATTCCTCCAGCACATTTTCCTTTGAAATAAACTGAACTAAATTATACTAAGAATCCTTTTCTGGAAAAATGAAGGTCAGGATTGAAGTCCCATTCTGCTTATTTGTTTTTCTCTTTATTTACCTTTTTTCTGCCCTCTTCAGAACCCCTCTATCCAGTTATGGGTGAACCCAGTTATCGTCCACTCAATGGATATTCATCTCCAATTGCCTTGGAACAGCCTTTTGGGGTTTTTGGACGATCGTATCACCAAATATACGTATGTTAATTTGTTTTGTACTATGTTGACAAAATCCATGTTATGGTATGATTTTGATCAAGAGGAACTTCATTTTACATGTTGTAGGACACAATATTTTACATTACAAAATCACTAAGAACTTTTTTTTTTCAGGTGAACCACAATGGACATCTTACGTTTATGCCATCATTGCACACGACCACACCTCGTATGTTCCCAGCACATGGATACAAAGACATCATTGCTCCATTCTGGACAGATTTAGATGATGCGAGAGGTGTGGTTCTCTACAACCAATACACCAGTGGCAGTGTTCTCCAACAAGCTACAAGTGACATTCAGGAGTACTTCCCAGAGTTGAACTTTACTGCCAGCTGGGTCTTTGTTGCAACATGGTATGAGGTACCAGACGATGAAACCACTGGAACAGTAAGTCAACTTGTTTAAATTGTGAAACACATGAAAAAACATGTTATTCATACAGTGGTATTTTTATATTACCAGACGATGAAACCACAGAAATAGTTAAGTCAACTTTGAAATTAGTGCATACATTATACAGTGTGCATGGTTTTGTACTGTATGTTATCGTTAACATTAAGGTAGAAACCTAAAAACTCTTTTTTTCAGGAAACAACTGTGCAGGCAGTGTTGATCTCTGGTGGCCAGGACTCGTTTGTACTGATGAACTATGGGACAATCGCCTCAACAGATCACACTGTGCAGGTCAGAGCCATTAAAACTATCAGCCATACACAAATTCATTCAACACAGGATGAGATGGTATTACTGTCCATTGTGCCATTAGATGTTAAGTCACATGAGTTGCCCTGATGAGTGGTGTGGGGGTTGTGTCAACGTAAATTTTAGGACATATCATCAGTAGTGTTCCTTTTTGAGTCGGGGTGTTTCAGCCTTTCAACACTAGACACCTTCATCAAAGGTGGCCAGCTACAGGGTGATCAATCCTGAGCTTGTGTCCCATGCCCAATCACAAGCCCACGGGACTATGCATGGCAGGGGCGCCCACTCCCCTGAGTCAGGCCTAGAGCTGACTGCATACCTTGCTCCTTCTCCTCTTGGGTGGGAGAAGGGGTGATGGGGATGTAAATACTGTTGCTATACCTTGTTAAAATTTGAATGCAGTGATATACAAAGCAAAATAATTACAGGCCTAATTTTATCTGTTTGACATGACTTTCCAGGCTGGATATGACACAATCGGTTCCACCCACTACTTCTCAATCCCTGGATCATTCTCTGACACTGCAACAGGAAGTAACTCTACTTTCCTCTGGAGCAGCAATGTGAATGTACCTGGACGCTGGGCCTTCCAGGTAGACAATGGATCACTAAGTTCACCTTTCAATGGTATGTAAATATGCTGGATTAATTGATCATTTTAGACAAATAATGTTTGAGTAACTCTCTCCTTTGATATCTAATTGTTGTTGACAGATTATATGTCAATATATCTGTTTATCTATAATAAGTAAAAAAGTCCCTCTGAATCTGCCTTCATGTCAAGATTTGTTCTTCCCTTGATCTGTAGTTGAATTCCGAGCACAGTGATGCAGAGGCAAAGTAGGGAGTTGTATTCCCAAAAGACAAATTTTAGGCAATAACCAACCCATTGACACCTCGCTGTGTCGTTAGCCAGGTTCATGAAGTACTGTATACACCTGTCTTAAAGTCTGATAGCAGGAAGTGACAGGTGACTTTTTGTCATGCTTCTATTTCCTATCAGTATCGTGATTACTTGTTTCCTGAGATGTAAATGTCAGTCATCCAGGTCATGGTTTCTCTTTCAGTACTACAACACAGCACTTAAAAGCTGTTAATTGATGATTTTCAATTTGTGGATCTCTGAAAGTCTCTGAATTAGTTTGTGTTCTACTGTCTCTTGCTTGTTGTGTTGCTTCAGGCTACATCATAAGTAGCTATTATCCCACAGAGTTGAACACTGACCACCCAGTGGTAGAATTCGACAAGTCAATTTCCCATTAATGCTCTCCACCTACATTTCAGCAAATCCTCTATTTGAAGAGTTTTAAAGCTGAGCCCAAGTTATGCAGAAAACAGATGAATTGTAATCTGAAGACTAGCAATGATAAATTTCCTGGGAAATTTTGAATGGGTCTGCATGTCACTGTGCGCATCCAGTGTGTGTGGCACAGTCACAGGCCAATGGCAGAAATGGGTCCAACTTAAACTTTTTGCAGTTATCTTACTACACTACACTACACTACACTTCACTACATATCATCATCTGACATTTCTCATCATCAGGGGAAATTATGTTACTATCACGGTTCCCTGAGTGATATTCACTCTTTAAAAAGAACCACACTCACAGCACAGCCTTGTGCTCACCCTGCAAAATTTACTAGTCTAAGCTGCTAAGGAACTTGATGTTTGTCTTAAAATGATTCTTTTTTCAGTGATGTTAAAGGTTACATGTGTTTAAGTTTATGAAAACCAAAAATCAATGACTTGAAATGTCTCCGTTTTATTTTAATAGTTTACTAAACTCCAACCTTAATTTTCAGGTTGTAAAAGAGGGTCAGTATAAAATTGTCTCTCTATTAATGTTTTTATGTGTCTCTTTGTGGTCTTTTATTTTAGGCCCCTTCTATCCAACTATTGGAGAAATAAATCATCGTGAACTCCATGAAAGTTCTCTTCCCATTTCCTTGGCACAGCCTTTTGTCTACTTTGGACGGTCATATAATGAGATATTTGTAAGTGAATTTGCTTTGTGTTTTAAAGATGCAATTTGGAAACAGCCCTTACCTGCTCCAGCTTTACAGGAGGCAGTATTGTACCCAATTTTGATGCACACCCAATGTAGAGTCAATGGAGCGCCTGTGCAAGAGCATCATCTTGTCTGTATCTGTCAAATCTCGTACAGAGGAAATTTATCAGGAGGTCTATACAAGTGCTAAAAACAGTGAATAAGTTCAACAGACAACAGAACAAGGCTTTGCTAGATTTGAGCAAGACTGAAACGCCGACTTAGTCCAAGCAAGACTGCTAATGTTGTGTCCCTGTCCTCACAAGAGATCTCAGTCCAACTTCACGTTTCAGCGCAACATAGCTCTTTCTTACCACTGCTGAAGCAACAACAATCAGTGACTACCATTGTGACTGTCACATCAGGCCATCTGAAAAGATTATCTCCAAAAGTTACAGTTTATTTTGTCATTCTATAAATTTAAAATATATTACAAGAAACAGCCACCATATTTAATTACCAATACAAAAGAAATGGACCACTTAAGACTTCGTGTTTTTCTTCATGTCCTCTTGCTTCATTTCGTGTCACTCCTCTTCTTGGCTTCCTTCCAGGGAGTTTGGACTCCCGATCTGATAAAGGCTGTTTTCCCTGAGCCTCATCCACTATTTTACATGACAAACATATAATCACAATCTCTTAAAGTACTGAGTAGCTTGTAGCCCCCTCCTGCTTGTTGCAGAATGCCAGAGGCTAAAATCACTCCAGGCAGAGAGTGAGTCTCGTGGCAGAATATGTATGACAAAGTACAGGCTGTACCTGAGTGTGAAGCAGTGTATTTCTGCAAAGCCATAAATGGGTAACTTAAGTTTGATACTGATGCTGTTTCTTTTCTGTTGATGGGGATGGTTCTTTTTTTAAATTCTTTTAAATTAAATTTCTTCCAGTCTTCACAAATTTTGTCTTTGAATATATGGAATGGTATGTTTTCTAAAGTAGACCTGCAATGCATCTATTGTATGCAAAGACAAGTAAATATTCTTTGATGTGTTGTGATTCAAAATACTGAGAAGTGCTTTTTGCCCAGGTCAACATCAATGGACATCTGAGCTTTGATGCACCATTGAACATGACCACACCTCAGATGTTCCCCACAGATGGATCCAAAGACATCATTGCTCCATTCTGGACAGATTTAAACAGCATACATGGTGCAGTTTTCGACAACCAATACACCAATGGCAGTGTTCTCCAACAAGCTACAAGTGACATTCAAGAGTACTTCCCAGAGTTGAACTTTACTGCCAGCTGGGTGTTTGTTGCAACATGGTATGTGGTACCATACTATCCAACCAATGAAAGAGTAAGTAATCTTGTTGTAAACACACATTAAATAAACCTGTTTGTTTTCATAGAGTTAACCTCATTATATTCACTCTAAAAGCCTGAGTATTTTTTTCAGGAAACAACTGTGCAGGCAGTGTTGATCTCTGGTGGCCAGGACTCGTTTGTACTGATGAACTTTGGGACAATAGCTTCAACAAATCAAACAGTTCAGGTGAGAGACATTGAAACTATATGCCATGTAGAATAAAATGAATTTTGCCTTGTTGATATCTGAGTGCTGTAATATACAAATGAAAATACGAATGATTTGAAAATACTTTTCTCTGTCTGACATGACTGTCCAGGCTGGATATGACACAATCGGTTCCAGCCACTACTTCTCAATCCCTGGATCATTCTCTGACACTGCAACAGGAAGTAACTCTACTTTCCGCTTGAGCAGCAACGTGAATGTACCTGGACGCTGGGCCTTCCGGATAAATGATGGATCTCTCAGCTGTACTTTCACTGGTATGTTAAGACCACAGGATACACTTGGGTTCTTTAAAAAAGACACACTATTGTACAGTCACTCCATTCCTTAGATATTTTTGCTTATAAATGAATATACGATGATGTTTATCGGCTCATTTCTTGCCAACTCAAATTTTCAAAGTTCATCTGTTTAAAAGAATTTGGTGTTGTCATGTTGACAACATGATGTCACGTAGTCCTGACTGACCACTGCACACACAAAAACATTGTAGGAACAAGGTGAATCGAGGGAAGAAAAACAATGCACATCAGATAAAATAGGATTTTCATCTCATTGAAGACGAGCATTGCACTTAAGAAAACAAATATAATTGAAATTAAAGCTGCAAGCAGCGTTGTTAGGGCCTGAGCCCCCGTGCGGCCGTAGGCCGCGTCCTTGACACTGGCCCGAATCCAATGGTGTAATCGGCAAATCCCTAGGCCTTGTAGTTTAGGAGATACGAGCCTCAGTGCGCTGCACAGTGTGACTGCAGAGCTGAGAGCCGGCCCTTTAAGAGCCCCTCCCTTCTCTGCTCGCTCTCTGCCATCTCTGTCAGAGCTGAGAGCAGAGTTGAGAGCAGAGCTGCCAGCTGGCCCTTTAAGAACCCCTCCCCCGCTGCACTGTGTCTGATCTGTGCTAGAGTGGAGAGAGTGGAGGATTAAGAGAAATGTTGTGTGTAAAAGCTGAATAAGTCAGCATACGTTGGTCAAAAGTCACACAAAATACCATATTTTTGTAGGGATTTTTGTCAGGAATACAGTGGTGTGTTTTTAAAAGCTGTGGAATGTATGGTGTAGATGTGAGAAGCATTTGTTTGAGAGTATGTACCCTGAGAGGACACGCTCTCCCCATAGACTTCCATTGTAAGGCGAAAAGTGTCTCCCCCACTTTGACGGCTCATAAAATCCAAACCGAGTGCGTAGTATATTAACCTTGAACAACTTTTAATCAGCACAGTTGGGAGAGTAATGTGTGAAAGTTTGGAAGCCCTGGCATTTACGGTTTAGGAGGAGATAGATTTTGTTCGGGGCGCAAAATTGTCCAAAATTAGACATTCGTGTCCAAATTGTGGACATCCTGTTACAGTTAGGTCAGGGGTGTGAGTGTATGATTTATCCGTCTTGATGAGACGAGTTCAATGGTGTTTGTCCCATGTCTGTAGGACATTCCTACAGTCTGTGGCGTGGTTTTTTGTGTATGTAGGTGGCGCTATTGAGTAGAGCGCCTCTTTTTTTTAATTATCGAATTTTTCGCCGCACCCGATGTGCTTACCAAATTTGGTGAGTTTTCATGCATGTTTAGGGGGTCAAATTTACTTTTTAATTGGCGAGTGTGACTTCGAAACATAATAGGGTCTTCGCCAGGGACTGGCTCAGGCCCGAAAGATTCTGGTCATCAGAAGAGAACTCTGTAGAGCAGACACGTCTGCCATCGCCAATGTGAAGGAATGCTTTGCTTTGCTATGATAAATGTGTTTGCTACAAACACTTCATAGGTTTATTCTCTGCCCAACTTTACTCATTCGGTTAAATTAGTGAGAATCAGCCTGATAGTTTCATCATAATCCTGCTTGATATTTTACAAACAGATACAGGTGAAAACATAACCTTCCTGATGGAGGTGGTAATACTTTCAATAGTACAAGTTCAACTGTGTTTGTTGGTTCAAACATGGATGTCAAAGGTTACATACAGTGGACTGCTATGGATAACTCTGTTCATTTCCAGAATACTGGCAAAGTTCAAGATGGATGGTCATTCTATTTATTCTTTGTTTGTTTTTAGAAAACCTCTACCCAATTAATGGTGAGACAAGCTCTCGTCATCTCGATGGAAGCTCTCCTCCAGTTGCCCTGGAACAGCCTTTTGTTTATTTTGGACGGTCATATGATCAGATATATGTATGTAAAGTTGTATTTTATTTTATTGTGACTTTCAATGTTGAAGACTTGGAAGAGCATGTGTAATGAAAGAGAAGATTTTTATTGTTCATATTGTCTGCCAAATCACATGAAATGTAATATTTTAGTAACTGAATATTGACAACAACTTTTCCAGGTCAACCACAATGGACATCTGACATTTGATGCATCATATTACCAGTACATACCTTACATGTTCCCAGCACATGAATCCAGAGACATCATTGCTCCATTCTGGACAGATTTAGACCACAGAGAAAATGGTGTGGTTTTCTTCAACCAATACACCAGTGGCTGTGTTCTCCAACAAGCTACAAGTGACATTCAAGAGTACTTCCCAGAGTTGAACTTCAATGCCAGCTGGGTCTTTATTGCAACATGGTATGAGGTGGCATACTTCCTTACCACTGGAACAGTAAGTCAACCTGGATTTTACAGTGAAATGCATAAAATGTTTTCATACAGGATTATTCCTATATTACTGTAGAAACATATTCACACTTAATCCCTGAGTATTTCTTTCAGCAAACAACTGTACAAGCAGTATTGATCTCTGGTGGCCAGTACTCATTTGTAGTGATGAACTATGGGACAATTGCCTCAACATATCACACTGTTCAGGTAAGAACCATTAAAGCTAATAAGCCAAACACAACAAATTAAAATTTTTTAGTGATTTTTCTATTCCTTGTGTAAGTAACCATCATAATTGAGTTTTTCTGTTTTTCTTTAACATCTAGGCTGGATATGACACAATTAATTCCACCAACCATTTCTCAATCCCTGGATCATTCTCAGGTACTGCAACAGGAAGTAACTCTGCTTTCCGCTTGAATAGCAATGTCAATGTACCTGGACGCTGGGCCTTCCGGGTTGATGATGGGCCACTAGGCTGCACCTTCAATGGTATGTTACCCAGATAGCAGTCACATTTGGGCCTCGTTTTGGCCACGTTTGGCATTTCTGGCTCTGATGTGGGCCAAATTTGGGCTGAACTTTAATGACATTAATTGTTATCTGGGGAAGACCACAGGATGAACCGTAATCTTTTTCGATACTTAATTTTACAGTCACTTCATTCCTTTGATATCGAAGTTTGTTGCTTCAATAATAAATTATTTTACATATGATTTTCACCAAATTAGGTCTCACACCAAAACTTAAAAGGATTCATCTGTGAATGGCTTTAATGTTCACTTGGTGATTATTTGCTTTCATCCTTTTCAAGGTGAACCTGTGCAGCAGGGCGACTCATTCTGGAGTGACAGTTCCTGTGCACAGATGTGCACTTGCACATCAGCAGGCCTGCAGTGCCACAGTCAGCCCTGCTCATTTTCACAGATATGCCGTCCTGCTGCCTTTCAATTTTCCTGCCAGACGGTGCAGAGACAAACGTGCACCATAAGTGGTGATCCACACTACTATACCTTTGATGGCACTGTGTTTCACTTCCAGGGGACTTGCACATATGTTCTCTCAGAACAATGTGGTCTTGAGCTGCCCTATTTTAGAGTAGAGGGCACAAATGAGAACAGAGGCAGCACTCATGTCTCTTGGACACGACTGGTGAAAGTTCTTGTCAATGATGAATCAATTGAACTGGTCAAAGGACATCATGGAGAAGCAAAGGTTAGCAATAAAGAATCTTTTCTCTTTGTAATGTGATTAGAAATTTAATTCAATGTGATCAGAAATAGGCCTGTACTTCGACTGACATATTTGCTGCTGTGTTTGCAGGTCAATGGAAGCTTTGTGGCCACTCCACTCTCTCTTAGCAATGGAACCATCCAGGTTTATGAGTCAGGTTTTTCTGTAGTTGTCAGTACTGACTTTGGCTTGGAGGTATCATATGATGCTAACCATTATGTCAGGATCAGTTTACCCTACACTTACCAGAATGCAACATGTGGCCTTTGTGGAAACTTCAACAATCACCCTGAAGATGATTTTCTAACCCGGCACGGCGAGATTGTTACCTCTGATGTGGTTTTTGCCAACAGTTGGGAAGTATCAGGGGAGAACGATGGTGGTTGTGGGGTCCAGTGTGAAGGTCTGGATTGTGCCTCCTGCACTGCCGACCAGACAGCTTTGTACAGCAATGCTGACCATTGTGGAATACTTCAGAACAGCTCTGGAGCTTTTGCTGCTTGCCATTTGCAGCTTCCACCACAAAACTTTGTGGAGAATTGTGTGTATGACTTGTGTGTAGGAGGAGGGTACCAGCCCATTCTGTGCCAAGCTCTATATGTGTATGCACATCAGTGTCAACAGAAGGGTGTACAGCTCCCAAGCTGGAGGAGACAAGGCTTCTGTGGTACATCTGCTCGTCTTTCAAATGTATTTCAAATTATTTTTGTGAATTTAATGTGCATCATGTCAAAATGACCATTTTGTTTTCCAGAAATCTCCTGTCCTTCCAACAGCCACTATGAACCTCAAGGCTCTGGATGTCCGGCTACCTGTGTGAATCCCAATTCCACCCACAACTGCCCTCTTCCCCCCAAAGAGAGTTGTGTCTGTGATTCAGGGTACATCCTTAGTGCTGGGGTCTGCGTCCCTCATGCTGAATGTGGCTGTAGCTTTGAGGGGCGCTACTATCGTTCAGGAGAAACTGTAATACCAGACCAGGACTGTGGGAGACGTTGTACCTGCAGTTCTGGTTCCATGACCTGCCATCGCTATGGTTGTGGCCCTCTTGAATCATGCAGTGTGGAAGAGGGACAAAGAGGATGCAGACCAAACAGCTATGAAACATGCTGGATAAGGGGCCCAGGATATTATCATACTTTTGATGGTGTGACATACCACTACCCTGGGGCATGTCGATTGACCCTTGCCAAAGTGATGGGATTGTCAAGCCACCCCCACTTCATGGTGGCAGCAGAGAAAGTACCCAGAGGCCACCAGGGCTTTTCCAGGGTGCTGAAGTTTGAGGCAGAAGGCACACATGTCTCCATTGAGATGACCGGTACCAGCAAAGTTAAGGTAAGGACCTAGATTACCTTCAAAGGAAGATCATTTGAAAAGTTTTCACACATTGTTTTGGTTGGGTCTGAATCAGTTGCTGAGTTTCTGACTTTGGAGCCTTCCTCTCTTTTTTTCTCTTTCATTTCTCACAGAAAAAATTTAAAACAAACAAAAAATGTTTGGTTCTAACCATGTCAGAACTTTTTGTTATGAGTGCAAGAAAAAGCATATTGTTTCAAAAGAAGGGTGTTTTCTGGATTCGTGCAATTTTTTTAGTTTGTTACTCCCTTTTAGTAGCTACAGTATTATGTGATCTGAACACAGTTTGTATTTGAATTTGTGTTATGTTTATGTCACAATATCACCACATCAGAGTTTGCTTGTTACAAGAGCAAGAGCATCTCTTAAACAAGATTTTGACAGGTTTTTTTTGGTCCACGGCCAAGTACAAAGGCTGGTTTCACAGCCACCAAAATAAACCACATTAAAGGGGTAAAGTAGACCATCCTGAATGAGCCCAACTGAAAGAAAAATACCAGGAAAATTTGTACTAAAAATGATTATCAATGTTCGTAAATGAACTAGAACATATGTAATTGACTTGATGTCCTCTTTAGGTTGATGGTCAGCTCATCAGACCACCATACAGCTCTGCATCCAACAGAATCCACATCTACCACAGCAGCATTCACAGTATCATCCTCCGCACCTCCTTCGGTGTCACTGTACAGACAGTCTGGCCTCACTTTGTGCGTGTCACTGCACCTGGTATCTACAATGGTTCCATTGGTGGGCTCTGTGGTAACTACAACACTGATCCAAACGATGACTTCCAAACACCCAGTGGCATCCTGGTGGACGGCGCTCAAGTTTTTGGAGACAGTTGGAGAGATGGTTCATTGGCGGCACATTGTGTGGAGACTGTGAGCCAAAATTCCACAACAAATTACAATTCTAGTGAGTACTGTGGTATTCTTGATGCACTGGATGGGCCATTTGACCGATGTTGGGCCATGGAGGACCCACAACAGCATGTGGAGGCATGTGATGAGATCATTAGGGCTTCAGCAGATCCAGAATCATCGCTATGTAAGGTCCTGCGAGATTATGCACTGATGTGCCAGATAAGAGGCAATACCATGGGACACTGGAGGAATGTAACTGGGTGTGGTAAGCACTTTCCTTCTATTCAGTTGAGATTAGTTTGATACGCTTCATTATCTTACCTGAATAATATAATTAATAATATTATATATTTGATCTTTCTCCAGAGCAAAGCTGTCCCCCAAACAGCCATTATGAAATCTGTGGCAGCTCCTGTCCGTCCACCTGCCCCAGCCTTTCCTTCCCCTTCTCCTGTGGCACTTTGTGCCAGGAAGGCTGCCAATGTGATGATGGTTTTGTTCTCAATGGTGATCAGTGTGTACCACCAACAGCCTGTGGCTGCTATCACCAAGGAAGCTATCGACAAGGGGGTGAACAATTTTGGGATGGTGAGGAATGTCAGAGCTTCTGTACCTGTGACGGTACAACTGGGACAGTCCACTGTGTCCAAAAGTCCTGTGGTCCCCAGGAGTCCTGCCGTGTGGTGGAGGATGAGTTCGGCTGCCATCCAAACCCTCATGGCTCCTGCTCAGCTTCTGGTGACCCTCACTACCTCACCTTTGATGGCAAAGCCTATGACTTTCAGGGAACATGTCGCTACATTCTGGCAGCCCCCTGCAACACCACTGATGGGCTCCAACAGTTTTCTGTTGAAGCAAAGAATGAAGCATGGCACGGGTCAGCAGTTTCAATCACAGCTGAAGTCTTCGTGAATGTGTGGGGCTATCAAGTGCACATGTCCAGGGAGAGAAATGGTGTGGTACAAGTGAGTACTTTTGGAGCAGACTTTCTTTATCAGATGTAATTCATGGTAAACATTTAATCTAATAAGCACAACAACTTCATCAGTTTACCACTATAATTTAATTTTTTTCCATTTAGGTAAATGGGGTGAACAAAAACACACCCATTGTCTTAGGGGGAGGTCTTGTGTCAATCTATGCCAGTGGTTCTCACACATTTGTCAGTGCTGATTTTGGCCTGGTTGTCAAATATGATGGATGGAGTACAGTGTCCATCTCTGTGCCTTCAAATTACAGGTATATTCCAATCACCCCAAGTCATAAAGCAATATTTTAACATCATAACTGAACGTGTTTTACTCAATCAATAACAACCACTCATCTGATTGACTTTATTGTCACTTTGTTTTAAATATGATCATCCACAGTGGACAAATGTGTGGTCTTTGCGGAAACTTCAACGGAAATCCAAATGATGAGTACCAGACTCCATCAGGAATGACAGTCACCAGTCCATCTGACTTTGGGACAGCTTGGAAAGTGGCGGGCAATTACACCTGCAGTGATGGATGTGGTTCCTCCTGTCCACAATGTATAGATGAGCTACCTGCTCAAGCCCAGTGTGAAGTGATTCAGGGAGCTGATGGCCCCCTCAGCTTCTGCCATGAGCAGGTGGACCCATCGCCATATTTCAACGACTGTGTGTTTGATGTGTGCATCACTGGAAATGGAGGCCAGGATCTTCTGTGCAGGGCAGTTGAGGCATATGTCAGTGCCTGTCAGTCTGCTAATGTCCGAATCTATCCTTGGAGACAGAACACCACCTGCAGTGAGTGAACCAATGTGTTCATCAGTTGGTATACAAATATATCTAACAGCTATCAGAAAAGAGCGAATCAACATCATCAACCCTCAACATCCATCATTTGTCCCCACAATTATTTAGGACTTGACTGTCCAGAAAACAGCCATTATGAGCTGTGTGGCACCGACTGCGGACACACCTGTGCCAGCAGTGTTGATGCCACCTGTGAGCAGGTTTGCTCAGAAGGATGTTTCTGTGATGAAGGTTTTCTTAGGAGTGGGACCAGGTGTGTCCCTGTGGAAAGGTGTGGCTGCCAATTTGATGGCTTTTACTATGATGTAAGTTGAATCCCTGTAGAGACATTTCTTTTCTTTGTAATTTTCCATACCGTAAAAATGAATAAGTATGAACTTAAGTGTATTTGTGTACAATTTAAATTAACTTGATTACATATATTTGGTTTTCAAAAATTATGGAGTGCAACAATAACAATGTTCTGTTCCTTAAGTTGCATTTTTGTTCTACTTATGAATCAGATGCAGGAATTAATTATTTTTAATACCTCTATCAACTGCTACAGGCTGGTGAATCATTCTGGACTGATGGGTGTTCTCAGCAATGTGAATGCCATGCTCCCAATGACCTGCGCTGTTCTCCTGCATCTTGCTCCCCTGCACAAGAGTGCACCATCAAAAATGGCCAGCTGGGTTGTTTTGGCACTATGTCTACTTGCACTGTTTGGGGGGACCCACATTACGTCAGCTTCGATGGGGCACTGGCTCATTTCCAGGGCACATGCTCTTACATCGTCACAGAGAGTGTGAGCCATGGCACCAACGAAACCCAGTTTCAGGTTGTAGCAACTAACAATCACCGTGGCAACAACCGTGTGTCATTTGTATCAGCAGTAGATGTATACCTCTCTAATGAGCTAGAAAATACACACATCTGGATTGGACCTAACAAAGTAGTAAAGGTACGGTCAACTCTTCATGTACTTCATTGTATGCTACTTCTGATATTTGTTTGATGTAAAAAGGCTTATAATGTGAACCCCCCCCCCCCATTTTCTCCTTCATCCTCCCAGGTAAATGACACCAAGGTGTCTCTTCCCACCACTGCAGGAACCTTAGCTCAGGTGCTAAGGCAGGGAAGCTACATTGTGGTTGATGCCATTGACATTGTAGTCCAGTTTGATGGTCAGAGTACTTTGCTGGTCAAAATTGGCCAAAACCATGAAAACAGAGTGACCGGGATGTGTGGTAACTTCAACAGTGACCCCACAGATGACAAAGTCCTGCCCAATGGAACATTGGCACAAGATGACAATGAGTTTGGAGACAGCTGGAAGGCACCCACAAGTCTACCAGGGTGAGCTGCCAAGTCACTACAGAAAGAATACGGTCTTGTTTGGTTTCACTACTCCATACATTATGTACACTACATTTTCTACTCTCCCATTTCAAGTAATGTGTGATGTCTCATCTAGATGTGGATCCACTGATGATAGGACAGATGATGGATCAAACAATTGTCCCCTCCTGGAACAATACTCAGAGCTCTGTGGCGTCATCACCAACTCGAGTGGCCCATTCAGTTCTTGTCACCAGCACACCGACCCCCAGCTATTTTTCACTTCCTGTGTCTATGATCTCTGCCTTTACTCTTTGGCCAATGGCATGCTTTGCTCTGCTGTCTCAGCCTATGAGAGCACCTGCTCTGGTTTAGGGTTGAACATTCCAGAGTGGCGCTCTGCTCTGCAATGTGGTATGTTTGCTCTCATCTTAAGAGACCCAAGATAACACAGAACAATAAATCTTTAGTCTAATCAGCTTAAGGTTGCTCTACTTCGTTTTATATTCATCGCTCATCATCTCATGTTTTCACCACAATTCAACAGCTGAGTCAGACCCCTGTGAACACCTGGACTGCACAGAATATGAGTGGTGTGGTGAGAAGCATGGAGTTTATGGCTGCTTCTGTGATGAGCGCCACCATCAGACCAACAATGAGAGCTACGGTGAGGGAAGTTGTTTCTCCCGTTATACCAATGCATAAATGTAATCAGTGATGAGGTGCAGGAAGTCTTTAAGTATGATGAGTGAAAGAGTCCAGAGCTGCGTGTTCATTCAAACCTCTGCAGATGATCCAGAGTGCAGCAGTCTTATCTGGACTTTTAACTGTCCCCCACTGGTCAAACTTCGGTTACAACGCAGGAAACTGCAAAAAAAAAAGAAGAAAAAAAGTAACACTATTTCTGCTTAGCTGTCATTACGTGCTGTCACTTGCACATCGCGCATTTTACTGCAACATACACTACTCAAGCTTCTGATGTGTGGGTTCCCACTTAGAGGAAGAGTTTCAATAAAACGTGTGGAGGAGTCTTTTTCATGTCCAGAGTGTGAGGTAGGGCCTAAGTTATTTGTATATAAGCTTGTTCTTTTTGAAAACAACTGTTTTTGCTTGATTTAGGAATGTAATTGAGCTCCCTAGCACTAGCATTCTATGTGGACACTGTTTCTACCATATCACTTTGTGTGGCTAGATTAAGCTGACAATAATACCCTGTTGTGATTAATTAAACCTGCTGGCCAGCAGTAGCATCAATGTTGTGTTACCAGATTTAATGATATGTGTGGGGACAAATTAAGATGATCTAGGTTTATGATAATAAACAAAATAATATTAAAATACCTAGAATAATAATTTGGGTTGAGTGTTTTGGTGGTGTTCAGTTTATATTCTCTAAAAATAGCTGCCTACAGCCGCGAGAGACAACTTTAATGAGAAGGGTATTTAATAATTAAAAAATCAGTTTGCATAAACAATAGTCACAGACTTGCAAAGGAAAAATGACATCACTCTTTAAAATTTCTGTCTCTGTCATAGACTCATTCATCTCATGTGAGGGTAGTTCCGGCACCATGTCTGTGTCCCGCTGCCAGCTGTTTGAGGCAGGCTTCCCCTCCAGCTCTCTCCATCTCCAGGACGAGTCCTGCAATGGCACCCTCCAGGATGGACGCCTGGTGTTCCACTTCAACAATGATGACCAGCTATGTGGGACAGTTCTCATGGTATAGTCCATAGAGGACAGTGTTATCAAGTCTGGATGACATTGTTAAGATCATTTTTTTTCAGACCATCTCATATCGACAGTGTTATCAATCACTTGCTAACTATTTCTTTTTTCTGATTGAAGAGCAATGGAACCCATTTTATGTACAAGAACACCATCCAGAATGAGAAGGACCCTGGTGAAGGTTTGATCAGCCGCCACAGTAGCATCCACTTGAGTTTCTCCTGTGAATACTCTCTGACCCAGGCTGTGTCCATGGATGTGGGCATCAACTCTGTGGAGAGGTGACTTAGTAGCTCATCTGAATGTTTAGTTGGTTCCTGTTAATAAATAAAACAGTAGAATAACTTTTTTCTTTTTCACAAAAAATGCATATTGTACATCAAGTTCCAGTGGGGCAAAAAAGTATTTCGTCAACCACCAATTGTGCAAGTTTCCCCACTTGAAAAGATGAGAGAGGCCTGTAATTTTCATCATAGGTACGCTTCACCTTGTATGAGAGACAGAACGAGGGAAAAAAATTCAGAAAGTCACAGTCTGATTTTTAAAGAACTTGAAAGTTATGGTGGAAAAAGTATTTGGTCAACAACAAAAGTTCATCTCAATACTTTGTTATATACCCTTTGTTGGCAATGACAGAGGTCAAATGTTTTCTTTAAGCCTTCAGAAGGTTTTCACACACTGTTGCTGGTATGTTGGCCCGTTCCTCCATGTAGATCTCTAGAGCAGTGATGTTTTGGAGCTTTTGCTGGGCAACACAGACTTTCAACTCCCTCCAAAGTGTTTCCCTGGGGTTGAGATCTGGAGACTGGCTATGCCACTCCAGGACCTTGAAATGTTTCTTACAAAGCCACTCCTTCATTGCCTTGGCGGTGTGTTTGGGATCACTGTCATGCTGAAAGACCCAGCCACGTTTCATTTTCAATGCCCTTAATGGAAGGGGGTTTTCACTCAAAATCTCATGATATATGGCCCCATTCATTCGTTCCTTCAGTTGTCCTGGTTCCTCTGCAGAAAAATAGACCCAAAGCATGACATTTCCACCCCCACGCTTCACAGTAGGTATGGTGTTCTTTGGATGCAACTCAGCATTCTTTCTCCTCCTCTCAAGCAAACTTCAGACAGGCCTGGACATGTACTGGCTTGAGCAGGGGGACACGTCTGGCTCTGCAGGATTTGAGTCCCTGGCGGCGTAGTGTGTTACTGGTGGTAGCCTTTGTTACTTTGGTCCCAGCTCTCTGCTGGTCATTCCCTTGGTTCCCTCATGTGGTTCTGGATTTTTGCTCACCATTCTTGTGATCATTTTGACCTAACGAGGTGAGATCTTGCGTAGAGCCCCAGATCGAGGGAGATTATCAGTGGTCTTTTATGGCTTCCATTTTCTAATAATTGCTCCCACAGTAGATTTCTCCACACCAAGCTGCTTACCGATTGCAGATTCAGTCTTCCAGCCTGGTGCAGGTCTACAGTTTTGTATTTAGTGTCCTTTGACAGCTCTTTGGTCTTGGCCGTAGTGGAGTTTGGACTGTGACGATTTGAGGTTGTGTTTTATACTGATAACGGTTTCGAACAGGTGCCATTGATATGGGTAACGAGTGGAGGACAGAGGAGCCTCTTAAAGAAGTTACAGGTCTGTGACAGCCAGAAATCGTGCTTGTTTGGAGGTGACCAAATACTTATTTTACAGAGGAATTTTCCAATTCATTAAAAATTCTACATTGTGATTTTCTGGATTCTTTTTCCTCATTCTGTCTCTCATAGTTAAAGTGTACCAATGATGAAAATTACAGGCCTCAGAATTTGTACAATTGGTGGCTGACTAAATACTTTTTTGCCCCTCTGTAGAACATTCCCATGGAAAAAGTAGAATGTTTGTTTTAACTGTTGTCCTTTACAATATCAGTACATTATCATCTGCACCTTTTGCAGTTCAGTGTGTAGGGGCACCAGTGGAACTACCTGCTGCTCACAACATTCTTACATAATATTGTGCACCATCATTAATCAACCCTTTAAGAAACAAGCAGGATGAAAATAATTATAGCCTGTTCCTGTTCTATGGGTTAATACTAATAAATGTCAGAGAAAAAAACACTTTCAGAAAAAAGTTATTCAAAGGAACATGGACAACAAAAATAGAATGTATCAAGTTCACCAGAAACTGTCCAGCCTCAGATAGTTTCTCAATTTAATATTTTCCTCATGTCACTTTAGGGGCTCTGTAGCGAGGCCTTAAAGAGTCCAATTTTGAAGTTATTGAAAGTCTAAGATTAAATGTGTCTTTAATGTTTAGTTGTATTCTGTTTGTCTGTAGCGTGGTGAAGAAGCACCTTCCATCAGGCCAAGGACAGTACAACATCAGAATGATGCCCTATCAGGACAGTGGCTTCAACTCACCCCTCACCAGTGTCAATAACATGGAAATGGAATTGGACCAGAGGTTGTATATTAAGGTGTGGACAGAAGGAGTTGATGACTCAGAGATCTCAACAGTTCTGGACTCTTGCTGGGCCACGCCTGTCAACATCGCCAACCACCCTGTCCGCTGGAACCTCATCTCTGAAGGGTAAAGGAGCTCTTGCAGTTTCTGTTGGCTGACTAACCTCTTGTGCTTAGTTAGCCAAGTCGGAAAAATGAATTCTATTTTTTTCCTCTTTCTCTCATAATGTAATCCTCTGACTTCATGATCTTCTGCCTGCTAACCCTTGGTGTCCTACCATCTCCTCGGTCTTACAGGTGTGCAAACCCTAAAGACGGCACAGTAGAGATGATCCAGAATGGCATCTCCACCACGGCACGTTTCTCTTTCAGGATGTTCACCTTTACTGACCATTCATCCATCTACCTGCACTGCTCTGTCCACTTGTGTCTTTTGAACCAAAACAACTGCTGCCCTGTAAGTACAGTACCACTCTGTGTGTGTAGTGAGATGACATAGATCACCACCAAAAGCATCAGCACAAACCTGTGGTGTTGTTTCTTGGTAGCGATGCCACCCAGGCTCCCACGTCAGACGTCGGAGGGCTGTATCATACCATGACTCTGCAGCCTTGTCACTAGGACCACTAGCCCTGACGCTACGTAGCCCTGGAGGTAAAACTCCCTCATGTTTTCCCAACTTCGGCACTCTTGTTCATGCAAACTCGATCAATCCATTATGTCTAACTGTGGTTCTTTTCTTGCAGACAGTGAAATGAGAGCAGTACCTTAGGACCCTTGAGCTCACTGCTTACCCTGCTTGTTGGTTTGGTCACAGCCCAAAATCTCAATAGATCTCAAAGAATATTCTTTCATTGTGTACTGTATAAGCTCAATGAGAAAAACATCTCTGGAATTGTTCCTTGAGCTGCATTTTTTGTATTTATAATAAGGTGAAGAGTAAAGCTTCCACAGAGCTCCCACTAATTTGATTTTGATTGTTGTCATTTAGTGTCTTTACATATTTAAGCTTGGATGATGGTATAGATATTATAGACAGTTTCTTTAAATTTGCTTACTGATGGGAAAAATTGATATTTTTTGTTTGTTGTTTTTGAAATTCTCTTTCTGATATTCTCACATATAGCACATGTGAAGAGTTTAGAGCCAATTGGCTTGTTTTTTCAAAGTGTGAAATCAGATAAATGACTAAATAATTGCATATAGCAGGCATGTGATGTGATTAATGTGATGAATGTTAAGTGAATGCCGGTAATTACTTGGAAAATAAAATATTTCTTTTCAAAACATATTGCCTCCATTTATTTTATACAAATTATAAGGTGAATTCTCAGAAGTGGTGAGTGAAGGCAGACCAGGGGCCTCATGTATCAACGCGGTTTACGCAAGAAAAACTTGCGTACGCCAGGATTGACGCGAAAAGTTCGTCGATTCTTGCGCTGTTTCACACCAACTCCGGAGGCGCCGTAGAAGTTGGCGGAAGGCAGATTCTTGCGTTAACTGCACTGGTCGGTGCTGCACGTCGGCAATATTATTGTTTTATTTAAATGGCTGATTCTGTGTATGATGTGACATCTGTGGCAAAGCAGGTGGAAAAGAGGCGAAAGAAATGGAGTTGGCACTTACCCTCCAGGCTCTCGGAGTCAGCGTGGGTGGGGGCGACAAAGTTTTTACAATTAAAACAAAACAATTATTCAACTAAAACATTGAAATGTCAATTCTAATATGTTCATATACTCAAAACAGACGGGGCAACCAAAGGTGGGCAAGTTAGCTTACCGTTTCTAGGTGATACGTCGTGTTTGTCGTGGAGCTGTGACATGAAAACAGTTGTTTGCAAACTTTGCATTCGACTTTTTTTTCCATTATCTCTTTTCATGAAATGCTGCCACACTGCAGATGTCTTTGACATGGTGGGCGAGGACTGACTTTAAATAAAACCGTCAAAATTAAATATACATTCATCAAACCACCAGACGTTAGCCTGCGAGTACCCTTCAGTCTTTCTCTCAAGCGGCTCGGGCTAGTCCAAAATAGCAAAAACAAGGGGGTGTTCAAAGGGTTACTTTTCAATTTGTTTGTAATTCTGTAACAGAGTTTATGTAAATTATGGCTCAGTTTCATCAGACAGGTGATCCCAACATGAAATCTCTCTGCTGTAGGAATTTTTCAACAAGTCATCATTAGTCAATCAGAAGGACCCACAGAGTCTATATTGCGCTGTTCAAAATCTGGAGAGGACACCTTCCAGTTGGTTCAAAAGAATTTATTCAGATTAACAGGAAAGAATCCAGAGCTCTGGAGATCGTCTTCCCCTATGCTGGAGTCTGCATACGCAGATGCGTTGGGGCAAGAAGTCCAACGATCTAACTATCTTCTCCAGTTTTTATGTGTTACAGGGGAGGTGCTTACGTGATCGCTTCTGCGTGCAAGTGTGTATTTTTGATCTTCATGTCTGTTGCAGGATCTTCTGTCTGACCGCGTGCCAGTCCCTTCTGGTCCATCGTAGACTTCTCGTTGCATCTGTGAAGATCAAAACCTCTCTTTCCCTGATTCACGACCTTGCTCTTATCTACTTCTGACTCCCTCTACTTCATCCCACCGTAGAAATTCTGTGGATTCTGTTCTGACTTAATTAGTTTGAGGGAGTGATGCTAGCTATGAGCTACACTCCTGCTATTCCCTGTTGTGACCTTTTCACCTGTCCACTCTTATACAATCTGGTCTGTGCTTCACTGCCTTGTGTTTCCTGCACTCTATTTTAAGTAAATATATGTATGAATTTAACTACAGTTTAAGCAAATATATATGTATGGATTAATCTACAGTTAAAGCAAATATATGAATAAATTTATCTACACTACTTAAGATGAAAAACGCTACCTGAATTTCCCAATATTTTCACACTAGTTTAAACCATTTTTCTGGGTGTACCGCAGTCCAGAACATAAATTTCTATAATGTTTTTCTGTTACCTTACAGGTAGGTTGGAGGCAGGTGGAGTTAAGGGAGGGGGACCTGCATGTAGGTACCACTGAGCAGCACAGTCTCGCCCCTATTCGTCAAAGGCCGATATTCGGTCAACTTCCTCTTCCCCCAACTTCCCTTTTCAGGTTGATGTCAGTAGGAACTGGACGTTACATGAGTTGGCCAATATAACCTGAATATGATCATAATTGGGTTTTGGCACATAGAACATAGCAATATCCCAATTAATGTAAGAATATGATGTGCATGAAAATGTGTTAAGGTTCTGAGTGTTGTGTGGACCAATGGTAGCGGTAACAGACAGGCACACTGAAGCAGTTTATTTAAAGAACAGTGGTGGAACAAAACACCAGAGAGACGACGCCTGGTGGTGACAGGAGGCTGGCTGCTCGCTGGACCTCCAAGGCACTCAAAACTAAGGAAGCTCGAGTGAAAAGCAACTGGTTGGTCGAAAATCTCTGAGGGCAACACCGGAGACGCAAGCATGTGGTACTGGGGCAAACACTGGAAGCCTATTGAAAAGACATTATTATATAGCAGAGTTTTGGAGTCTGAGCCGATCATCTGTGAAGAAAAACAACACTATCGACTTATCAGAAGTGGAGATCATGAGAAAGGTTTCTTAAGAGAGGTCAGCTGGGTGAAAGGGGAAGCTATCCGACTGTAGAACAACTGATAAATCATCTGTACTGTAGAAATTAGCAAGGCCAAGAAGTCTTCGTAACTCCTTGTTGTTATGAAAGACAGAATTTTCCCTGCTTTCACAAACAATTTGTTGTCCAAAAGTCTCGTAACATGTGAAATGTGTGCTTTGTAGCTACGGGACAAGTCAGAATGACATCAAGGTAGACAAATACAAATATGTTCAAAGTGCCCCTTAACACATTCACAAGATCCTAAAAAACCACACGGGCAATGGTTAGACCAGAAGGAATGACCATGTACTCAAATGACCAAGGTGCATTTTAAAAAGCTGTTTTCCATTCATCCCCTTCACAAATCCTGACGAGATGGATTTAGATGAGTTTGGAGAAAGTCACTGCATCATGACGGGAGCGGATACTTGTTTTCATATGGGTACACAAGAACAGGGATACAAGAATTTGGCCTTCCCAGTACATAAAAAACCTGCTCCCACAGGAGACGAGGAAGGGCTAACAAGACCGTCAGCGAGTGCCTCGGTAATGTATCCGTAGCCTCTTTTACCTTTGTGCAACACGTTCCAGTAAATTGCCATCAGTGGTTAGCACCTTCTTAGTTTCAGCTAGCTGGTGAGTGGAGACGTTAGCCTGAGAGGAAAAGGTAGAGTCAGTGAAATGACTGTCAGCACCAGAGTCCACCGACTCTTGTTTGTTTTTGAAGACTTTCATGCGACCAGCGCAGCATTCCTTTGATCTGGACGCGGCCGAAGCAGATGAGGTGAGGGAAGCATGACTCGCCGGTGCCCCCCTGCTTGCTGAGCCTAATTTTTTGGCACTGCTGGGCACTGAGCTAGGAAAAAGCCCTCCTGCCCACAGTAGAAACACAATGATTCAGGTGCAATTGTGTCTCTGAATTGGTTCCTCCAAGTGAAGTGAAGGATGCTCTGGAATGACCACTTATGGGGCCTGGCAGGGAAAAGGAAGAAAGTCAGGGAGCCTCAGGATGAGTGTGGGGTAAAGGAAGAGTAAAGCCAGCCTATCTGGCTCTCTGCTCCTTCCCTATGCCTATCCTTTAGCCTGTTAGCTACACAAATAGCTAAATTATGGAGTTCATCTGAAGAGGAGGTTTCATCTCTAGCAGCCTATTCATCCTTAATCTCCTCAGAAAGGCCCTTTAAAAATAACCCCTGAAGGGGTGTCTGGTTCCAACCTCTTTCTGCAGTGAGTATATGGAAATGTAGAACATGTTATGCTGCAGAGTTGTTACTTTGCTGGAGAGACAAGAGCTACTGTTGGGAGCCAGGGTTATGAGTCTGTGTGCAGTTCCTTTCACCTCTCAATTCTTGCAGTTCTCCACCAGAGGGCCTCATAGAGCAGCAGCCCTGCAAGAGGTTGGACTCCAGCAGGTGTGCAGTGCACACCTGTAGATCATCAAGTCTCATTAGACTGAGGTTAAGAGGAGCCTGTTGCCAGCCCTTTGGTGTCGGCGTGTTAACCCACAGTGGTTACCACTACTATTGTTCTGGACCTAATCTTGCACACCCTCCTGGCTTCTTGTGATCAACTGGATAATGGAGGAAGACATTTTTGCAGAAGGAAAGAGTGGGACAGAGATAAAGAGAGAGAAAAGGAAGAGACTGATGGACAGACAAAAACGTGAGCAGGTGGAGCTACGGGGGCAGCTTGAGCCTCTTCAGGTCTGCAGCTTCCTCCAGCAGCACCCGGGATCTGGGATGAGGGGAGCCTGAAGGCTCCGGAGAAGAAGACGAGTTAGTAATATGTATGATTTATCTAGTCTGAGCTGGTCCTTGAATGTTAGGTTGATGAATAAATGACGATGAGGTGTACCCCAAATATGCCAGCCACAGAGCACAGGAAACCCAGAACATGACAAAATATCCATCCATTTTCTTCCTATCCTGTCAAGGGTTGCAGGGGGGCTGGAGCCTATCCCAGCAGCCTTCGGGCGAAAGGCAGGGTTCACCCTGGACAGGTCACCAGCCCATTGCAGGTCCAAAATATGCAGACAACCGTTCAGTCACACCTACAGTCAATTTAGAGTATCAATCAGCCTCTTGAGGTCTTTGGACTGTGGGAGGAAGCTGGAGTACCAGAGAGAACCCACGCAGGAACAGGGAGAACATGGAGACTCCACACAGAAAGATCCTGTGATGGAGCTGGAGCTCGAACCCGGAACCTTCTTGCTGTGAGGCCACAGTGCTGACCACTGCACCACCGTGCAGCCCGCCTCCTCAGTCCAAATTTCTTCCAGCGTAGTTGGAGGGTCTTAAGGGATATTGTATTTGCATATATTGACAGCATATCAAGAATTGGATCATACTGTACGTCCATTGTTAAAATATAATACAGTGCTTACCACTGCATCACCATGCTGCCCCTTTGTGAATCCAGAACTAACTAGGAACATACAGTAAATTTAAGCTGAGGCTAATATCATTTTCCAAATCTCAGTGACGTCGTCTGGTATAATCTTTATCCAGCTGTGTGCTCAAGTATCCACAAATACTCTGATTTGAGCTTAAAACAAGCTAAAAGCCTTCTGGTCTGGCGCTCATTCACAGTAACACTCCATGGGACGTTTTATAGGTAGGGGTATAAAAGTGATGCTGAGGTTTTTGTTGAAAGAAGGTAGACGTTTAATTCAATTGAGCAGCTGTTTGTTTGAAGCGATGGTAAGTTTCTGAGTCACGTTCAGCCAACAAGTGAAAAATGGGGAAGCTGCCATTGCATGTCTGTATTTCCAGTAGAGCAGTCTTGTATGTCAAATAAGTGACATTGTGGTGCTTATGTAAGTAATTGATGGGTGTGAGATCTCCTAAGATACAAAGGGCAGTGGAATGTAGTGGCCCAGGATTGCTGTAACACTTAACTTTGTCATACTTCCTAAGGCTTTCCCTCCAGTAAATTCTTGCCGGTGGTGTTCGTTTAATTTGGACAAAAGCGTCTGCAGAAAGAAATTGTAGGTCATTTCATAATTGCAAACTGGTGAGGTCATTTCAGCCTCGAGTAAAATGGACACACTGCTTAAAAAATTTTAACACGTCTGTAAATAACCACATTGTGCCATTCACAAAATGTCATTATATTCTACAAAGTAAATTTAACTGTATTTACAGAGTAGGGCTCGCTCCGCTCTGGATTATATTGAGACGCTCAGAAGAACGCATGAGTGGCTCCAGGAATCTTACATTTTAATCCAAATCTTCCGTTTCACTGTTTATCCTTTTGGCTCCAGCGCTTTCTCACGTTTTTCCTTTTGGGTGTGAGCATTTTTCACCTCACGTTTCACAGTAATGCATGTCTGCTTGCGTGCTGTCGGCAGTGATGGAAAAGTTGTTTCACTTTAACAAGCGCAAACAAGATGACTTTATTGCTGGTGATTGAACCTAGTGGCTTGTGTACAAACGCTAATAAACCACACGATCAGCTCAAACTACATCTTCAACTTTGGAGAGGTGTGGATTTGAGTGTTCAGTGTTTTTCTACTTTTGGTAAAATGATACCAACTATGAGGAAAAAGATTTTTGTCTCTGGAAAAATGTGGTTTTATTTTGTTACGGCAGATTCCTGTGTGAACCGGTCCTACAGTGACTCGTGACAATACACACAGAAGCCTATGAAGTCAGACTGTTCTATCGGCTGGCTTCCACAGGTAAGCAGATGATACCAAGGATAAGGAGGAAGAGAGCAGGGCCTGTATTTATCAAGCTGCACTAAAGGGCTGTTTCAGTTTTAAAGGGCAAAGAAGTCATGAGGTGTACTCCTAACTTCAAACTGAAAAGTAAAAGTACATCATCAGATTTCTTGAGGTGAAGGTTATGGTTCTCTTGAATTGCCTTTTGTGATTCATGTTCACTTTTTCAAACTTCTGGAAAAAAAGGTAACATTTCATGTAGAGTTTGGCCTGCAGTTTTTATTCAATTATTTCAAGCACAAGGGTTGCACTTTGAGATTTTTTTTCACACTTTGTGTCAACATGGATAACCAGCCAGCCAAACTCCTCCTTCAAGAGGCAGGAAGTGAGCCGGCTTGCGCCTTTTGATGATGTCAGCATTGAATTTGGAGGAAAAACTAGAAAACTATACAAAGACTTGCTGACAGCCATGCACGTACCGGTCCAAGCATCAACTGCTTGAGATGAACATTAACGCAACATGTAGCAGCACAGCAGGCGAGGAACCAGGCAAGTTGTCCCATAAGCCAAAATGTTACGCTGCTACCTTTTTATACGACCTGGTAAAATGCACATAAAACTCGACACGTTTTGATAAGTTGTGTATTGAGTGTTGGAGAATGTGTAGCACTCACAACCATTCCTTTCTGAGAGAAGCACTGATAGATTTTGTTCTACTTCCTGGAATTTGGCAGATTTTCAAATACACTGTGGATGAGCAAACCTAACAGGAAAGAAAGAAACATGTCAAAGGTCATTTTAAGAGTGTTTGAACACATTCACCATATTCAGGGAAGAACACAAAGGACGTAGATTTAAAATTTCAAAAAAAATCTTGACTTGATTTTTGGAACTGAGCCACATCAACTGGTAGCCCAAGTTGTACAACATTTTGAGTTCTGACATGCTGCATGTGACAGTGGTCACATAACTCAGTCGGCGGAGATGACTTATAAAACCCAACATCTCTGGGTTAATACTGGTTTCACTTCTAGTTGTTCTGTAATTGACGCTCCTTAATTAACTCTTAGGAGTTTGAGACAAAGTCAACGAAGATTCATCAAATCAGTTAAAGCTAAAAAGTTGAATCAAGTTCATTGGCTATTTTTGCAGGTTCACAACACAAATTGCGAATGCACACAACTACTAAATGTAAATTCTAAAAAGGATGGGGTCAAATTTATGTTATGTTTCCAAAATCTATTTTGGGGGGGGAGACAAGTAATTAGTAATTTCTCCCAGGGTTAGTGAAGCAATGGCTGCAGTATGTCGGTTGTGATTGCTATTCTTTGTGAATTTAAAATATTTGTTTAAAATTGTTTGGGTGCTGGTGGAATTTATGATTTCCTTTATCATTTTCTTCAACTTGTCTGTCACCAGTCACCTAAATGTTTTTGTTCAGAGGAACCAATGAAATTCCATCATGATGATGACACGCCCCTAACTGGTCAGACAACAAATGTATGGCTCTGTGCCAAATTGCAGCCCCGAAGTCTCAACAGGATCAGAGGAAAAAGAAGAAAGGAAGCACACATGAACAGGTAAAAATGTATTTTTGTAATGCTTAACATTATGAACTGTTTCAATGCAGTAGGATTGTGTTTTCATAAAAATGCTCCTGAGTATCAACTTGATTGCAGTTTTGTGTTGTAGAATTTTGATGCATTATCGGTTTTAATTTGGGTTTATTTGATTTAAACCATTCACGCACTGCAACAGCAACTTCCCGTACAGTATGATAAATGTTTTAGAACTTAATATCCGATTCAAATACTTTTTAAAATTAAAATACAATTTTACAGAACAGTTCTGACTTGTTGAGCCTTGTGAGTTTGTTTTATTTTAGTCTCAAATGTAATATCATTTCATATGTAAATCTCCACATATGGTCTGAAATGTGTTCCTCTGATTTGGTCAACAGATTTGAATTCTGAGTTACCAGGATGGCAAATCAACTCATGTTGCCTGTGCTACTTTTGGGGCTGATAGGTACGTACAGAATTCAATTCCCTTTGGTTGTGGTTTAAAACGTGTTCATGTTGGTATCTTTTAATGCCCATTGATGTTTGTGTGTTCGTAGGTGCGGTGACTCCTCAGAGTTCAGGTCGGTTGAAGCTTGAGTTTTTGGTTTTCTACTTTTATCAAGGCAGCAATACAGTCACATCCAAATCATGTTGTAAAAGTGAAATTCATGTGCACCAAGCAGACAGAGAAGTACACACTCTCAAGAAAAGTAGTTACATTATGTCATGATAGAATGGTTGATTGCTGTGTACAGTTTAATTGACTGCATAACCTGCATGACTGTTTTGATGTCATCATATATGTTGTGATCTCACTTGGTAGCTCAGGAGGTGTTCATCATAGCTCCACTTTCACCTCCCTGAGTATAACTGAGCTCCTCAGCCCATCCACAGTTCGCTGTCTTTAAGCTTTTTAACAACTGGTATGTCAACATGTCATTTCAGTACAGCCAGGATCTCACTGAGGAGTGAATAGGATTCATTTCCATTAAAGAATCCAAGTTGAACTTGAAATGTGTGAATAGGAAATCCGCCTCACCTTCCGTCCTTGACACACCCCTCATTCAACGGCTCATTAATTAATGGGTGACATCAGCTGGCTGACCAGTGTGGTGAATGACAAAGCAGTGGGAGCCGGTTTTTAATCAGAGCTGCACTCACATCCACAAAAGCACAATCTGAGGATGTTGAGGATTGGCCAGCTGACATGCAGATGCTCCCACATAGCTGGCACGGCACAGCTTGGATCAGACACAGATGAGCCCGTCATCATAACAGTTGAATAATTTATCATCTTATTTTTTGGACCAAGTACATATATATATATATATATATTTTTTTTTTTTTTTTTTGCATCCTCTTTCACACACATTTATCCACGTATGTAACTGCAGACATGATGTGTCAAGATTTCATCATTGTCTTTGATGAGCTTTCACTAGCATCGCCTCTTGAGTGCTGCCAGTGGTTCCAAAACAGTAGAAATGAAGTTTGCTTGGAGGGTGGCACGTTTCCACTGTCGTTCCACTCTCAGCGTATGGGAACATGAACTTGAAGGGGCTTGAACCACATTTTTGTGCATACAGGGCCTTCGAACATGAGGTCCCTGATGTTCTTGCGTGTGTGTTGGGCATGTGCTGTTTTTCATTTCTAATTGTACAAGTTTCAGTATTAAATGACGAAGGAAGAAACAGCCCCAGAGACTCCTGTTTACATCGTCACTGTGTGCATAACCTTTAGAGCTCAGGGTTCTTCCTCAGCCTGCATCTCTGTACTAAATCTACAGGTCTTTTTGCGCGAGGCCCCTGGCCATTCGACACTGAGCCACATGTGCAAAGAGCGATAGAAGGGATCAGGGATCGTGAGACCTGGGCATTCGGGTCTGTTGCTCTGGATCTTTTGCTTATTGCCCCTTAAAAATGCCTAAAAAATATAGGCCCACATATAATAAACTGCCCAATGAAAATCACCATGGCCAGCAGCCACAATTGCAACATTGTTACTAACCCTGACCTGACCTGGCTTTCCTTGTGGAGTCTGAATAATTTGTTGCAAATTCAACACCAACGTTCAGTTGTTTCCCCCTCTGTCACTCACTGATATTACTAGAGTCTGTCTACAGTTTAAGCAGCGTTCAGTGGTTAGTTAATATGGATATACGGCTTTTTGGGGGGCAGTGTAAGAGGTGGAGAGTGAGACATCATCTCCCCCAACTTCAGATAATACGTCCATCAGCTCAGATTCATGCGAAAAGCAGCCAGCTCTAGCTCCAACGTAATGGTCTGTTAGCTCGAGTTAGTAGCCAGTCTCTGCACCTCGCTCGCTTTCAGACACTTGGTTTGGAAAACTAGAGAATCTTACTTACGGCTCTGTAGGTTCAAATCACGTTCTTCATAAATATTCGTTATCCATGAACTTGTTCCATAAAGTCTACAAGATGAAAAATTACTGTAAGGAACGTTTTAGGTGTAGAGGGAAATTGGCTTCATTTTGTTAATATTACGATTGGGACCCAAACAATTGGCCTTCTTTTGTTCTCAAACTATGGTCAAATGGTATCTTCAACAGCCCAATTTTCAAATTTTCCCAGGGGAGAAACCCCCGGCCCCCAGTGAAAATAAAGATTTGATCTGCAGGGCTAAAATCTTAGATGTCTTGCAGTCTTAACAATGCCCCTGGTTGTGTCATTTTTGTAGGAAATGAGCTTTTTTTCCATGAATCTAATCAAACGCATTTCATCACAAATCACTTCTGTATGTTTGCAACCTCTTGTCTCCAACCATGGAATGGCTCAGTCCTAAGGATTCTGTTCCAGGTCAAAATGGAAGGCCCTTCCTCTTATCTTTGTGTTGTTTAACTTTTGATTCTTTTGTTACTTTAGGACCCCTCTACCCAATTAATGGAACAACAATCTCTTATGGATTCTGGTGGGGTTCTCCTGCAATCTCCCTGGAACAGCCTTTTGTTTATTTTGGACGGTCGTATAATCAGATATATGTGAGTACATTTCTATTGTATCAACTCAGCAAAATACATTATATTGTATATTTTGTGACATAAAAGATGCAATTTTTTTGGGGGGGATTCAAAACACAGAACTGTGTGTTAATTTTTTTTTCTTTTCTAAGGTGGTAGGGAATGGACATCTGACATTTGTTTCACCATCGCACATGTCCATAACTCAGAAGATCCCAGCACGTGGATCCAGAGACATCATAGCGCCATACTGGACAGATTTCCATTACAACACAAATCGTGTAGCTTCTTACAACCAATACACCAATGGCAGTGTTCTCCAACAAGCTACAAGTGACATTCAAGAGTACTTCCCAGAGTTGAACTTTACTGCCAGCTGGGTCTTTGTTGCAACATGGTATGAGGTACCAGACAATGAAACCACTGAAACAGTAAGTCAGCTTGTTTAAAATTGTGAAAAACATTAAACGTGTGTTTGCATTCATACAGTGTTCCTTTTTATAGAACCACCTGAAACAATATTTGATATTATATTTCTTTCAGGAAACAACTGTGCAGGCAGTGTTGATCTCTGGTGGCCAGGACTCATTTGTACTGATGAACTATGGGACAATAGCTTCAACAAGTCAAACAGTTGAGGTGAGAGCAATGAGAATATATGCTACACACAACAAAATACAGGTTTTTTTTTTGTGTTTTTTTTTTTCAAAAGTTATCATGGGGTGTTTGGCCTAATTGCATCTCTCTGACATGACTTTCCAGGCTGGATATGACACAATTGGTTCCACCCACTACTTCTCAATCCCTGGATCATTCTCTGACACTGCAACAGGAAGTAACTCTACTTTCCGCTTGAGTAGCAATGTGAATGTACCTGGACGCTGGGCCTTCCAGGTAAATGATGGACCACTCGGATCAACTCATGATGGTATGTTAAGACCACAGGATGCACTGTCATCATGATGGATACTGACATCTCTGCTTGTTGCTGACATCGTGAATCATATTGATCGATATCAGCTATTTTCCAGTCATCCCAAAAAGAGTCGTTTAAAACGTTTTTGATGGCTGCTGTAACCCTGGCACCCAGGACAGACTGAACATTGCAAACACTTCGATATGGCACCAATTTATATTTCTGCTGGTGGGAGCTCACGATGCTTGCATGACTCATTGCTATTTTGAAACCCGCACACATTTGTCTCACAGCAAAACGCACATTAGATCAATTAACAGCAGCAGCCACAGTGAACACACATGTATGCTCTTTCCTCCACATGTGCACCAACACACGCTCTTTCACAAACACTCAGTCTTCACACTGGTGATGCATATGAAGAGTTAATGCCGATGTAACCTAACGTAAAAGGATCCGATGAAAATAAAGGGGAAAAAAATCGTTGACGTGGTAGGGTTCTCACTGGAAGACAGTGTTGGTGGATATTTGGGGTATTTTTAGAAGGAATTTATCCATTTTTGTTGGTTAAATCAACCACTATGCTAGTTTATCAGCAAGTTGCTGTCCAGCCTTTTTGACAATTTATCTGACATTACAATGAAATGTGTTGATCGGTAGCGGGGGAGTAGCAAATCAATGACAAGGGGAGGATGCCTGGCACACGTGGGCGCTGGGGAATCACCATCGGTCCGCTGATCCTGAAGCACATGCGGAATCGGCACCCATAGTAGCAATTATGTGAAAACAAAACAAAACATTTTCGTCAGATCTTCACCAGTGATTTTATGAAAACTGTCGGAAAATTCCTTAGCACAAACAATAGTATTTAAAGTGACATTGTCACAGTGTTTGCCTTAACAGCCTCTGAGTAAAAGTAGGGACCAGGAGAGACCTGCAGCTTTTCTACTGACTCCCCCGTGTGACTTTTCAGGATTTTCCACAAATAACAAGTCCATATTTTTCCCAATTGACCTTCGTGTCATCACATTTGACCTCACAATAAAATACATATACCTTGCTATCTTGGTATGCAGAGAACTAAAACATCAAGCCAGTAGGACCTATGGTTTTGATAAGAGCCTGTTGCCCAAGCTCATTCAGCTGCACCCCGAACATTAGCATTCGAACATGATAGCATGAGCATGGAAATGTTTTTGTGTTCTTTTTTCATTTGGACACCTGGGTCATGACCAGTAGCATGCTAATGCTACCTTGGGGTTTTCAATATTTGACCCCTTAAGTATGACCTAACACCCAGACCACTAGCATTAGCTTTTTTTTCTCATGTACCGGTGCTCCTCCTGATATATGCAAATGAATTGTGCTGCAAATTTAGTGAAATGTATTCTTCCCCTTTTGAGTGACACGTTTTTCCAAGTCCAATTACCTGTTTGCATACAGTGGTGATTGTGTCTCCTTTGCGATTAGTTCAGTGTCTCATGACTCAGACGGCTTAGTTCAACCAAAAATGTATGAGGCTACAAAGACTGCAAGTGTTCAAGGTTTTTGTTTTCAAGTCTGTAATTGTGCCTCAAAAACTGGATGCATGCACTGAGACACAGGTCCATTCAACATTTCCACAGGAGATTCTTGTTTCTAGTTTGTATGCTCTTACTTTATCTTTACAATTGCTGTCCATTCAGAGGGTGACCAGACAAGCCTGTGTGTTTTGAAATGTTGTCTTTCCTGAAAGGTCAATGTGCTTTCGCCTTCAGAATCACAGTAATTTAGTTCACACGATCCAAAGAACACAACACCAAAGAATACACAACATGGGACAAAACATTCTGTTTTGTGAAATGGGTTTTCTGAAATGTCATAAGATTTCAGATTAAAGAGGGTGGGACAAAAACTTGTTGTAAATGGACAGAGACCCTGGCGACCCTCTGATAAAATGGCCCTCTTGAAGCTACCAGTCAAAGAGTAGCCTCCTCAGTCCAAATTCCTTAAGGCCCGATTGAAGGGTCCCAAGGTATTGTCATGCACTCTACTGCATGCTCATTGTTAAAGTATTCCCTGATGATTTCACTCTCCTCTTCAGTATTGAACTTTCATTCAACTTATTCAATTCTTTTTTGTGTTGTTTTCTTATTTTCAGAACCTCTGTACCAAATTGTTGGAACACCACTCTATCGTGAACTCAATGGATATTCCTCTTCAGTTTTCCTGGAACAGCCTCTTGTTTGTTTTGGACGATCATATAATCAGATATATGTATGTGTGTATGTATATGTAAAAAAAAAAAAAAAAGATATATGTATGTAAATTTGTTTTGTGTTTTTTATTTTGGTAAAACTGCAGTGTGTTTTGAGCACATTGATGTACACATGCCAAAACAAATGAAATGAGTAGAGATTTTATGTTTCAAATTACTGTGAAATGGGTTTTTTTTTTCCTCCAGGTGAACAATGGATATCTGAGCTTTGATCCACCATGGTACTGGTCCACACCTCAGATGATCCCAGCACATGGCCCCAGAGACATCATAGCTCCATTCTGGACCTATTTTGACTACAGTGTCAGTGGTGTAGTTTTCTTCAACCAATACACCAGTGGCAGTGTTCTCCAACAAGCTACAAGGGACATTCAAGAGTACTTCCCAGAGTTGAACTTTACTGCCAGCTGGGTCTTTGTTGCAACATGGTATGTGGTACCAGACGATGAAACCACTGGAACAGTAAGTCAGCTTATTTAAAACAAGGAAATGCAAACATTTCATACGGTGCTCTTTATTTTATCATTCTGGAAACATTACTAAATTCACTCTAAAAGCACAAATATTTATTTCAGCTCACAACTGTGCAAGCAGTTTTGATCTCCGGTGGTCAGTACTCATTTGTAATGATGAACTATGGATCAGTAGCCTCAACAACTGAAAATGTTCAGGTAAGAGCCATTAAAAGTGTATCCTAATCACAACAAATACAAATTTTGTCGGGAGTTGTTTGGACTTGTCTGAATCTGAATGCACTTACATACAAATAATTCCCAAGCAGCTGTAAGGGGGCCCTTGCACTCAAACCTGTTGGCATGTGTTGCAGCTCAGTAGATCACGTTAGTCTGCTTGTCACCTGAGCAGATTAAGGTGTCATTAAAGTTACTTCCTGTTTTCACCAGGCGGCGCTAGAGCAGACATGGTTACTAAATAGTATGTTGTTGTACATCAAATTTGTACTGTGTTGTCTTCACTTGATGTCAACCAGACGATGTTTGTTACTTCTGACCTATTTCCTTTAATCACCGGGTGCAGCTATGACCAATGGTAAATACTGACCTATGAATGTCTTCAGGCTGGGATGTTTATCCAAGGGGAAATTTGAAACGGATCAAACCATGCGGGAAAGGGTTGTCACAGTTTTGCAATGTTATAGTTCCAGGAGGTCTCATGAGTCAGAATCAGATAAAGCTCCTCTAAGGACAGTATGAAATGTGAAAAGTCTGAAAATGACAAAAAAAATTACAGACAGAATTCAATACTGCAGACTTCCAGTTTTGTAAAGGTCATGGAGTCGAGGGACATGTTTATAGGTCTTATTATACATGGCAACCTCAGCAAGGAATTTCAGTCCACCCTCTTCCCAGCCACTTCCATCAGCTCTTCCGGGGAATCCTGAGGCGTTCCCAGGCCATCCTGAGAGATGTAATACCTCCAGCGCGTCCTGGGTCGCCCCAGAGGCCTCCTCCCAGTTGGACATACCTAGAAAACCTTCTGAGGGAGGCGTGCAGAAAGTATCATCACCAGATGCCTGAACCACCTCAACTGACTCCTCAATACGGAAGAGCAGCAGCTCTACGCTTTGTCTCTCCCACGGAAGAAACTCATTTGGGCCGCTTGTATTTGCGATCTCATTCTTTCGGTCATTACCCTGAGGTCATGACCATAGGTGAGTGTTGGAACGTAGGTTGAAGGTATCTCAAGAGCTTCCCCTTTTGGCTAAGCTCCCGCTTTGATAACTTGACTCAACATGGCTAAACCAGTCCATTGTGGCAAAGTTTCATGTGTGGATTGGTGAAACATCAGAATTTGCCATCTCATGTCTACATAGTGTGTAACAACCAGGAAGCTTAGCAATTTAACATCAGTGAGGTCTGCTGTATACGGTGACCAAATTGGAAGAGATTTGGATGAAGCTCCTCGCAGGGTTTCACCCTGTGTTCTATAGACAAGGCTGTCAGGCCTGATTTGCCCCCCCTGCTTAAGCAGAGCTGGTCTGAATTCATTTTTTTTTTCTAGCACCTGGAAGCTATGCCTCAAACCACTCCCAACTAGTGTCATAACTTTCCGTGACAACCTCGACACATTGTGTCAAATAAAAATGGCTGAAATCCTCTGGATTTGGCATCTAAAGACCTTTTCACACTTGCACAAAAGTTGTTTTTGTCCCCAAATTGCTGGGGTGCCTGTTGTATTCACACTGAGTGACCGGAGCTAGAGGGGAATATCGCCATGCCAGTATACCCTCTGCAGCCGTAGTCTTTTTGCCGGAGTGAGTTTGAGCTGAGCAGTCCGCCCACTCCGACACGGAGTTTAGCGTATGGTGATGATGTACCCTATCCAGCAGAACTTTAGACAGCACAGGGAAACACTGACAACACCAATGCACAAGGGAGAAACATGATAAACTTCACCTGCAAGTTCCAAGTTCAAGATACATCCAAGATTTTGGAAGATGACCAACTGGGGAGATAGTGTTGCCAGATACGGCTCCATGGGAGAGACTTCAGCTTGCGTTCACAATATACAGTATATCCGGCCAAAAAGCTGGATACTCCACGACAGATATTTGTAGGTCTTTGAGCCTGAAAATGAAAGAAGTGTGCCTTGTAGGTTTCATCAGGTTACACAAATCTAAGTTTCATGCATGTGAGTTTTTCTGGAATCTTTAATATTTTCCCCAGGCCTGATTTTTTTTTTTTGTGTGTGAATTTTTGAGCATGTTGAAGCCCTCAAAATACGATTCATTTAGAAGGACAGGAATATTGATTCCTTGCAAATCAATATGGCTCTTGCATTGTTGAGTAATGGCTCTAATGATCATAACAGGTCTAATTGTATCTGTCTTACATGACTTTCCAGGCTGGATATGACACAATTGGTTCCACCCACTACTTCTCAATCCCTGGATCATTCTCTGACACTGCAACAGGAAGTAACTCTACTTTCCGCTTGAGCAGCAATGTGAATGTACCTGGACGCTGGGCCTTCCAGATAAACGATGGACCACTGGGATCTACTTATATTGGTATGTTCAGACCACAGGATGAATATATACAGTATATATATATATATATATATATATATATATATACGTGTATAGATATAGGTCTGTGTGTATCTATCTCTCATTGGCAGAGGTGATAATTATTTTAATATTCCAAGTAATTTGTTGTCCATATCATAAGATTATGTATTGATTTTACTTTTAATGGTTTCTTGCATTTATTTGTGTTATCTTTCTTTATGTGTTTATGTTCATTGTTTCAAATTTAGAGGTTGACCGGAAAGCTCCTGTGTCGTTTGTGTGGTTTTGTCTCTTGTTTTGATTTATTCCTCCAGCACATTTTCCTTTGAACTAAATTGAACTAAATTATACTAAGAATCCTTTTCTGGAAAAATGAAGGTCAGGATTGAAGTCCCATTCTGCTTATTTGTTTTTCTCTTTATTTACCTTTTTTCTGCCCTCTTCAGAACCCCTCTATCCAGTTATGGGTGAACCCAGTTATCGTCCACTCAATGGATATTCATCTCCAATTGCCTTGGAACAGCCTTTTGGGGTTTTTGGACGATCGTATCAACAAATATACGTATGTTTAATTTGTTTTGTACTATGTTGACAAAATCCATGTTATGGTATGATTTTGATCAAGAGGAACTTCATTTTACATGTTGTAGGACACAATATTTTACATTACAAAATCACTAAGAACTTTTTTTTTTCAGGTGAACCACAATGGACATCTTACGTTTATGCCATCATTGCACACGACCACACCTCGTATGTTCCCAGCACATGGATACAAAGACATCATTGCTCCATTCTGGACAGATTTAGATGACGCGAGAGGTGTGGTTTTCTACAACCAATACACCAGTGGCAGTGTTCTCCAACAAGCTACAAGTGACATTCAGGAGTACTTCCCAGAGTTGAACTTTACTGCCAGCTGGGTCTTTGTTGCAACATGGTATGAGGTACCAGACGATGAAACCACTGGAACAGTAAGTCAACTTGTTTAAATTGTGAAACACATGAAAAAACATGTTATTCATACAGTGGTATTTTTATATTACCAGACGATGAAACCACAGAAATAGTTAAGTCAACTTTGAAATTAGTGCATACATTATACAGTGTGCATGGTTTTGTACTGTATGTTATCGTTAACATTAAGGTAGAAACCTAAAAACTCTTTTTTTCAGGAAACAACTGTGCAGGCAGTGTTGATCTCTGGTGGCCAGGACTCGTTTGTACTGATGAACTATGGGACAATCGCTTCAACTGATCACACTGTGCAGGTCAGAGCCATTAAAACTGTCAGCCATACACAAATTCATTCAACACAGGATGAGATGGTATTACTGTCCATTGTGCCATTAGATGTTAAGTCACATGAGTTGCCCTGATGAGTGGCGTGGGGGTTGTATCAACGTAAATTTTAGGACATATCATCAGTAGTGTTCCTTTTGGATCGGGGTGTTTCAGCCTTTCAACACTAGACACCTTCATCAAAGGTGGCCAGCTACAGGGTGATCAATCCTGAGCTTGTGTCCCATGCCCAATCACAAGCCCACGGGACTATGCATGGCAGGGGCGCCCACTCCCCTGAGTCAGGCCTAGAGCTGACTGCATACCTTGCTCCTTCTCCTCTTGGGTGGGAGAAGGGGTGATGGGGATGTAAATACTGTTGCTATACCTTGTTAAAATTTGAATGCAGTGATATACAAAGCAAAATAATTACAGGCCTAATTTTATCTGTTTGACATGACTTTCCAGGCTGGATACGACACAATCGGTTCCACCCACTACTTCTCAATCCCTGGATCATTCTCTGACACTGCAACAGGAAGTAACTCTACTTTCCTCTGGAGCAGCAATGTGAATGTACCTGGACGCTGGGCCTTCCAGGTAGACAATGGATCACTAAGTTCACCTTTCAATGGTATGTAAATATGCTGGATTAATTGATCATTTTAGACAATTAATGTTTGAGTAACTCTCTCCTTTGATATCTAATTGTTGTTGACAGATTATATGTCAATATATGTTTATCTATAATAAGTAAAAAAGTCCCTCTGAATCTGCCTTCATGTCAAGATTTGTTCTTCCCTTGATCTGTAGTTGAATTCCGAGCACAGTGATGCAGAGGCAAAGTAGGGAGTTGTATTCCCAAAAGACAAATTTTAGGCAATAAACAACCCATTGACACCTCGCTGTGTCGTTAGCCAGGTTCATGAAGTACTGTATACACCTGTCTTAAAGTCTGATAGCAGGAAGTGACAGGTGACTTTTTGTCATGCTTCTATTTCCTATCAGTATCGTGATTACTTGTTTCCTGAGATGTAAATGTCAGTCATCCAGGTCATGGTTTCTCTTTCAGTACTACAACACAGCACTTAAAAGCTGTTAATTGATGATTTTCAATTTGTGGATCTCTGAAAGTCTCTGAATTAGTTTGTGTTCTACTGTCTCTTGCTTGTTGTGTTGCTTCAGGCTACATCATAAGTAGCTATTATCCCACAGAGTTGAACACTGACCACCCAGTGGTAGAATTCGACAAGTCAATTTCCCATTAATGCTCTCCACCTACATTTCAGCAAATCCTCTATTTGAAGAGTTTTAAAGCTGAGCCCAAGTTATGCAGAAAACAGATGAATTGTAATCTGAAGACTAGCAATGATAAATTTCCTGGGAAATTTTGAATGGGTCTGCATGTCACTGTGCGCATCCAGTGTGTGTGGCACAGTCACAGGCCAATGGCAGAAATGGGTCCAACTTAAACTTTTTGCAGTTATCTTACTACACTACACTACACTACACTTCACTACATATCATCATCTGACATTTCTCATCATCAGGGGAAATTATGTTACTATCACGGTTCCCTGAGTGATATTCACTCTTTAAAAAGAACCACACTCACAGCACAGCCTTGTGCTCACCCTGCAAAATTTACTAGTCTAAGCTGCTAAGGAACTTGATGTTTGTCTTAAAATGATTCTTTTTTCAGTGATGTTAAAGGTTACATGTGTTTAAGTTTATGAAAACCAAAAATCAATGACTTGAAATGTCTCCGTTTTATTTTAATAGTTTACTAAACTCCAACCTTAATTTTCAGGTTGTAAAAGAGGGTCAATATAAAATTGTCTCTCTATTAATGTTTTTATGTGTCTCTTTGTGGTCTTTTATTTTAGGCCCCTTCTATCCAACTATTGGAGAAATAAATCATCGTGAACTCCATGAAAGTTCTCTTCCCATTTCCTTGGCACAGCCTTTTGTCTACTTTGGACGGTCATATAATGAGATATTTGTAAGTGAATTTGCTTTGTGTTTTAAAGATGCAATTTGGAAACAGCCCTTACCTGCTCCAGCTTTACAGGAGGCAGTATTGTACCCAATTTTGATGCACACCCAATGTAGAGTCAGTGGAGCGCCTGTGCAAGAGCATCATCTTGTCTGTATCTGTCAAATCTCGTACAGAGGAAATTTATCAGGAGGTCTATACAAGTGCTAAAAACAGTGAATAAGTTCAACAGACAACAGAACAAGGCTTTGCTAGATTTGAGCAAGACTGAAACGCCGACTTAGTCCAAGCAAGACTGCTAATGTTGTGTCCCTGTCCTCACAAGAGATGTCAGTCCAAACTGAAGTTTCAGCGCCACATAGCTCTTTCTTACCACTGCTGAAGCAACAACAATCAGTGACTACCATTGTGACTGTCACATCAGGCCATCTAGTCAGTGGTGTGTGTGTGCATTTTAACTGTTTGTTTGTTTGTGGGTGTTGGCAGTCCTGATGGCTCAGGGGAAAAAGCTGCCAGTGAGTCTGCTGGTGCGGGACTTAATTGACCTCAAGTGCCTGCATGAGGGCATCAGTTCTAACAGGGGGTGGGCGGGGTGGATGGGGTCAGTTGTGATGGCCTTTGTTCTTCTGAGGCAGTAGGATGAGGAGATGGGTGGGCAGAGGGCATCCGATTTTTTTGGGGTGGTATTTATGACTTTTTGCACCGCCTTCCTATCCTCTGCTGTGGAGCCAGTGTACCACACTCCCAGACTGTAGGTCAGGACGCTCTCCACAGAGGAGTGGTAGAAGCCCAGCAGCAGATTTGTGCGTCCTCAGGAAGAACAACCTGGACACTAAGTGCAGCCGCTGCTGAGCCTCCTTCACCAGGGCCCTGGCATTGTAGGTCCAGGAGCAGTTGGAGGAGATGTGGGTGCCCAGAAAGCTGAAGGTGGTGACAGTTTCCACCTGTCCTCCATTTATGAGGAGGGGGGTGTGGTCCTGTCTGTTTCTCCTGAAGTCCATAATAAGTTCTTTGGTCTTATGGATGTTCAGGGTCAGGTTGTTGCCTGAGCACCAGTGAGAGTTTCTCTACCTCTGCCCTGTATGCTGTCTCGTCCTCGCCATGGATGAGTCCGACCACGGTGGTGTCATCCGCATATTTGATGATGCGGTTGGTTGGATGGGTCAGAGTGCAGTCGTGGGTGTACAGGGCGAATGGCAGAGGGCTCAGGATGCAACCTTGAGGGGATCCGGTATCCCAGAAAGAGAGATTATCTCAAAGTTACAGGGTTAGGTTGTCATCATAGGTTGGAGATATTTTACACAAAACAGCCACCATATTTAATTACCAATACAAAAGAAATGGGCCACTTCAGACTTCATGTTTTTCTTCATGTCCTCTTGCTTCATTTTGTGTCACTCCTCTTCTTGGCTTCCTTCCAGGGAGTTTGGACTCCCGACCTGATAAAGGCCTCATCCACTATTTTACATGACAAACATATAGTCAGGATTTCCAAGTACTTAGTAGCTTGTAGCCCCCTTTTATACTGAAGTTGTTTCTTCTCTGAAAAGAATTGAAAAAAACTATCCCAATCAACAATTTAAATTTCTTCCAGTCTTCACAAATTTGTCTTCAAATATAGAATGGTATGTTTTCGAAAGTAGACCTGCAATGCATCTATTGTATGCAAAGACAAGTAAATATTCTTTGATGTGTTATGATTCAAAATACTGAGAAGTGCTTTTTGCCCAGGTCAACGACAATGGACATCTGAGCTTTGATGCACCATTGAACATGACCACACCTCGGATGTTCCCCGCAAATGGATCAAAAGACATCATTGCTCCATTCTGGACAGATTTAAGCAACGCTTTGGGTGCAGTTCTCTACAACCAATACACCAGTGGCAGTGTTCTCCAACAAGCTACAAGTGACATTCAAGAGTACTTCCCAGAGTTGAACTTTACTGCCAGCTGGGTCTTTGTTGCAACATGGTATGAGGTACCAGACAATGAAACCACTGGAACAGTAAGTCATCTGATTGTAAACACACATTAAATAAACCTGTTTTGTTTTCATACAGTTAACCTCATTATATTCACTCTAAAAGCCTGAGTATTTTTTTAGTACACAACTGTGCAGGCAGTGTTGATCTCTGGTGGCCAGTACTCGTTTGTACTGATGAACTATAGGACAATAGCTTCAACAAGTCAAACAGTTCAGGTGAGAGACATTGAAACTATACACCAAGCATTTTACCCTATTTATTGATGAATGCTGTAATATTTGAACTAAAGTGCAACTAATCATACTTATCTCTGTCTTACATGACTTTCCAGGCTGGATATGACACAATCGGTTCCAGCCACTACTTCTCAATCCCTGGATCATTCTCTGACACTGCAACAGGAAGTAACTCAACTTTCCGCTTGAGCAGCAACGTGAATGTACCTGGACGCTGGGCCTTCCGGATAAATGATGGATCTCTCAGCTGTACTTTCACTGGTATGTTAAGACCACAGGATACACTTGGGTTCTTTAAAAAAGACACACTATTGTACAGTCACTCCATTCCTTAGATATTTTTGCTTATAAATGAATATACGATGATGTTTATCGGCTCATTTCTTGCCAACCCAAATGTTCAAAGTTCATCTGTTTAAAAGAATTTGGTGTTGTCATGTTGACAACATGATGTCACGTAGTCCTGACTGACCACTGCACACACAAAAACATTGTAGGAACAAGGTGAATCGAGGGAAGAAAAACAGTGCACATCAGATAAAATAGGATTTTCATCTCATTGAAGACGAGCATTGCACTTAAGAAAACAAATATAATTGAAAAGATTCTGGTCATCAGAAGAGAACTCTGTAGAGCAGACACGTCTGCCATCGCCAATGTGAAGGAATGCTTTGCTTTGCTATGATAAATGTGTTTGCTACAAACACTTCATAGGTTTATTCTCTGCCCAACTTTACTCATTCGGTTAAATTAGTGAGAATCAGCCTGATAGTTTCATCATAATCCTGCTTGATATTTTACAAACAGATACAGGTGAAAACATAACCTTCCTGATGGAGGTGGTAATACTTTCAATAGTACAAGTTCAACTGTGTTTGTTGGTTCAAACATGGATGTCAAAGGTTACATACAGTGGACTGCTATGGATAACTCTGTTCATTTCCAGAATACTGTCAAAGTTCAAGATGGATGGTCATTCTATTTATTCTTTGTTGTTTTTAGAAAACCTCTACCCAATTAATGGTGAGACAAGCTCTCGATCAGATGATGGAAGCTCTCCTCCAGTTGCCCTGGAACAGCCTTTTGTTTATTTTGGACGGTCATATGATCAGATATATGTATGTAAAGTTGTGTTTTATTTTACAAATCCTTTAATGTGGAAGACTTGGAAGAGCATGTGTAATGAAAGAGAAGATTTTTAGTGTTCGTATTGTCTGCCAAATCACATGAAATGTAATATTTTAGTAACTGAATGTTGACAACAACTTTTCCAGGTCAACCACAATGGACATCTGACATTTGATGGATCATATTACGAGTACATACCTTACATGTTCCCAGCACATGAATCCAGACACATCATTGCTCCATTCTGGACAGATTTAGACAACAGAGAAAATGGTGTGATTTTCTTCAACCAATACACCAGTGGCTGTGTTCTCCAGCAAGCTACAAGTGACATTCAAGAGTACTTCCCAGAGTTGAACTTTACTGCCAGCTGGGTCTTTGCTGCAACATGGTATGAGGTGGCATACTTCCCTACCACTGGAACAGTAAGTCAACCTGGATTTTAACAGTGAAATATGCAGTGCATATATATTTTGGTTTTTGTGTATTTTTTTCTTCATTTACTTGTATTTCCTTAAGCAAACAACTGTGCAGGCAGTGTTGATCTCTGGTGGCCAGGACTCATTTGTGCTGATGAACTATGGGACAATAGCATCAAGAACTCAATCAGTTCAGGTGAGAGCCATTAAAACTAATAAGCAAAGCACAAAAAATTCAAATTTTGTTATGTTATCATACCTTATTTAAATCAGAATAAAATAATATTAACAGTAGTAATTGTATTTTTATGACTCAAAATTCCAGGCTGGATATGACACAATTGGTTCCACGCACTACTTCTCAATCCCTGGATCATTCTCTGACACTGCAACAGGAAGTAACTCTACGTTCCGCTTGAGCAGCAATGTGAATGTACCTGGACGCTGGGCCTTCCGGGTTGATGATGGCTTACCAGGCTGCAGTTTCAATGGTATGTTAAGACCACAGGATTCACCGTGATCATTATAGATACTTTTTTTATGTCTACTTCACTACTTAGATTTCTCAGTTTGGGGATGTGAGGTACTTTGTTGCTGGGATTATGAATCCTTTTCTCTATGTTAATCACCAAACTAAAAAGTTCATCTGTGAATGGCTTTAATGTTCACTTGGTGATTATTTGCTTTCATCCTTTTCAAGGTGAACCTGTGCAGCAGGGCGACTCATTCTGGAGTGACAGTTCCTGTGCACAGATGTGCACTTGCACATCAGCAGGCCTGCAGTGCCACAGTCAGCCCTGCTCATTTTCACAGATATGCCGTCCTGCTGCCTTTCAATTTTCCTGCCAGACGGTGCAGAGACAAACGTGCACCATAAGTGGTGATCCACACTACTATACCTTTGATGGCACTTTGTTTCACTTCCAGGGGACTTGCACATATGTTCTCTCAGAACAATGTGGTCTTGAGCTGCCCTATTTTAGAGTAGAGGGCACAAATGAGAACAGAGGCAGCACTCATGTCTCTTGGACACGACTGGTGAAAGTTCTTGTCAATGATGAATCAATTGAACTGGTCAAAGGACATCATGGAGAAGCAAAGGTCAGCAATAAAGAATCTTTTCTCTTTGTAATGTGATTAGAAATTTAATTCAATGTGATCAGAAATAGGCCTGTACTTCGACTGACATATTTGCTGCTGTGTTTGCAGGTCAATGGAAGCTTTGTGGCCACTCCACTCTCTCTTAGCAATGGAACCATCCAGGTTTATGAGTCAGGTTTTTCTGTAGTTGTCAGTACTGACTTTGGCTTGGAGGTATCATATGATGCTAACCATTATGTCAGGATCAGTTTACCCTACACTTACCAGAATGCAACATGTGGCCTGTGTGGAAACTTCAACAATCACCCTGAAGATGATTTTCTAACCCGGCACGGCGAGATTGTTACCTCTGATGTGGTTTTTGCCAACAGTTGGGAAGTATCAGGGGAGAACGATGGTGGTTGTGGGGTCCAGTGTGAAGGTCTGGATTGTGCCTCCTGCACTGCCGACCAGACAGCTTTGTACAGCAATGCTGACCATTGTGGAATACTTCAGAACAGCTCTGGAGCTTTTGCTGCTTGCCATTTGCAGCTTCCACCACAAAACTTTGTGGAGAATTGTGTGTATGACTTGTGTGTGGGAGGAGGGTACCAGCCCATTCTGTGCCAAGCTCTATATGTGTATGCACATCAGTGTCAACAGAAGGGTGTACAGCTCCCAAGCTGGAGGAGACAAGGCTTCTGTGGTACATCTGCTCGTCTTTCAAATGTATTTCAAAACATTGTTTAACTGTGCAGAAAGTCAAAATAAAAATTTTGTTTTCCAGAAATCTCCTGTCCTTCCAACAGCCACTATGAACCTCAAGGCTCTGGATGTCCAGCTACCTGTGTGAATCCCAATTCCACCCACAACTGCCCTCTTCCTTCCCAAGAGAGTTGTGTCTGTGATTCAGGGTACATCCTTAGTGCTGGGGTCTGCGTTCCTCATGCTGAATGTGGCTGTAGCTTTGAGGGGCGCTACTATCGTTCAGGAGAAACTGTACTACCAGACCAGGACTGTGGGAGACGTTGTACCTGCAGTTCTGGTTCCATGACCTGCCATCGCTATGGTTGTGGCCCTCTTGAATCATGCAGTGTGGAAGAGGGACAAAGAGGATGCAGACCAAACAGCTATGAAACATGCTGGATAAGGGGCCCAGGATATTATCATACTTTTGATGGTGTGACATACCACTACCCTGGGGCATGTCGATTGACCCTTGCCAAAGTGATGGGCTTGTCAAGCCACCCCCACTTCATGGTGGCAGCAGAGAAAGTACCCAGAGGCCACCAGGGCTTTTCCAGGGTGCTGAAGTTTGAGGCAGAAGGCACACATGTCTCCATTGAGATCACCGGTACCACCAAAGTTAAGGTAAGAACTAGACATGAATTGGATACTCATTTCATCCAAGAATCCGGTACTCTGTGATGAGGCAGAATAACTAACGAGTAAGGGTGCAACAAAATAGTCAACTCATGAAACGGGCTCATGAAACAAAATACGATATGAAATAAATATTAAAGAAAATCAAATGCAAAAATCAAATTTTATTAATATGCAGACATAAAAGTTATTGCTCCATCAGTAAAGAAATAAAAGGGTCTATGCTTTGAAAAAAAAATTCTATATGGATTTCTCACCATTGACTTTTCTTTTACATGGGGAGCCAAAATAAGTCCACACAACCATTTCGTTTGAAGGACCGTCCACGACTTGTTTGACCGTGTCGTATTCCAATTTGAAATAATTGTTTCACTGCTTCTTCTGTTGCGTTGCTACAGTGTTCTTCCTCTTGTAATATGTGTACACAGTAGGCCAGAGGGTCAAAAATCAGTGTAAGGGACGGGCGGCACCACTTTGCATTGTTTTGTTTTTACATTGACTTTTATGTTGTGCATCTTTGAATTTTATTGAGTCATTTTTTTATTTCGCAAAATTTCCCAACATTCCTACGAACGAGTGACAATGTGTCATTGTCCGTACTCAAGGATTTTTCAAGTAGGAAAGTTGTCCTTGGGTGCTTTTGTCCAACAACGTTTTCTGACAGGCAGCCACCCTGTCAGTCATTCACAGAGTCCCTCCCCCCCACATACACTTCCGTCATCACACCAAAGATAGAAGTGTTTTGATGAACATTTGAAAGAGATACTGTAGAGATATATGGTATCTGATTTCATCGTTGAATTCTGGACCCTGGCAATGGAGGACAACTGGACAGAAGATGCCCTCAGGGCTGCATTTGTTCAGGGGTTAAATGAGCACATTAAGGATGAACCGATCACTTATGATGAACCTGATCACCTTGACTCTCTGATTTTCCTGACTAACAGGATTAAAAACCATCTTTGCTCCCACCGCCTGGAGAAGGCCTCTGCTAGTGGGTGCCCCCAGGTTTAAGCTTCACCAACCACCAGCCCAACCCCTGTCTCTCCTCTCAAACTCTGTCAGTCTCTGACAGAGGAACCCATGCAACTTGGTCATGCTCATTTTTCTCCCGAGGAGAAACAAAGAAGATGGCAGGCTGGTGAATGCATGTACTGTGGAAAGAGGGCATTTCTAGCCTCTCGCTCCATCCAGCCAAAAGTGCTGGCTTGTTGATGGGGTCAGGATTCTTTTTTTTGTATCAAAGGACTCAACTTAAAGGCCATGCGTGATATCAGAGGACTAATTAATATTGCTGTGAAAAATAATTTCCCGCTCCCCCTTATCAACTCTGCCTCACTTTGCTTCAAGGAGCAACAGTGTTTATCATGTTGGAGAACAAACTTTATGTGAGACAAGTGTGAGTTTCACTTCATTAAGGTCAGTTTCCTGGTGTTCATGATTGAGGAGGGGAAGGTTACAATGAATCCAGAAAAAGTGAGAGCAGTTGCAGAGTGGCCATTCCCAAAAAACTGAAACAACTCCCAAGACTTTTGGGTTTTGCAAACTTGATTAAAATCAATGAGTAATTTAATGAGAGCAAATGTAACTGACTGCTTGATGTCCTCTTTAGGTTGATGGTCAGCTCATCAGACCACCATACAGCTCTGCATCCAACAGAATCCACATCTACCACAGCAGCATTCACAGTATCATCCTCCGCACCTCCTTCGGTGTCACTGTACAGACAGTCTGGCCCCACTTTGTGCGTGTCACTGCACCTGGTATCTACAATGGTTCCATTGGTGGGCTCTGTGGTAACTACAACACTGATCCAAACGATGACTTCCAAACACCCAGTGGCATCCTGGTGGACGGCGCTCAAGTTTTTGGAGACAGTTGGAGAGATGGTTCATTGGCGGCACATTGTGTGGAGACTGTGAGCCAAAATTCCACAACAAATTACAATTCTAGTGAGTACTGTGGTATTCTTGATGCACTGGATGGGCCATTTGACCGATGTTGGGCCATGGAGGACCCACAACAGCATGTGGAGGCATGTGATGAGATCATTAGGGCTTCTGCAGATCCAGAATCATCACTATGTAAGGTCCTGCGAGATTATGCACTGATGTGCCAGATAAGAGGCAGTACCATGGGACACTGGAGGAATGTAACTGGGTGTGGTAAGCACTTTCCTTCTATTCAGTTGAGATTAGTTTGATACTATTCACTGTCTTACCTGAGGAACAATTGATCTTTCTCCAGAGCAAAGCTGTCCCCCAAACAGCCATTATGAAATCTGTGGCAGCTCCTGTCCGTCCACCTGCCCCAGCCTTTCCTTCCCCTTCTCCTGTGGCACTTTGTGCCAGGAAGGCTGCCAATGTGATGATGGTTTTGTTCTCAATGGTGATCAGTGTGTACCACCAACAGCCTGTGGCTGCTATCACCAAGGACGCTATCGACAAGGGGGTGAACAATTTTGGGATGGTGAGGAATGTCAGAGCTTCTGTACCTGTGATGGTACAACTGGGGCAGTCCACTGTGTCCAAAAGTCCTGTGGTCCCCAGGAGTCCTGCCGTGTGGTGGAGGATGAGTTTGGCTGCCATCCAAACCCTCATGGCTCCTGCTCAGCTTCTGGTGACCCTCACTACCTCACCTTTGATGGCAAAGCCTATGACTTTCAGGGAACATGTCGCTACATTCTGGCAGCCCCCTGCAACACCACTGATGGGCTCCAACAGTTTTCTGTTGAAGCAAAGAATGAAGCATGGCGCGGGTTAGCAGTTTCAATCACAGCTGAAGTCTTCGTGAATGTGTGGGGCTATCAAGTGCACATGTCCAGGGAGAGAAATGGTGTGGTACAAGTGAGTACTTTTGAAGCAGACTTTCTTTATTGGATCTAATTCATCTTAAACATTTAATCTAATAATCACAACAGCTACATCAGTCCACTCCCTTCTCAAGCAACAGAGGGTGACGATTCAAAGGATGGGAGATGTAAAATAGCCTTTCAGCTAATTCTGGCATGTTCACATGAAACTTTTATGAATGTGCATTGTCCCTGATCACTAAACCTCACATTACTTAAAATACAATTTTTCCATTTAGGTAAATGGGGTGAACAAAAACACACCCATTGTCTTAGGGGGAGGTCTTGTGTCAATCTATGCCAGTGGTTCTCACACATTTGTCAGTGCTGATTTTGGCCTGGTTGTCAAATATGATGGATGGAGTACAGTGTCCATCTCTGTGCCTTCAAATTACAGGTATATTCCAATCACCCCAAGTCATAAAGCAATATTTTAACATCATAATTGAACTTGTTTTACTCAATAAATAACAACCACTCATCTGATTGACTTTATTGTCACTTTGTTTTAAATATGATCATCCACAGTGGACAAATGTGTGGTCTTTGCGGAAACTTCAATGGAAATCCAAATGATGAGTACCAGACTCCATCAGGAATGACAGTCACCAGTCCATCTGACTTTGGGACAGCTTGGAAAGTGGCGGGCAATTACACCTGCAGTGATGGATGTGGTTCCTCCTGTCCACAATGTATAGATGAGCTACCTGCTCAAGCCCAGTGTGAAGTGATTCAGGGAGCTGATGGCCCCCTCAGCTTCTGCCATGAGCAGGTGGACCCATCGCCATATTTCAACGACTGTGTGTTTGATGTGTGCATCACTGGAAATGGAGGCCAGGATCTTCTGTGCAGGGCAGTTGAGGCATATGTCAGTGCCTGTCAGTCTGCTAATGTCCGAATCTATCCTTGGAGACAGAACACCACCTGCAGTGAGTGAACCAATGTGTTCATCAGTTGGTATACAAATATATCTAACAGCTATCAGAAAAGAGCGAATCAACATCATCAACCCTCAACATCCATCATTTGTCCCCACAATTATTTAGGACTTGACTGTCCAGAAAACAGCCATTATGAGCTGTGTGGCACCGACTGCGGACACACCTGTGCCAGCAGTGTTGATGCCACCTGTGAGCAGGTTTGCTCAGAAGGATGTTTCTGTGATGAAGGTTTTCTTAGGAGTGGGACCAGGTGTGTCCCTGTGGAAAGGTGTGGCTGCCAATTTGATGGCTTTTACTATGATGTAAGTTGAATCCCTGTAGAGACATTTCTTTTCTTTGTAATTGTCCATACCGTAAAAATGAATAAGTATTAACTAGTACTAGATGTAATTCAAATTAACTTGATTCGACATATTTGGTTTTCAAAAATTATGGAATGGAATAATGTCATGATACTGGCCTCCTGTCCCTTCAGAAATATTTTTATTCTACTTATGAATCAGATGCAGGAATTAATTATTTTTAATACCTCTATCAACTGCTACAGGCTGGTGAATCATTCTGGACTGATGGGTGTTCTCAGCAATGTGAATGCCATGCTCCCAATGACCTGCGCTGTTCTCCTGCATCTTGCTCCCCTGCACAAGAGTGCACCATCAAAAATGGCCAGCTGGGTTGTTTTGGCACTATGTCTACTTGCACTGTTTGGGGGGACCCACATTACGTCAGCTTCGATGGGGCACTGGCTCATTTCCAGGGCACATGCTCTTACATCGTCACAGAGAGTGTGAGCCATGGCACCAACGAAACCCAGTTTCAGGTTGTAGCTACTAACAATCACCGTGGCAACAACCGTGTGTCATTTGTATCAGCAGTAGATATATACCTCTCTAATGAGCTAGAAAATACACACATCTGGATTGGACCTAACAAAGTAGTAAAGGTACAGTCAACTCTTCATGTACTTCATTGTATGGTACTTCTGGTATTTGTTTGATGTAAAAAGGCTTATAATGCGACCCCCCCCCCCCCCCCCCCATATTGTCTCCTTCATCCTCCCAGGTAAATGACACCAAGGTGTCTCTTCCCACCACTGCAGGAACCTTAGCTCAGGTGCTAAGGCAGGGAAGCTACATTGTGGTTGATGCCATTGACATTGTAGTCCAGTTTGATGGTCAGAGTACTTTGCTGGTCAAAATTGGCCAAAACCATGAAAACAGAGTGACCGGGATGTGTGGTAACTTCAACAGTGACCCCACAGATGACAAAGTCCTGCCCAATGGAACATTGGCACAAGATGACAATGAGTTTGGAGACAGCTGGAAGGCACCCACAAGTCTACCAGGGTGAGCTGCCAAGTCACTACAGAAAGAATACGGTCTTGTTTGGTTTCACTACTCCATACATTATGTACACTACATTTTCTACTCTCCCATTTCAAGTAATGTGTGATGTCTCATCTAGATGCGGATCCACTGATGATAGGACAGGTGATGGATCAAACAATTGTCCCCTCCTGGAACAATACTCAGAGCTCTGTGGCGTCATCACCAACTCGAGTGGCCCATTCAGTTCTTGTCACCAGCACACCGACCCCCAGCTATTTTTCACTTCCTGTGTCTATGATCTCTGCCTTTACTCTTTGGCCAATGGCATGCTTTGCTCCGCTGTCTCAGCCTATGAGAGCACCTGCTCTGGTTTAGGGTTGAACATTCCAGAGTGGCGCTCTGCTCTGCAATGTGGTATGTTTGCTCTCATCTTAAGAGACCCAAGATAACACAGAACAATAAATCTTTAGTCTAATAAGGTTAAAGGTTGCTCTACTTTGGAAAAGGGACTATGTTTCATGTTCATCACATCTCATCTTTTCACCACAATTCAACAGCTGAGTCAGACCCCTGTGAGCATCTGGACTGCACAGAATATGAGTGGTGTGGTGAGAAGCACGGAGTTTACGGCTGCTTCTGTGATGAACGCCACCATCGGACCAACAATGAGAGCTACGGTGAGGGACGTTGTTTCCCCATTTATACCAATGCAAAAAATGTAATCGGGATCAGGTGCAAAAAAAAAATCTTTAAATCGTCGTTGTCATCCTCCGCTTTTTCCGGTGGGTCCGGGTCACAGGGGCAGCAGCTTCAGCAAGGAAGCCCAGACTGTCCTCTCCCCAGCCACTTCCACCAGCTTTTCCGGGGGAATCCCGCAGCGTTCCCAGGCCAGCCGAGAGATATAATCCCTCCAGTGTGTCCTGGGTCAGCCTTGAGGCCTCCTCCCGGTTGGGCATACCTGGAACACTTCCCGAGGGAGGCGTCCAGGAGGCATCCTCACCAGATTCCTGAACCACCTCAACTGACTCCTCTTGACATGGAGGAGCAGCGGCCCCTTCGAATGACTGAGCTTCTCACCCCATTTCTAAGGGACAGCCCAGCCACGCTGTAGAGGAAACTCATTTCCGCCGCTTTCATTCGCAATCTCGTTCTTTCGGTCATCCCCCAGAGCTCATGACCAAAGGTGAGGGTTGGAGCGTACATTGACCAGTAAATCCAGAGCCTTGCCTACTGGCTAAGCTTCCTGCTCACCACAACGGACTGGTTTAGCGCCCGCATCATTGCGGATGCCGCCCCAATCCGCCTGTCAATCTCCTGCTCCATCCTACCCTCACTCATGAACAAGACCCCAAGATACTTAAACTCCTCCACCTAAGGTAGGACCACCCCCCCCCCGACCTGGAGTATGCAAACCATCCTTTTCCGGCTGAGGACCATGGCATCAGGCTTAGAGGTGCTGATTCTCATCCCAGCTGCCTCACATACGGCTGCGAACTGTCCCAGCAAGAGCTGGAGGTCGTGGCCTGATGGAGCTAAGAGGACCACCTCATCCGCAAAAAGCAGAGATGACACCCTCCTGCCAACAAACTCGAATGATCTTCTTTCTCCCAGCCACCAGTGGCAAGAGGAGCTAAAGGGCTCCACTGCCTGGCTCCAGCATGCAGGGACAGAAATGAGATGAGAAGAACTTGGACAAGAACACGGCGTAGTATACCCATATTTAGGAATTGATCGGAGCCTGCATACATGTAGCTACATGCAGTAAATGGCGCAAATACTTTTACAAGCAGATGAAATACTGTTTGCTTCATATACACCTGGACCGTGGTGGCTGTCTAGAGCAGATCTGAAAGGAAGACAGTGTAGAGAGCCTGATATGATCAAGCCACAGCATGCACAAGTCCATTCATCGTCTTCCGCTTATTCCTACATTAAGGGTCGCGGGGGGGCTCAAGCCTATCCCAGCGTCAATGGGCGAGAGGCAGGGTTCACCCTGGACAGGTCGCCAGTCCATCGCAGGGCCAACATACAAAGACAAACAACCATTCACACTCACATTCATACCTACGGTCAATTAGCATGCATAAGTGAAACTGAAAATAATCCCTGTCTTTCACAAATGGATTTCAGCTTGTGACATCCAAGATTGAGGACAAACTCACAAATTGATGAAATTTATTTGGTATTTTCTGCCTTTTCCTATATTCTAACTTTTAATTTTTTAAATTTGATTTCCTTTTTTTTGCTCAACAGAGAACAAGTACTTAACAATATTGCCTTTCACTGATCAGTTTAACCAGATTATCAATATGGGCCAATCATATCAAGTATAACTGACACGCAGCTGCTCTCATGTCTAGCCATGATTCTTTTGTGTCGGGGCTTCATTCCTGTGTCTGGAGTTATTTTTTGATAACTGGGTCGCAATTACATTATTCAACTTAGAACAGAACCTCCAACTAAATCATTCAATAATGTGAACGAAAGAAAAGAGAGTGATTTTGTGTGCTGTCTGAAAAAGAATGGGCCGAAGTTATGAGTTGTCATCAGGAGAGAAGGAAAATAGTCTGCTCCAGCTAGCTGAAAGCAGGAAGCCACTGTTAGGCCACTGAGTTTTGAAGTAAATAATATTTTGCGGGGTTTTTGTGAAAACTTCCCTCTGGGTTCTAAAGAATTTCAGTTTCTCTCTAGACTCATTCATCTCATGTGAGGGTAGTTCCGGCACCATATCTGTGTCCCGCTGCCAGCTGTTTGAGGCAGGCTTCCCCTCCAGCTCTCTCCATCTCCAGGACGAGTCCTGCAATGGCACCCTCCAGGATGGACGCCTGGTGTTCCACTTTAACAATAACAGCCAGCTATGTGGGACAATTCTAATGGTATAGTCCATAGAGAACCATGTTATCAAGTCTGGATGAAATTGTTCAGATAACTTTTTTAAGACCATCTCTTATCTACAATGTGATCATTTATTTTGAATTAACTATTTAATTATTCTCATTTAAGAGCAATGGAACTCATTTCATGTATAAGAACACCATCCAGAGTGATGAGGACACCGATGAAGAGCTGATCAACCACCAGAGAAGCATCCACTTGAGTTTCTCCTGTGAATACTCTCTGACTAAGGCCAAGTCCGAAGCTTTGGACATCAACTCTGTGGAGAGGTGACTCAGTATCTCCTGAATGTTTCATTGGCTTCTGTTGCTAAATAAAACAATATTGCAGAGTATATTTTTAGCTCAAAAAAATCCTACAAAGTATCTCGCATGTAAGAATTAAATTGCCCCTGATATTCAAATCAGTCTTGAACACTTGCTAATCATATTGTGCACTTTCACTGATACACCTCCAATTGAAACCAAAAATATGATCAGAAACTCAAGTCTGTGCCTGTCCTGTAGATTAAAGACTGAACAAATTGCAGAGACAAATACTTGAAGTGCACAGCTACTTAAAGGAAAATGGACAAAAAAGGCTTCTGTTCTCATCAGAAACTCTCTGTTGAGGGTAGGATAGTTTATTCCATTTTTTTTCTCATGTCACTTTAGGGGCTCTGTTGCTGGGGCTTGAAGAGTCAAATTTGAAACCTACATTTGGTCTCATGGTTATTGTGTCTTTCATGGTAAGTTGCAATCTGTTTGTTTGTCTGTAGCGTGGTGAAGAAGCACCTTCCATCAGGCCAAGGACAGTACAACATCAGAATGATGCCCTATCAGGACAGTGGCTTCAACTCACCCCTCACCAGTATCAGTAGAGGAATGGCATTGGACCAGAGGTTGTATATTAAGGTGTGGACAGAAGGAGTTGATGAACCAGGGAGCTTAACAGTTCTGGACTCTTGCTGGGCCACGCCTGTCAACATCGCCAACCACCCTCTACGCCGGGAACTCATCTCTGAAGGGTAAAGGAGCTCTTACAGTTTCTGTTGGCTGACTAACCTCTTCCTCCCAGGGATGTCCTGATCCAATCACATGATTGGAAATCAGGGCCAATCAGGCCATTTTAATCTGATCGGAATCAGGAAGAAAAGAGGAAGTGCAAAAACATTGGCAAAAGGAACAGCAGCTCAGTTCTAAGTAACAAAACATCAACATTGACTGTCACGTGTCAGAAACTCACGCAATTTACAGCAGGTGGGTGAGTAGCAGTAGCTCGTTCTGCAATATGAAGGTCATGTGAAGCTGATGCATCAAGGCAGCAAAACTGTCTACCGTTTGGAAATATTTTAGATTGGAGAGTGAAAACAGTGCAACAAGCATGTGTAATGTCTGCAAATTTGGCATTTATAGGAAAGAAGTGCATTCAACACTATGAATTTGACACAACACAATAACACAATAACCAGTACTCCAAGGTCACTGAGACAGCGGAGGCAAGCAACACAAAAAGAGGCTTTGAAAAATAAAGAGAAATTGCAAGAGGACAGTAAAAAGGTCAAAAGACTTGGAGCTGAGACGGCTGAATTCTTCATGTGGAATGAGAAATGTGAGATTTCACCTTCCTCTTGAACATTTGAAGCCATGATTGGACATGGCCTCCCCACGACTTTACAACCAGTTTCGTAACCACCTTCAAGCCCTTCCTTCCTGGAGCGCTTCCTTTAACCGGTGTCATTGCTTAGCCTCACTGCACAATTGGTCCATCCCAGTTCTGATTAAGACAGTGCGACCCTGCATATCCAGCACTTAGAGAGAGATACCATAGAACAGAGCAGGTGCAAAAGGGGAAGCTGAATAGTTGAGGAGTAGACTATCGACAATGCAACGCATTTAAAGGGATTTGTTAACATGGTTACTTTGTGCTGCATCACAAGCTTTAAATACATTTCATTTAGTTTACTCTGTTAAAACCAGTTCTGCATTGACTCCACTTGTGCCCGGCGTTTCATAATTGTGACTGTTATTTAGACTGAATTAAAAAAAACCTTAAGGGACAACGTGGATATGGGCTTTTATCACCCTTTTCTTAAAGCTTTACTGAAGTATTGGATAAGGACTCCAATTGGGACACCCATTATTATTTCCTCTTTCTCTCATAATGTAATCCTCTGACTTCATGATCTTCTGCCTGCTAACCCTTTGTGTCCTACCATCTCCTCGGTCTTACAGGTGTGCAAACCCTAAAGACGGCTCAGTAGAGATGATCCAGAATGGCATCTCCACCACGGCACGTTTCTCTTTCAAGTTGCTCACCTTCCCCAAATATTCATCCATCTACCTGCACTGCTCTATCCACCATTGTCTTTCAAGCCACAACAACTGCAGCCCTGTAAGTACAGTACCACTCTGTGTGTGTAGTGAGATGACATAGATCACCACCAAAAGCATCACCACCAAAAGCATCAGCACAAACCTGTGGTGTTGTTTCTTGGTAGCAATGCCACCCAGGCTCCCACATCAGACGTCGGAGGGCTGTATCATACCATGACGCTGCAGCCTTGTCACTAGGACCACTAGCCCTGACGCTACGTAGCCCTGGAGGTAAAACTCCCTCATGTTTTCATAGCTTTAATAACTCCTGCTAATTCCATCTTGATCACCTCTTTGTAAACTTTGGTTCTTTTCTTGCAGACAGTGGAACGAAATCTCGCCGGTGACCCTGCCGGGCAGTTTGCTCACTGCCCAAACTCTGTTAAGGAAGTCAAAGATGATGCAAAATCAGTGTGCACAGACACATATTACCAGAGTACTTTTAATATCACCTGCTAAAACAGCAAGAATGTGATAGATGCAAGTTTCCTCTCATCTCCAAAACAAATGTTGAAACACTTTGGTGTCTATAATTTTGAAATTGCTAGACAATATTTTCTGACAAACATGATATCTCTTGGAAAGAGGTGAAGAGGAAATAATGCTGCAATGACGGAAAAATGAATTGGAAAAAAATGTGTGCCTTTATCTGTCAGGGTCAGCTCTCCTTCTGCTTCTCCCTCTCACCTGAGGTGGCAGTAGCAGAGCTGTCAGCTCTGTGGAATTTTCTAAGGTTGATCTAATTCATGAATTGAAAAATACACCAATAATATCTAGCATTATGGGGGCTACTCCTGGGTTTTAGTTATTACTCCAACACAAAAGTTAATGCAATTTGGGGAAAAAAAGGGCTCAAGGGAATGGGAAAATTTGCTTATAAATTTTCTTTCAAGAAATTAGAACCAAGGAGCCAACATAACTCTCATATCCATCTGGTCAACGAACTGAAATACTGTATATACTGGTAACATATTGTGTTACGACGGGTATTAATTTGTTTTACTTCCAAACAAAACAAATTCAGGTCAACCTGAATAAAGGCGAGGCGTTTTTCTAAAACTATCAGATGGATTTATTTTTGAAGTTTATGTGGCAATTTATTAGTCGAGCACCATTTTCAGGCGGGGATATCTCTGAACGCCCACTCTGCTCCGATTCTCACAAAGGCCTGATTCGCATGACACACACACATTTTAACAGAGCTGGTGGACATGATTATGTGCCATATATGTGGATAGAGAAACATTTATTGCGCATTATTTTGTTTATGTCATTGGATTGCAAACACTGTACTTAAGTATTGATATCATTGCTTTACATTCCTCCACATCTAAAAATGTTTTTATATTCTGTGTCAAAAATGACCATTTTTTTCCATGCTTGATTGAAAATTACATTAAATGTATTTAAAGAATAAAAGAATAGTTTAAATGTTTTTGTGGAGAATACATTACAATGTTTAATAATAGGCTCCTCCATTTTATATAAAGAATTTTTTCATAGAGTTTGCTGAAAATGTGCTGTATCAGGCGGCACGGTGGTGCAGTGGTCAGCATGGTCACCTCACAGCAAGAAGGTTCCGGGTTTGAGTCCTGGCTCCAGCACGGGATCTTTCTGTGTGAGTCAGCATGTTCTCCCTGTTCCTGTGTGGGTTCTCTCTGGTACTCCAGCTTCCTCCCACAGTCCAAAGACATCAAGAGGGGGACGAGGCTGATTGATACTCTAAATTGACCGTAGGTGTGACTGTGAGTGTGAATGGTTGTCTGTCTCTATGTGTTGGCCCTGTGATGGACTGGTGACCTGTCCAGGGTGAACCCCGCCTCTTGCCCATAGCCGCTGGGATAGGCTCCACCCCCCCGCGACCCTTAATAGGAATAAGCGGAAGAAGATGGATGGATGGATGGATGGATGGATGGATGGATGTGTTGTATCATTATCAGGATATGAATGTCCATCTTGGTTATCAAGTTCAAGTCTCTCAATTTTGGCCTGTTTCATAAAACTCTATGTTCCCAGTTTTGATCTTGCATACCTGTCTTTTGTTGCATGCCCGCTAACCACTAGTAACCAGAGCAAGTTACAGGTGCATGTGTTCTTACATGGGGTGGGGGGGGGGGGTGCAATTTCCTCATACATTATTGTCGATACAGTATATAATTATTTTGTTTTGGAAAAAAGTTCACTACTAACAGAAGTTGACTTTGGAAAGAGATGGAAAAATGTCAGGGACAGATACCTGAAGGAGAGAAAGACAAAAAGGAAAAGAGAAGTTGTTCAGAGTCCATACAGAGATTTATGGAAACACTTCTTCCTGGTTTCCATTTTAGTGGCCTAACAACTGCCACCAAGATGGGCAAATGAGCTTCTGCCAGCCAGCTATTTATTCCATGACAAGAATCTTACTTGCTTCAGGAAGGGAAAAGTTCTGCTCGAGAGGGACCAGCTTCTCTCTAGCTGGAACCCACTGATGTCACCCATTTTTGATCACAATTACGGTGTCTGCACTCTCATCTTTCGCAGTAAATTCTAACAACATTTAGAGAATAAAACCTTGTGAGTTTACTTAGCATTTCACTATGGCTCAGCTTGAACAAGGCACTGCTCTGCAAATTGAAATAAACGTGCAAGTCTTACTGGCTCCAAGAACTCAAACAGTTTAATCCAGCAGATTTCTGTGACCAAACCAGACAGCACAAATGTAAAACCCAATTTAAACCAGTATGACAATCAACTTCGGAGGAGTATGGGAGTGAGGATCAATTTCAGAAACCTTTCAGAAAATTTTGGGCAAGTTTCATCATGATCTCGTCAAACCTCGACATGGAAAGGTAAGAACTACATCGCACTTAGCTGTTCTGTTGACATCCTGTATGTGACACCTGTTTGTTGTAGAAAATTGTGTGGTCCAGTCTACGAACTACAATCATTAGAAAAGACTAAATAAGTGGTTCATAAACAAGAAAACTACGTTTATTTTTAAATGTTTAACTTTAGACACTATGTCACTTTTGGTCTTAATCTTTGTCAGTTGTAAACAAAGTTAGTTGAAATTTAAACACTTTGTTTACAGCATGCATGAAAGTCATGGGGTTAAGTTACTCGCTAAACTCGTCAGGTTGTCTATCTTGACATGCAAGTGTTTGTATTGGTTGTTACTGAGGTAACGGTCCAATCATAATGATGATGAGGGGAGCTCAGCGGCTGTGGAGGCTCGCGGCGCAGCCCAGAGGAGCAGGTTCTACTGTCCAGCTGTCAAGAAAATGCTCATTACCATGGTGGATACACTTTGTCAATGTGTGTGGGACATTTTTATTCTGACACAAGGCAAAAAAAAAAAAAAAATCATTTCTGTGATACAATGCTCCTTGTAAAAGGTGTAGTGTGTTGCAATGTAGATGCTAATCGTGATTAGCATGTTAGCGTTTCATTGCCTAGCAACGATGAAATTTGTTGTAATGAAGTTGCGGTGAATGTTGGTTGATATTTCCAAAATGTGTTGATGTTGACCGTTGATGTTCACGTAAAATGTGCTCAGAATGAGCTTGTGAAGGCTCTTTCCAAAAAACTGACTAAGACAGACATTTGTGTGTTCTTGCGAATGAGTTGGACTAGGAGACTTTTTTTTTTTTTAAACCGGAGAGCATAGAAGAACCGTGTGGCAGCAATCCTCTCATCCTGTTGGTTCACAATGTCCACTGGATGTCCCTCTCATCTCTCTTGACATTCCCCCATCATTCCATCATCCAGTCTGCTTATCTGATTGCCCCTGAAGGTTGTGAGTAAAAACTAACCTGCATATTTTGTTTATGCCCGCATTTTAAATGAAGTGGTCACAGAGTTCAAGACCTCAATGCTCACAAACATGAATTCAGGCAGTGTGGGTTTTTGTGTGATGGAGGAATTATGGATATTTGAGACGACAACTCCTTGTATATTTAGGAGCCCGGAGCCCCAAGCCATATACGCGATATATAAAAAGTAAGATGGGACCTTTTTGGAATGTAGATCTTGCTGAGGTCACCGCACTAACTTGGCTCGGGTATAAAATAAAACTCAACCTGTCTGATTGAAGTACTAATTAAACTACTAAAACGTACTAGGTAGGTTTATAACACACAATTATGCAGTTGTACACAAATGTAAGGATATTTTGTGTTTTGTAGTTATTACTTACAACAACTGTAAAAGGATGGGGTCAAATTAACACGTAACCTTCTATCACCTTTTTGTTTTGAATAGATTTTGAAAAAAAAAGTTTAATATGTTTAGTAAAATATTCCTCTTGGATTCTTTTAAACTGATTTCAAGGACATTGTAATGAGGAAGTAGTAAAATTCCCTCAGTATGAAGATATGCCCATAACTGGTCGGACAACAAACTTATGGCTTACTGACGACAAACTTATGGTTTACTGACAACAAACTTATGGTTCTGTGCCAAGTTTTCCTAAATGAAGCCCAGTTGCAGTCCTTCAGTCTCAGTAGGATCAGAGGAAAGACGATGAAGGAAGCACACACGAACAGGTAAAAATGTATTTTGGTCAAGTTTACGATTATCAACCGCTTTGATGAAGTAGGATGGTTTTTCATTTAAAAAATGCTGTAAAGTATCAATTCGATTGTAGTATTGTACAGTACAGTTAGAATTAACCAGTACGGTAGTTTTGTTTTGCTCACTTCACTTGCAACTTTCCGTCAAGTAAAGCAGCTTTGTTTTCCATTTTTATATCGACTCAAGTCTGAAATGTATTCCTCTTCTTTGCTCAGCAGATTTGAATTCTGAGTTTACCAGAATGGCAAATCAACTCATGTTGCCTGTGCTACTTTTGGGAATGATAGGTACGTACAGAATTCAATTCACTTACATTTTTGTTGAGGCATAATTTATTGTTTGCAGTTTCTGTTTGTGCCAAATCAAACCTTTTTGTGTTGTTTATAGATGCGGTGACTCCTCAGAGTTCAGGTACGTTGAAGCGAGAGAGTTTTCATCCCAACTTATAACAGGACAATGAAACAAACAACTGGACAAAAGATAATGACTGTCAAAAGACATACAACCACCTCCTCCCCACTCTGCCAGGAATCAATCGGGGAAAAAAAGCAGGCGATAGCGATCACGAATGGTGGGCAACAAAAACAACCTTGCTTCTATAATTATGATAAAACATCAAGTATGGAATGGATGGAGTAAGGAATTTGCAGAATAATTATTTAGCTTTCTGTGTATGGTGTGTTTTCAATTTACAGTTACTTCGAGCTGCGCATGTATGTTACCCACCTTTTTTTATTCAGAGGCATTTAATGAGCAATCCTTTGACCTACGAATATTAAACTGTTATCACAGCAAATGGATCGAACCCATCAAGTGAGTCATTTTGTGGGTGATAAAACAATGAATTCAACATTTTTACTGCCTTTTCTTTCATAATGTAAGTTTATGAAAAAAGGAAGCAGTGTGGATGGGGGAGAGGCATGAAAATCCAGGGAAGCATTTTCACTGGTGGCAAAAATAACACCCTTAGAGAGGGATTTTAACACAATATCTGATCCTGATTTTTGACACACATTGGGCTTTTGGGCGTTGATGGTTTGGTTCTTGGCCAGTGCTATACCCTCTATCTAGCTTCATGGTAAGCTGTCTCATAGTTTTTGCATAACCATGCTTAAATTAATGATCTCCTTGATGGAGGTTATCAAAATAATTTCTACTGTGTAAGCAACATTTTGTGTAGATTCCAACATGAATACTCGTGATTTAGTGTGCTGGTCCAGAGTCGCCAATGCTGTTCATTTTCAGGACCAGGTCATAAAGGATGGCCATTGCACTTATCCTTTTTTTTTGTCTTTTGTCACTTTAGGAGCCCTCTACCAAATAAATGAAACAATAACCCTGGGGGGTTCTGCTGCAATTGTCCTGGAACAGCCTTTTGTTTATTTTGGACGATCATATAATCAGATATATGTATGTAAATGTGGATGTTTTAATGTTGGCAAAATGTGTAACGTTTTGTGAAGGAAGGAACTGTAGTATACATAATGTGTACAAAAATGTATGAATAAATACATATTTGTTAATGAACACTAACAACTAGTTTCTGTTTTCCAGGTGAACTACAAAGGCTACCTGACCTTTGACTTAGCATTTTACCCGTACACACCTTCCATGTTCCCAGCACGTGGCTCAGGAGACATCATTGCTCCATTCTGGACAGATTTCAATTACAACACAAATGGTGTCATATCCTTCAACCAATACACCAATGGCAGTGTTCTCCAACAAGCTACAAGTGACATTCAAGAGTACTTCCCAGAGTTGAACTTTACTGCCACCTGGGTCTTTGTTGCAACATGGTATGTGGTACCAGACGATGAGACCACCGAAACAGTAAGTCAACTTTTAAATTAGTGCATACATTATGTGTGCATGGTTTTGTATAATGTTATCGTTAATATTGAGGTAGAAACCTAAAAACTCAAGTTTGTTTTTTTGTTCAGCAAACAACTGTGCAGGCAGTGTTGATCTCTGGTGGCCAGGACTCGTTTGTACTGATGAACTATGGGACAATCGCTCCAACAAGTCAAACAGTTCAGGTGAGAGACATTAAAACGGTATGCCATGTACAGCAAAATATGTTTTTTATGAAGTTTCTATAACTTTCTTCAATCTGATTGCATCTGTCTTTCTGGCATGACTTTCCAGGCTGGTTATGACACAATCGGTTCCAGCCACTACTTCTCAATCCCTGGATCATTCTCTGACACTGCAACAGGAAGTAACTCTACTTTCCGCCTGAGCAGCAATGTGAATGTACCTGGACGCTGGGCCTTCCAGGTTGATGATGGACCACTTGGCTCCACTTACAATGGTATGTGAAGACCAGAGGTCACACGCTGATTATTTTAGATGCTTTGTTCTACATTTACTTTATTCAGATATCTGTGTTTTTTTTTGTTTATAATCATTTAACTTCATAAATGTTCATCAGATAATTTCCTTCCACACAAAAACTGAAAATTGTATCCAATATATCTCATTCTAATGAAATTGATCATCTTTTTTTTTCTTTAGGACCCCTCTACTCAGTTCCTGGGACAGCAAGCTATCTTCCCCTTCGTGAATATTCTCATGGAATCAACCTGGAACAGCCTTTTGCTTATTTTGGACGATCATATAATCACATAAATGTGTGTGAATATGTTTTGTATTATGTTTGCAAATCCATGGAATGGTGTGTTTTGTGAAAGAGAATTGTTTTTTTTTACACTCTGTATGCAAGAACTACATATAAGAAGGTATTTGTGATACAGAATATTGAGAGCTGTTTTTTGGGGGGGGGGGGGTGGTTTTCTTCAGGTGAACGGGAATGGACTTTTGACATTTGTTTCACCCTGGTCCTGGGGCTCAACTCAGAAGATCCCAGCACGTGGCTCAGGAGACATCATTGCTCCATTCTGGACAGATTTCAATTACAACACAAATGGTGTCATGTTCTTCAACCAATACACCAATGGCAGTGTTCTCCAACAAGCTACAAGTGACATTCAAGAGTACTTCCCAGAGTTGAACTTTACTGCCAGCTGGGTCTTTGTTGCAACATGGTTTGTGGTACCAGACGATGAAACCACTGGAACAGTAAGTTAACTTGTTTAAATTGTGAAACACATAAAAAAAAACATCATATTCATACTGTGGTATTTTTATATTACCAGAGAAACATTACAGAATCAGAATTTTTACTGTCATTACACATCAGTACAACAAAGTTATGTTTGGACTCATTAGGTTCAGTTAAAAAGAAATATACTACAGCAAAACAATAGAATATAAAAATAGAGGAATAAATAGAAGTGCAGAGGAAATAACTGCTTCTTATTTACAAATTAAAAAATATAAAATGACATTTTTAATAAATAGAATTGTGAAGAAAATTAAGGAATCAGATATTGCATAGGTTTCAATATTGCACCGGTGATATTGTGTATTTCTCTTGAAAAAGATGATGTGGCTATTTCAGTGTTCATTTCGAAGAGCAATGGCGCTTGGATGTGTGGTGATTCTGAGTCTGTTCTGGATTTTATTGTCCTGTAATGCCTCCCTGATGGTAGCAGTTGGAACAGGTGATGTTCCTCATTCATGTGTAGGGGGCTGGGAGTCACAAGTTCTTTATCTCCTAAAATCCACAGTTAATTCCTTTGTTTGTGATGTTTTGAGAACCAGGTAATTTTTGCTGTACCACAATGATAGCTTCCCTACCTCAACGCTGTATGCTGACTGATCTTCCCCTAAAGTGCTCTAAAATCACAAATATTTGTTTCAGCAAACAACTGTGCAGGCAGTGTTGATCTCTGGTGGCCAGGACTCATTTGTACTGATGAACTATGGGACAATAGCTTCAACAAGTCAAACAGTTCAGGTGAGAGACATTAAAACTATACAACGTGCAGAAATAAATAACATTTAGTAGTATTTTACCAGGCCTTATTTTAATGTAAATGCATCTGTCTGTCTTACATGACTTTCCAGGCTGGTTATGACACAATTGGTTCCACCCACTACTTCTCAATCCCTGGATCATTCTCTGACACTGCAACAGGAAGTAACTCAACTTTCCGCTTGAGCAGCAACGTGAATGTACCTGGACGCTGGGCCTTCCAGATAAATGATGGACCACTTGGCTCTACTTATGATGGTATGTTAGGACTACAGGATCCACTATGATCGTCCTTTCTGTGTTGACCTCTCTGACATATCGCCACTTGCTGTTTTAATTGTTAATATATTGGCTTATTTTCTATAATCGCAAAATTTAGAATGTCATCAATTAAAATAATTATTGTTTGCATATTGAGCATTTTAATGGTATAACACTGAGCATTGTTTCCACAGTAATACAGTGTATGAAATGTTTGAAGTAAATCACTGAAAGTCACATCAAACATGATTTTCAGCTGGTTGAAGCCATGCAGTGCACCCTAACATTATCAAAAATTAAAATAAGAAAAGTTTTGCCAACAATTAAAAGAGCACGCTTTCAAGTAGGTACCTCCTTTCAGGCCAATTTGAAAAAGTGCTGTCATAAAAAAAGTCTGTCGCTATCATTGAGTGGGTTAATTCTTGGCCCAGCTTAAGTCACCCACCAAGTTTGGTGAAAGTTAGTTGAGTATTTTCTTCATAATCCTGCTGGAAGTTGTACAAATAAACAGATAGGTGCAGGTGAAAAACAACCTCCATAGTAGAGTTGATCATTTCTTTTTACACATGCAGTCTTCTGTCTGTAGCAGTGGCTTTTAAACTTTTTAAACCAAGTACCACCACAGAAATAAGTAAGCTCTCCAAGTACTGCCATTATGACTAAGGGTCGACCAATTAATTGGTTGGCCGATTAATTAGCACGATTTTGCTTGTATCACATCTGGCCTTTGAGGCAGCCCCCAAATCTGTTGCAAAGCCCCTGCAGAACAAACATGCCATGTGTCAGGTGTACATGATCCACAAAAACACTTGTTGTTGACTTGTTTAAAATATCTCAAAGAAGAAAGAGTCCAGACTCGAAAATAAATACGACCAACATAAAGAACGTATTCAGAGACAAAAATGTCAACTGAGTCAGACAACAACGTGTCTGACTGAGGAGGAGCAGCACAGCTTTTCCAGCACAAATTAAATAGAGATGTTTTCAGAGAAAATGAGACGTGGCCCTGGCTTCACTGAAGACCTGACAAGAATCATGGTTCTCAGGTGGCACCCCGGAAAGGTTGGGTGGAGGGCTGGATCTGGAGATGGAGGAATGAAGCAAAGCTGAGACTTGCTGCAAGCACCTTACATGACAGGAACAGCTCCACTCCAGAACAGCCCCAGTGACCCAGTCGATGTGAGGGTTATGACGACAGAGCCATGAATACCCCAGGATGAGTGGCAGGTGGGAAGAGCTCAGGATGTGGAACCGGACTGTTTTATGGTATTACCTGAAAGTTGCTGGTGGACAGGAGGGGTCTGATGAGTGTCAGTTCCCAAGATGTGTCTGTTTAAGGCTCAAGCAGGAACCTGATGAGAAAAAGGAACCCACTCGAGCCCCAGCTGAAGGACCACCTCCTCATTGATAATACAGGTATCAGCCCCCGAGTCAATAAAGATAGAGAAGGTGTAAGAGCCATCTGGAAAGGGGAGACAGCCCTGGAACAGAGGTCGTCTGGCTTTGGGGAGGTGACAGGAGAGTTGAGCTCACCAGAGTCTCCCCAACTACTGGTGAGCTTCTGGTTTACCTGGACAGTTGGAGATGTCGTGTCCTGCTGCCCCACAATAGAGGTAGAGATTCGACTTGTGGCAGGTGCGACCCACCTGCTTGGGCTCAGGATCCCCAATCTGCTAATCCAGTGAGGTGGAGTTGGCTGTGGCAGCACTCCCACGGGAGCGCCGTGGAAGAGAATCATACTGATACTTGTGGACGAGTCTGGATACAAAGGTGGATGTGGATGGCCAGATCATTCACCCCATCCCAGGTGATGACGGTGCCATGCAAAACCAGTTCATCTTTAATATTGTCCACTAGACAGTGGAGGAAGGCGTCACAGAGGGCAGAGCTGTTCCAACTGTTCTGGCTGCCTCTGATGCGGAAATCAATTGAATAATCTGCTACTGTTCGCTCGCTGTGTCAGCGTTTACCCATAGTCAAGCCTTCCCTGTCAGGTGGTTGATGGCAAATGTTACCTTCGCCGAGAAGAAGCTGATGTTTCAGAAGTGGAGGCAGCTCACCCTACCTTAGGGCTTTTTCTGGAAAAAAGGAGGACTTGAGTACAGGGTGATGACACTCCTGGGTGAGGACACTCTCACGACAAAGAACTGGGACAATCTCAGAAAAGGTCGGATCGCTTAATGGAAGTGGCTGTAGCAAAAATATGTCATACAGAAGCTGAAACTTGATCATTAACAACTTCTTGTCATCTGCCCTGTGGCATTTGTTGGCCTGTGCAAATACATGTGTTTCATTTTGAGTGACACACTTGCATTTGCCTCTTGTATTCATTAAAACTGCTGTAGATGAATACACCAATGAAGAACCCAGCAAACAGATGTATTGTATATGCCCTTTACATACCTCTGTGTGTGATGTCCGAGGCCGATATGAGGAAGCTACTGTAGTTTTATCTGTGGCACTTCAGAGTGTCTAATTTTTTCTGATGTGGTACTTGGTCAAAAAAGTTGGAGAAACACAGGTTTAGGATATTAATGTTAGGTGCTGTACTCTTGAATTACCAACTCTTGTGTTTTTCTATTCCCTCCTGCAAATTTATTTTTGAGGGTTTCTTTTTTTTTTTAATTACAAATCCCTATGCACAGTATGTATTCTGAATGAAATATTTATCATTGATTCATGATGTGTTTTTGATGAACTACATTAAAATAAACTTGATTAGAAGAATATAATTTCACAATACTAATCAAAGTCAGTATTGAATTGTCATATTTACTTAATTCTTGTGTGTATTTTATTTTCAGGACCCCTCTACGGAATTATTGGAGCATCAGGCTATCATGGGCTCTATTACGGTGCAATTGCCTTGAAACAGCCTTTTGCTTATTTTGGGAGATCATATAATGAAATATATGTATGTATGTAAATTTGGAATGCATTATTTTGACAAAGTACATGGTAGGCTTATTGAAGGAATACTGTATTGTGCATCCATCCATCCACTTATTCCTGTTAAGGGTCACGGGGGGATGGTACTCCAGCTTCCTCCCAGAAGCCCTCAGGTGAGAGGCAGGGTTCACCCTGGACAGGTCACCAGTCCATCACAGGGCCAACACATAGAGACAGACAACCATTCACACTCACAGCCACACCTACGGTCAATTTAGAGTATCAATCAGCCTCGTCCCCTCTTGATGTCTTTGGACTGTGGGAGGAAGCTGGAGTACCAGAGAGAACCCACACAGGAACAGGGAGAACATGGAGACTCCACACAGAAAGATCCCATGCCTGAGCTGGGACTCAAACCCGGAACCTTCTTGCTGTTAGGTGAAGTTATTTGATGTTTTTTTATTTCAGAATACTTGAATTTTTTTTTTTCAGGTTAACAATGGACATATAATTTTTGGTTCATCATGGTACTGGTCCTCGCCTCAAAAGTTCCCAGCACGTGGATCCAGAGACATCATAGCTCCATTCTGGACCTATTTTGACTACAGTGTCAGTGGTGTAGTTTTCTTCAACCAATACACCAGTGGCAGTGTTCTCCAACAAGCTACAAGTGACATTCAAGAGTACTTCCCAGAGTTGAACTTTACTGCCAGCTGGGTCTTTGTTGCAACATGGTATGTGGTACCATACTATCCAACCAATGAAACAGTAAGTCAGCTTGTTTGAAGAAGTGAAACGCATAAAAAAATGGATGTTTTATTTTCATACTGTGTCACGTATTACCATAGAAACATTACTGCTGTAAAACCATGACTGTTTCTGTCAGCTAACAACTGTGCAGGCAGTGTTGATCTCTGGTGGCCAGTACTCATTTGTACTGATGAACTATGGGACAATCGCTTCAACAAGTCAAACAGTTGAGGTGAGAGACATTAAAATATATACCACACTCAACAAAATACATGTTTTGCAGTATGTTGCCATGCCGTGTTTAAAAGTGAATGCATCTATTAATCTGTCTTACATGACTTTCCAGGCTGGTTATGACACAATTGGTTCCACCCACTACTTCTCAATCCCTGGATCATTCTCTGACACTGCAACAGGAAGTAACTCTACTTTCCGCTTGAGCAGCAATGTGAATGTACCTGGACGCTGGGCCTTCCAGATAAATGATGGACCACTCAGCTCCACTTATGATGGTATGTTAAGGACACCGAATGCACTGTGATGGTGTTTATCCTTTAGTATCTCTTGTCTTTGATATCACTGCTTGTTTTGGGCATAATGAATATATTTTTTTGTAGATATCACCTTATTTCCTGTCACCCCAAATGCAGAAAATAATTGGTCAAAATGTTTATATTTGCATGTTGTCCACTTAGACTCTGTCACGCACGTTCAGACTGACCATTGCAAACACTCAAATATAGTAGCAACAATGTGAAAACAAAAGGAAAAACACTGGAGATCAGAAAAAAATGTGATCTTCTGCTGAGCAGAAAAAAAATTATGTGCATAATAATGTGCGTAATAAATGTCTGTTACAACCATTTACTAGGTTCATTTTTGTCCTAGGTTCACTCAATAAGTTTGTTGAGAATCAGGTGTGTAGTTTATGCATCATGCTGCTGAAAGTTGCACAGATAGACAGATGCAGGTAAAAATATACCCTCCACAGCACAGGTAAAAAAAATCTATGAGTAACACAAGCAATTTGTTGTCTATAAGTTCAAATGTTATATGATACAGAAAAATTTTGGATATTAATGTTAGGGATCGTGGTCCAGCATGTAGATTTTGATAGGGGTTTTTCTCTTTAGTGGTTTCTTGCATTCGTTTTATGACCTTACTTTCTTTGTCTTTATGTTATTTGTGTCACATCTGTCGGCAAGCTCCTTTGTTGTTGTAGTTGGCCTTTTTTGGGGGGTCCTCCTGCATATTTCTACAGTTTGGGCCTTTACGTTTCAATTATTGTATATATTTGTGACTCCGTGCTCCAGCTGGGGCCCGAATACGGACTCTTCTTGCTTTGAGGCATCAGTGTTAACCACTGCACCACCATGCCTCCCTTGAACTAGGTCATGATTGAATTCCATTTCTACTTATTTGTTTATTTGTGTACTTACTTATTTTTGTTTTCTATTTTTAGAACCCCTCTATACAGTTATTGGTGCACCAACCTATCGCCCACTTGATGAATATTCAACTGCAATTGACCTGACACAGCCTTTTGGGGTTTTCGGACGATCATACAACAAAATATATGTATGTAAAGTTGTAATGTACTATTTTGACAAAATATGTGGTATATAATGATTTAGATGGAGAAGAGTGGCATTCTACACACTGTAAGAGAGAGATTTACAATGCAAAATATTTAGAACTGTTTATTTTTTTCAAGGTGAACGGCAATGGACATCTGACCTTTGTGTCACCTTTGTGGCACATGACCACACCTCACATGTTCCCAGCACACAGCTACAGAGACATCATCGCTCCATTCTGGACAGATTTAAACAACGCTTTGGGTGTAGTTTTCTACAACCAATACACCAGTGGCAGTGTTCTCCAACAAGCTACAAGTGACATTCAGGAGTACTTCCCAGAGTTGAACTTTACTGCCAGCTGGGTCTTTGTTGCCACATGGTATGTGGTGCTAGACAATCCAGCCAATGAAACAGTAAGTCATTTTATTTAGAATAGTGAAACACGTAAAATGTACATGTTTCTTTAATACAATGTTATTTCTATATTTCCAGAGAAACATTATATTCACTCTAAAATAAGGAATATTTGTTTCAGGAAACAACTGTGCAGGCAGTGTTGATCTCTGGTCTCCAGTTCTCATTTGTACTGATGAATTATGGAAAAATGGCTACAACAACTCACTCTGTTCAGGTAAGAGCCATTAAAACTGTATGCCGTGCATAACAAAATAAAGTTTTGGGGAATTGCAATGCATTGCATAAATCTGAATGAATGATGTACAAAGTCAAATAATTATCATAATAATCCTTACCACATCTGACATGACTTTCCAGGCTGGTTATGACACAATCGGTTCCACCCACTACTTCTCAATCCCTGGATCATTCTCTGACACTGCAACAGGAAGTAACTCTACTTTCCGCTTGAGCAGCAATGTGAATGTACCTGGACGCTGGGCCTTCCAGGTAGACAATGGATCACTAGGCCTCACATTCAATGGTATGTTAAGACCATGGCATACACTGTGATTATTACTTCTTTTATATCTCTGCTTGTCATTGATGGAATGAATGATATTATTCACAGGTATCAGCTAATTTCCTCACCATCCATACATCCATCCATTTTCTACCGCTTTTCATGTTAAGGGTCGCGTGGGGGGTGGAGTCTATCCCAGCAGCTTTCGGGCAAGAGACCAGGTTCACCCTGGACAGGTCACCAGTCCATCACAGGGCCAACACATAGAGACAAACAACCATTCACACTCACAGTCACACCTACGGTCAATTTAGAGTATCAATCAGCCTCGTCCCCTCTTGATGTCTTTGGACTGTGGGAGGAAGCTGGAGTACCAGAGAGAACCCACACAGGAACAGGGAGAACATGCAGACTCACAGAAAGATCCCGTGCCCGGGCCGGGGCTCAAACCCAGAATAATTTCCACACCCCAAAAGTAAAACGTAATGTGTTAAAATAGTGTTGATATTTGCATGTTGACAACTTAAACTGTGTCACAGTACAGACTTGCCATTGCGTACACTTGAATATTATAGCAAATATGAGAAAACGAAACAAAAATCACTGAATTTCAGATGAAAGTGAATTTCAGCTCGGTAAAGAAATTAAGATCATGCTAGCATAATCAGAAATAAAAAGAATTCCGTCAATGGTGGAAGAGCACTCAGTAGACTCATGTTTGTACTTTCAGGCAAATGTTCAAGATTTATGTGTAAGTGTTTGCACAATAAATATTTCTATGCCAAACTTTTAATAGTGTCATTCTTCCACCGAGTTTGGCTGGAATTAGCTGGGTAGTTTATTCCTAATCCTCCTGAAATTTTCACAGATTGGCAAATGAAGGTGAAAAAAATAACCTGTATGGCACAGGTGTCTTTACATAACATAAACAAATGGTTATCCATAGGTTCAATGTTTATCGAATACAAGGAGCTTAAGGACATTACCCACTTTTTCTCAATCCCTGGATCATTCTCTCAATCCCTGGATCATTCTCTCTATCCCTGGAAGGAAGTAACTCAGCTTTCTGTTCAAGCAGTAATGTCAGTGTACTTGGACGCTGCACCTTCCAGATAAATGATGGAAAACCAGGCTTCACTTCAGTGGTATGTTGAGACCACAGCATGTACTGTACTCATTACGTGTGACATCCTCAAGCTTGGGTCTTCCACCAAAGGCCTGGGAGTTTGAGGCTTCTGTGCAGTATCTTAGCTGTCCCTAGAACTGCGTTTTTCTGGACAGGGACCCCAGATGTTGTACTTGGAATCTGATATAGCCACCCTTCCATTTTGGGGGTCACAGCCCCCAATGCTCCGATGACTCCGCTGGCGCCACTGTTACCTTACTCTCCACATGTTCTCAAGCTCCTCTTTCAGGCCTTGGAATTGATACAGCTTCTTGTGTTCCTCCTTTTTGATGTTGCTGCCTCTTGGACTCACCACATCTATCACCACTACCTTCTTTTATTATTTGCCCATCAATACAATGTGTGGTTGGTTAGCCATCACCAGTTTGTCCAGTAAGTCCTATAGGGTCTTAGCTTTAATTCTACACCACTTGGGACTTCTAGCCCATATTCAGTGCAGATGTTCCTGTACACTATGCTAGCCACTTGGTTTTGGTGCACCATGTACTTGAAAAGACCACATACCACCTCGAAAACACAGCCATGTGCTGTCTCCACAAGTTTATTAGTCTGAGTCAATAGAGAACTTAATTTTTGTATTAATTTTTTTTTTTCAGTGCTGTCAAAGGTTAAATGTGTTTATTAGGCTGATGAAAACCACAAACCAGTATTACGTAAAATAGTTGATATTTATTGTAATAGTTTACTCAACTTTATTTTCAGGATGCATTATAGGTCAATTCAAAATTCTCCTTCTGTTAATCATTTTGATGTCTGTTTTTTGGTCTTCTTTTAGAACCCTTTTACCCAGTAATTGCAGAAACAAGCTATCGTGAACTCCATGGAATTTCTCTTCCAATTCCCTTGGGACAACCTTTTGTTTATTTTGGACGGTCATATAATGAGATATTTGTAAGTTAATTTATTTTGTTTTAAAGGTGCATTTTATAAACAGTCACTGCCTGCTCCAGCTTTAAAGGAGGCAGTACTGTACCCAATTCTGATGCACACCAAACACACTCAGAAACTAGAGAACCTGTAAAATGGAATCCTCAAGCCTATCCCAGTTAGGTCTCGAACTGAGAAAGTAAATATGTCAATACAACTGCAGTTAACAGTTATCAGTAAATAACAGTAAGTACTTCTTCAGGCAGCAGAATAAAGATGTGCTGAATTGAAGTAATACTGAAACTCCGAGCTAGTCCAAATAATACTGCTGATGATGTGTCACTATCCTCACAAGAAGTGTTGGTTCAAATTTATAGTTCAGCACCACATAGACGTGACTTCACCAATCCAAAAGAAACAAGGCGAGTTTGGTATCAGACTCCATGTTTGTCTCAGCCAAGAGTTTACTTACGTACTTACTTAGTTACTTTTTTGTATCGTTGCTTTTCTTAGCTTCCTTCGCAAAAGCTTGTACTCCCAGTGTGATGAAGGCTGTTTTCTGTGAGCTTTATCCATTGTGCTGACATTGGCAACATACAATAGCAATCTACTTAAGTACTCAGTAGCTCATAGCAGTGGCTCCTGCTGCCTGCAGCATATAAGAGACTAAACTCCCTATCGGGATCTTCTGTCAGAAGTTGTACGACAAGAAAGTACAGGCTGTACCTGATTGTTTAGTAGTCTGTACTTTCTACTGTGCCATATATGGACAACTTCAGTATGACACTGAAGCTGTTACTTCTGGACACTGTCGATTGGAATACAACTTTTTAAAAAATAAATTAGATTAAAATTTGTTTTAGTTTGCACAAATTGCCCCTTGTCATACATAGGAATATGTATGAAAAGTATGTGATCTGGATTCAAACTTTATTGCACCTATTGTGTGCTCAAATTAAAAACTTCGATATTTAAATACTTTGTTATAGGTAACACTGAGATTTGCTTTTTGCTCAGGTTGACAATGGACATCTCAGCTTTGATGCGCCATTGAACATGTCAACACCACAAAAGTTCCCAGCAAATGGATCCAAAGACATCATTGCTCCATTCTGGACAGATTTAAACAGCATACATGGTGTGATTTTCTACAACCAATACACCAGTGGCAGTGTTCTCCAACAAGCTACAAGTGACATTCAAGAGTACTTCCCAGAGTTGAACTTTACTGCCAGCTGGGTCTTTGTTGCAACATGGTATGTGGTACCAGACGATGAAACCACTGGAACAGTAAGTCAATTTGTATAAATGGTGAAACACATAAAACATTTAGGTTATCATACAGTGGTATTTTTGATATTGCTGTCTATTTTCACTCTAAAATCCGGAGTATTTCTTTCAGAAAACAACAGTGCAGGGGGTCTTGATTTCTGGTGGCCAGTACTCATTTGTACTGATGAACTACGGGACAATAGCCTCAACACCTTCCAATATTCAAGTAAGACCCATTTTGAATGCCATGATATGCAAATTTTTTTTTAAAAATGGATAATGATTTATTTTTTGTATCTGTCTTACATGACTTTCCAGGCTGGTTATGACACAATTGGTTCCACCCACTACTTCTCAATCCCTGGATCATTCTCTGACACTGCAACAGGAAGTAACTCTACTTTCCTCTTGAATAGCAATGTGAATGTACCTGGACGCTGGGCCTTCCAGATAAATGATGGATCATTAAGTTGTGCTTTCAATGGTATGTTGAGACCACAAGATGCTCTGTCTTTATTCATAGTTGACACTTCATTTGACAGTAACTCCACTCTTTTGATAGCTCTGCTTGTTTTTGACAGAATGAAAAATATGATATGTCTGTCAGATCATTTCCTGTCAACCTAAACCTTAAGAATTCATCTGTTGGAAAGATTTTGTTGTTTGCATGTTGACAATATGTTTCAGAATCTCAGAATACTGAACATTCTAAACAATGGAGAAAGCGTGAAAAGAGGGAAGAAAAAACAATGAACATCAGATAAAACATGATTTTGAGCTGGTTGAAAACATGCATTGCACTTGGAAATGCTTTTTTTGCAATTATGTGTTTGCTGCAAACATTTTTATTGGTTCATTCTTAGCCCAGCTTTCACTCGTCCATCAAAATTGGTGCAAATCAGCCTTGTAGTTTCCTCATAATCCTGTTAAAAGTTTTACAAACAGATACAGGTGAAAACAACCTCCCTGAAGGAGGTTATAATACTTTTAATAGTTCAAGTTCAACTGTGTTTATTGGTTCAAACATGGATGTCAAAGGTTACATACAGTGGACTGCTATGGATAACTCTGTTCATTTCCAGAATACTGCCAAAGGTCAAGATGGATGGTCATTCTATTTATTCTTTGTTGTTTTTAGAAAACTTCTACCCAATTAATGGTGAGACAAGCTCTCGATCAGATGATGGAAGCTCTCCTCCAGTTGCCCTGGAACAGCCTTTTGTTTATTTTGGACGGTCATATGATCAGATATATGTATGTAAAGTTGTGTTTTATTTTACAAATCCTTTAATGTGGAAGACTTGGAAGAGCATGTGTAATGAAAGAGAAGATTTTTAGTGTTCGTATTGTCTGCCAAATCACATGAAATGTAATATTTTAGTAACTGAATGTTGACAACAACTTTTCCAGGTCAACCACAATGGACATCTGACATTTGATGCATCATATTACCAGTACATACCTTACATGTTCCCAGCACATGAATCCAGAGACATCATTGCTCCATTCTGGACAGATTTAGACAACAGAGAAAATGGTGTGGTTTTCTTCAACCAATACACCAGTGGCTGTGTTCTCCAACAAGCTACAAGTGACATTCAAGAGTACTTCCCAGAGTTGACCTTCAATGCCAGCTGGGTCTTTATTGCAACATGGTATGAGGTGGCATACTTCCCTACCACTGGAACAGTAAGTCAACCTGGATTTTACAGTGAAATGCATAAAATGTTTTCATACAGGATTATTCCTATATTACTGTAGAAACATATTCACACTTAATCCCTGAGTATTTCTTTCAGCAAACAACTGTACAAGCAGTATTGATCTCTGGTGGCCAGTACTCATTTGTAGTGATGAACTATGGGACAATTGCCTCAACATATCACACTGTTCAGGTAAGAACCATTAAAGCTAATAAGCCAAACACAACAAATTAAAATTTTTTAGTGATTTTTCTATTCCTTGTGTAAGTAACCATCATAATTGAGTTTTTCTGTTTTTCTTTAACATCTAGGCTGGATATGACACAATTGGTTCCACCAACCATTTCTCAATCCCTGGATCATTCTCAGGTACTGCAACAGGAAGTAACTCTGCTTTCCGCTTGAATAGCAATGTCAATGTACCTGGACGCTGGGCCTTCCGGGTTGATGATGGGCCACTAGGCTGCACCTTCAATGGTATGTTACCCAGATAGCAGTCTCATTTGGGCCTCGTTTTGGCCACGTTTGGCACTTCTGGCTCTGATGTGGGCCAAATTTGGGCTGAACTTTAATGACATTAATTGTTATCTGGGGAAGACCACAGGATGAACCGTGATCTTTTTCGATACTTAATTTTACAGTCACTTCATTCCTTTGATATCGAAGTTTGTTGCTTCAATAATAAATTATTTTACATATGATTTTCACCAAATTAGGTCTCACACCAAAACTTAAAAGTTCATCTGTGAATGGCTTTAATGTTCACTTGGTGATTATTTGCTTTCATCCTTTTCAAGGTGAACCTGTGCAGCAGGGCGACTCATTCTGGAGTGACAGTTCCTGTGCACAGATGTGCACTTGCACATCAGCAGGCCTGCAGTGCCACAGTCAGCCCTGCTCATTTTCACAGATATGCCGTCCTGCTGCCTTTCAATTTTCCTGCCAGACGGTGCAGAGACAAACGTGCACCATAAGTGGTGATCCACACTACTATACCTTTGATGGCACTGTGTTTCACTTCCAGGGGACTTGCACATATGTTCTCTCAGAACAATGTGGTCTTGAGCTGCCCTATTTTAGAGTAGAGGGCACAAATGAGAACAGAGGCAGCACTCATGTCTCTTGGACACGACTGGTGAAAGTTCTTGTCAATGATGAATCAATTGAACTGGTCAAAGGACATCATGGAGAAGCAAAGGTCAGCAATAAAGAATCTTTTCTCTTTGTAATGTGATTAGAAATTTAATTCAATGTGATCAGAAATAGGCCTGTACTTCGACTGACATATTTGCTGCTGTGTTTGCAGGTCAATGGAAGCTTTGTGGCCACTCCACTCTCTCTTAGCAAAGGAACCATCCAGGTTTATGAGTCAGGTTTTTCTGTAGTTGTCAGTACTGACTTTGGCTTGGAGGTATCATATGATGCTAACCATTATGTCAGGATCAGTTTACCCTACACTTACCAGAATGCAACTTGTGGCCTGTGTGGAAACTTCAACAATCACCCTGAAGATGATTTTCTAACCCGGCACGGCGAGATTGTTACCTCTGATGTGGTTTTTGCCACCAGTTGGGAAGTATCAGGGGAGAATGATGGTGGTTGTGGGGTCCAGTGTGAAGGTCTGGATTGTGCCTCCTGCACTGCTGACCAGACAGCTTTGTACAGCAATGCTGACCATTGTGGAATACTTCAGAACAGCTCTGGAGCTTTTGCTGCTTGCCATTTGCAGCTTCCACCACAAAACTTTGTGGAGAATTGTGTGTATGACTTGTGTGTGGGAGGAGGGTACCAGCCCATTCTGTGCCAAGCTCTATATGTGTATGCACATCAGTGTCAACAGAAGGGTGTACAGCTCCCAAGCTGGAGGAGACAAGGCTTCTGTGGTACATCTGCTCGTCTTTCAAATGTATTTCAAATTATTTTTGTGAATTTAATGTGCATCATGTCAAAATGACCATTTTGTTTTTCAGAAATCTCCTGTCCTTCCAACAGCCACTATGAACCTCAAGGCTCTGGATGTCCAGCTACCTGTGTGAATCCCAATTCCACCCACAACTGCCCTCTTCCTTCCCAAGAGAGTTGTGTCTGTGATTCAGGGTACATCCTTAGTGCTGGGGTCTGCGTTCCTCATGCTGAATGTGGCTGTAGCTTTGAGGGGCGCTACTATCTTTCAGGAGAAACTGTAATACCAGACCAGGACTGTGGGAGACGTTGTACCTGCAGTTCTGGTTCCATGACCTGCCATCGCTATGGTTGTGGCCCTCTTGAATCATGCAGTGTGGAAGAGGGACAAAGAGGATGCAGACCAAACAGCTATGAAACATGCTGGATAAGGGGCCCAGGATATTATCATACTTTTGATGGTGTGACATACCACTACCCTGGGGCATGTCGATTGACCCTTGCCAAAGTGATGGGATTGTCAAGCCACCCCCACTTCATGGTGGCAGCAGAGAAAGTACCCAGAGGCCACCAGGGCTTTTCCAGGGTGCTGAAGTTTGAGGCAGAAGGCACACATGTCTCCATTGAGATGACCGGTACCAGCAAAGTTAAGGTAAGGACCTAGATTACCTTCAAAGGAAGATCATTTGAAAAGTTTTCACACATTGTTTTGGTTGGGCCTGAATCAGTTGCTGAGTTTCTGACTTTGGAGCCTTCCTCTCTTTTTTTCGCTTTCATTTCTTACAGAAAAAATTTGAAACAAACAAAAAATGTTTGGTTCTAACCATGTCAGAACTTTTTGTTATGAGTGCAAGAAAAAGCATATTGTTTAAAAAGAAGGGTGTTTTCTGGATTCGTGCAAATGTTTTAGTTTGTTACTCCCTTTTAGTAGCTCCAGTATTATGTGATCTGAACACAGTTTGTATTTGAATTTGTGTTATGTTTATGTCACAATATCACCACATCAGAGTTTGCTTGTTACAAGAGCAAGAGCATCTCTTAAACAAGATTTTGACAGGTTTTTTTTGGTCCACGGCCAAGTACAAAGGCTGGTTTCACAGCCACCAAAATAAACCACATTAAAGAGGTAAAGTAGACCATCCTGAATGAGCCCAACTGAAAGAAAAATACCAGGAAAATTTGTACTAAAAATGATTATCAATATTCGTAAATGAACTAGAACATATGTAATTGACTTGATGTCCTCTTTAGGTTGATGGTCAGCTCATCAGACCACCATACAGCTCTGCATCCAACAGAATCCACATCTACCACAGCAGCATTCACAGTATCATCCTCCGCACCTCCTTCGGTGTCACTGTACAGACAGTCTGGCCCCACTTTGTGCGTGTCACTGCACCTGGTATCTACAATGGTTCCATTGGTGGGCTCTGTGGTAACTACAACACTGATCCAAACGATGACTTCCAAACACCCAGTGGCATCCTGGTGGACGGCGCTCAAGTTTTTGGAGACAGTTGGAGAGATGGTTCATTGGCGGCACATTGTGTGGAGACTGTGAGCCAAAATTCCACAACAAATTACAATTCTAGTGAGTACTGTGGTATTCTTGATGCACTGGATGGGCCATTTGACCGATGTTGGGCCATGGAGGACCCACAACAGCATGTGGAGGCATGTGATGAGATCATTAGGGCTTCAGCAGATCCAGAATCATCGCTATGTAAGGTCCTGCGAGATTATGCACTGATGTGCCAGATAAGAGGCAGTACCATGGGACACTGGAGGAATGTAACTGGGTGTGGTAAGCACTTTCCTTCTATTCAGTTGAGATTAGTTTGATACTATTCACTGTCTTACCTGAGGAACAATTGATCTTTCTTCAGAGCAAAGCTGTCCCCCAAACAGCCATTATGAAATCTGTGGCAGCTCCTGTCCGTCCACCTGCCCCAGCCTTTCCTTCCCCTTCTCCTGTGGCACTTTGTGCCAGGAAGGCTGCCAATGTGATGATGGTTTTGTTCTCAATGGTGATCAGTGTGTACCACCAACAGCCTGTGGCTGCTATCACCAAGGACGCTATCGACAAGGGGGTGAACAATTTTGGGATGGTGAGGAATGTCAGAGCTTCTGTACCTGTGAGGGTACAACTGGGGCAGTCCACTGTGTCCAAAAGTCCTGTGGTCCACAGGAGTCCTGCCGTGTGGTGGAGGATGAGTTCGGCTGCCATCCAAACCCTCATGGCTCCTGCTCAGCTTCTGGTGACCCTCACTACCTCACCTTTGATGGCAAAGCCTATGACTTTCAGGGAACATGTCGCTACATTCTGGCAGCCCCCTGCAACACCACTGATGGGCTCCAACAGTTTTCTGTTGAAGCAAAGAATGAAGCATGGCACGGGTCAGCAGTTTCAATCACAGCTGAAGTCTTCGTGAATGTGTGGGGCTATCAAGTGCATATGTCCAGGGAGAGAAATGGTGTGGTACAAGTGAGTACTTTTGGAGCAGACTTTCTTTATCAGATGTAATTCATGGTAAACATTTAATCTAATAAGCACAACAACTTCATCAGTTTACCACTATAATTTAATTTTTTTCCATTTAGGTAAATGGGGTGAACAAAAACACACCCATTGTCTTAGGGGGAGGTCTTGTGTCAATCTATGCCAGTGGTTCTCACACATTTGTCAGTGCTGATTTTGGCCTGGTTGTCAAATATGATGGATGGAGTACAGTGTCCATCTCTGTGCCTTCAAATTACAGGTATATTCCAATCACCCCAAGTCATAAAGCAATATTTTAACATCATAACTGAACGTGTTTTACTCAATCAATAACAACCACTCATCTGATTGACTTTATTGTCACTTTGTTTTAAATATGATCATCCACAGTGGACAAATGTGTGGTCTTTGCGGAAACTTCAACGGAAATCCAAATGATGAGTACCAGACTCCATCAGGAATGACAGTCACCAGTCCATCTGACTTTGGGACAGCTTGGAAAGTGGCGGGCAATTACACCTGCAGTGCTGGATGTGGTTCCTCCTGTCCACAATGTATAGATGAGCTACCTGCTCAAGCCCAGTGTGAAGTGATTCAGGGAGCTGATGGCCCCCTCAGCTTCTGCCATGAGCAGGTGGACCCATCGCCATATTTCAACGACTGTGTGTTTGATGTGTGTGTCGCTGAAAATGGAGGCCAGGATCTTCTGTGCAGGGCAGTTGAGGCATATGTCAGTGCCTGTCAGTCTGCTAATGTCCAAATCTATCCTTGGAGACAGAACACCACCTGCAGTGAGTGAACCAATGTGTTCATCAGTTGGTATACAAATATATCTAACAGCTATCAGAAAAGAGCGAATCAACATCATCAACCCTCAACATCCATCATTTGTCCCCACAATTATTTAGGACTTGACTGTCCAGAAAACAGCCATTATGAGCTGTGTGGCACCGACTGCGGACACACCTGTGCCAGCAGTGTTGATGCCACCTGTGAGCAGGTTTGCTCAGAAGGATGTTTCTGTGATGAAGGTTTTCTTAGGAGTGGAACCAGGTGTGTCCCTGTGGAAAGGTGTGGCTGCCAATTTGATGGCTTTTACTATGATGTAAGTTGAATCCCTGTAGAGACATTTCTTTTCTTTGTAATTGTCCATACCGTAAAAATGAATAAGTATTAACTAGTACTAGATGTAATTCAAATTAACTTGATTCGACATATTTGGTTTTCAAAAATTATGGAATGGAATAATGTCATGATACTGGCCTCCTGTCTCTTCAGTTGCATTTTTGTTCTACTTATGAATCAGATGCAGGAATTAATTATTTTTAATACCTCTATCAACTGCTACAGGCTGGTGAATCATTCTGGACTGATGGGTGTTCTCAGCAATGTGAATGCCATGCTCCCAATGACCTGCGCTGTTCTCCTGCATCTTGCTCCCCTGCACAAGAGTGCACCATCAAAAATGGCCAGCTGGGTTGTTTTGGCACTATGTCTACTTGCACTGTTTGGGGGGACCCACATTACGTCAGCTTCGATGGGGCACTGGCTCATTTCCAGGGCACATGCTCTTACATCGTCACAGAGAGTGTGAGCCATGGCACCAACGAAACCCAGTTTCAGGTTGTAGCAACTAACAATCACCGTGGCAACAACCGTGTGTCATTTGTATCAGCAGTAGATATATACCTCTCTAATGAGCTAGAAAATACACACATCTGGATTGGACCTAACAAAGTAGTAAAGGTACAGTCAACTCTTCATGTACTTCATTGTATGCTACTTCTGATATTTGTTTGATGTAAAAAGGCTTATAATGCGACCCCCCCCCCCCCCCCCCCATATTGTCTCCTTCATCCTCCCAGGTAAATGACACCAAGGTGTCTCCTCCCACCACTGCAGGAACCTTAGCTCAGGTGCTAAGGCAGGGAAGCTACATTGTGGTTGATGCCATTGACATTGTAGTCCAGTTTGATGGTCAGAGTACTTTGCTGGTCAAAATTGGCCAAAACCATGAAAACAGAGTGACCGGGATGTGTGGTAACTTCAACAGTGACCCCACAGATGACAAAGTCCTGCCCAATGGAACATTGGCACAAGATGACAATGAGTTTGGAGACAGCTGGAAGGCACCCACAAGTCTACCAGGGTGAGCTGCCAAGTCACTACAGAAAGAATACGGTCTTGTTTGGTTTCACTACTCCATACATTATGTACACTACATTTTCTACTCTCCCATTTCAAGTAATGTGTGATGTCTCATCTAGATGCGGATCCACTGATGATAGGACAGGTGATGGATCAAACAATTGTCCCCTCCTGGAACAATACTCAGAGCTCTGTGGCGTCATCACCAACTCGAGTGGCCCATTCAGTTCTTGTCACCAGCACACCGACCCCCAGCTATTTTTCACTTCCTGTGTCTATGATCTCTGCCTTTACTCTTTGGCCAATGGCATGCTTTGCTCCGCTGTCTCAGCCTATGAGAGCACCTGCTCTGGTTTAGGGTTGAACATTCCAGAGTGGCGCTCTGCTCTGCAATGTGGTATGTTTGCTCTCATCTTAAGAGAACCGAGATAACACAGAACAATAAATCTTTAGTCTAATCAGCTTAAGGTTGCTCTACTTCGTTTTATATTCATCGCTCATCATCTCATGTTTTCACCACAATTCAACAGCTGAGTCAGACCCCTGTGAACACCTGGACTGCACAGAATATGAGTGGTGTGGTGAGAAGCATGGAGTTTATGGCTGCTTCTGTGATGAGCGCCACCATCAGACCAACAATGAGAGCTACGGTGAGGGAAGTTGTTTCTCCAATTATACAAATGCAAAATTGTAATCAGGGATCAGTTGCAAAAAATTCTTTTCAATTTTCGTGGAACACAGTCAAGCGTAAAGCAAGAAATCTGTTTCTCTGATTGATTTTGGTCCCAATTTTAGTCCGTAGAGTAAACACAGCTCTTGCTGTTTATGCCATTGAAGGGAAGCTGCTGGTCAGATAGAGCTGCCATGTCTACTGCCACAAAGAAACACAGCTCACCCCAAAAGCCTTCTAACAAGTCTACTCAACAGAGCAGCAGAGGTCCCTCAAGTAATAAACTGCTGAATTCACTGATTGGATTTGACTATTCAAGAGAGCGGTGTTCTCAATAATATACATTTTTGGATGAACTTATCGTTATTAATGCCTATATTTGGAAACTTGACTTTAAATTAAAGATTGAGCAATATTCCTTTAACAGGCTGCGTGAGTCTCCATGGACATCAATCACTTTTGGACAGCATCACACTCTATAGATACCTGCTCGTCTAAGCTGGTGAGGAGTCGTGCAAAAACATCATTAGTATTGAGAAAATCCTCCAGGGCCATTCGTTGCTCTTCATTTAAAGATTAAATGTCCAGGTCTTCAGTGGCCCCAGTGTTTTAAAGGTTGCTGGCTCTTCACACTCTCAAGACAATGAAAACATTCTCTGTGAGCTGTTCTCCGGACACAACATTGCAACATTTCGCCTGGCCTACCAGGTTATCGTCCACTCTCACTCAATTACCCTGGACCAAACTCAGTTCATTTTGGGGGCACTGACCGAACCTGTGGTCCCAATTCATGGTCGATCAGTGTCATCTTTCTGTCCCTGAGAGCACATCTGTGTGAGAGAATAAAGTAAATGATAGACAAAGAGCAATAGACCACAAGAAGTCACCGGTGCAACATGGTGAACCCCAACACACAGGACAACAGTGAACCAAAATGTTGTCATGTGTCTTTGTAATTTTTAAAATCTGACAACAGCAATGCTCACTGCAAGTATTTGTAATGTGAGTTATTATATTTTCTTGTTAGAAAGTTTTTTTTTAAATAAATAAAAAGTACCGATACCATCACTGATTTGATCCTGTTTTGCTGTTATCTTTCTGCGATAACAGCGGCCAACTGCTGCTGGAGACAACTACGATGAGAATGATCATCACAGATTCCTTAAAACACACTGCAGTTGAGGGATATTTTTGAATTGGGTGAAAACTTCCCTCTGGGTTCTAAAGAATTTCAGTTTCTCTCTAGACTCATTCATCTCATGTGAGGGCAGTTCCGGCACCATATCTGTGTCCCGCTGCCAGCTGTTTGAGGCAGGCTTCCCCTCCAGCTCTCTCCATCTCCAGGACGAGTCCTGCAATGGCACCCTCCAGGATGGACGCCTGGTGTTCCACTTTAACAATAACAGCCAGCTATGTGGGACAATTCTACTGGTATAGTCCATAGAGAACCATGTTATCAAGTCTGGATGAAATTGTTCAGATCATTTTTTTAAGACCATCTGATTTTTCAATGTGATCATTTATTTTGAATTAACTATTTAATTATTCTCATTTAAGAGCAATGGAACTCATTTCATGTATAAGAACACCATCCAGAGTGATGAGGACACCCATGACGAGCTGATCAACCACCAGAGAAGCATCCACTTGAGTTTCTCCTGTGAATACTCTCTGACTAAGGCCAAGTCCGAAGCTTTGGACATCAACTCTGTGGAGAGGTGACTCAGTATCTCCTGAATGTTTCATTGGCTTCTGTTGCTGAATAAAACAATATTGCAGAGTATATTTTTAGCTCAAAAAAATCCTACAAACTACCTCGCATGTAAGAATTAAATTGCCCCTGATATTCAAACCAGTGTTAAGTACCTGCTTATTATATTGCACAATTTCACTAATAAACATCCAGTTGTAACCAACAATATGATGACAAATTCAACGAAGTCTGTACCTTTTCTGTCATTTGAAGATTGAGTAAATTCCAGAGAAAAATATTTACTTCAGGGAACATGGACAAAATAAATGTCCTTGTTCTCATCAGAAACTCTCTGTTGAGGGTAGGATAGTTTATTCCATTTTTTTTCTCATGTCACTTTAGGGGCTCTGTTGCTGGGGCTTGAAGAGTCAAATTTGAAACCTACATTTGGTCTCATGGTTATTGTGTCTTTCATGGTAAGTTGCAATCTGTTTGTTTGTCTGTAGCGTGGTGAAGAAGCACCTTCCATCAGGCCAAGGACAGTATAACATCAGAATGATGCCCTATCAGGACAGTGGCTTCAACTCACCCCTCACCAGTATCAGTAGAGGAATGGCATTGGACCAGAGGTTGTATATTAAGGTGTGGACAAAAGGAGTTGATGAACCAGGGAGCTTAACAGTTCTGGACTCTTGCTGGGCCACGCCTGTCAACATCGCCAACCACCCTCTACGCCGGGAACTCATCTCTGAAGGGTAAAGGAGCTCTTACAGTTTCTGTTGGCTGACTAACCTCTTCCTCCCAGGGATGTCCTGATCCAATCACATGATTGGAAATCAGGGCCAATCAGGCCATTTTAATCTGATCGGAATCAGGAAGAAAAGAGGAAGTGCAAAAACACTGGCAAAAGGAACAGCAGCTCAGTTCTAAGTAACAAAACATCAACATTGACTGTCACGTGTCAGAAACTCACGCAATTTACAGCAGGTGGGTGAGTAGCAGTAGCTCGTTCTGCAATATGAAGGTCATGTGAAGCTGATGCATCAAGGCAGCAAAACTGTCTACCGTTTGGAAATATTTTAGATTGGAGAGTGAAAACAGTGCAACAAGCATGTGTAATGTCTGCAAATTTGGCATTTATAGGAAAGAAGTGCATTCAACACTATGAATTTGACACAACACAATAACACAATAACCAGTACTCCAAGGTCACTGAGACAGCGGAGGCAAGCAACACAAAAAGAGGCTTTGAAAAATAAAGAGAAATTGCAAGAGGACAGTAAAAAGGTCAAAAGACTTGGAGCTGAGACGGCTGAATTCTTCATGTGGAATGAGAAATGTGAGATTTCACCTTCCTCTTGAACATTTGAAGCCATGATTGGACATGGCCTCCCCACGACTTTACAACCAGTTTCGTAACCACCTTCAAGCCCTTCCTTCCTGGAGCGCTTCCTTTAACCGGTGTCATTGCTTAGCCTCACTGCACAATTGGTCCATCCCAGTTCTGATTAAGACAGTGCGACCCTGCATATCCAGCACTTAGAGAGAGATACCATAGAACAGAGCAGGTGCAAAAGGGGAAGCTGAATAGTTGAGGAGTAGACTATCGACAATGCAACGCATTTAAAGGGATTTGTTAACATGGTTACTTTGTGCTGCATCACAAGCTTTAAATACATTTCATTTAGTTTACTCTGTTAAAACCAGTTCTGCATTGACTCCACTTGTGCCCGGCGTTTCATAATTGTGACTGTTATTTAGACTGAATTAAAAAAAACCTTAAGGGACAACGTGGATATGGGCTTTTATCACCCTTTTCTTAAAGCTTTACTGAAGTATTGGATAAGGACTCCAATTGGGACACCCATTATTATTTCCTCTTTCTCTCATAATGTAATCCTCTGACTTCATGATCATCTGCCTGCTAACCCTTTGTGTCCTACCATCTCCTCGGTCTTACAGGTGTGCAAACCCTAAAGACGGCTCAGTAGAGATGATCCAGAATGGCATCTCCACCACGGCACGTTTCTCTTTCAAGTTGCTCACCTTCCCCAAATATTCATCCATCTACCTGCACTGCTCTGTCCACCATTGTCTTTCAAGCCACAACAACTGCAGCCCTGTAAGTACAGTACCACTCTGTGTGTGTAGTGAGATGACATAGATCACCACCAAAAGCATCACCACCAAAAGCATCAGCACAAACCTGTGGTGTTGTTTCTTGGTAGCAATGCCACCCAGGCTCCCACGGCAGACGTCGGAGGGCTGTATCATACCATGACTCTGCAGCCTTGTCACAAGAGCCATAAGCCCTGATGCTACATAGCCCTGGAGGTGAAGCTCCCTCATGTTTTCATTGCTTTAACACTCTTTTTGATGCAAATCTGATCAATTTATTTCATACCTTAGGACCCTTGAGCTCACTGGAGACCCTGCTGGGCAGTTTGGTTATAGCCTAAACTCTCATTTAAGGAAATCAAAGCTGATTCATAATAAGTGTGTGTAGACACACCCTGCCAGAGTACTTTTACTATCAGTAACTAAAACAGTAAAAATGTGATCGATCTAAGTTTATTCTTATCTTCAAGACAATAAATTATACTTCCGTGCCTGCTTATATTTATAAGATCAAAGGCTGGAGCCTATCCCAGCTGACATTACATGAGAGGCGGGGTTCACCCTGGACGGGTCGCCAGTCCCTCGCAGGGCCATCAGGAGCATTTAGGGGTTCAGTATCTTGCTCAAGGATACTTGGACACTGGGGGAAGTGAAGATCGAACCAGCGACCCTTCGGTTACTGGACTTCCACTCTACCTCTGTCTCATGCTGCCCCCTCCCTCTTAATCATGGATCTAAAATCAGTACTGGACTTGTTACCGATTCTTTCTCATATTTTGTGAATGTATTCTTGCTATTTATTAATTTATCAAGATGTAAATACCTTATTTTGACATATGAATGTATCTTAAGTTATATGGTCATATACATCGGGGATCAGATGATAAAGATGATGATGAGGAGGATGGGTTGGTGGGACTGCTGACCTCTCTTAAATTTTCCATTTCACCTGCTCCAGTTAGTTTGTTCTTGTTTTTTCCATACAGTTTTATGTTGTTGGGCCTGATAAACTCTTGCAAAATACCAAGTCAATGGCTTCTTATAAAAGTAGCATCACGACTCAAAAAGGCAATATAATAGACATTTTAACGCTAAAAGTTTTGCGGGGGATTTCATTGTTTTGCTTAAGACTGCATAGTTTCAGATCACGAAAAACTAGAATGTCAGATGGAAACTTTTCTGTTCCTATGTAGAAGTCTGGTCGGAAGTTGAGGTAGTTTTCTTTTTCAACATTAGAGGGCAGTATAAGATCAAATATACCAATATCTCAAAACGCTCAATGAGGAAGTACAGTGCTCATTACAGTTCATCCTCAAACCTTTTGCAATCATTTTTTCTTTAACATTAAATCAGTATTACATTCATAACACTCTAATTGTGAGATTGAAGAGGTTTATGTGTCAATGCGAATCTGACTGTGTGTTCCTCAGTCTCTTGTGAAATGAAAACCATCCATCCTCAGTTCTGACCCTCTCTTTGTGCTCCTGGTTAGTTTATCTGTTGATTATGCCAGATATCTGGCAGACACCGTATTTTTAACTCCAAAATCACTTTCTTTTCTCTTTCACTAATTCACTCCTCATACAGCCACAACAAAATGACTAGTTTCAACATCAAATTTCATAAAGTCCAAACGATGGTTCAAAAATGTGATGGTTTCGCTGCAAAAAGTAGAAAGAGTTTGCCTCTTTCGTTGAGCTGCTACTTTCTAGAAGCGACGTTGACTCTGCGACGTCAATTTCCGCGATGCCACGTGGCGCGTCAGCGCTTCGTGCGTGCATTCATGTGAAATCAGTGGGGAAAGTCAAGTTGTGCTGTATACAACCTTACGGGTAGTAAGAGAATGCACTCAGCCTTTTGTACAAGCAGCATTGCAGTTGGTTACATCAGTTGTTTAACAGAATAACTGTTTTAAATGAGTTACCGTTTAAAAACCAACTATGCATTTATTTTTACAGCAGGGGCCTTTTTTTTTAAAACAAATATTCTCTTATTTCTTAGGTCTATAAATTGCAACAAATAGTCATGTTTGTCCCAAATTGGAAATTTTGCAAGTTAAAGCAAGCAACTCCAAGGAAAATAAAGCAAAATAGGTCCTCACAACTTGGTCTACGCTGAGATTAACACCACTTAAGACAGGATGGCTCTCATCTAACATGAAAGAAGCTGTCGGTGATACCAGAGGTCAGGTTTCTCTCTTTTATGCTGAACCTCCTTTGTTGGTCCGAAATGTGGAGCTGAACGCAGCTGCTATATCCCGTGTCTTAAAGATAGAGGTGAAATTCATCATGTCCTCAACAGTGTGAGACCTACTGCAGACAAAACAACACTTAGCGCACACCCACAACTTGTCGTTTGTCAGAGAGGTTATGGAACAGTAGATGACTTCAAAGAGAGACAGTATGTCCAAGACCACATGGTCCAAAACAACAGCTGGCCAGTCTGCTGCATACATCTTCAGATCATTTTTCTTAGGTTTCATGTTTGTTGGCTTAAAACAAAAATTAGGATTTATTTATGAATCAGTTGTACGTGTCCAAAACACCACACGTTCTATCAGAAGAAACAACAGCCTCTATGTCTCTGAGCAGTAGCCGTTGTCGGTCCGTTCTGTTTAATGGATTAGCTCCTTTAACAATGTACCATTGGAAGGTTAATCCAGTGGATTACGTGACATTTGTAAAGCTTTCACAGTCAACGTGTGAACATGAATGTCAGAGCGAAATGAAAGCTCACTCTCAGGGAATAAACATAAAATGCACTGGGACAGATATCTATCCTCAACAGGGAATTAGGGCCTAAAAGAATAAAAGGTAGGCTCAAGATTTTTTTTTTAAACTATTATTCAATTTGAGAAAAAGAAGGCCGTCCAGAATACAGAGGAAAGCAGTCTGAAAATCTTGATGCGTTCACTGACAGAAACAACAGACAGGCTATAAAACACCATTTCAGAAACCTTCTTATTGGAACCCAAATAGCTGAGAGGTAGGAGTTTATCTCTGTTCTGTATCTATGTACTCAGTTTGATGTACTATTTGTTCTACATACGAACTTCTGAAAGAAAACAAAATACAAAAAGTCAGGCATTTTACAATATTCCAAACTTCCTACCCATCATTTTGCTAACAAGTTGATGTTAAGATTTCTAAGTTAGGGTAAATGAGAAAATGTCTGGTTTGTTGTGTTTTGCTTCCTTCAGCAAGCAGATAGAGCAAACAGAACATTACATGGATCTAAAAGGATATAATGGGATGTGAAGCTGAGTCTCTCATTTAAGTGCTACTCTGTAACAACTCAGCCCTTGACATCTGCTTGGAAAGCAGTGCTGAATTAGTCAAATTAGTACGTACAACCATCCCAAACCACACATGTACAGAAATCACCAAATAAATCCACTAATACTGAGAAAACTACTGCACCAACTTCACAACACCCTCTCCGACTGTTTGGGAAACTGCGGGAAACAAGGGTATGCTCGAATCTTCCACCTGTAATTTTCTTATAATACACTAATCTGTGGTTTAATACTAATTTTCTAGTTCCTGATGCTTCACAGATTTTGTCCCACCTTCTCCAACCCACATCAAACGTTTGCCAATGTATCTCTCTCTCTAAAGAGTTCCAAAGAGTTTATCATCTGCATCATCCAGGTCTCTTTTCAAGACGAGGAACGTCTACCGAGCTCAAGTTTCGAGCTCAGACCTCAAGACATCTTGTACACTTCACCAAAATATCGGTGAAGATGAAGCCCCCAGTTTAGCAGGGCAAACGGGAAGTAGAAGGTGGTGGATGTGGGAGGAAGGAAACGTGAGTGACAGCTTGTTGACTTTTACAAGATGCTGAAAGCTTAGCTGGCTGAAATGGATTCCCTCATAAAGTCCCCGGTGTGGTGCGCTGAAGGGGTCAGCCATGATCCCATCTGATGTTCGACCTCAGCTTTTCCACAGATATTGTCAGCACCAGTGACCCTACGCACTGTAGCCCGGAGCGTAATTACATGTGAACCTGAGTCTGTTTGTGCAATATTTCCAGGCCCCCCCCCCACACACACACACTTTTCAGGGGAAGGGGAAGGGTGGGGTGTATTTTGTGGTGTGAAAAAGATGCATATGAAGTGACAACTTACTACCCAAGGAGAGAATGTGATCACCAGAGTTGGTTTGAGTTTGGGATGGATTTCAATGGATTTTGGTGGGATGAAGAATCGATTGGATTTTGGACTGGAACCAGATCTGGATCCGATGAGGACACATCTTTTCCACTGCAATTTTGCCCCCAAATACCATCTTCAGCTTGATGCAGTGATATTAAGGGTCTGTTATGAGGGCTTTGGAATGACAAGGTACTTTTGAACTTGTGCATTTTATCCTTATCAGGGGCTGACACTGCATGCATAAGATTGAATAAAAACACCTGAGGGAACATGACGCAGTGGGTCAAGTTAATTTTGATAAATGTTCACGAAAAGAACTGTTTGGTGTTTGATGTTAAAATCCAGCATTGGTCTCGTGTCAGTCTGATTGTCATTTTCAACTATAATTTAATGCCAGGTCCAACGTTAAATGTATATTGATATAAACTGGGATAAATGAAGGAATTATATTCTAAATATTAATAAGGGGGCGGCATGGCTCAGAGGTAGAGTGGCCGTCCAGCAACCGAAGGGTTGCTGGTTCGATCCTTTGGAAGGGTTTATGTGAGTTAATAATGATAACAGCAATGATAACACCAACAATAAGTAACAGTGTGACTAAAACTAGGTTAATTTTAACTAAATCTGAGTCATTATATATTTTTTAAGTAATTTCAACCTTTTTTCAGCAATGGAGGAACACGTGAGACTGAGGAGTGGAAGGAGAGGTTTGGGCTACAATGCATTCTACAGGCTCATTTAAGTTAAGTACACGCTGGGTTATTTAAGTGAGAGCCTGTTACATAATGACAGACGTTAACAATGACATTTACAGGCTTATTAATCGTGAAGATAAGCGGTTTATATCAATGTAGCATATCTGCTATGTGAAGTTAGGTTGGGAGAATCATCTGGCGTTGGTAGCAAACATGGTGGCCATGATTTGAGTTGGTCCAACTCTCTCTACATACAACTCTGGTTCAGGGTGAACCCCGCCTCTCGCCCAATGTCAGCTGGGATAGCCCCCCCGTGACCCTTAATGGATAAGCGGTATAGAAAATGAATAGATGGATAGGTATCAATAAAGGGTTAAACTCACCTCCCAATTCCAGCCAGCATAAATTGAAATTCATATATTATGTTACATATTAATATGTTTTTCATCCTCTTCCTTATTTTTCTCCCAACAGTTCTTTTTGTTTTGATGGGAGCTCTCTAAGAGGAAGACATATCCGGCCATCTACTGTTTCTGTTGAGTGTAATTACATTTCCCTGGTGAATTCTACACTCCTGAGAAGGCTGCACAGTCATGGGGCCGGAGCTGCAATTCTAGAAGTCATGAAATTGACTCAGCAAATCATGTGTGAAGAATCTGTGCTTTGGCAAAGTGAAATAAATGTACCGTGACTTTGATGCATGCTGGGTTTTTTGTGGAGTTACTGTGACATTTTTATGGCCCTAAAAATTACATCTTACGTGCATGAAATCTATGTGTCTTTTTTTTTTCGTGGTTCTTTTCCTCTGGTATTATCTTTATTGTCTGATGTCCAATTAAAAGTGAAACAACACTACGGCAAATTTGATGTCTGTAAGTCCCAATGGGGCTATAATAACCATTATACTGTCTCTTCTTATACTTTAAAAACATTAAAATTGTTACAATGAAATGTCATATTCATGAATTATGTTCTCACTGACATGCTGTTCTATTCAACCTTCCATTTGAAATATTAGATCACATGTTCACCAGACGGCTTCCCCCTGAAAAGCCACGTTTCTGTCTGCGGTAAGAAATATTTGACTTAAAATTTACATTGTATCCCCTGATGAGTTGTCGCGCACGCTCCGTAAAACCTGTTCATGCTTCGTGGTGAGTACAGTATGGCTTGTGGCTGCAGGATAAACGCGTGATATTGATTTGACGTGTCTCCTGGTTTCCCCTCTGGCAAATGTCTGTAGCGAATATCAAGGGCCTCTTTAATGACCGTGAAGAGCATGTGAAGCTAGCGCAACGTTAGCTTAGCATTTAGACCCCAAACTGAGGAATGTTCTGTTCCAAGCCAAACAAATATGGCTGAAAATCTACCTCCCGAGTTTAAAAGCACTCTCTGAACCCCCAGGCTATGTCTGAAGCCCGAGCCTCTGGCCTCCTCTATTCTGTGTGCATGCTATACGTTAATGTGTTATAGCCCTGCATTGATTTATGTCTTAATTGTTTTATTAGTATTTTTTGATGCAGGTTTTAATTTTTTTATTCAGCATCATAGCCAAGGCTATAAATAAGCTAAATTATAGCTTTAAACAAACATAATAGGGTCTTCGCCTGAAGTACCTTCAGGTCAGGCCCTAATAACAAAAAGGTAGAAACAGGAATTTGTATTTGAGAAATAAACTCATTCCCTCTTTTTCTATATATTCATTCAACCAGATTACACACTTCTTTTTTTTTTTGCAAGTTTGTGCAATTTAAGCCTTTAGTGCATTTTCCTACAAAATCTAATTAGGTCAGAAACAGAATTAGAATTAGGACATTGATGGAGAGAGGGATGAACTGAACAAAGGATAATGACAATCCTCCTGCTTTCCTTTTATTTCCACTGTCACCATATTCTCTTTCCTGCTCCCTCCTCACCACCACTACCGCCTCCACCCCTCCCTCCAACAGTAACCATGGGCTGTTTATCGACTAGCTTCTTCTTCCTGTTTGTGGTACTAAGAGGCTGAAATTAGATCTGCATCGGTGAGGATTTGAGATAAATTGGGCAGCAGATCAGCTCTAACTCAATTTGCTCTTAGAGGAGGAGGAGAATAGTTGTCGGTGAAGCAGCAGACACCACCAGATTGACGCAGTCAAGGATGGTGTAAATGTTGGACTTCTGATAGTAGCATCCACTGCAAATGAGTATATTATTAAAATATCTACACCTGTGTATTTTTGAAAAAGATATTTGAAATGATCCAGAGGTGTAGAATTTCAGGCAAAACTCCTAAAACTAGTTTTGTATTTCAGACAGACTTCTGACTGCCCCGGGTTCTCATCGGACTACAAGAGCTTGTACTCGATGTTCTTTGGCTTTTCTGATCATCATACCTCTAAACCAGATGCAGAGTGTTGTGTTTCTGTAATCTCTATCCCTCAATATGCCATGCAACGTCTCATCATCCCTCCAGTGAGGTTCCTTTGGGCTGCCCCACATGGCTGTGGTACACAGGGGTAATGGGCCGCTCCCATTACAACTCCCAGGGGAGGTGGGTTTGCTCCTTGGCTTCTTTGTATGGTCAGGAGTTTGGGTGTGGATCTCAGTCTTTTCACTGTGCCACTTTGATCTGACTCCAATCCCTGACAGCTGATACTGGAGCTGAACCTGACACTCAGCTCTGCCTCTGTAGAAATCGAGAATGGGAAGAGGAAAATGGGATCGGGAAGAGTAGGGATGAACACTAGAGTATCTGTTGTTTTGTGTGCCAGACAGACAAGATGACCCTCTTGGTTAAACTCTGTCCAAGAGGTCACGACCAATACAGAGGGGGTGAAATACCCAGAGGGTTAGCAAGTGTCTCTTTTTGTTTTAGCCCTCTATTCAGTGGATACACAAAATATAACTTGGGCATGATGCTGACAAGTTATTGTGGATGATATACAGACAGTCTTGCCAGCTTGAAATTTCATAAAGCCGTCTGAGAGGAAAGCACCACTCCCTGAGGACTCAGAGATCCACAGGGAGTGACAAATTGGGTTGGACTTCCCTTCTTAGACGTTGCTCAATCGGCTGGGTGAGTTAATATCTTGAAAGACTGGATTAAAGACAATTGTAGCTACGAGGTTCAGGCATGTATATGCTTTTATACGATTCTTCCTCACAACATGAAAGACAACTTGTCCTTTCTTACCATGAAGATTATCTGGATACCTCTCCCCTAACATTTCAGCGATGAACTGTTCAATTTGAGCAGCTTAAGTGGGTATACATACTACAAAAATGTAGAGATATTCTTCTGACGTGATTTTTTTTTTTTTTTAAATTTTTGCTGCATTATGGGTTTATAGTGGGTATCTATAGTCTGTATGGGCAGCTTTCCACAGGCGCTACAGATGGGCCTTGACAGTATTATCAGAAAACTGAGAAACCATCAGCAATCTGAGCCTCCTTGAATTAAATTGACCAAAAAAAAGCCTTTTAAACGGCGGCGACACAAAGATCCCAGAGATACCGAGGGGCATTTATTTCCCCCCTGTCGTTTTGTACAATGAATCAGCTGTCATTCAAAAAAAACCCAAACAATATGTGTCACTGTGTTAATGCGTAACCAAGCTTATCTAGCTTTACCGGGGTGTCTGGAAACCACTTAAATGCAGATGTTTGCCTCTGGATCCACAAGATCCCCAATGTGGTTTGCATATATCGCAAACAGACAAGTTGCTGCACATTCTGCCTGGGGTCTGAACTTACACTGATGTTGACCGATTGGGCCTCGTGTCTGTCTACACACACCCTGGAAAATACCTGAACATATTGTGGAAACAACCTGAAGTTGAGAGGAGTGCGTGGGCCTGATTTGGTTATGAAGCTATTTAAAATTGTTAGGTAATAAATATATCTTATATCATTTGTCAATAAGTGCCCAGCCAGGAGGGTCAATATGGCATCCTTTGCACAATACTCTCTGTATTCGCAGGATGCTATTGGAAAAAATCTTGCCTTACTACAGTATCGTTGTCTCCATTACATGAAAAAAGAGGGATGAAATACCTAAACCCACAGGCTCTTTCTTTTTCTTGAATGTCTGGATGTGGGAAAGGACCTCATTATACGGCAGAGCTGCCTTATCTTTTGTCTTCTTCCACATCCACAGTGCAACATTACATCACTCCTTTATTTAGAGGCCATATCAATGTGACATCATGACCATCACTCGATGCTTGCATTCACCGCAGAGCCGAGTGGCTGCGATTGAAACTCAAGCTCGTATATTCTGTGAGATGCGCCTGTCCTTGGCTATCCTGAAGGCTCATCGGATTTCGTGAAGCAGAACACGAGTTCCAGTTTCCTGTTTTCCGTGTGTGTAGAACACAGGTCGGTTATCAGACAATCTATTGGCGATGTTTCAATTTTTTTTTGCCGCGACTGGATCACCAACAAAATGAGCCCACTGGGTGCACTAAAGTGAGCGGTATGGACCCTGCATCTTGCATCTGATCTCTATCAACACATGAAATGACCGACTAAAGGCCACACCAGAGCAGGAGGACCGTAGCAGCAAAACTCCTGGACACAATCAACGAAACAAAGCGAGTCTACCTTTGTTTTGATTTTTTTTCGGAAAGGTATTTTGAAAAGATAATCCGCGTGTTGGAGTTCAATCCTGAGCCACTCTTCAGGTTGATTATGCTGTCTTGTGGTGGCAGACTTCAAATTTGAGATGATATTAGTACAGTAACTGATTGGTTAAGATAAATGCAGTGGACTTAAAAGTACAATATTTCCTTTGTAATATGGCAGAGTAAAAAGTACAAAGTCCTCATATGTTAAAGCTTCAAAGTAAGGGAACTTTGAAGTATTTCAAGTGGAGCGGTCTGGGTTTGGGTTAGAGTTTGAAACACACAGGTATCAGTGTCAGTAGAACAGGCGCTGGAAGTAGTTTGGTTGTCCCAGACACAATTGATAGTTCATGACATGAAGGACGAGCTCACAACAGTTAATGGGAGGATGTGAATGTGTTGATTTTTTTTTTCATTTTTGGGGGGGGGGGGGGGGGGGGAGCGCGTGCTGCCTTTGGGTCCCGTCTGGTGTAATGCAGATGACGAGGCATTCTACGCAAAACTCCTCTCGGTTTTAGGCGCCGACGAGCAAATATGTGATGTCACACTGGTTGGTGGTGGAACACTTTCCACTGGGACAGCAGCGTTTATGTGTAAAGCATCTGGTAAGCAGGCTGGAGCCATGAATAGAAACAGGGAGCATATGGGGCTTTTACATAAGATATAATTAAACCAGTAAAGTTTGAATGGCATTTCTCCCTCGATCCAACCTGTGACAAACAAATAAATCCATTCCTGTGAACCACAAACCCACTGAAGCAAATTCCTTAAATTTAAGAGCTTCTACAAAACTCTGTGTGGACCGTGTCAGTGCTCCTCATTTTGTCACTTCCTGCCAAACACATTAAAGCTTCATCGTTACTTTAAATGGAATAATTGTGGACAATAAATTCCTCTTCCGAGCACATTTCAAAACACAGAGCTTGAATCACTTGCTTTAACGCTGCAGACCTTTCAGTTTGCAACATGTCAGTTAGCAAAGTTGCTGCTTCAATGGCACATTTTGATTTGTCAGACATGACTTGGATTGAGCCATTCTGAATGTGGCTGTGCTCTTTCAGCCAACAGATTTGAGATGGGTTCAAGGCCTCTGTGAGACTTCTTTCTTTTACATCATATGGCAAGAAGGATGCAGTGATTCCTAACAGGCCACTTTCACTGCGGGCAGTTAGACGTGTCAGGGAACCAATTTTGCCTTTTGTAACAATGAATATCTCAGCACAGCATGCAAGGTACATTCGAGTACAACAAGAGAGTAGATACACAAACAATGATCAGCTGTGGAGTTACGTAATTCCATACTGTCGTGTACATTATAACACACACACACACATCCCTGCAGCTGGGTTTTTAGCGTGTCGGAATCTCCTGTTGGTTTACACTCGGTCAAAGTCACCTGATAATCTCATCCAATACTGCTAATACAGGCAAATATATGAAAGCTTCCAGCTGCCCTGTCCTAATAACTGCTGCGGACACCATGGTGGACAGCTGTAGACTACTGCCAGAAAATGTGCTTGAAGCAAACGGAGCACCGGGAAACCACTCACATCAGGACAAACTAAACATTTCCTAACTTTAACATATCAGGTTACATTGCCTGTTGTGCTAATGTTGCTAAGCTAAAGAGACACGTCCAGTCCAGTGATGACCTTGGTAGACTCTGAAGGGGACTACCAGTCAGGAAGCTGGATTGTGTCCATTTGTCTGCAACCTTTAGGGTGAGGGTTTTGCAAAATGTCTTTGGATTTAAAGTGTTTAGTGAGCTTTGGCAGCTTGAGATCTGTGCTGATGCCATTCATTTTCACTCAGACTCTCCCTGCCAACATGGTGATGTAAACAAAATGATTTAATTTAAATGAAGACATTTTGTTATTTGAGCTTGTCATTCTCCTATTTGGACGGGTCAAAATGTCTCCCATGAAATAGACCTCTAAGTCAGTCTCTCTAAATGCTTTGGTTCTGCAGGACATTCGCCCAAGTTTTTCTTTATGTTTTTTTTTAACGTGGGTCTAAACACAGAGAGAAATTTCATCCAACCTAAAGTCTCTTGGCGGTGACATGTAGAAGTCGTATGATTAAACGTTATAGGACGATCATTTTCCCTAACGTTTGTTGTGTTTACAGGGAAACTGTGAGGGGTAGCTGTCCCTCGTTACTGGTATCAGTCGGAGGTGTGGGGCCATGAGCCCTGACGGGAGTCAGGGGTGTCAGCCGGATTTCTCAGATCAGCTCCAGGTGTGGGAAGGATATAAAGCCCTGGGATCCACCGCTGTGTGCGTCCCCTCTTTACCAGAGCTTGAGCAAGCATCCCTTTGTCCTAGTTCCTGCAGCTCCCAGAGAATTTGCGCTACAAGTGACCCCGGCCCTCACTTCCCCCCTATGGTCTGAGGGCCTCAAAACATGGAAATAAGTTGGCATTCTTGAACTTCCTTCATCCTGAAGCCCATAGATTTTTAGAGAAATGGCTGAAAATAGAATCCGTGGTTAACATTAGCATTTCAACATTTTGTTCTATGGTACAAAATACGCCAGTGAATACCTCACATGTCAGTTCTGAAGCTTTTATTTTGCTTTTAAAAAGGTGGATGCTAACAAGTAACTAAAAATTACTTAAGAGGAGGTTGTTGCTGCGCCATTGGTAAAGTTCATTAGCTTTTTACTTGGACTATATTAATTACATTTATGCAAAAAAAAAAATCATAAATGTAGTGTTAATTTGTCAAGTTTATTTTTGTAAACGAACTTGTAAGTAGCATAAATATTTGTTTGCTACAGAGTTTATTTTCTTCAGAGATTATAATCTTGTTTGCTTTTGGCCGATGGAACCCGCGGCTATGCCAACTTCCGGTTTGGCACAATCCCTCAGAAAAGGAAGTGTTCAGAGTGAATAGTGAGACTTTAGAGAAAAATACTAAAGCGCGTAATGCTGTTTCCATCCATCGTCGTCTTCCGCTTATTCCTTATTAGTAAGGGTCGCGGGGGGGGGGGGGGGGTGGGCTGGAGCCTATCCCAGCATCTACGGGCGAGAGGCGGGGTTCACCCTGGACAGGTCGCCAGTCGTAATGCTGTTTTAACTTTTAAAAAGTCAACCGGAGAGAGGAAAAGGACAAGGGAAGGGTTGTATAGTAGACCGATGTGGAAAGAGGTGAAAATGGCTCTATTACAGGCTTAATAGAATTTCCTTTCGCCCCAGAGGGAAACAGAATGGACTCTTCCTCCTTCCCACTTTGCCTCTCCATCTCCTCATCTGTCCATTTGCCCAGACCAGAGATATAATTTCATCACTCTTCACTTAATTGTGTGCGTTGCTGCCAGAACTTCAATCTCTGCTCCAGCAAAACAGAGGCAGGTGGCAGAGGAGGAGAATAATAGAACAGTGGGAAACCGCATCACTTTATTTTTATGGATTGACAGCTTGTAAAAACACAATGTTAGGTGGTCCCCTCTGCAGTGGCCCAGAGTAAACACAGCAGTGGAAACTCAGGGTCAAACCTCTCCGGATTATTTATCACAAGTAAGAATTACAATATGATTAGTCTGTGTTTAACCTGCTAACTAAAGTGTCTACCTCTGCACAACTGATCCCATCGCCGCTATGAAATGAGTGTGTGAGTGTTCTGAAGAGCTAAGAAAAGAGAAAAATAATCCCTCCATGAACTTCCAGTTGAACCGTCTGCATTTGAATCAAAGTTGGTCTCCATTCCCTTACAGCAAATGTCCCAAGGGTCCAATTTCGAAAGCAAAATGTTTGAGGGCCAAATCGTAGCCACATATGTTTCAACATGCCTTCAAAATCATACCCCTGGGCGATATTTGGCCACTTCCAAATGTGGGCCACGGTTGCGGTGTACTGGGCCCACATCCATGCCAAAGGACATTTGGTATCGGGGGAGATCTACAGAAACGGAAACAAATTGGAAGTGACCTTAAAACTCACCCCTATTGTTGTCGTACAAAGAGTCAAAGAACCGCTCTGCCACTCTTACCTTGTCAGACACCGACCTTTGACTCAAGAGGTGATCAGTCACGTCTTCACACACTGTCCAACGCTGGAACACTAGTTTGCTACTTTCAAAGCCCACGACTGTTTGATCTCCAGTTACAGTCTGCCGTGACCAAGGAGAACACGTGTGCCCTCATCTGGAATGATGATGATGCTGTCTACACGCAGTCGTACATCATCATGAACGTCCGCCAAGATCCTCAGAGAGATGTCTCTCCCTGGGTCATTAAAATGAGAATGCCTCTGACCTTTGACCTCATCTCAGTGATTGTCTTTTTAAAGAACTGTGGTAACTTGAATGGTATGAGGCACAAGATGAACCAGCGGGGGAAAGACAACTGGCTTTTAGCAGGACTGGGAGAGATTTTAGTCTCCAAGCTTCCAGATATAATGAATTGGAACCATTGTTCTGACATTCTGACACTATTTGGTGAAAATCTGAATCGTTTGTAGTATCCCAAAGAGCATGTATATGAAATATCTTACAATTATAAAGAGAAATTTAGGAATTTTCTTAATAAAATTCATTTTCTATTGTTGAACTCAAAATTCATTCCCAGAAAACTCAATTACAGGTTTTGAGTTGAAGATATAAAGGAATTAATTTGTTTTTTAAAAAGCATTCTCTAAAATAAATAATAGATCACGTTTTTATGTGTCGCTCTACAGTGAGTAACTGGCCTCGAAGCGTAAAGTCAAACTTTTCCATGTAAGTCTCACTTGTTCTAATGGTTTTAGGCTGTGGGTCTAAGAAGGTAACCCTCAGCTCCCACCTCAAGCCGGGCTGTGGAAACAGAGTGTTTTTTTTGTTTTCTTTTAAATTCTCCTGAGATGTGAAGGATGCACCTCCAGAGCTGCAGATGTGTTGAAGACCTATGGGAGCGTCTGTCGTTGCCAGAGGTTTCCCGGCCTCATATTTTTGATCATTCCTCGGGGAGTCTTGTTTTATCCCTGTAGTGATTGGCAGAGTAAATATACAGAGCTCCCACTGAGGCTGGCTCATGAATCGAACTGTTTTGACTTGCTGTTTTGTATCTTACTTTTATTACTTATTAAATCATGTATTAACATCAAATCGTCGCTACCATTTTCCCGAAAATTCGTGTTAATTGCCACATTTCAGTACACCACTCCAGGGGAACTCCAGTTTTCTAGATTTTTCCTGAATGTTCAATTGCCTGTTACTGATGTGGAGTCTTAATTGTCCCGCCCAAAATTAAAATGGCCACCAAACCTTTAACATGGCCTATCCTCTTTCACCACCACGTCACCCCTGCACACATGGTTCCCTTCACATGTCAAACATTCCTCACTAACGACTCACTGGAGGTTAGCGGCAGTTAGCTGGGGAATGTGTTTTCCATTTGGACCCTGGTTGACTTCGAAATTGATCCCGGGTACTGGGACGGGGTCTGAGTTCAGTCCGTAGTGACACAAAACCTATAAAACCAGCGGGAGCAAATGCGCTAGCGTGTGGCATTTCAAGCGTCATTACCTTTTCTGAATCACTCACCAGATTTAATTGTGCTGACAAGAGGTTTGTGTGTATTATCACAGTATAACGTTGCCCTTCCTCTGACCACAGGCACTGCCATAATTCATGCAGGCTACTGGGAGGAGCTAAATCCAGACGAGGACTGCCGTGGATGGTTAGCGGTAGGCAAGGTTGTTCAAGGTGGTTAGCTTTGGTATTTGGGCTCCCCTCAACACTGGTACACAAAGTGAAAGGGAAACACTTTTATTAGAAGGATTTTCACATCATCACATTGCGGCATAGGACCAAAAGAGTGAAGTCATGTTGCTGTGCACTTTTATGTTTGCATAGTGATCAGTACAGAACACGAGAGGATTTAAGAGCTTTATTTTTTTGTCCGATGTAGGAATTTTGTAAATTCACATTACGTATAGTACCGTATATATGTTAGCACATAAGGAACATTCAGTATTTTGTAGAGCTGTACAATTCAGTCCTGGTGCAGTCTTTGGTGTGTCGTAACACCCCTCGTTTGCATATTTACTTTGATACTCACAAGTGCAATATCACAACATGTCAACTTCAGTAGGGTTCACTGTACAATTTAATCTTGCTTCTCAATCAAAGTATACAAATACTGTCCAAAGAAAAGTCAGTCACAGTTTCTGACAGGAGGGAAAACTGTCAAGACGGACTTGATGAAAGTACAATCAACAGAAGGGCGTTTCAGGGACGGTTATTCTGCAGTGACGGCGAATATTGAGCACAATAATCAGACCAGATTAGGTTTCTGTTGTACTATAGTGTAAGAAGCCCTTTAATGCTGTGTCTTGCAGTAGCCACAGTTGTTTAAAGTCATATTTAGACACACTTTTTACAAACACGTTAGAGCACCGTTCGTGACATAACATCTCACTGGTGCAAATTCATTGAGGGCAATTGAGACTCGTCATCTAACTTTTTACTCAACATGCAGTACGTATCGAAACAATGAAAAACTACTGTGTCTTCAAAGAATAGTCTTAATAACAAGCGGGGTGTGTGTGTGTGTGTGTGTGTGTATATAAATATGTATGTGTGTATGTTGACAGATCATTATTTTGAGAAGTACAGTTATTCGCAGGTTTAGCTACCAGTTCAGCAATGTAGCGCTATTCCTTTCATATTCTATTCCAATTTACTAATGTTGGATTATCAAGTAATTTTTCCAGATTGAACATTTCTTGTTCTGACTAGCCTCAGAGGGTTTTTGTTTTTTCTTAATGAGACATTATACACAGGACTTAATTTCCAAGTACCTCATAAAAAGGCAACTCTCTTCCCTTTTCTCTTTCTTGCCCTTTAAAACCAAGACATCACTGATACGATGACAAAGTCCCATTCAGATAGATATTATACAATATGTCTTCCCTTCCAGGCTGGACCTAAAATAAGTATTTACAAGCAAATAATAAAAAAAACAACAACAACTAAAAGAATTAATCTTACAAAAATAACTAAACAAAACTGTACAACAACACCTGAAAGAGCTCTCAGGCAAACGTGATCCAAAAACGCATAATTACACATTTAAGTGCTACAATCTATCGAGGAAAAAGAGAATACCATTTACAGTTGTTAATTTGGGAGTTGAAATACCAATGCAATGTTAAAAGTTGGAGAGTAAAGAGAGGAAACCTTCATTTAAAATAACACTACAGCATGAAGCTCGGTTTGCTAGTATTTCGTAACAACGTACAGTCGGTGCGTGTAGGTGTGTTTAACAAATCTGTTCCTTCAAATATTTTCCCCAGGCAGACGGTTAAAACAGAAAATACAGGTGCTCGGATTCCTCTCATGGCAGCGTAAACTTATCAACATACCGGTAATTACAAAGTATCTTGCGACAAATTCAAATACATGTGACACCACATATGTTGAAGAAAAGTAAAAGCATATATTGAATGAGGCGAGGGATGCATGCTTACACCAAAACAAGTTCATACAAATGCAGAGTCCTGGGTTTCAACTGTACGGTGAAGTAATCCGGAACATTTCAAATCCACTCTGTTCCGCTCTGCGTTGGTCTGAATCCATCTCGCGTCTTTTGACTTCTCTATCCACTGACTTGTCTTTTATCCACAAGTCATTGTCGCAAACAATGGCGAAATACGACACCTTTTCCTTTTTTTTTTTTCTTTTTCGCCTCTCTATGGCCTTCTCTTGTTGATCTGTTTGATGGATTGTCGGTCGCAAGAATCGCTCCTTTGGATAAACACAATGTCTCAGAGCGACTGGTGCTCATTAGAGGGTGCAATTGCAAATCTTAATTTGATGTTTTGTTCGAGATACCCTGAGAAAGTAATTATGGAAAGAAAAAACCCTGGACTTGTTTTGCATTTGGATCCTATAGCACCGAATTTGAATTCATTGAAATTTGGATGTAGTTTCTGCATGCTCTTTCCTGTTTCATTATTATTAGCTTATATGGTTTTGACATTTATTAAAGACACAGTTACTTTACATTGGATACTAACAAGAAAAACAGTATATAATCCCCCTCATGAGTGCTCCATAGAAGTTATGGCAGGAAGTTTTCTGCGTCTTCAGCAAATGCATACACCATCTGTGTGTTTGTATCATACATGCAAGGTTATATACTGTAGGCCTGTGTGCGTACAGTATGAGTATATGCACTTGCCTGCCTATGTACATACGGTAATACCTGATTGTTACTGGGGGACTTCAGTTCCACGTCCTTCCTTTTCTAGGCCAGTACGGAGGGGTCTGTGTGGCAGCTCCTGTGTTATGCAGATAGGCCCAAGCACATAGTTGGAGCTCATGTTGCTTCAGTTTGTGACCTCCCCATGGACCACCTAGCTGGCAGTTTTTATAGCACTTGTCGGCAAAAGAAAACCACTGCAGAAAACACTTGTGACAAAAGTGAAGCCAAAGTTAAAGTTCATTCCACGTGTGCTGCGGCTCAGTGTCGTACAAGTACTACAAGTATTTAAAACAACGGCGAATAGCTGGACTTGCTGAAGAAGAACAGGTCCGTTTGAAATGCATCCAAGCATCCTTCCTCGGGTTGTCAAACTTACAAAGATCCAGATACGCTGTGGTATGTAGGCCTCATCCGGTGGCAGTGGCAGACACGAGCTATTTCTCAAATTAAATTAAAAAAGTCCTAAAATGGCATGTAGATAATGTTGCTTGACAGCTACAGTCTAGACACTTAAAATCTTTGGTAGCATTTTTTTTTTTTTTTTTGGAAAAGCAGCATTTGGAAATAAAACATCGGCTTTTTAACAATGAGTTATAAAGGGTCACACTTGGCTACACATGTTTAAGAATGATGACCAAGTTGTAGGAGTGAAAGAGCTCCAGGTCAAAGAATCTCACTGCTGCTCCATATTTAGGCAAGCTACAGAAGATGGTAAAGTGGATGTCAAACAGTACGGAAAGGCAGGCGGTTATCCAGGCTCGTGGAGGAACGATTAGGAAGAGTGGTTAAGATAATCTCTGTCCATGAGGGCCTTACATTGTGTGGATTTTAAATGTTGAGAATGAATGAAAACAAACACTTCCTGAAACTAAACTGAAGGGTTTTGGCTTTCTTTGGGTTGATTGTATTGAACAGGTAATTTAGTAGTCAGTGTGTAGTATCGTTTGATAAGTAGTTCATCACAGTGACTGCTGGCTTCATTAAAGCGGTTCTAGCATGGATTATCTGGATTGAGGGAGGCCATGGAAGAATATTAAGGTTCAAGTGGTTTGCTTATTTTTAATCTGAAATCACACCACGGAGGTAGCGGTGGGCTTTGTGGCACTTGGGCTGAGCACCAAACTCTGGGCGATGTCGTTGCGGTTGATCTTACGCAGTGCCGTGCACAAGGTGTCAATGCTGGCACAGTCCTTGCTCGCCCAGTCAGACAGGAGCGCGCGGACAGGATGCTCATCCTGGCGGAAGGTTGCAATCCGCTCTTCCTCATATCCCAGGAGACCCGCCAGGTTGCACCAGTCACTGTCGTCCATGTGGTCGCAGTCATCTCCTTCGCTGCCCCTGAACAGCAGCTTCTCCACTTTCTCTCTGGTGTGGAGAGGAAGGAGCAAACAGGGTTCCTCATCCATCGTAACAACTGCAGAGGGAAGTAAATGCTCATGTAATTCGATTATTTGAATCATCTCAGTCATTTCTACCTAGAGACAGTGTTAATATTGTGCAGATTTTTTTAATTACACATCCTGACTCATGCACTCGTTTATTTTAAAAGCAGGAGTTCAGGAATAAATTTCCATGAAGAGTGACGTTATCTATTTGTTGACAGTATGCTGCCTACATCCTAAACACTGTCTTTGTGTGATTGGGAAAGAAACGACAGACAAAAGACTGATAAACTGATAAGACGCAGGAATGTTGGGAAGACAATAAATTGGCAGATTTTTGGCAAGTAATGGGCACAGCACATAAGGGAAGCACATTTCAAAATAAAATGTTACAAATCTGAGAGCAAAAGAAAGAAGCCGCTGCTTTTATTAACAATAAACGGTGCCAGCTTGGTCACATGAGTGCAAAGGAATGCCTCTAAAGCCCCAAACATCAAACTGTTGAATACATTCAGTCCATAAACCAGTAACGTGTGTACAGTTAAATGCAGAAATCCAAACTCTCCATCCCAGTCTTTTCTCCATGTTCTACCTGGATTTCAGTTAAATGGGCTTTGTGCCATTGGTAGCTAACAGAGTAAAACTGGGTCTTAAGGGTTGTTTGGTTATCCTGCCTACATCATCATTTTGTCCTTCCTGTTTTAGAGGAAGCACAAAATGAATGAAATCAAACAGCACACTGTAAATCTTTAAATTTGCAGTAGACATTTGCGAAGGAGTTGATGTGGTAAACATTTGCGGGGAAGTTGCAAATGAAGCACTGGGTCTTTGAATTGCATGAGCAGCAACTCTTGGAGAAAATTCAAAGAAAATATTTAAGGATCTGTCTTTGATCGTGTTGTCTCTCAACAGATCCTGAAGATAACATTTTCAAGAGAACCCAAACAGGTTTCTTTGGGCAGGACTGAAAACTGCCAGGAGAACATTCTGTGAAACAAAAGACAAGGTCAACAAAACCCACGAACAGCAGCTCTGTCACTGTTGTCATCGTTGTTTGCTGATTTGCGACAGTATGTTTGAAAGGCTTCTGCTCAAGTGGATCAAATCATGAGGGGAAGTTCTTTCTGTCAGCTGTCAGGACAATTCTAGGTGTACTCACAGTCAATGGCAAAACTTCAAGTTTGCTATCAGTCCCAGATTAATACAAAGAGATTACCAGAAGAATTTAAAGCCAGATAAACATCTACTTTTGTCACTTGTTATGTCCATATACACACAGGAGTCAGAAGACAGAGAATTAACCCTTGTTCTGTGCAGGTAGAGGTGTGTGTTACCTGTCTGTGCCTGAGTCTGGCCCTGTTGCTCCTGCAGACTCTGGCTGTCCACAGAAATGCCACTGTCACTGTGCAGCTTCTCCCCCTCGGGGGACGGCGTCTGGTTCTGGTTGGCTGTGCAGTTATTAGCTCCTTGCTTGTTTTGTTTGCAGCTGTTCCACCTGAATGAAAATTGTAGAGAGAGAAAAAAAACTCAGCAAAAAAGGCATGAAATTAGCAATACCGTGTTTAATTTTGTTGGCATGGAGTGATCAAACTTAATCACAATCCCTTTTTTGCCAAACAGGTACCTTTTTATCAATTTAAACTTGCACAGATCCAAGAGAAGGAGCATACTGAGGGCAGTTTTTCATGGTTTCATTCATATTCCTCAATTAACTCATGTCTGTTGTCTGATCTGTCTGTCTGTCTGTCTGTCTGTCTGTCTGTCTGTCTGTCTGTCTGTCTGTCTGTCTGTCTGTCTATCTATCTATCTATCTATCTATCTATCTACAGCTAAAATTACTTTCTCAACCCATGAACTTCAAGGCATGCCTTCAAGAAAAATAATGGATGAATATCAACTTTCCACTGGTAAAAAGTGATAGAACAGAGGTCCATCCACTGGGACCCTATCCCAGCAGCCTTCGGGCGAGAGGCAGGGTTCACCCTGGATGGGTCGCCAGTCCATCACAGGGCCAACACGTAGAGACAGACAACCATTCACACTCACAGCCCAGCAGGCACAAGAAGAACATGCAAACTCCACACAGAAATATCCAGTGCTCAAGCCCGGAACCTTCTTGCTGTGAGGCGACAGTGTTGACCACTGCCCCACCGTGCCGCCCAAAACACAGGTAGTATTTGTCATACTTGTCAAATATGGGCATGTCTACAATCGCTTCAGATTCCCTGCTGTCTGCCAAATTGGCCAAGGAGGGCTTTGCTGTCTTTGTGGACAACCAATCCACTTGTGACACAACTACAAAGTTACTGATCCATTTCTTCCAGTCCAGCTTTGTGGCTTAACTTTGGTTGCTAGTTAAACAAAACCTTGATTGATTCAGAGCCATGTGTTAGTTTGCTGGACCCGATTGCAAATGCATCATAAAAAGCACACATTTGGGTCGATCATCTCAAAATGACATGGTGTCCTGTGTGGACAGGCCTCATGTTGTTGTGTTCCTAGAAGACTTCAACTTGTGCAGAAGGCTGTAGTTACAATCTAAAACAACTTAAAAAAAACCTAAAGAATACAAGAACCACAAGCCTAAACGTTACAAAAAACCATCAGAATTAATTTTGGAGAAAATAACGGTGATTGCATCTTACCGGGATATTGCTATATTTACAATCTTGTGCTTGCCTGCAGGTGTCTTGAAACCCCAAAGCATTGATTTATTTTGCCATTCACTGCCCTCGATAAACATATTGCTCATTAAAATGCAGCAGTTAACAGCAGGTTGCTTGTGAAGCCAGTAAGACGAGAGCATGGGCTTCGACTAGAAGAGGCAGACCATACTGTAACCCACAAGAACAACAGATGATTTCATTAAATATCAAATTCAAAATCTGTTTGGATCAGATGTCCGTATGAATTTGTCATGAGTATCAGACCCCCCTCTCTCCTTCTGATCAGCAATATGACACAAATTCCATGAAAGTATCGTTATTACCAATAATTAGCAGTTATCAACCTGGAGGTCAGGACCCCTGATAGTAAATTTTGAGGGCTTTTTTGGTTGGACCACTGGACCACACCATAGTTGCCCTGCTCCAGAAACTTTGTTAATTGCATCTCATATCAAACTTTGAGGGCGGCACGGTGGTGCAGTGGTCAGCACTGTAGCCTCACAGCAAGAAGGTTCCAGATTCGAGCCCCAGCATGAGCACAGGATCTTTCTGTGTGAGTCTGCATGTTCTCCCTGTTCCTGTGTGGGTTCTCTCTGGTACTCCAGCTTCCTCCCTCAGTCCAAAGACATCAAGAGGGGACGAGGCTGATTGATACTCTAAATTGACTGTAGGTGTGACTGTGAGTGTGAATGGTTGTCTGTCTCTATGTGTTGGTCCTGTGATGGACTGGCGACCTGTCCAGGGTGAACCTCCGAAGGCTGCTGGGATAGGCTCCAGCCCCCCCCCCCCCCCTTAACAGAATTAGCGGTAGAAAATGGATGGATGGATATCAAACTTTGCTGAGGTAAACTGCCAAAAATCAATCAGATCAAACCTGCTTCAGCTCTAGAATCTACAAGTGGGTCTTCAGGTACCATAATGCATATTTTTTGCTTTAAATTGAGCTTGGTACGCTACCTGTTTTCTCTTCTCACCTCTTGAAGATGATGAAGGCCACAAGGCCGACCACAACAGCAGCCAAGATGGAGCAGTAGATGGGGATGAGTTTGTTGTTCAGACCCGGGTAGATTCGTTCGCGGGAATTACCATCAGTAGTGGTGGTGATGCTGTCTGTAGGCCCATCAGATGGGAGGGTCCCTGGTAGTAGAAAGTTGGTAGAAGTGGGCATAGAGGAACCCATAAAGGGTGTGGGAGCTACTGATGGATATTGCACTGTGAAGGACAAGTAGGCATGGAGAGAAATGCTATATGAGCTTCCTGAATATGCAAAGCAACATTACAATAATAGATATTTATTATGTTCTTCAAACCATCCTTCAGTGATTTTTGCAGCCATGTGGGGGCAGTACAAGCAAAAAGGGGCACATATTTACAGTTCCTACTTCAATGTAGGAACTGTAAATATGTGCCCCTTTTCAATGTGGTATCACAACATTGAAAAGGTTGAGAGTCTTGTTAGGTGGCAAATGCGAGATCAACATTTATCCTCCTTTTTGGTCCCTTGCAGTGTGTGTGTGTATATATATATATATATATATTTTTTTTTTTTTTTTTTTTTTCCTTAGGCGCCTGATTCAACTTCCAGTTGTACTGCTGAAATTTCACAGTAGGGTTAAAGCTTTACAGGAATTCATGTAAATGCAGGTTTGCATGTGTAAGTGCTATAGGTGGGGGCTGAGCTGAGTTGCCCAGTGTGGCTGTTGCTGAGTTAAGACTACAGAACATGGCACTAACTGTTCTGCCACTGCTGAGATTCATCAACCTTAACTGAGTCTGGTAATCACTCTCATTGGTAGGAAAAGGCCTGCAATGTCAACAAACATGGCAGCGCCTAAGTCCAGACATCAGCCACAGCAATAAAGACAGTACTTGGGTCAGGAATACTTTCACGCCCAATTTGAAGTTGCTCATTTTTGTTTGAGCTCTTTTGTGTAGTATGGAAAAATGAATAATACAAAGAGAAAATAGATCAATGAGCAAAACATTTTCTGAAAAATCAGTCATTCAGCAATGTAAATCATAATTGGGAACACCCCTGAACTGATGGCACAGTGATCTGCATACCGATTGTTTTAAATAAATTAGTTTGAATTCGCAAGATTTTTAGCATCACTATAAACCAACAGGCAACATTGTTTTAGTATTTTTACACACACACAGAAAATATATACACACATATATGTTTTGATGAAATGTACAATGAAATGGCAAATGTACATGAATACAGAAATTGCCCTGCATTGCCCTTTTCAGCGTCCACCCACCAAATATTGTCTCCCCTCCTGGAAAACACACTACATCCTGCATCATTTGGTCACCCCCCCCCCCCCCCCTCCTCCTCCTCAGGGAGCCATTTACAAGCATAAGAGCAAATTTGTTCATCCCACTTTACCCCAACCATTGATGCTAAGCAGAGATGTTTATGGAAACCTCGCCAGTCACCTACTTACTGTTACTCACATCATCAACAGGAAATCCTCCTACTGGCTTCCAAGGGCCTCCAATACCTCAGGAGAGCTTCTGAGTGCGAGGACACCATTTTTCACGGATGAGGCGAAAACATTTCAAATGAAAGCTTGTTTACAAGGATGCATGCGGCTGTGGTGGGGGCTTTTAGCTGTGGGAATTTTGAGGATGTGAAGCACTTTATGGCAACACCATAATGCTGAACATCCTTTTAACTGATGATGGTTGTCCACCCTTAACCTGTAAAGACATTGATTATTCTAAAATCTCTAAGAATACTTCAAGTTGGTTTCAAATTACACAAAGACATCGTCCTGTGAGGTTATTTACATCCCTGTGCCAGTATTTATTGACAAGTTAGGAGTGAAATTATGTCATCTATAAAAAAGAAAAACCACACGCTGAAATAAACTGACCAAAAAAAAAACAGGTCTGCCTTTGTTTGTCTCGAATATCCCAGCACACACACGCCACCATCATGACCGCCACAGTTTGCTTGTCAATCACTGTTTGCCCCCCACAACACTTGAAACCACACACCATCCCCTCACAGAGACCTTCTTTGTCCATCACAAATGCCCCCCTCCCATCTTTTTATCCTTCATCCTCCCCCCTCATTCTACCACTTTTATCAAGTATTTCCTTTTCGGTCAACAAGTCCTGTGCCCATTTGGCCGCAACATTTTTTTCCCTTTATCATCGATTGTAACACAATATCATAGGAGTCTAACCTCCCCTGGTTATGTTCCATTATTGTTTTAGTTCATTTATCACACTCCATCTATGCATCCCACTCCCTGGCTGGGCCTCATTACAGTGCTCTCGCTCGCTCTATGATTAAACAGTTATAGAAGGCCTCTAAGTGCCTTTACTGAACCGCTTGCTCAGTATCTTAACATTAGATGGTCTGGCTTCAGAGGGAGAGTGAGTGCCCACCCCCCCAACCAACCCCACCCCACCAACCCCCAGCCCCAAGCATGCTGAGCTCAGCTTGTTTTGACTGTGCAGAGAAAATGTACCCATCAACTTTACAATGATTCCTTTCCATCATACTCTCTGGAAAAGAGTCATTATCTTTAAGAGGAGCACAGGATAACAGCTTGGGTATCCAAGTATCAGGAATTTCTGGAGTTAAGAAAAGGTGAGCATGACATGTGAAAAGATGGTAAACAAAATTACAAGTTAGCATGAATTGGGGAAAAAAAGAGACTCAATACTTGCATTGTTTCAATATTAAGATATTAATAGATATCGCAATAACAAGAATAGGACAGGCATATGACTGGACAGCCTGAAAACATAAACTTATTTATGATGGAAAAAAGTGGATTAATAAGGTCACAGATGGCACATGCCACATTTATCCAATGGTTTTTCCACCATAATTTGTAACTGCTGACTGCACACATGAAGCTGGTGTTCTTCAGATCAGAATGTAGAAGTACTGTGAGTTGTCATTAAGATCATTAAACCCGAGAGACACTGAGCTGTCAAAATAACTCTTTAGGTTACTGACTCTTGTCAAAAAAAACACTTGATTGTTGTCAGTGAAATCCCTGGAATTTTCCTCCTGGCTTTGTGTGGTAATGTTTAACTTGTTAGTCGAATCCCGGACACGCGACCTCGCCAACGTTAGATGAGTAATTGTTTTGAGCGAACGTGTTGCTCAATCATTTCTGTGCTTTTTGCTTGTACATTCAAACACTGGGAGTGTTGGTGGGGGTGGTAACGGGCACACAAGTTCAATTCATCATTCCAATCTCTTTCCAAACAGGTGTTGCATGCTGTTTCTACATCATACACTTTAAAGATACACAGAAAAAAAAAATATAAGGAGGTGTCTTCCAACCCCAGAAAGGTTTGTTTATTATATGTAATTACACATGAGCACAGCTGCTTCTGTCACCAACAGAACTGGAAATACCTGCTCCAATCGGGGAAATTATTGTCGTATTTATGCTGTTACAACAAGCACCAGTGAAAGAGTCATTAAAGGATCCTGTTGCCCCAGTTTTGTCGAGCTCTCAGTTATTAGGAAATTAATTTTTTTCACCATCTCATTCTCACACTTTCAGTTTTCTCCTTGAGGCCTCTGGCTCAGTTTCTTGTTTGCATGACCCATCTCATTTTTCCACCCACGTGCAATGGACTGAACACAACCCTGTGTGTGTATGCACATTCGTGTAAGCTTTCCAGCACGTGTGTGCATGCTCCGAGTCCGTGTGTGTGTGTGTGTGTGTGTGTGTGTCTGCTCTGCGACAGAATGTGATCAGCACTCATAGAGGTCAACGAAGAAATCTGAGAGTGAGAAGGAGTAACTCCATCGTTTTTATCGATCAGGCCACATTTTCAGCATCTGTTCCCTTCTCTTGCTGGCTCCATCTCTGCAGCCCTCAGTGCGCAACTCACACAATTCACTGCTTTTTGTTGAACACTTTAGTAAAATAAAGGGGAGTTACTTAAGTTTAATACATTTATGTATGGTTGCCTCCTTAAAATAATCGCCTTAGTCATTGTTTTTAAGTTTGACAGAAATCACAAAAAACTGGAAACAAAACATCATAAGGAGTTGTTTAAATCACTTGCTTTTTTTCTTCTGTTGTTTGATGAGTGTTTTATTTTCTCTTTTTTCCTTAAGATGTTTAGGTACAAATGCTTGGAAAGAGTAACTGTAAGTATGTTCTTAGTTTTATCGTGGATACGCAACATTCGCTATCTACAAAAAAACGTAAAGATAGTCAAAACAATTTGCATCTTTCATGATGAATGAACCAGAAAACCAAACAGATCCATGGAATTGCCGCTCTATGCCCCAGTTCAATAGCTCCTGTTTAGGCAGCTGCTTTGACTTATTAAAAAAAATATCACTGAGGAAAGAAAAAAAAGATTTGGCTTTGCAATTCTTCAACGTATAAATCCCCACAAGGACAAAACCTTGACTCTCCAAGCAGAATGGCACGAGCGAAAGCGCAAGTGTTGTTGTCACCCTTGGACAGGAAAAGCTCACTCATTATAAATCACCTCCAAAAATGTTCCCTGGAACGTCGATGGCCAAATTTCATTGGGGTGACAGGCGACTTCAGGAAACGTTGCCACAAGGGGACAATTCATGTTGGGCAGCAGAGCGACGGAGAGCGAGAGCGCGACATACGACTCTAAGTCCATCGTTACAATAGAGATACTGTGTGAAGCTGGGAGAAAAAGGGTTAAGCAGAAGAGAAGGTCACTTCTGGCCATAGAGGATATATAAGTCAGTAGATGTGTGGAGAGTGAGCATTCACCACACAATGAGTGACTGTCCACTACAAAGAGAGCCAATTGTTAGTCTGGGCTCGAGGATTCTTCACGTATTGATGTGCTAATGCTTTGGACGCAGGAAATCAGGAATGTCGATGGCATTTCACTCATGGCATTTTACTCACTCTTCATCTGTCAAAGGCTTGCTGGCAGTGCTCGTGTGCTCGTATATATCATGGACACACAACTACGGAAAAGCCCTCGTCTCCTTCTTGCTCCTCCCCTACTTCTCTCTTGATTTAGTTGAACTTGTCAGTTCCTGAGTGCTGCGCATGGAGCTCATTAACAGAGTAAGCCTTCTGATTTCTGCAGCACTGTCTGTCGATGGTTAAGGTCAACCAGGAAGTAAACATATCCCTCCTCTTACTCAACTATGAATTCAATAAGCAAATGGACCAATCATCTCCTCCTCTTCCTTCCTCTTTGCCCCACCCACCTGACCTTCATCCTCTTATATATTGACTCAGATCCATAAAGTTCAATAAGTCATTTTATACTGAGTTCTAGCTGTGTGCAGTGTCAGGGGCATCAGAGCATCCATGGATTTGTGTTTTTCAGAGACATAAACGTTTTTGTCACCTTAGTTTGATGCGTAAAATATTGACATGCATGCAATGTGGCCAATACAAGCTGGAATCAATGACTGAGTACAACTTTCCCAAATAAAGTAGGTCTGCAAGTCGTCCTTCCTTTTTCAGAAGTAGATGGCCAAGATGAGCTCTTCTTCGTCACGGTTTACTGCGGCCATATGTGATGTTGCCTATACCGCCGTCTTCTGACAAAAAAGTGCATTGCATAGCCTTGTTTTGCACCAAATCGTTCATGGAATTTTGCATCTTCTGTTTTTGTGACATTTCCGAAGTTTGCTTAAATTTCTCTTTGAAACAAGACTAGACTCAAGTCAAGGTATGGATTATTGTGAGATTGCAATTACAAATCAGGCCATTGCACCACAAAGCCAGGTTTAGGTGACAAGCCAGTCCACATATGTGCAATAAATTCTAAGTACACGAAGCAACAGCACACTTCTGTTCCAACTTCACCTTGAAGGCTGTCAGCCAAAACCTCAGACAGATAACACCAGGCACCAAACCGAAGTAATGCTGCTCACAATCTGTGGTTACAGCCACACCTATTGATAAAATGTCCAGTCCTGGTATTAGGCGTATATCACCTGTCATTTTCAAACTGAATCCTGTGTTTTGGAATGTAAACACCTCCGTCTCTACGGGGATTAATAACTGTAGAACCCATTTCATTATCACTAGTTTGTCTTAAGACAAAAGATACCCCTTTTAAATGGTTTATAATTAGAAGTTTCAATGAACTTCACTTGCTCCTGTGTTGTTGTGACCCCTGAAAGGTTAAAGTGGATTACTCCATGTTGTTCCCCACACATCCCAGAGGGAAATGCTTGATTCTGAGACCCTCCTCTGCATATGAGCCTCCCATGACCTCCAACCTTTGCCCTTTGCTTGGCAGCCTGCAGTGGAGTCGTATCAAACGTCTTTAGATAAGCATCTTGCATTCAGTCCCTCAACTCTGTGGGTCTATTAACTCTGGTGGTATTCATAGTTTTACCATCAGAGAGCAATGAAGAGGGCAAGTATTTATTCTTCCCTCACAAGACTCGTAATAAACCGTTAATCCCTTTGGAGGTGTGAGAGGAAATTGGATTTTCACACCATGTATCAACTGAGTTTATATCAGAGAGCAAAATTCCCCGCTGACCTTCACTTAAATACAGTAAATCCAGCATTCTAGATAACCTGCTGTTTAGTCAAGGTGATGTTCTGGTCCTTCCACCTAAAATTAAGCTCTGCCTTCAGTGTCTCAGGTTACGACTTGTCTTTACTCGGGGCAGTGGCCTTCTATGTGCTCCTGTCGCTTTCCACCCTCCTGAAAGTGTTTAGCCTTCGGGCCAGTGTTGCCTGACTCCACAACACTAATGCATATGGACGTCTGGCAGCACAACAGATTTGCAAGCTCTGATAACGCTTGTGCTCCGGTAAAGAGATTACATTAGGAATAAAGAGCACATGATTAGGTTAGAGCGAGGAATAACATATGATGATGAAGACCATACACGACGCGCCTTGAGCCATCATGCCTGGAAACACAGCAAATACACATTCGTCATTATGACGTACAGTGTATTGGTTATCTAAAGGATGTTTTAGAGAGGAGTTCTGGCTCCTTATATCTCGATCTCAGATTAAACAACTCCTCCTCCCACCAGCACCCTTCTCTCTCAGGCCACATGGTCAATCAAGCTGCATTAATGCTTCATCCTCAATGGAAGATGCTTTTTGTTGCAGTCGGGCAATTCAGATATAAATTTCCATCCATTGCTGCTTATCAAATAATCCTTTTAGTCCGTGGTGTTTTCCCTGGTTCTCATAAAGCTCGACAGATGCTGCAGTTTACTACACTTGTACAGTCAATTAAGTCGTATTGTGTCTGCTAATCAGCAAATACAGCTCCTATGACCTTATTATTTAGAAAGTTAAACTGAAGATGTTCTCAGAAAAGAAGTGACGGGATCTTTTGACAGTAGTCGTGAGGCAATTTAAAAGTGAAAGACAATTCCCCAACATGTCAGATGTTTGCGTAAATCATCGAGCAACAAAAGAGGCACTATAACACACCTCCAACTTTAACAAATACCTCATTGATGTAAAAATTTCAAAGAGAAGTTGGACTTGGATTGGAGACACACTCAGAAAACCTAAAAACATCACCTGACAAGCCCTAATATGGAACCCCAAATGGACATGGAGAAGAAGTGTCCAGGCAGAAATGTCAGAGAATGGGCTCATTTGATGAGATAAATAGCGTACATCCTTTACTACAGTTTAAACTGATACTTGAAATTTCTGCTGGCTGCCAAAAAAAGTGTGTAGTTGTTGGCCATTGGCTTCAAATAACAACATGATTGCCAAAAGCTCACTGTTTTGGCTCCGATCAAAGTGTTTGTGCATACAATTAGATAAAGAAAGTATTGATTATATGGGACAATGGGCTTGACACTTTCCAGTCAGACATTTTTGTATTTTAGCCCCAAGATAAATCTAGATGGCTAGCACTTTCTGGATTCTGGCATCACAGTAAAGTATTTGCAAAATACATTAATGAACTCAACACATCTATTTGTGAGTACCTTAAAGGCAGAAAACACTTTGGCATAAGTATTACTTTAATTTCACATCGCGCATGAGGGAGAAATTCTTCACAGTCACCTCAGTATATTGTTTAGTTTTACTGCAGATTTACTCAGCTTCTTCAAGTACTCCTATGGGCCAAACCGAAGCCCTCATAAGTCAAAGAGAATCATGGGAGAGGCACAAAAGACTCCTTTAGCCTGCTTCAGACGTCTTCACTGCTGTGATAACACCATCCTCTCAAGAGCTGCCCCACGGACTGCATGGCTGATCAACACACTCCTTTTATTGTCATCTCACACAAAAGCATTGATTTAATCTGCGAGGCTGAGTCGTTGGAATGAGCAATGACTGCAGTCATTAGGAATTTATGATTTTGGAGAGTGATACCCAAAGGGTGAAATAATATAAAAGAAAATCAGACCCTTGTCAAGAGATATGACCTTCCTCTCGTCCCTTCAGCACACAGAAGAAAGAGTGTGGTCTTTGTGTCTTCGGACCGGGATGAGTCGCTGAAGACAATGACACAAGCTTCCAAGTGGCATTTAGGTCGCTGGGCCGACAATGTCTATAGTGTCGCATGATGATCTGATTGTGGCTACAGCCAACGATGTCGGTGTCAGTCCTTCATACTGTCCTGATAGTGATGAGCTGCAAATGTGCCCTCACTTTGTTTCTATTTAGTCCATCACGACCTTCAGCGATCCACCCCGGCATTCAACTTTACTGGCTCAGCCCACAAGTTCATGATAAACTTTCACAGTGTTTAGACAGGGTCATCCCACAGTCATTTCCGAAAGCTGAAAAAGAAATCTCCTAAAGAGTGTATTGATTGTGTCGTTAAGACAAAGCATTTGAAACATTTTAAACTTGTTACTCAATTGTTAAAGGCCCATTTCCCCTGAATTGCAAAGAGCATAGCCTACAGATGGGGCCTGAATGGGAACTGAATGTAATTTGATTTGTGGAGTTTAAAGCAATACTCCAAATATCAGTTTGTCTGGTAAACTCGAGCTTAACAAATAGTGAAACCTCTTTAAGAAATGCACGTCTAGGGTTTCTTGCAGAAATTAAGATCGAAGATCTTTCTGCAAACTGAATGAGAAGCACCAGTCAGCATGACCGTTAGCTTAGCATAACGACTGCAAACACAAAGAATAAGCTATCCTGGCTCTGTCTAAACATAAAAACCAACCAAAGTTCACAAAAAACAAACAAACACTATGTTACAGTTGTGGTTTAATTAGGGATATGAGCTGATATGAGTTGAAGCCGTTCCAGTCTCAGAGTTTTGAGAACCAACTGAGCATCTGTTGCATAAGGACTATCCCAGCGGGGAAAGTGGGAGGTTTTTAAAAGCTTGGAGAAGGTGGATTGATGTTGCATGACAAGATGGAATATATGGTGATATGTAACAAATCTGGCTGATCTGCACATAAAGAGATTAGAGGTTTTCCATCTGGGAACCCATCAACTATATCTGGTGACTTAGCTTCTGCAAACAAGGGCCAGTATTTCAGGTTTCCAGTGTGGCAGTGGGTATCTGGTCCAAGAATACTTGAGACAACCTGAGACGTTTGCATGGAAATGAAAGATGACGTATACAAGCGGATGTGTTCATTTAGGCTGTGCTCGTTATTAGGTGTGATAGTCAGTGATAATTTGCAGTTTATTTTGTGGCATGTTTTTGTGTTTCAGAAATGTATTAATTTGGCAATTACATACAAGAACACTGTGACCTTTCCCTGTCTTGGTTTTGAGGAAACCTTTCCCTGCATGCTTTAGGTGCTCCACCAGACTTAATTCAAATCATTGGGTTAACATTCATCTGCAGAGCTTGATACAAGTCTTGTGATTTGGCAACAAATGCAACTGTTAGGAACTGCACAGTATGTAACAATAAACCAATGAGGCTCTTTAGGTGAAAAAAGAATCAAATCAAATCAAATAGCAAAAAATTGATTTGAATGCAGTAGGAAAGGGGGAGCCAAGGACAGACCTACATGATCTAATAGTCTTACCTTGACAAACAGTATCGCTGACAGAGGTGCACTGCTGTAACACTTCCTCTTCATCACAGGTGCTGCAGGGGATACAGGGCTCCCTAGAACTTTCCTGGTCCGAGTACGTGTCCCCGGTGCACTCCTCGCACACTGTGTCATGGTCAGGCTCACAGCTGAGCAGCATTCCCTGACCCTCGGGACATTTGGTGCAGTGCTCACACCTCTGGGAGAGGTTATTCAGATAGTAGCCATAGTTGCACACACAGGTGGCATCGTTGGAGTCTGTGCAGGGGGTGTCCATGCGATATAAACCGGTGCATTGCGTGCAGGGTTGACATCTTTCTGTGTGACTGTAGTTCTCAGAGAAGGTTTCACCTAAGAGTAGGGGGAGGAAAATAGTCACAATGGTGGACGAGTGCCATAAAGATCAAGCCTATTCCATCTCTATTGGTCTCTGAGTACAGGCTATAAGTATGTTGTTGTTCCAAAACTCATGTATTTGAACTTAAAGTCTTCTAAAATCTGAGTGTAAAATTCTTATTATTCAGTTATAAGGACATCTTTTTTTTTTTTTCTTTTTTGAATAAATCTGGATCTGATTTTCCACTAACACGGACAAGGGAATTCTGGGATATTTCCACTGTTGGATATTTACAGTATCAAAGTCCCTTTGGACAAGAAGCAATCCAAATATACACATGCACAACTACAAGAACATCATTTACACACAACATTTTGATAAATTTTAAACACATTCTCAGTCAGTATGCTTTAAGCGAGTGAAAGAAGTTTCATGCATTCCACATAAATGCTACACTTGAAAGATGTGCTATGACAGATACATCTGCAGAGGACGCAATCAATATTTTATGTTTTATGGAATTGTATTTCAGGTGGATAGAGAACTGGGAAACACTAAATTATGCAACAGACCCATTTGTAAGAGCAGGTTTTGGTGTGTGTGTGTGTGTGTGTGTGTGTGTGTGTGTGTGTGTGTGTGTGTGTGTGTGTACGTGACAGAGAAGAAATGGGGAAGGTCTTCTACACAACCTCAAAATCTGAATAAGATGTCTAAACTGTTGACAGCCTGCGGAAAAATGCCTTCCATTGTTCTCCAGAGCTAATAAGCCTAATTAATTAGTTGGTTTGACTGACAGAACAAATATATTTGCTCAAGTCCTTCCATTTTTCTCTCTGATCAAATGACTACAAAGTGTAAAGCACAGAAACCTAGAAAAAGACACAGCTGAGAGAAAAGTTAAGTCAGAACTGTTCTACAGGAAAACTAAAGGTGCTAAGAACGAGTGGAGGTTTCCAAGGAAGCTTCAAAATCTTTGGTGTGGCTGGTTTTGGGTCAAAGTCCTCTACGTTGCAAGCAGCGTTTTGCTATAATAGCAACGCCACATGGTAACAACTACAAATGTATAAAATCATCTGAAAGGGCTACATTGTAAAGTAGCTGCGTTTGCGTGAGTAAACTGCTGTAGCGACTTGTAATACCACTTTATTCCTCAATAGGCATCAGTGAGGCACTGCCACGCAATCAGAGATGCAACTCAGACGGTTGCATCCACACACAGTCAATACCCAAACAGCCATTAAACAGAGTGCTAATGGAGTTAGCACTTCCTCCTTTCTTGTAAGGGTGGGGTGCTACTGTATGTTTCAGTATGCTGCCCTTTATTTGCAGTATTTTAAGTATGAAAGTGCTCCCAGGGTTGTCCAAGAAGTTTCCTGCCTCACCAAGAAAACAGTGACAAAATTTATTAGCTAGACTGTGATAGAATAATGCAATATACTCACTTAATCACTGAGGTAGAAATATTATAGGGGTACCAAGTTGCTTTCTGGGTGCGGCCAGAAACTTTTGGGAAACTCTGCTTAGATTATCCAGGGAACACGCATACTTTAACGCAAATACACCGGAAAGATTTAGAAACAGAGTTAAGGTATTTGTTTTTATATCCAGTATAAGATCCATGAAGCTGTGGCATGTATAGGCGTCGCGTTCCATTTCAGCTATTCAACAATTTGTTATATTTTTGTCGGTATCCACTAAATGAGGGCAATAAATGTTCATATTGGAAAAGTACAGGACGGATAATTGTGATCCTCTTTTTGTCCAGAATCATGCAGTCCTAATGGAGATTTGTCCATTTCAAGCATATCAAATGTTCTGTGTGCGTCACTGGACCACAAACTCTGGCAAACAGTCTGATGATGCAGAGATAGACACTGGGAGACAGATGGACACTGTTATTTGAGACCAATCCTTGATGTGCAATTAGGAGACTTAAATTGTAGCTTCCTCGCATTTTTGTTAAATTATTTTTAAGCAAGTTCCATGTGGACCTGCTGGTGTCCAGTCCTAACATTGTTACCCCCCCAGCTCCACACACACATCCTATTATCTCTGGCAACCCCCCCCCCCCCCCCCCCCCACTAACAAACGCACACTCAGACTATGCTCAACCTTCCCATTCCCACCCCCTCCAGTGCTCTCAGAGCCATTATCATAATGCCATTCATCAATAATGCAAGTCAATACATTAATAACGCTAGCCTGGAGCATGAGCTGGGTGGAGGTGGGTGGGGGTGTGTGGAGGAAGAGTGGCACAGATGGTCTTTTCCTGGCTCTGCATGTCATAACTACTTCACTTCTGGTCTGACATTCATTCCTGTGCTTTGTTTTCAACATCCATAAAAGGACACTTGACGATCGGGCCTAACGTGTGTGTGTGTGTGTGTGTGTGTGTGTGTGTGTGTGTGTGTGTGTGTGTGAGGATGAACCATTTGTCTCCATTTCAGTTCCACTTTCTCTGCCTCATCTCCACTCATCCACTCATTCATCCAAACCCCTCCGCGTGCTACTGGCTATCCTTCTTTCGCATGTCAGCCAGGCGTCTGTTAGCGGATCTGTGCTAAATGGAGCCCGAGTGACATCTCAAACAGTCAGTATCTCTGATGCTCGTGCACATTAAATGCTGTCATGCAACATTCTATGACTAAGCTTTTTTTCCTGTAATAATCTAATCGTCTCTTTCTATCCAGAAAACAACTTTTGTTTTCTCTGGATTCTTTTTTTTTTGTTGTTTTTTTTTGTCAATCCTGGAAGCTACATCTCCTTGACAGGCTTTCGGAAGTCGGCAAATCAGAGGAATGTTACTAATGGGGCCACAGCAAAAAAATATAGGGCTGCAAATGAGGCCCAGAGCTGGACAGTTTCACTCAGAGCAACATGTATCCTCATGTATCTCTGTGATAATCTGAGAAACCCGTATCTCCAAAGACACCACATAAAAAAAGAAATAAATCATTTTCACTACGTTCACAGTCTCTTGACTTCTCTCATGACCTGAAATCTGAATCAGAGTGTGGGCCTCCCTGGCTCATAGTTGGCCATCATCACTGACCTAAGGAGGTTTACAACTGCTTTGGAGTAGACGCAGTAGAGCAAGGGAGACTGGAAAAGTCTGGGAAACAGTGTAGGAACTGGCCCTGGACCAACACTGGTCTCTGTAGTATCAAGTTGACCTTTGACCTCACAAGCCCTACATGCATTAATGCAGACAAAGTTATAAATAACCTTGATTGCAATGGTTCTTTTTCCTTCACTCAACTTTCAGAGATGCACTTGTGTGTGTGTGTCTGTGTGTATATATATATATATATATATATATATATATATATATATATGTGTGTGTGTGTGTATACATATATATATATATGTATATATATAAAATTAGCCACACTGCTTATTGTCTTTATCACATGTGGCAAAATGCTCTAAATATGTAAATAAGTCCTGTTTCATTTTATTTTTTTTTTATTTCTGAACAAAATTTGGAACAGTTCCCACTCTCGTATCCTCCCACCATTGCTGTCCTCTTAAGTCTAACACAGCCTGTCTCCCTACATGGTGAGGGCAGCTCGGAGGACAGAGAGCTGGAGCTCCCTCAGGTCTGGCAGCCAAATCAAGCTTCGTATTCAGGCTCTATTCTGCATATTTTCTGAGATGTTTATCAGTCACAGACAGTTGTAACACAGCTGTTTGTTAATAATGATGGAGGCTCGCTTCAGTTGCCTCAAACGGATCACTTAATTCCTTCAAGAATATTTCCCTCCGAGCAAAACAGATATGGAGGCTAATGTGAAACGAACTAAAGAACTTTGGAACACGTGTAATATTCCAACAATTGGAACAGTTTCTCCACGCTCTAATAATTCAGTGGAAAGTTTGGGCAATAAAAACAATTAATTCCATGGAAATATAACTATCCGTGAATTGGATGAGCCTCGATTATTATGGGATTTCTCAGCTAAAAAATTAATTGCGTGAAATAAACAGAGGAGTATCAGGGCCAGCATGAGGCTACATTCCCAAACACCAGGAGTCTGACAGTAATGTTGAAAAGTTGTCTTTGCACCCAACATTTTGACTTTGACAATATGTACAAATTGGGCTTTACACAAATTCCTTGATATGCAAATTGATATTAAGAATATATCAATAAATGTAAAAAAAAATCGGATCCCTGGCCTTTATACGCTTCCATAAAAACCTTGTGCATAGCATAACATGGATAGGTTTAAGGATGCTGTTAACAAAAATGTCTGGCCTCTCGTTTGGTGGCCAATGTGAGATTCACTCATCCTCAACATCTGTTGTGTTGTCATGTCAGAAACTCTACTGTCATGACTTTCTCAGATGATTCGCTCATTTTGTAGCAATTCTATTCCCTTAAATGCCCCAAAAATAGTGCTGTGGTAAACAGGAAAAAAGTTTTTGCTCACACACCCAAACATTTATGCTAAGCCATGAATTTTTGGCTCCACCCCCAGTGTCAGCAGTTTTGCTCCCCCCCCCCCCCCTTCTTTTGTGGTAAATGAATTGTGACATAACTTTCACAAGTTGCCAGAGCCAGGGTTAAATAGATGACATGATATATGTGCTTATCATCTTGTAAGGCTATTATCTCTGAGGTTACACCAGTGTGTGTGCGCGTGTGTGAGCTACTCACTGTCGAGGCAGGATGCACACACAGTCTGTGTGGTTCCACAGGGTTTGACGACACCCTCACCAGGCGGGCACCGCTGGCAGCATTCACCACTGGTTGTGTTCTGGCCTGACAAACAATCCTCCTTATTGGCTAAAGCCCCAACCTGCCAATCACCAGAGAGATCAATCATTGCGGGACAAGGAAAGTGAACATTGCCAACAAAGATTATATTACTATCTCTATTGAAGAGTTCTTAATTCACATGGATGTTTATTCATCTAGCGTCCCCTTAGATTCCTCCTGGGTCATCTTACACGGGCTACGAGGGGATTTGCGAGATCACAATGACAAAACATGCAGATTTCAGCTACACGTGGTTTCGAAACACAAGATTATTTTACTTGTTTGGAAAAATATTGAAATCACACAACAGTGGGAGGAAAAATACGCATACATGGGACCTGTGACATGAAGTTGTTACTCAATGGTGTTGGTATCACAAGACAAAACTCTTTGGAAACACTTCATGAACCATGCAGTGAGTAAAGATGATGAGCCGTCGCTTAGCAATCAGCCTTCAGGAAGTACTTATTAATGATTCATTAAACATTCCTCTGCGCTTCCTATTTAACTTTTAGTTTTGAATCTTGTTAAGTGTTAACCTAAATTACAACCTGCTAAAGCCACATCCTACGTGGTATTACTACACAGTTACAGTAACTTAAGTAAACAGAATTACAAACACACAAAGCAAGTAGAACTGGATTGTGTCATCTCTACATGGACGCATTCCTCAAAAAGTCAACTGTCGAGTGCTTGGCGTTGATGGATGGAGATGTTTGTGTGTTCATACATACGCCCCGGCCTGGACGCGTCTTTATAACGTCTCTTAACCATGAAATCTTCACCGTCTACCTTTCTTCTCTTCCACACATCTCGATGACCAAAGCAAACCTTAATAAAAGGTGTGATTGCCTCCCGACTCTTGAGGCCGCACGAGGCTTCTGTCTTTCATTTTCTCCAGAAATAGGATTGATTTGAAAAGTTAGGAGGTTAGGAGGTTCAGTCAGGTGACACATATCTCTGTAGAGACAGATGCCAGGGCCACATGAAGAGATTTTTTTTTTTTTGATTCTTCACTTGCAGTTTCCTCTTTTGTTTTGAGCAACACACACATCGGTTTGTTTTCTAATTTAAGGCGAGTATCTGCCTGCTGAATGTTAGTAAACTGACATCAAAATACTCATTAACACTATTTTAATGGAGTGTGTGTGTGCGTGCGTGTGTGTGTGCGCGTACTGCGAGGTGCTAAATTGTAAAGGAGGTACACTCATCATAAATCGTCAGGGTTCAGGTGTGTGTGGAATGCTGCTGACAAGAGAGAACTGTCCAAAACATCAAGCGTCTCCTCAGGCACTTTTCAGTCAGCTGGCAGGTACTATGCATTTGTGTGTGTGTGTGTGTGTGTGTGTGTCCAAACACATGTCAACACATACCAGCCCCCTCTTGTCCTGGGTGACTGGTCAACCCACCTAATGAAGCCAAAAACATGACAGCAAAATCTATTTTTTTTTCTTAGTGTCAAACTATTTTAACTTCAGCCTATAAGATCCTGACATCAACTTTTATCGACTAAGAGCTAAGATTTAACGCCGCTGGAGAGGAGTGGGGTTTTTATGGGCGGGGCCTTCACTGATTACTATACACAAAAACACAACTTAAATATTTGGGTTAAACTCGGACACTTTATGATATTCTATGGAGGAACTATTTCCTCTGGACGGCCTCAACTCCCTGGCATTTGTTTCCTGGCGGCTACTTGTTGCTGCTAACACTTCAAGCTAAGTAGTTTCCCACTGATCACATGGGCTGCAGAAATATATATCGCAATTTTTTTTTCTTCAAGAATGCAGTATCAATATTGTATCGCAATCAATTTGGGATCAAGTCGTATCCTGACCCATCGGGTGTAATGACAGCTACATTTTAGTGAATGACTGCTCAGTGAGAAACACAAGAACTCACATGCACACATTTGTTCAGTAATATATATTATATAATCTACATATTATTGAACTACCCATGTGGTTTTCAGCAAGCAAAGATACAGGGGTATGTTCTGTATGGTGGCAGTACCCAGCCCTTGTGAACGGTCTGATGACAGCATCCGAGCTTATCTAATGTTAGCTAGCCCAGTTAGCAGTGCAGCTAACAACAGCGGTCAAAATAGCCGATTTAGCCCCGGGTGCCCAGGACTAAGAAAACCACCTGGGTACTATGACCTACTCCTCAGCATTCTGTCAGCTGTCCGGCTCTGTGGAGAGCTCCTTAAGCACTTCAGTTGTCAAACCGGGGCTCACATTTGAGCAGGGTCAGGGAGGCTAACGCAACAAGACCCTTACTTGCTAGTTAACATAGCGTTCAACCTTCTGTTTCATTCCGACATCTCAATCCTGGTCTATCAATGTAAATTCAAAATTACATCAAATTAGGACTTCTCGTTTTTTTGAAAACTACTACTTTTGAAAACCACACTCAAAAATGCTGGAAACTTCATAGCAACGTTTCACGTTAGACACACGTTTGACTGGCATCCAGAAAAGCCGACCAATCACTCTGTACCTCTTCCACGTGCAACCAGCAAATAGCTTTTGAGGAAAACCTATTTGAAAGTGACGCTTGAAATTGTTCCAATATCTTTTTTCGCCGACCCCCCGCTTCTTCTCGACAAAAACAGACAAACTGCACCTCTGCAGACAGAATGAATTAGACGGAGATGTGAGGGAGGAATGAGAGAAAAGGATGTGCAATGCTTAGCAAGTCAGAGCTCGACTTGCACGTTTCCTATAATTGGCTTTTACATTCACGGTTGCACTCTTCAACTTTTGCCTCCCTGAAGCAAAAGCAAGAGTTGATCACATGCTGACATCAAACACACACACACACACTTAGAAGCATCTGGATGTAACTGCAAAGGTCCGACCGATCTTACTATTGCTCCAGTCAATTTTCACTTGGACGCACTTAACCTCTGGACCTCAGCTGTCAGCGCTTGTTAAGCCATTAGAGTTCCTCGATACCAGCCTTCCAGTAAGCTGGAGCTGATTTATATCAAGGCGTGGGTCTTTAACTGGGAACACTGGTGGCAATGACATTCAGTGCCTTCCCAAACAATACTGAATCATCAATTCTTCTGAACTGATGAAGGAGAAGAGAGGGATGTGGGGTTAAAAGAAGCAAGAGAAAGTGTGTGTGTGTGTGTGTGTGTGTGTGTGTGTGTAGGGGGGTGTCAGGCGGTTGGTCTCTATCAATATTGCATGTGCTGAGCCAGCAGATGATGCATAGCCATCAGTGGCAGCAGCTGTCACGTATCTGTCATGCAGCCAAAACCAGGAGGTGGACCAAGCTGCTGCACTGAACATATTCTATTATATGTGAAACACGAGACAAACAACACCCCCCCCCCCACACACACACACACACACATGGGTTTGCACAGAGATGAACATGTGATAGAATGCACATGATTCCTCATCTTTACCTCTCAAGTAGTTGAAAAAGACTTCTGTTAACAGGGTTTATTGGTTCTCTTCCAGGCCATCTTGTTATTGTCCTGCTGCCTGAGAGGCCACATGTAACCGTGGAGGGTGGAACTACAGATGCGCGGCTGCATCCAACCTGCTTTACTTGATCAAACCAGGGCTGAACACGGGACAGGTGCACGTACATGGATTTTTTTCTTTTTTTTTTTTTACGCAGTTGAGTAAATCAAACTTAAATAAATTCCTCGCTAAAGCAGAAACCTTCTGGCGCTCGTCTGTTTTAAAGCAGTAAGTAATTCCAGGCACCTTCATCGCGCAGGTGTGTGTTAAAGTTTCTGTCAAACATTATGTAAGAGGCTACTCACCAGTCCCAGTAACACTGCTAAGAAGACGGAATTCATCCTGTTGACTCTTTCCAAAAGTGGTCAACGATCGAAGCGCAACGCAGGACGATCGCAGTTATTTCAAAGAAATCAACCCAGCTGTCATCGCTGCTGCGGGGTCGTTATGGTTTGTTTGTTTTTTTAACTTGTAGAAAAGAAAAAGAAAGAAAAAAAATCTCTCCAAGTAACTCTTCGTCACCAATCAGCGGGGAATCAGTCCGTCAACGCTGGCTGGAGACAGAGTCCAGTCCGAGGGGGATGTCGCTGAGATTGACCCATTGGATGATCGCTTCTGTGCGCTTTTTGTCCCACTGGGCTCATATGAGAGGAGCGCGCAGCTCCACGGCTTCAGGGAAGGATCTATCTCCCTGTCCACGCCCACTAGACACACACACACACACACACACACACACACACACACACACACGCACGCACGCACACGATCTGAGTAATAACTGAAAAAAACATATTAGGGTCTTCGCCGGAAGATAGACCCTAATTATGTTCTTAGAGGTTCTCTTGCCAAATCGTCCGTGCGGCTTTCAGACGCCACCATCCGTGTTCTCTCATTGTCGCAGATCGAATAAAGATGTCATTCATCTTTCCGATGACAGATTAATGACCGTCTCACTCAAATATTTCATCGACCGTTTTCTTTTTTTAAAACTTTAAATAGTGTCAAATAAGAGCTGTAGCCAGACCACATGCTCCTAATAATAAATCCAAACAGGTATTCATCCGCTGCTATTTTCAGGAAGAAGAAGAAAAAGCACAGGCTACAATATTTATCTATGAAAAGCGAAGTGGAAATGAATGTCCGCTCCGCATTGAGCTCTTTTATCCCGCAGACGCAGTGGAGTTCTGGTGAAAACTGCTTTTACTGCACGGGAAAAGTCAGTTGAGCGTGAATTGACGTGACACCTGAGGCGAAGTGTTGCCCCGGTACGCGCCAGGGCTCCGATCATGACCATACATGTCACCCTGTTTGATATGTTATTCACTTTTGCTTTATGAAGGGGGGGTGTTTGCTTGGTTTACCGGTGAGCGTCTCTCCAGTGACGTGAGAGTCTCCTGCAGCGTAGTGATGATGCATTATTGCTTACGTCATTAGTGTTGTTATAAAAGTCGGCATACCTGCAGCGATACTGCACCCAAATATTTTGAGCATTTCAGGAAGTCATAATGATGTGTCTGAAGTTCCTCAGGAAGTTTTTCTACTGTTGTGTTACTGATTTGAGACTCAAAAATTCAGAAAAAGATCATTTAAAGTATAAATCTCTCTCTATCTATCCATCTATCTACCTATCCATCTATCTACCTATCTATCCATCTATCTACCTATCTATCTATCATCTATCTATCATCTATCTATCTATCTATATCTATCTATCTATCTATCTATCTATCTATCTATCTATATCTATCTATCTATCTATCTATCTATCTATCTATCTATCTATCTATCTATCTATCTATCTATCCAACTGAGAGACATAGTCTCTCCGTGGTATCCTGGGTCATCCCCGAGGCCTCCTACCTGAACACCTCCCCAGGGTCTAGGAGGTGTCCTGACCAGATCCCCGAGCCACCTCATCTGACTCCTCTTGATGTGGGGCAGCAGCGTCTCTTTGACGAGCTCCTCCCAGATAATACATACTAAACCAGCATACAAACACTTCTTTCCCCTCCTAAATACGTCCTCGATTTCCAGTTTATTGGCTTGTACGTTCAATAACGAAGCATCAGTGAAGCCAGATTTTTTTTTTGGTATTATTCTTTCTGCGTCATTTATGTATCCGCTTGGTTTGCACGGTGTACAAGACACTGACTGTTTTGATCAAGATTCAGCAAGACTGGGACAGGAGGACAGGAAATAATACATAACCTTCAAGGAGTTATGGGCTTTTATGAAGCGTACAGCATGAACAAACAAATCTGTGTGTTATGCAATTACCACAAGTTAACTGTAAGTCTTTGTACCAGCGCTCATGGGACAAACGTCTCACCTTCACTGACCCTTTTAACCGACACTGGACGGACGTAAAAAAGCTCGATGGATTGTTCTCTATCTGTTTTCTTTAGTTATTTTCAGTGTTGATTTTAAATCAAATAGGTTTCGGTCCTAAAATGTGGCCAAAAAAATTTTTTTATCGGAGGACATGGATGAAGTCAAGAGGGAGAAAATGGAGAGGAATCCAATCGATAAAGAACAGATGATGGAGTCCCATGGGAAGAGGAAGGGCTCCTCGCCATCTGGCGCATCCCAGGTTCACGCCAGCACTGTGAAAAAACAAAGCTCTACCGCGAAATCGAGAATGGTTGGAAATGTTTCCTCCAGAAGTCGACCTGATAGCGTTCATACTATAGGGCTGATCGTGTGCTGCCTCTCCATCTATTACAGCACATTAGCCGCTATAAAGAGGCGCTGGATCACGTTGCCAGTATCCTTGATGCTCCTCTGTTGCATCTGTCATCAGTGAGCGGGGCAGAGGATGGGTGGTCCGGGAGGCGTTCACTGTCCCGTCTCAGGTTCCGAGAAAAGGATTCAATTCCAGGTGACCAGCCCAGCGGAAAAACTGCGTGTGTGTGTGTGTGTGTGTGTGTGTGTGTGTGTGTGTGTGTGTGTGTATTTATATAAATAGCTTTCTGGGGACCAAGTGTCTGACATTTTTTTTCACTGTGTTGGATGTAATGTTCATTTTAAAATTATGTTTAGTTTCAGGTATTACATATAGTTTGGGATTAGAGGATTTCAATTAGAAGGAGAAACTTGTATGTGTGCACATGTGTGTGTGTGTGTGTGTGTGTGTGTGTGTGTGTGTTCACTTTCTGAATGTTGGTGTCTGTGATTAAACAAGTTTTTATTTTCTGTTGCCTCTTTTCTCGATTCAAATTATTCTAGTAATAAAAAACTAATGAATATATGAACCTGTGAATTTGCTAAACTCTGTTGAAAATGAAAAGTGAACCTTCAAATGTAGCTATTGGTTTCAGGCCCCCCCCCCCTTCCTTTTTCTTCTTCCTCTTTCGTCAAAATTTCTAAAAATAATAATAAAGACGGAGAGTTAAATTTCTTTACCCGTTCAAAATTAGGTTAGGTAAACACTGTTATTAGTTGTATAGGTTATTTTAAAAAAAAACATTGGAATTCATTTCTACCTATTTAAACTTTATGTCAAACTATATGATTATTACGCCACCAGAAAAAATTTTAAACTTTCAGTCGTCTTTCAATGCAGCTTTTTAAGAAGTTCAGTGTCAGGTGGAGGATCCCAGGTCAGTTCATTGCAGCAGCAACACTGAAAATGAGCTGAACTTATTTTTGCTGATGCATGGACTAGAATGGATTGCAGTTCTCGGTCTCTTCCTCTCTTTTGCGCTCATTATTTCACCCACAGAAAGCCAGCTTCCTGCCCGAGTTCAGTCCAGAAGAGAAGGCTCACAGGGTTCGGGTCAGGCCATGAGGAGTCTCCCAGCACGAGGCAACCTTGGATGAAGAAATTAATGAATGCTTGTCTTCCTCTGGAAACCTTGATGTGAACTTTCGACTGCTCCGATGATGCATTTAACCGTATTGATCACATGTTAACTTGGAGGTCAGTCTATGTTGATACCTGCTGTGGTGTCTGCCTCTCAAAACCCTGGCTTATTCTATTGCTGTGGCCTCAGATTCGCTTTCACCAGAAGTGGTGTGAGGGATTTATTTGCAGTGTCAAAAAAATGGGAACAAAGAGTGGGTTTAGATAACTGGCCTCTTTAGTTTAGAGGACCAAATGGAGCCTGACATGTGGGAGGATCCAACTGCTGCTGAAAAACTAAGATGCTTAACAGAAAAGAAGAAGAACTGCACATCGATTACCATCCTTCGGCTGTAAATTTACTGATACAGAAGCGTGTCGGTGGAAGAGTAAAACTCCTTTGCCACAAAGAGAATTCTCTGAATTCATCACAAGGAATAAACACACTCTGGGTCACATGATGCTGCGCCTATGCTAACAACTTCTGGAGCCAACAGTTTCTCTCACGTGACACCTAAAACCCACCTCCCCAGGGGACGCCGTTTGGTCAGAATGCCTGATGAAGATGGTTTTTAACGTGACCTCTTGAAACTGGCTTCCTCCTGGGCTAAACCCAAAAGCACAGCAAGCGGTGAGCAATGTTTCATCATTTTACAGCCCTACATGGTGCAGCGCTGCCATCGGATTTGATTCATTCCTTTTTACAGACAGGAGCAGTTCTGGTCACAAGAGCCAGGTCCTCCTTTGATGCTCCGAAATCAAAACAAGAGATGGGAGTCCAAGCGTCAGTGCAGTTTGTCACACCTAAAAAGAAAAAACGGCGCTCTCTTGCACTTCAGCGGGTAAAGCAGGGGGTCATGTGAGTCTGTCTTTGCTGGCTGATCATTGGATTATGTGAAAGACCATTATTTTGCAGATGTTCGCTCAAACATTGGGCAGAGGGCAACTTGTGACTGCGCTTAACGCTTCCTCACACTCGCTGAACTCTCTGAACATTCTGACCAATATCTCTCAATGTTAAAAATAAATAAATAAATCTTCCCCCAGGATCCAGGTTAAACGGTTCAAACTGCACCCGCGCTCCTCCGTCCCCGTCATAGCGTCACCCCAGTAGATCGGCCTGCTGACCGACCAGCTGCTGGCCCTGAATAACGTCGTATTATCCTCTGATTTTCAAAGTTTTTCTTTAAAAAATAAAACATGTCTCCTCCTTACTGAATAAACAACATAAGTAGTTATTTCCAACTTATTTGTTGCCTTGTTTATGTGTTGCAGGGTGGAGACTTGGGGGACTTTTTGGACTGTTGAACAGGCCTTTGTATTGATCCGTTTTGGGCGGACACAGTTCGATTCAACAGAAATGAGCCCGGGGCCACGGACTGTCAATGCGGCCCATTATGCATTCAGAGAACCACAGAAACGGTTGATATGGAGCCATTACGTTCATTCTTTTTGACACAATAGTAACCTGCTGAAGACGGACACGGCAGAGGTGCAGGACGGCTCGTCACTGTAAAAGACGAAGCGGTTGAATCAAGTTTCCCCTGACGTTAAACGCCTTCTTTTATAGCTTTTATTTGACCTTTCAACATCGCACACGAAGAAAACAAAAACTTCAATTATCACGTTAAGCTTGTCGCTTTTCCACATGTTTTCTTTGAGGAAAGGATTGGGTTGTTGTTTTTTTTAATAAGATGTTTAAGTGGCATTTTTTTGAGCGTTTTATTTCAGGAAACATATGATTTCCCAGTGTTTCGCTGTCAGGATGATTGAAACAGCAAGTACAGCCAGTATGTCAACTTTTGGCAATAATAGAGTGACTTTATGAAAATAGTCAAATTCAAGATCAGTGATGGATCGTGACATTTACAAATGAGGTTCCCGTGGAGACGTGGTAATAAGGGCAGTATGTGAATTAACACCTGTATTCATGGAAATGATCTTTTTTCCCCAACCGTTGCTATTTTTTGTTTCTTCCACCAAATGTGATCAAAAGTAACCAGAACTGATAACGCTGGGGCTCATGGACTGTCAAAAGGCACCGATCATAAAAAAAACAGCAACCAAAAAAAACAACTAAAGTAAATAAGTACTAAAATAAATAAATAAATACATACATAAATAAAAACATCTGGTGGGTATCTGGGGTGGCCAATCATTCACCACCCGTCCGTCCCCCAGCCACAGTTCATGTCCTGGTGGGTGAATCATCTCCCTCTTAGACGTCTGATTGTTTTGATCGCAAAAAAAAAAAAAAAGTACAAATACAAACAATATTCCAGATGTAGTACTGATGATGTGCAACACAAGTGCAGTACTTCAGGTGACTCACCTTATTTAGATGTATTGAGGTATTTGAAAGTACAAACCGGTACAACGCTGCCCCCTGCTGAGCAGGACCACCACCGCTGGGAGATGGCCTGTTCACTGCCATCTTCAAGCATGAAACACACACAAGCTTTTACACAATAATACACCAACTTTGTTAATGAGGACAAAAAATATGCCATCAAAATAATGCTCATAAATGGTATTTACCCATAATCCTGCACTTTGTCTCACACCTGTTGGGATGTCCAGTGCAGTAGCATTTAGCATACAAGCTAATTTTGGATGTAATGTAGGCCACATATAATAGGCTTTATACTTTACTAATTTTGTTGTTTTTGTTTTTTCATATTTTTTGAAATAGAAAATCATTCAGTTTTTAAAACTTTTGGATATTCATACACGTTTTGATTTCAATTTGAGCTGCTGTGTGTTTCATCCCTGAATATCAGAATGCTTTATGATGCAGTTTGAGCTTGGTCTCTTATAATATAACCTAATATATGACCTACTGTAGTCTTTAATATAGTCATTTTAAATGTTTTAATACGGCCCAGTAATATTACCAACCACGACATAACCACAGTGGGATCAAAAACCATTTCTGTGCTCTTAATTGAATGATTTTCTCTATTTAGCCTGCGTTGCTGCCTCACCGTCACTAGGTGGAGCTGAGGAGCAATGATATGTATAGGGGATTTCTTTGTTCATCTCTCTCTCTCTATAGGTTTTTTTCTTTTCATACACTCACGCTGTAGGGTTCATGAAAATTAAAAGTCCATTATTACACATGGCAACGTGTATTCTAAATGACTATGAACTGCAACACACACGCACACACACACGCACACACGCACGCACACACACACGCACACACGCACACGCACACGCACGCTGTCATCAGGGTGATTGTAAGCAGTAGTTTCACTATGATCCCGCAGCTTTTACTCGATTCATCTTCAGCAGCAAAGTTGGATGCAAAGTTTTACGCCGCTCTAAAACTTTGGGGGTGTTTGAACTCCAACTTGTGCATGATGATGTTTAAGCTATAACTCAACCATGCTGGCCGTTATAACAGCTGTAGCAACTTTAATTTCTTATATTTGTTGCTTTATATACAAAAAAAAGAGAAAGAAAACAAAACTGAAATGAGTCCTCTGGTGTTTGTATATCAACTCTGGATTTGTGACCGGTCTTGTGTTCATCAGTGCTACGGCATCGTAATCGTATAGAATTCTTTCCGTTGTTCATTTGGAGGAATGCAAGAATGAAAAGATGACATTGCACGTGTTTGTTCATGCAAGCGATCATTCTTTGTTGAGGTTTTTGATGTTTTTTTAATCGATGCGATTTAATAAGATGGATTTTTTCAGGTATAAGAGAACAAAGTTAAATCTCAGACAAATTCTATCCAAACTAAATGAGAACAAAAACGAAGCTATGTTTCTGTTTTCTTTCCACAAACTTTTTTTAAATGAGGCTCATCTTTAATTATTTAGCTTGAGAAATTAAATTTGGTGGTAATCATAATTCTAGATTTAGTCTTTTGTTTTGCTCTTTATTTGCCTGGGGGTTTTTTTTGTCACCACCCCCTTAAAGTCACTACTTTGTAAAAACAAAGTATTACAGTGTTTGGGATCCGTCTGAGACTCCAACCAAACCAGTTTTGAATCTAAAAATAAATATGACATTTATTGGATGAGTGGAATGATCCAGTACAGTTCCAGTGTGAATGGAGGTGATTCCAAAACAGATGACAACAACAACAAAAAACATACAGCAAATCTTCAGTTCCAGTCAGTGAATGTTTGTATTTGTGTGCCTGCAGAGCCTGACAGTCCTCACCCAGTAAACTTCCTCTCAACCCTCTCACTCGTGTCAAGTTTATGCATGTGTCTGGTTATGTGATGGCCGTGAACTTGACGTGCAGAAGTGTGTGTGTGTGTGTGTGTGTGTGTGTGTGTGTGTGTGTGTGTTTGTGTGGGTGTGGGTGCGTGCGTGCCTGTGCTGAAACGAAGAGAAACACTCACTCTTCAGGCTTCAGTCAGCTAGATGACATTTGCTCTGTTAGGACTGAGATAAATGGGCTGTGCTTGCAGCGACATGTGGACGCCACTGATACTCCGACAGAACGTTGCTCCACATCTGCAGACATGTGAACGACACGTGTGCACAGGTTCCTTTTATTCATGTGTAAAATTCATTTGATTTGATCGAAGATGTGAGCATATCACATTTTTATCCGGTTAAACATAGAAGTATGGCTCGCGGCCGGAAACACGGCGAGTTCGCAAATAATTTGCAAACACAATTGGAACCTCAGTTCTATTGAGCGTGTACAACAACACGCTTGAATTAAGAAGTTAAGAAAATGGGAGGCCAGTATAAGTTTAAGGTTCTAATCTAGTTTTTTAAAACAGGGTTGGAGAGAGAATTAAGTTAAAGGTCAGAGGTCAAGGTTTGGAGATTGAGTCAGGATGAAATAGGCCTCCATTGTCACGGTAACATGACATCTAGTGTGTGTGTGTGTGTGTGTGTGTGTGTGTGTGTGTGTGTGTATTCACATATTTTCTCTATTTGGTGATAAAAATAATCCCCTAATAAGAAATCATAACGCACCGGAAATATGTTCTCTTTTTTGTTGTAATGTTTGAAATTTCACTCAAAATTACATTTTCAATTTAATATCATTTTTATGTAAATACAATATAAATGATATTAAATAGAAAATGTAATTCTAAGTATTCAGTGCTTCTGTAAAGAGATGTATGTGTTAGGTTTTACAGAAAATACTTCTTCCGTTTTTTTTCAGGGTTTGAATTTTATGGTTATGCAGTATTTATTGGTTTAGAGATACTTTAATTTAGCTGTAAAACCTGCAGCTATTCTTAAAAAGAAGAAAGCTGCTGATTTATTCTGGCATGTCGCCATATTGCCAGTGTCATTCTGGCTGTAACGTGACAGTAAAATCCTAAAATAAGCCTGGGAGTTGTCATATCAGCAACAGACACGCACACACACACGCGCACGCACACACACACACACACACACACACACACACGCACACATGCACGCACAGACGCACGTGCGCAGGACCACTATGAGGGTGCTAGTTACAGCTCATCTGGGCCAAATCTCAGAGCCGAATCCCTGACTGGATTATTTCATCGGTGGCTCGTAGAAATTCGCGAACACGTTGTTGCAACACCCGGGAGTCACGAAGCGGTCAAAGATGGTGGAGTGAAATCACCAACAGAGACATAGCACAGCACATAGTTTAGGTTGCTGTCGGCCATTACTGAAAGACTGTTCACATCCCCAGTGAGAACATCTACCTGTGGCCCCTCGCTGGGTGTGGTGGCAGGTCACTGGGGGAACCCCCTCGTGTCTGCCAGATGTGGATGGCTGATAGCATCCATGTGCGTTTGGACAGCTGTTTATCGCCCTCTTGTCTGAGTCAGGGAGGGGCGGGTGCCCCCTGACCTCTTGTCCGTTAAACACTGTTCTGTGGTCAGTTTATGTTGAACAGCATCTAACTCCTGAACATACTGACAACTATTCAGCAGGTCTCGGTGTTCTCTGACGAGGGGCACCTCAGGGTGGGTTGGGTCCACAGTTAGGCATCGTGGTTTCTGAGTGAACCATCGCAACATCAATTTGGAGAAGATCCCAACAGGTAAGACTTGACCCCAGGATTTCTCAGACCAATGAGATCTCTCTAACTCTCAGAGGTGTATTCAACTCTTACTTGTTTGTTTATTTGTTTTTAAATGAACCTTAAAAAAAAAACCTTCTTATCCAAGCCTGATCAAAGTAAAGGGAAACTGAATAGGTTTTGTGAGGCTTTAGTAATCTAAAGCACACAAGACAATGTCTATATGTTGATAATGTAGATCATTCCTGAATAAGCAGTTGTTGCTCCTTATGATTATTTTATGTTTAACTGTCATTTGTAAGTTGAAATTTTAATTTTATTATGAAGGGATGCATTTAAGTTTATATTTCCAATCCAACATCATGTCAAATATTGTCATTATCTGGAACATTTGTCAATATTAGTTGATATATTATTATTATTATTGTTGTTGTTGTTGTTGTTGTTGTGGTGGTGGCGTTAGAAGTTATCCAACATCAAACTCGTAGATAATAGGATCAGGCGATGTCTCTCGTATGCATCGTGAACCTCAGTTGTTATTGTTCTCTTGTCACAGTTGCATTATGGGTGAAGCAGGATTTTTTACTTTTTGAAGGGGAGTTCTGACTTTGCTGCTCCAGTTTTGAAAATGATTCATTAAATGTGTCAACTTCATGAGAGCTCAATGCTACAAGAGAATGAATGCATTTAATGTGATTCCATTCCTTCATTTAAACATAGAAGAGAATATATTCATAGTTCGTGCTCATTTTTCATACAAATAGCCCCTTAATTTATGGATTTATTTTCTTGGCTTGATGACCCAATACATTTGAATCTATTAATTGAATACATCCTTCTCCCATGTCACAGACCTTTTTTTTCCCCAAGCAATTAGAGAGATATGCCGCACTGACCATCACCCATAGAAGAGGAAGAAAAGAAGAAAAGATGAAAATCGACTTTCCCCAAAGTGTCATTTGCCACCCTGGAGATGTTGAAGGTGAGCAGGCCGGGCTGACGGTGTAATCCAAGCCTTTGTTGTCCTCCAAACACAGACTTTATATACGATAAGATGCTGGTGGGATAATGGTTGGTGTGACTGGTTCTCCACACATACCAAGTCACTGTATCTACTATCAATATTTTGGGTGAGACCAGAACGCATTGCTCTGCCGGACATGTGTGCAAGAGAATGAATTGGACAGTGTGTATGTGTGTTTACGTGCCTGCGTGCGTGCCTCTGTGTGTGTGTGTGTGTGTGTGTGTGTGTGTGTGTGTGTGTGTGTGTGTGTGTGTGTGTGTGTGTGCGCGCGCGGTCCCACCCATGATCAAGCAGCATGCACCCACACATCCAGCTTTAAAGAGGTGGCGATTATAAAGTCACGGTTTTTTTGCCTCTCTGGTCTGGTCAGTCGCTCGTCACTGGTGACCGCCTGCAGGAGGTAAGTGTCAGCTGTTCTGATACAGTTCTGAAACAATAATACAAGTTGTAACTTTGTAGCCTGAAAAATATTTGAATACACTTCCTGGAAACTGTGCACATAATATTATTATTTCAATGTCAGTGGGACAGTCATATTATCATCATCGCTTAGTGCAAGATTTGATGTTCAAATTGTGCCTTCGTTTCAAAGGTTTCCAACAGATCATTGGCAGTGGAGGAAATGTAACATCATTGCTAAATGAATAGATACACAGCATAAGGCTTCTCAGGCATCCTAAATCTGAGGTGATACACCAGTTAGTGTGATGGAGCCTGAGAGGCAAAACATCTTCAGGGTTCAACAGCTGGTCCAGATTTATCGACTACAGCCTCAAAAGCGCCTGTGGTCAAGTGACTGATGAGGAAAATTCCCCCAAATCAGTGTCTGAATTTGTGCATTCATGTTTTCTCCATATATTTTGTATTGATATGATATATGGAGGAAACATGAATGCCCAATCTATCAATATATAGATATATAATATATATCTCTATATTTATATATTATATATATATATATATTTTTGCAAATTTGTGTAAATTTGTCTCACATTCTTCTGTGAATATGTCTTTTATTTGGAGTGTGTGTGTGTGTGTGTGTGTGTTTGTGAATCAGTGTGAAAATTAAACAATATGTCACTGATTGATGCATTTAGACAGAAATTCAGCAAACAAAAATAAATATTCGCAGACAGTTTCCTCTTTGTCTTCACCGCTTCACTTGCGATGGAACTCACTTGCACGCAATACGTTTTAATTTGAAATATGACACGATGAAAATGCACACACTCGCACACTCACATGCACACACGCGCGCACGCACACACAGACAGACAGTCTAATCTAAATCTTCCACCCCCTTTGTTCATCTGTGTTTTGGAAATAAATCATTCTGTTGTCACAGTCAACTTGGCCGCTCCAGTCCAATCAAAGATAAAATGGAAACTCTGGAGCTTCCTTACATAAGTTGGAGTGATTCCAGTCAACTATAACCTAAATACCCATTTGCTGCTGCTGCTGCTGCTGCTGCTGCTCCAAAATTAAAAGAAAGTAATTCATTCATTCAGGTCATCCTTCGCTGCTGTTTTGCAAAACTTGCACAAAAAAATACCCCAAATTAAGAAAAGTGTCATTATTTTTGAAAGGCTGACATTTGACCTAACATTCAAGTGACGCGTCACATTTAAATCAGTCCTTGAAATCTGTTTGCGTGTGTGCTTGTGTGTATGTACACACACAATTAGCAACTTTTTCTCTGTTAAAATGATGTATCTCATTATCAGGACAGGTTTTTTGGGGTTTTTTTTTAACCATGGCCATTGTGTTTGTTCCAGCTGCCTGGAACATCAACAACAACGCCAACCCCCGTGCAGACTGTCAGGTAAGGGTCCATGCACGCTCACACACACAAACACACACACACACACACACACACACACACACATGCGCGCGCAGGCGCAAACATACACACACCAGGCACACGACATGCACACGACGTGTATTGACAGTCCAAACACGTCCAGGGTGCGCTTTTACTCACGTTCACACAGGAAGTGAGCAGTGGCCCAGAGCATGGAGCCTGCTGGTCGTTCAGGCAGGACAGCCCCTGTGTTTACCTTATAGACACCAAAACGTCTCACCTGGATTTTACCTTTCCACATTATCTTGACCCATGTCCACAACGGTGCTACCACAGAGATCAGAAAGATAGTGGCTTTGTGTGATGCTCCAGGCTGCAGCAGCAGAAATCACCCAAAATATCATCCATGTTTTAGTTACCCACTGATGCATGTTTTATCCAAGCCTGACGCAAATACTAGATAAGATAAGATAAGATAAGATAAGATAAGATGATCTATAAAGCACCTTTCAAGGAACCCAAGGACACTTTACTAGTGACACACACACACACACACACTCACACACACACACACACATCAGGAAGTGGATGGTGGAACCACATGGTTGCTCTAGCTCTTTTCAGATGTACAGGGGGGAGGTGTGACTTGACCTGTGCTGTCCTGGTTCTCCCTCTGTTGCTCAGAAACTCTAGCCTGTATGTTCTTGTGTCTTTACCTGCGTCTACCACTGGACTTCAGGTGTACGTGGAGCTGAACGAGCTAATGAACGATCAGAAGCAGGAGGCCTTCTGGCAGGAGACGGGCCGATGGGCGGGCTACGAGGAGAGCTTCGACCCCCAAGCCGGGGTATGGGCACCCTCCCATATCTCCTACCTCACCTTCAAGAGCCTCATCCAGCTCCGACGCACCATGAACACAGGTCAGAAAAGAAAAAGAAAATTAGAGTTTCTCATCAGTTTTAAGATCCAGGCTCTTGGAGCTACGACCACAATCATTGCTTTCTTTATGATGAGGTTTCCGTCTCCAGCTGTGACCATCTTTGACTCCGAAGAGAAGACCCTGGCCAGCATCGCTGAGAAGATGGCCAGCGAGATGGTTAGCAAGAAGCAGATCAGGCCGGGGGACCAGGACGGCGTACTGAAAGCTCTGCTTCAAAACCGCAGGTAGCCCCTCCCCACACATCCCACTTTGTTCATTATCTACATTGTGGATTACACGAGAAAAGTTGAACCTGGCTGTTGTGGGAACCATTGACTGACATCAAAGCACCTCGTCTGCTCATGATTTTCTTACCAAGAGACTGATGACATTTGTCTGACTGAAATGATATAAAAAAGGAAGTAAAAAATAATTAGAAAAACACACAATAACACATAGACCAAAGGTAAATCTCAACATCCATATAATCTCATATCTATCCGAATGTCAAAAATCACAAATGGATAAAGAGCAACATTCTCGTACAAGCCTGTCTCCAAATGACTTTGAATAAATACGACAGCAGATCAAGGAGCCGCCCTCGTATTCATAGAAACGGTGTCACACCAGGCAGTACAAACACACCTGTCACTCTCTGAGGTGTGCAGAGATCTTATTCATGAACTTCAGAGGTGAAGGGTGTGATGGTAGAATGCAGTATAAGGACACATCAACTGTCCCTTTTTTATGGTCACTTCATGATTTCCTAAACTGTTTACTGCTTAAAAAAGTTATATTACATATTTTCAATGACCGAAATAATCATCAAAAATATTCAACTCATCACCGGTGAAGTAAAAATGGAAAAATTCAAAGGTCTGTGGTATTGATTGTATGCGCATTTTCATGCAAGAGTGGTGTCTGTGATGCCAGACGTTCATTCAGTCAGTGACGCGCGCCGTCTTCTCCCTCTAGCCAATCAGCTGATCCAGAGGACCAAGCTTTGACAGCCGGGGTGGACCTGAAGAGGTTTTCAGTCAAAGAGAGGGTAAGATCTCCCATTGACGAGATCATCCATGTCAAAGCTTCGCTGCTGATTAAATGATCTGATTTCATGACAGTGAAGATAACGGTCAACTTAAAGGTGCAAGTGGTGTCTCTGAAAGTCATTCAGGATGAAAAGATTTAGAAGTTTGCCTTTCAAGATTCCTCTTTAGATGCAAACGTTCAGATAATTTCTTTTTCGGATCACTCATTTTGAGTTTTGTCAAGAGTTCATATATATATATATATATATATATATATATATATATATATATATATATATATATATATATATATTGATTGATTGATTGATTGATTGATTGATTGATTGATTGATTGATTGATTGATTGCAAAGTGGATCTTACTCAGTTTTATTTGCTGGAGTACTTCCTCCCGGCAGTTTGTGACACTGCAAACAAAGTACACATGTAAGTATTTGTACACAGATGTTCAAAGTCTCTCAAGGAAAGACTAACCTCGTAGATGTAAACATTCAAATCCTTTATGGCGATGCACTGAAATCTTATTTCAAAATATATCTGCAGGTATTGTCAGAAGGCAAAAAAATATCAAGACTTCACATTTCACAGTAACATTTACTAAATATGCAGTAATCGGAGTGGAAATGTGTTAACAAGCATCTCTGTTTTCTTTAGAGGGATGAATCTGACCGTGTTGAGGCCTCCATGGTGTTAGTGGGTGAGCTAGTCAGTGCAATACCACCATTTTGATGATGTGTGTGTTTGTGTGTGTGTGTGTGTGTGTGTGTGTGTGTGTGTGTGTGTGTGTGTGTGTTGTGTGAGAAGTGTATACATTTATCTAAGGATATAATAAATATGTATCTTTTATAGGAGCTTTGGACTTCCTGGAAAAGCCCACTGTAGTATTTGTGCGTCTGAAGGAAGCGGTGGTGCTCGACTCTGCCTTGGAGGCTCCAGTACCTGTACGCTTCGTCTTTGTTCTGATCGGGCCTGGACAGACAGACATGGACTACCATGAGACGGGCCGTGCCATGGCTGCCCTGATGGCTGATAAGGTGAGTAAGCTGGAGCTTTGGGAAGAAGGGAGGGAAGAATGTTCAAGGTGGTCAGAATAAATAAGTTATACTGACTGGATGGAGGCAGAGATGCATGGATGATGGATGGATGGATGGATGGATGATGGATGGAGGCATGGATAGATGGATGGAGGCATGGATAGACGGATGGAGGCATGGATAGATGGACGTATGGATGGATGGAGGCATGGATGGATGAATGGATGGATGGATGGAGGCATGGATGGATGAATGGATGATGGATGGAGGCATGGATGGATAGATGGATGGATGGATACATGGATGATGGAGACATGGATAGATGGATACAAAGATGGATGAATGGATGGATACATGGATGATGGAGACATGGATAGATGGATGGATGGATACATGGATGGATGGATACATGGATGGATGGAGACATGGATGGATGATGAAAAGATGGATGGATGTATACATGGATGGATGGAGACATTGATGGATGGATGGATGGATGGATGGATACAAAGATGGATGGAGACATGGATACATAGATGGATGGATGGATACAAAGATGGATGGAGACATGGATACATAGATGGATGGATGAATACATAGATGGATGGATGGATACATTGATAGATGGATGAAGGAGACATTGATGGATGGATCCATGGATGGATGATGAAAAGATGGATGGATGGATGGAGACATTGATAGATGGATGGATGGAGACACTGACAGATGGATGATGGAGACATTGATAGATGGATGGAGACATGGATAGATGGATGGATGGAGACATTGATAGATGGATGGATGGATACATAGATGATGATGAAAAGATGGATGGATGGATACGTGGATGGATGGAGACATTGATAGATGGATGGATGGATACATAGATGATGATGAAAAGATGGATGGATGGATACGTGGATGGATGGAGACATTGATAGATGAATGGATGGAGACATTAATAGATGGATGGATGGATACATAGATGGATGGATACATGGATGGATGATGAAAAGATGGATGGATGTATACATGGATGGAAGGACACATTGATAGATGGATACATAGATGGATGGATGGAGACATGGATGGATGGATGGATGATGGAGACAGTGACAGATGGATGGATGGATACATAGTTGGATGGAGACATTGATAGATGGATGGATGGATACATAGATGGATGATGAAAAGATGGATGGATGTTTTGGCAATGTTTCTCGTCTCAGCTGAATCAATGAATTTTGCAGGCAAAGGTTGGTCGTGCTTTACAATGAAGGCACACTCATAAGGGTCATTGAAGGCTGAGTTTATGTCTAAGACAGTTGAGTAATCATTACTGAACCATAACTAAACAAGTATAAATGCTCTTTGTCTTTCAAAAGTGAGGAACATTTATCCCTTCACTCACATTTCCCCTCAGCCCCCAACAGCATTATTCATCCACTTCTGCTGCAACGTTAACATGAAAACTATTAATAAATGATTAATAAAACTCTGGTTAACAGTTAATACTCAGTGTTACTTTCAGTTAACCAGCTGTTATTAATGTACCCTTATTGTGAACGGTCTTCTGGAACTGTACAGCTAACAGTCGTTGCACATGTTTTCAATGGGTGTCACATGACAAAGTGTAATGGTACACAAAGGTGTCAGCAAAATTGTGATCTTACTCAAATTCATCATCATCATCATCATCATCATCAAAGTCTAGGATGAATGTTAAACCCTTTAGATGAAGAATGTTTTACGACATGAACAAAAGCCATAACAGTTTAATTGTTTTGATTGTGAAATTTAAGTCGATGGGCAAACACAGACGCTCGGGAACGATTAAAAAGTTATCCAAAAAATAGAACTGTTCACATGCTGCTAAATTCCGTCTGTCAGGTCTTCAACCAGGCAGCTTTTCAGGCAAAAAGTGCCCGAGAGCTGACGGATGCTCTGACTGACTTCATGGACTGCAGCATCGTCATCCCGCCCACTGAGATCCAGAGTGAAACCATGCTCAGCTCCATCATCACCTTTCAGAAGAAATTACTGCAGGACAGACTCCAGTCTTCTGATGCTGTGGTCCGCCTGGATGGAAAACCTCGCAAGGGTGAGACCCCACCAGCGGTTCGCGCATAATTAACGCAGTAGCTACGTTTCCATTGTTTGAAAAAAAAGCTAAAAGTCTGGTGTTTAAAGTTTGCATCGTTTAAATACCCAGATGCATTCAAGAAGTGGCGTTCAGGACGGAGGTTTCAATCGGATGAAAACGAACAGTTATCTGTTGGCTTTTTGTGAATTTTTTCACCTGAAATTTGAATTTTTATGTCCCAGTTTCCATCTCTGCTGGACCTCCCCCTGAAGACCCCCTGGCCCGCACGGGTCGACCATTCGGCGGCATGATTCGAGACATAAAGAGACGCTACCGACACTACAAGAGTGACATCACAGATGCTCTCAACGCCCAGTGTCTCGCTGCTATCATTTTTATCTACTTTGCAGCTTTGTCTCCTGCCATCACCTTTGGGGGGCTACTAGGTGTTTATCTGTTTATGGATTTATATCATGAGACATGATGTGGTAGGGGCTATGATTCTGCTGTTTTCTTTTCTACCTCAGCTGATAAGGTTGAGAACATGATGGGCGTTCCAGAGCTCCTCATCTCCACCAGCATCCAGGGAATCATTTTCTGCTTTGTTGCTGCTCAGCCCGTCCTGGTCATTGGTTTCTCTGGCCCCCTGCTGGTCTTTGAGGAGGCCTTCTTCGCTGTGAGTGACACTAGTCAAAAATATTTATCCATCCCATAATCCATGACGCCAATAATTTCATCATTACGAGTAAACTCAATCTTCCTGCTGGCCAGTTCATATCAGATGTCGTCATGATTGCTGTCGCGTGTGTTTCCTTCAGTTCTGCAAGTCTCAGGACATTGAGTACATTGTCGGGCGAGTGTGGGTCGGAGTGTGGCTGGTCGTCATTGTGGTGGTCATTGTAGCGTGCGAAGGAAGTTTCCTGGTGCGCTTCATCTCCCGCTTCACACAGGAGATATTTTCCATCCTCATCTCCATCATTTTCATCTATGAAACATTCGCCAAACTAGGGAGGGTAAAACCATCTTCATCCATCTATCTGACTTTTGACCATCCAATCCAAGTGTGTGTGCTACATTGTAATAAACCTCACTCCCTTTAGATCTTCAAGGCCCATCCTTTGGTTCTGAATTACGAACACCTGAATGCAAGTGTGGAAAATCCCTGGCATCCAAAAGTGGAAGAAACAAACATCTATGATAATGCGACTGGCAACACTACCGTTATCATCACCACCATTAAGCCGGCTTACCCAAACACCGCCCTGCTCTCCATGTGCCTCATGTTGGGCTGTTTCTTTGTTGCCTTCTTCCTGCGCCAGTTCAAGAATGGCACTTTTCTTCCTGGAAAAGTAAGTTTTCCATGTGTATTTTAGCGGTAGAAATGTTTTGCTAACTTTTTAGTTAACTCAGCCAAAAAAGGGCTTAGTAATCTATCAAGTGAGTACATGAACGGCTAAAAACACCTTTTGGTGGGTGAAGCAGTATCTTAGATCATCATCTGCTGAATCAGTTAAAAACTCTTGCAGGTCAGACGCTTGATTGGTGACTTTGGCGTGCCCATCGCTATTTTTCTCATGATTGTCATCGACATCAACATTGATGACACCTATACTCAGGTTGGACAGTTTCTGTTATGCACAATAATGAATCTGCATGTAATATTATGGGTGTGTCTGAATAAAAACTTGATTTCTGTGCAGAAACTAGTGGTCCCTAAAGGTTTGATGGTGTCTAATCCAGCCAAAAGAGGCTGGCTCATCAACCCCTTTGGAGAACACCAGACTTTCCCTGTGTGGATGATGTTTGCGTGTTGTGTTCCGGCTCTGCTGGTCTTCATTCTCATCTTCCTTGAATCTCAAATTACAACGTGAGTCCGTCTATCTCGATTCAGCTCATTATATATCCAGCGTACAACCACAGTTTAAGGCAACCTTTCATCCCTCACCAGCCTGATCGTGAGTAAACCTGAGAGGAAGATGGTCAAAGGCTCCGGCTTCCACTTCGACCTACTCGTTTTGGTTGGCATGGGAGGGATCAGCGCAATATTTGGTGTCCCGTGGCTCAGCGCTGCCACTGTGCGATCCGTCACTCACGCCAACGCCCTCACCGTCATGAGCAAAGGGCCCAAACCTGTGATCGAGAAAGTGGTGGAGCAGAGGATCAGTGGCATTGTTGTGGCCTTGTTGGTTGGTAGGTGCTGTTGTTTTTGTGAAATCATTCATAATGTAGACTTGATTGCAGGTAGTGCACAGGTCCGTCCTCAGAGTTGGGACTTAACTTTATGAGTATCAATACTTTCACTTAATTTCAGATTTTAGTTACCCAAAAGTACTTTGACTTTAACTGAAGCTCCAGCAGGATCTTGTGACAGTACACTTTTTTTCGAACATTTTGTTTCCACCTTCATGGCTCTGTAGTCAAACCTAAAATAGATATAAAAGCTTAGTTTTCTGTATTTGATAGCCTAAAATGTCTCCCATAGCAGCAGCAGCCAACATTAGCATCTGGAAATGGAAAAATGGAAATGCACTAATGACATTTTTTTTTTGTTAATATAGACAAAGAAAAGTACCAAAAATGATCCCAATCCTGATAACTGTTTAAATGTAGCGGGAACCAATCCATAACTCTTATCAGTTCTAATTTATAAAAAGTGACTGTCCTTCACCTGAATGTGTGATTTTGTCAAGGTCTGTCTATTCTGATGGAGCCGATCCTGAAGATGATTCCCATGTCAGCTTTGTTTGGGATCTTCCTCTACATGGGAGTTACATCACTAAATGGCATCCAGCTTTGGGATCGAATGCTTCTGCTGCTAATCCCCAAGAAATATCACCCTGATGAACCGTATGCCACCAGAGTAAGTGAACGAGCATGATGCTGAAACTGGCACACATTGAATTCTACCAAGCATTGAGTGCTGTTTTGCAAAGAAATGCAGTTTTAACACACACACGCACACACACACACACACACACACACACACACACACACATTTTTCATTCTTCATTGTACCTCATTCAATCATTATGTCCTGTCATGCTCAAAACTTTCAAAGTGTCCCTTTAACGTCATCACAGGTGAGCACTGGAAGAATGCACTTGTTCACAGCTATCCAGATCGTGTGCCTCGCGCTTCTTTGGATTGTGAAATCTAGTCCGGTATCTCTTGCACTTCCCTTCATACTCATCCTCACCATACCCCTACGCATGGTCATGACCGGGCGTCTTTTCACTGAGCTGGAAATGAAATGTGTAAGTAATTTCACAAGTTAACCACCGTACAAGATCACGAGGAATGTACGTGTGAATGTTTAATAAAATTACTGTGTCTGTTTTAGTTGGATGCCGACGACGCTAAAGTGACATTTGAGGAGGAACCGGGGCAGGATGTATACTGTGAATCTCAAATGCCATTGTAGATGTCATACAGAAAAGCTCCTAATGATATTTAATTTGAAGAAGGAACATTTTTATTTATATGTTGCTAATTGAATGTGTTTTCATCAAACTAAAAGCACAAGAAAGAGTTTGGTTTTTTTTCCAAAGAACAACCAGATATAGATTGTATCACTTCACTGTTGCACACTTGTTGTCAATATAGATATTGATGTTTATCTTCAGTCACTCCAGAGTAGTCACTCAGGTAAAATGCTTGCAGTGTGTTTTTAATTGATTTGGCATGAATAGTTTATTGCTTCACACAATTAAAGCCCAAAATATTTAATTTTGTTTTTCCACAAAAAAAGGCCTGCAAATGTAAACAACAACAACATTGAAGATGGACAAAATTAATAATGCATTTTAAATAGGAAAGTCTTTAGTCATTCCAACATCCCAAATACCTCTGAACTCTGAGTGAAAAATATTATAGCCAATTATTTTTCTAGTAATCGTCATCGTAGTTGTTGTCGCCATTGTTGTTCTCCACTTTTCCGGTGGGTCTGGATCGCGGGGGCAGCAGCCTCAGCAAGGAAGCCCAGACTGTCCTCTCCCCAGCCACGTCCACCAGCTCTTCCAGTGGAATCCTGAGGTGTTCCCAGGCCAGCTGAGAGATATAATTCCTCCAGCATGTCCTGGGTCGGCCTCGAGGCCTCCTCCCAGTTGGACATGCCTGGAACACCTCCCAAGGGAGGCGTCCAGGAGGCATCCTCACCAGATGCCCAAACCACCTCAACTGACTCCTCTCGACATGGAGGAGCAGCGGCTCTACTCTGAGTCCCTCCTGAATAAAGATGTTTCACCTAAGATGTTAACTTGCTTGATTTGAGTAAAACCCAAAGTCAGAATTAAGTAATCCAGGATTTATAAGACATTGATGGAAGCAAGGAGTTGATATTTTAGCTAATATGTTCAAATTGGTACACTGAGAACAACAGAACAACACAAGGACAGTTTGTGTGTTGTTAAAATGTCTATTGTGTGTTATTTTGCCGAGTTCTTTTCACATCCAAAAATAATAAAAAATCTACCTCCAAAAAAACAATAAATGTTGCATACGTGTTTGTTTCCACTATCTAGCTCACATACAGTGATTTTTCTCTCTCAATACAATCATGTCATATAAACAAAAATATACAAGGAGATCAAATGTGGCTGTTTCTGTCAAGGGTTTTTCAATTCATTCAAATTACATTTCACGCAAAACTAAAAATGCAATCATACATGAAGTGTGAATAAAGGGGTCCTGATTGCCTGATTTACATCTGTCAGGGATATGTATAACCTCCCCAGCTGACTTCAAATTTATTTAGATTTTTGTCGAAATGATGCTAAAATCCAAATTTGGTTGAAATATAAATTCTAGCCATTTGCTGGTTTGGAATAATTCAAAGAGATACAATCAAAGGTGAGATAAGAAGACGCTATTCTTCTTGCATGTAAAATTCTATGAAATTAATGAGTGCCCTTTCAAGCAGTGCTTAGAAACATTCATATTAAGTGGAACACATACATACACACATATCAACATCATATCCAGTCATAACTGATACCCATCAGTCATAAATAACAACAGAAATTGAAAGATGATTTGAATGCACATTTCCCTTTTCACAGCACATATTGTGTCCTATAAAAGTTCCACTTCATGAGGTATCTTTGTACAATATATCATCACAATTTTGCCAATCAAGATAAAGTGAGATGTCCACTCCCGCACAGTAGGTGGCGCCGTGAACCTTTGTCTCTTTTACGGACAAAGAAGAAGGCTCCTCTTAAAAAAGATAAAAAAACAAAACAAAGCAAAAAAACGTTTTATTTTTTGAAGAAAAACTTTATTAAGGTTCAGAATAAATCAGGAAAGAATTAACAAAAATAAGCTACAGAATGATTATAAAAGTTCGGTTGACGAGAATGTTTGTTTATTTTCTGCTTCCGGTAGTTTGTTTAACGTGACGTTTCTGTTTTCTTCCCACGTGATTGGCTGCTCTCACAGAAGGGACCCGCCTAGCTGGCGAACAGGAAATGGTGTTCAGACCAATTTAAACGTGCTTTAAATTTTCATGCAACGTTTGGACCATTAGAGTGAAAGTAACGTTACCCGCCACATTTAGTACATCAGTAAAGTTTATCAAGTGAAACTAAACCAAGTCCGCTGCGTAAGCTAGCTAGTTAGCTGGCTAAACTTGGGTGTACTTAGGCAGGATTTGTATTTATGACACGAGTGAAGCTGAAATGGAGACTGAAATTTCAGGTATGTACAATTTTATTGTCTCCCATAGTCCAAAGACATCAAGAGGGGACGAGGCAGATAAATACTCTAAATTGACTGTAGGTGTGACTGTGAGTGTGAATAAGGTAGAAAATGGATGTATGAGGGATAATGACTGACCCCTAAATGCTTGCGTTCTCTTGTTGACTATTTTGTGTGACTACAGCATGGAACAAAGAAAAACTTCTGACGCTTCTGGCTGCAATGAAGACCAACATCTGCGATCAGGACATGATGAAAGTGTACTACCGTGGAATGAATAAACTCGACTGGGCCAGGGTGGCCTTCCCTCCTTACTCCCCTGAAGCCTGTCAAGAAATGTGGCGACGTATTTTGCAGAATGTAAGTTAGTTTCGATCAAACCTCACAGTTTTCCTCCCTCAATTACTAGATAGTATTTGGCATCATAACAAAATAGTCTGTGAGTATTTCATTTGTTTTCTCAAATAAATAATTATTTCATCAAGTAAACTGGAGAAAAAGGAGTATTTGTTTCCCCTAAGTTCTAAAGTAAGGGGATTTACTCCCAGTGACCGAAATACCAGCGTGTGCTTGTTCTTCCTATGGAATAATTTTGTCTTGATTTATTAATTTCAACATCATCTTGTAGCTGAGATTTCATTTTGTGGGTCAATATGTCACTCTTAGTCGATATGACGCTGCTGCTTGGATGGCAGTTTAGTTTGTCCTGTTTTGGAAGTTAACTTGAAGTTTATTCCTTTATGTTGAAGACATGAAACAAATGGCAATGATAATTTACTCAAAAAGTATTTTGATCCTTTTGGGTGCTCACAAATAAGTTAATTTGAGTTCACAACTTTTTTTTTATTGTCACCTCCCGCGTCACTTCTTTGTGAATCTAGAATGCAGTAAGATCCAGCCATGTATATTTAACTTTGGCTAACGTCAACTGACCGCTAACAGCAGCTACAGAAACTATTGTAGCCCGAAATCCTCTGTTTAGAAACTCTTGAACACATCGTCAGGTAGCGTCCTTTATGCTCGGTGGTCCACCAGCTCTGCCCTCCTTGCTCTTTCTCAGATCAACAGGACTCGAACCCTCACAGAACTCATTGTTGAAGCTGAAGGGAAAGTCATTCAGCTGTGTCAGGACCAAACGGTAAGAACATTTACGGGGATAAACTGAAAAGGCTGTACTTGAAACACTGTGTACATTTTGTGAGTGTCTTGCTGTTGCAAAGCTCTGTTCAGGGTATTGCTGTGTGGATTGTGTCTGGTGAGAATTTGTCTTTTCCACATGCGAGCAGGGAGAAATACCTACGCAGTATACGTGGCTTCATATATCTAGATATATTCTTGTCTGCAGGTCCTTTCGGGTTCTCCAAAGACACGCCCAACTCTACAAGGTGCCTTTTTTGAAGCGAATCTTGCCGAGTTCCAAAAGAAGCACCCGGGGATGAAGAAGCATGACCTGGAGAAGTTAATAATTGCAAAGTTTAAGTCGCTTCCACCTGAGGAGAAGGTACCGTCGCTCCGCAGCAGGCTCCCGCTCTTACATGTTTCCTCAGAGTTTGAATGCTGAATTTCAGGGATTTTGTTTTTTTTCTCCATGAATCACAGGAGAAATATAAAGAGAAACACAAGCTCGCTTTAAAAGAATACAAGAGAAAGACGTCGATACTCAGGTAGTAAAGCACCTACTATCCAACTCTGTCAGCGTGTTTGACTTGGCTACTGTGAAAATATGTTGCGCTGCTTCTTGCGGTACAGGGAACAGTGTGGTGACGATGCCTGTGGTGAGCTAAAGAAACCGAAGAGGAAGAAAGATTCTCCGTTCGAAGTAAGAGACTGTTCCACGTAGATCCCACACACTGAAGATGAGCTCATTAGAAAGGCGAACAATCGGAAATAAAAACTGAACCATAGTACTTGATTTAAGTGTTTCTCCTCCGATCTGCCCTCAAACTGACACTGATTTGTCAGGCCCCGCCCTCCTGAGATTTGCAGCCAATCAAAATGATGTGTGAGTTACATCTTAGCTGTAGTTTATTCTTTACCTCCAGATATCTGGAGATGAAGAATAAACTACAATTGATGGACAGTTGTTTGTCAGAGACATCAACATCTGATCATTTGTTACTATTAATTATTATTAATTACTAATAGATTAGATAACACAGCTTGTTGAGTTATAACCTTAATTATCATCCAATTGATGTTTCTCTGGTCAAAGGAAAGCAGTGAGGAATCTGAGAAGGACAGTTTGCCTCCGAAACCTCCTGGGTACGAGACACACACACACACACACACACACACACACGCACGCACGCACGCACACGGCACGTATGTTTCAATCTTTCTTATTTCTTTTGGTTGCAATCTGAAACTTAACCACTAGATGTCACTCACTGATCGTTCACTATAGTACCTGCATTTCTATGGAAACAGCACCATCATGACTGAAGTTGAGAGAATGTCCTCAAGTCTGTTGTGCAGTATGACACAGCTACAATACCATCAGTTAAAAAAGAAATAAAAAATGTTATTATTTAAAAAAATATTGCTGAAAGTATGGAATCAATGTATTAGGTTCTCCAAGTGCACACGATAGTTTTCTGGATTGGAAAAAATTACATTTTTAACAACAAACAGGTTTTTCAAATCCTGCAGTGAAGCTGAATCGTTCACAGGTTTACATGAGAGGTAGTTTATGCAATTTTTTTGACTATTTTAGATGCAGCCGTGAAAATGTTATCATTTTTAACTTTGATTTTCACTGACAGAAGTGTATATCACGCCTGAGTCGTTCAAAGACTGTCAGAAAGTTGAAAATCGGACGATAAATTGTTTTTAAATTTTGTTAGCAGTGATAAATTGGGTCATTTAGTGTTTTTTTTCGGGTTTAAGGGGTTTATTGATTTAATGCTGCAGGGATATGTTATCCAAGTTAAAGATTCCTTGACTGTTAGATTTTAACACAGCACTTTATGTTAAGACAATATGAAAGCGACTCTGTCTGCGGCCTAAAATGTTTTTTCTTTGTGTTTGGAGTTTAGAACTGGATATCACCTATTCTGCAGAGAGCAGAAGGTGACAGGTGGCGGCCGCATGCGCTCATGGGGCACAAGATGGCGGGGGCTGACCGAGACACAGAGAAATGGATACAAAATGCGCTGTCAAGAGGTAGAGGCTTAACGATAGATACTCACGCACACGTCGGCACGTGAGGAAAGCTTCAAAAACCTCAGCAGCAGCTTCAAATCATCCTGAGTCAAACATTTCAACCTCATGTGTTTTCCAGTTGAAGATACAACACGCGAATGACGTCAGGAACTATCTGTTGGTGAGTCATTTACAAGCTTTTATTTTGGAGGCGAACGCCAGCAGAGACTAATGCCCTCGATGCTCCCCAGACTCTGAATAAGGACAAGAAGAAGCAGCTCGTCAATGAGAAACGGCTCCAAAGATTTAAGGTGAGGAGTACTTTGAGATTAGGATACTTGTACCACAATTCAAATAACCAACTATTTGTTCGGTTGCTACATTTCCCAAATTTGGAAATCGGAAAATAAGGAGCGCTTTTTTACAAAGAGGAAAAATCCGGGGTCATAGAGAGTTTGTGGACCATGAGATAGAACTTTTTCCCTGAAATGAAATTTATTTGAGGCCACGAAATAACACTTTTTGATTTACTGCCATTGCTGTACTGTCCGTATATCTCTTTTTCACCATGCCTCCTGTATGAGTGATATTAGTTTATTCAGATTATCCTTTAGATTCTTCAATTGTTTGTTTTTTTTTTGCTGGATTAATTTCCTCTTTTGTCACTTCTGTGCAGCCCTTAAGAGAGGAGGTCATACCGTTTCCCGGCGAGCCCATAGTGCCACCCCGGTAGGAGTTCAACAGCCCTGACACTACAATAGCAGAATAAATGTACTGCAAATCCAATTATCTCTCGTCCCACGGAACCTTCTTCTTCTTCTTCACAGATCGGGTAACAACCTTTACCTAAAAGAGCAGATGAAACTGAGGCCCAACTCCCAAAAAGTATCGGAGTACTTCAGGGAGACTTGTCAGATGTGGAGAAAGCTGACCAGTGGGCAGAAGGCCGTCTACGTAGAGAGAGTTAAAGAAATGAAGCATGAATACAAGCAAGAGCTGCAGAACTGGTTTGAGGTAGAAGGAAACCTCTCACTTAAATAGATGTGTGATTATTAATATTATTATTTTTTATATATATATATGGAACTGCAATGTACCTTTTTAAATACGTCCCCTTGTATGTTCTTAGACGCTAACGCGAGCGGAGCAGGAAAACTACCGGAGGTGTAAACCCACTGTAAGCACCTTTGAGTGTTCCCTCACTCGGTTGATTCTTGACACACGTTTCTGGAATGTTTTATTCCTGACGTCCTTCGCTTTAATGCGTTGTATTCCACCGATTACAGAGGCTGCATTTCCTCTCCGTTTCACAAAGGCACGATCCCGGCGACGACGACGACGACACAGAAATGTCCTCCAAACCATCAGTGAGTGCTGATCCAACTCATCTCTGAAACTTCCTTATCAGTCACAAATGACTTTTTTTAAACTAACTTTATGCTAATGAACTAAAGTGACTGCGGAGTAAAAACATAGTGCGGCATGAAACAAACAAACAGACTGCAAAGCTTCGTTTGATTCCAATTTTTTTGTCACACAGGATTCTGAGGATGAGGAGATGGAGTACAGCAGCAGCGAAGAAGAAGTCGTGCCTTTTTCTGACTCTGACGAGGTTGTAAAACCCACCAAATACTATAACATGATATTTTAAACAATATTTAGCAACTGTCTGTTGAAAGGTTATAAAACCCATGTGCTGATCCACAGGAGGAGGACGAAGAAGACACGGGTGGCATCATGTTCGATATTTATTAGTATGTGGTATGATGGAGAGCCGCAGCTGAAGCGTTGCGTTTTTGGAGTGCAACGATGGATTCTGGATTTGACGCGATGGACTCATTATCATGGCAGCCATTTTGCAAAGACCGGGTCACTTACAGAACAAAACAAGCAACTCAAGAGAAAAAAAGCTTCCTGTGTTGTAATTTGGGAATATGAAGTCCTGTCCAGTCAATGTGAAAGGGCAAAACTGGTTTGAAATTTTAAAGAGTCCCCCCCCCCCCCCATCACTTCTTGGTGACTCCAGAATTCAGAAAACACAAGGCTTTTTTTTTTTTAGCTTGAAGCTAATGGAGATCAACTGCAAACAGCAGGAAATGAATGCTGAATTTCTAGGATTTTGTTTTTTCTCAATGAATCACAGGCGAAATATAAAGAGATACACAGGCTGGCTTTGACAGTGAGTTGAAAGGCTAATTACACAATTTCATGTGAAGTATCGCTTTAAGTTTATGATGAATATTAAGGACTGAATGAGCATCATCAAAGTTCGTGCAGGACCCTGTGAGTCAATGTGTTTCTTGAGGTCCCGTCATGAGAGCGAGGTCCATGTGCAGTTGTGTTGGGACACCATCATTTCACATGACACACTAATATTATGCCAAAAACCCACTCAGATCAACTGAAGTTCTTTATTGGTCCAAAACAAGACCACTGCATACAAGGGTGAAAACAATAAGTGACCGCAAGTGGGGGGCGGAGCCTATCCCAGCGCTTTTCAGGAGAGAGGCGGGGTTTTCCCTGGATGTGTCACAAGCACGTCACATAGAGACAGACAACCATTCACACTCACAGTCACACCTACAGTCAATTTAGAGTATCAATCAGCCTCGTCCCCTCTTGATGTCTTTGGACTGTGGGAGGAAGCTGGAGTACCAGAGAGAACCCACACAGGAACAGGGAGAACATGGAGACTCCACACAGAAAGATCCTGTGATGGAGCCGGGACTCGGAGCGGAATTGTATTGTTGTGAGGCGACAGTGCTGACCACTGCACCACTTTTCCGCCAAGAAGTGCCCCCCACCCCCATTTTATTTATTTATTTATTTAAATTATAGAATTATAGGGAAAGGCAGCAAGAAAAAAATCGTTTCAGTCCTGCTCCGTGTTTCTTTTGAGTTGTAATGACCACATATGACACATGATAAACAGTATTTTGTGGGAAAACTGCGGATCTGTGTGACGTTCATGTAAAGAGGCGAAACTGCAGAAAAAGTGATTTTTGATAGGTCTGTTTTTAGTTACAAAAATTCAGTTTTATTTTTTGTTATTGTTTGCAAGCATTGTTGATGTTTCCGAAAAGCAGAATTTTACACATAAACAACTGATACAATGGTATAATTCATTTTCGATGGATCATTGAATTGTATGATAAACGTGAAATAACTGCGCACGCAGTCGTTAGAAATAAGATTGTTTTTTTATCTTTAAAACCATGCCAAAGAAGGAAAACTGGTCAACGTGACCCTTAAAAACACGGTGTAACGCAGTCTTCAGATGATGGACGTCAACTCGAGGGAGAAAAACCCAGCGGTCACTCGGTGGAAACTCGTGTAGCGATCGATTGCTACTGTCTGATCTCGGATGTAAAGATGGATGCCTGCCGAAATAGGTAAATAAACACAATTAGAAATCTGCGTGAGTGGGATTCCAATATTTTTCTTTTTTTTTTTGTTTTACGTACGTGCTTCACGATAGAACCCAAACGGGTTTTTTAAATTATTCGTCTGTACTAGGAGTTGAGAAGCGAACAGCCGCAATGCAGCAGCCGTGTTGGCTCCGCGGACAAACCTCGCTGTAGTCGGATGTATCTATCTCCAGGAGTAGTAATTCAGTCAAACGTGTTACATTAACTCTGAATTGCTCAGGCTAGTCTGTTATATTGTATATATTTAGCTCCTGTTGTCATTCTTAGCGGGTTTTGTGACGTCTACCGCTCTGTACATATTCAGTTCCTCCAGCCTATTCATAGCCTCACTCTTTGTTGTGTTCTGTGGCTAAGCTACTTTCATTTAACAGTAAGTTGATGCTCGGCGTCAGTTGGTGTCTGAAAGTTAAGCTAACGTGTGAATGCTAACACTGATGCTGTGTGTTATTCGCAGGTTATAGACGAGGGAAGTGAAACGTCGTTCAACGTGCAGTTTTAAGTTGCTACGACACGTTCCAGGTGCGGGCGGCTTTACATTGACTGGCTCAACATGATGATGGTGTGTGTGTGTGTGTGTGTGGGGGGGGGGGGGGGTGTTGTTGTTGTTGTTGTTGTTGTTGTTGCTGTTGTTGCTGTTGTTGCTGCTGCTGCTATAACCGTGTCTCCTCTCTGCTGCAGCCCTGTTTGGCCAATGCTTGCTGCGCTACAGCATGACCACAGCAGTGTCGGCTCATCAGGTAGATCTGGCAAATGAAAATGGAGGAGGTTTCAATGTCCAGCCTGGACAACAGCAAGCTGGAGGTACACCAGTGCACAGCGGCAGTCTCATAATGTTTCAGACTGTAGAGGAAATGAACATTGCGGAGGTGGTAACACCAGTCTAGTGAATGAGTGAATGAAAAACCCCCCAGTGAGTCTCTTGGCTTGTCTGTGTGTTTTCCTCTCCCCCCACCTCCTCTCCCTGCCAGGGCCTAGCTCAGGACATCCTGTCTGACCTGGTGGAGGATGCATGCCTGGGTCTTTGCTTCGAGGTCCATAGGGCTGTCAAGCAGGGCTATTTCTTCCTGGATGACACGGACCAAGAAAGTATGAGGGACTTTGGTGAGGAAATCTGTTTGCTGGCAATATTTGGTTATTATTTCTTAAACCAGAAACACCCACATTACTTTATGACAGTAAAAATTGTACAACTGTTTCTTGTCAATGGCCACTGGCTGTGACGTAGTCTCATATACATAGTTTAGGCACCTAGTAAGGATGCTGCCTGGGCGCTTCCCTTGGGAGGTGGTCCAGGAACATCCAGCAGTGGCAGACTGAGCCATGCTGGCCCGGGAACTACTCAGGATCATCCGGTCAGAGCTGGTCAATGTGGCCAGGGAAAGGGAGGTTTCAGGTTTCGTGCTGGAACTGCTACCTCTATGATCGTCTTGCGTAACCAGTCATCCTCCACACAGGAGAGACTCAGGCTGAACTCATTACAATTCTGCTGTCGTAGAAATTAAAAACCCCTTTGCCATGTTTGTATCTCTGGAAGTCTAAATAATCATCAAAGGCTGTGCTGAATCCAAGATGTAGCGATGGTGCCCTTGTTTGACATCTTATCAACTAATCACCAAAAGAACTGAGCAGTCGTGTTTTTTTATGCCAAATCTTCTGCAACACATTTTAGTGTGCAAGTTACTACCAGCTCGCTAGCTCAGAGTTTGTTGTCGTTTCACACCCTGAGGGTTGACTTTGGAAACAGCATCGCTAGCACTAGCTTGAGATATTATAATCAGTAAATACAACAATTGTGCATTTTTAAAGTGCGCTTGCGTCTCAAAACGGCCGTCGCTAACAAGAAGCTCAGCAGAACTGCAGAGGTTTTTGCAGCTTTTAAACATCCCGTCATGAACAGGAAGCGGGAAACTAGTTGTGTCCATTTGTATGATGTTAGCTGTGAACTTCTAATGGTTTCATCTCATCTTAAAAAAATCATAAAAGCGGTGTTCATTTGTGAAGATTGTCCTGTGAAACAAAGCATGCGGGTTTCAATAAAAAAATTGTTTGCTATAGATCTTATTTTGGGCAATAATCCATTTTCCAATGTAAAAAAAAAAAAAAATCCCTCTGGCTTTTGACTGAGGGACACCACAGAGATGCTAACTTATGAGTTGGCCTACTAAAACACGTCATTCCTCTGATATTCTACTCATGAAATGTTGTTCCTGTAAACCCCACCAGCTAGATGACAACTCATCTAAAATCTAAACTCAAATGAAACCTCCCGTAGGGTTCTCCTTTACGAGGTTCACGACCGTTCCTTTTACTAAATCACGAGAAAAGAAAAATGCTCACTGACTACTGTTTGACAACTCGTGTTCAATTTGCAGAAATCGTGGACCAGCCAGGATTGGATGTGTTTGGCCAGGTGTACAACCAGTGGAAGAACAAAGAGTGTGTATGTCCCAACTGCAGCCGAAGCATTGCTGCCTCCCGTTTTGCACCGCACCTGGAGAAATGTCTGGGGATGGGACGCAACAGCAGCCGCATAGCCAATCGCAGGTATAACGGCAAGGCAGCTGAGTAACTCCTAGAGAGACGTGAGCTTTGGTCATAAAGTTTACATCTAGATGACATTAGTCATCTATTTTATACACAAAATAGATGATTTTATGAAGAGTCTTTGGACTATGGAGTTGATACAATTCTGTATCCTGCTAGAAAATTCAAATCGGCGAATGCTTCCTAGCGCAGTCACAGTGCATATACGTTGACGGGTAGAATAAATACTCGTCGCTAAACACCTATTAACACATTGAATTATTACACGTCCTTTCAGCTCTTTTATATTCAAACGTTGCGTTGAATGTCAGACTCGGTGAGAAATGCTGAGTCATTGTCACGCCTCCTTCACAGAATAGTCACTGGTAACAACACCAACAACAAGTCCGAGAGCGACCAAGAGGACAACGACGACGTAAACGATAATGACTGGTCTTATGGAGCAGAAAAGAAAGGTGACGCTTGTTTTAAACGTAAATGTCTAAAATCTCTAATGTAAGACATTCTCTATCTCTTCCCAAATCTTAACATGAAATGTCCTTCTTTACAGCCAAGAAAAGGAAATCTGATAAGGTACTTTTTTTTTTTTTTTGCCATCATATTTTCATACCTGTGTTTTAACGCTGTGACATACTTGGCCTTGTCTGACTTTTCCTCTGGTTTTCATATGTTTTTCAATCCACGCTCTTTTACTTTATCTACATCTTCAAGAAATGTATAAGAACAGATATTGGCAATGATTGTTATCCATCCGAACAATGTTTTCTCTTTCCACCTCAGAATCCAAACTCACCAAGAAGATCCAAATCATTCAAGCATAAGAGCAGTAAGTTGAATTTAATCCTTTACGTATGCGAACCATCACTGATGAGCTAAAACATTTATTCGCCACAACATTTCAACATTGCTTACAAAATCGCAAATGATATATTATCTCGTCACCATGCGTCATGTAAACGTAATGCATCCTTTTTTTTTGCTTGCTTGCTTTCCGAACAAATGCATGTGCTTGAGTTGGCCAGAGGTGGCGCCAAAGTCCGCATAACCAGAAAGTTCATAGCAGCTGATTTAAGAAACCCCCGTTAGAATCTTAGTACAATACAAAGCAGTATAAAGAAGAATATTTTCATGTTACTCGTGTCATTTTCATGTTAATGAACTTCAATCGAAAACCTCAAATTGTTACTGTCCTAAATTCTCCGCCACTGAATTTTGTGGTTTAAGAAACTCTTCCTATTCATGTCTTAAAATAGACAACTTCAGCTTAACAAGTTAGCAGAATGAACTGTTTTTGATTTTTTTTTGTCAATAAGTCCTGTAAAAAAATCAATTACTTTATGTAAATTACCTGGAATCATCTGATGAAGCTGAATCTGCATACAAAAGAATCTGTAGAGACATTAAACCTCACACATGGTAAGCAAGTGAGGTCATATTCCTAAGCCATTGTGCCAAATAGTTTCTCACATCAAAACATTTTGTGTGAAATTTTATAATTGTTTTTTTTTTTCGCAATGGCCACTTCAGGGCTCCGTACATGAATGTGGGACAGCATTTACTCTAAGAAGAAGTCACGATTTGACAGTTCATTTAAGAATTAAATATATACTGCAGCATTTTTTTTGTTGTTACCAATAAATTCTGAGTATTTTGTTCCGACACTGATATGAACAATGACAAAACGAGACCTTTTTTGTGTCACTGCTTTTAATAACACGCCACACTCCACCACAGGCATGATGGGCCCTCGACGTCGAATGGACAACCAGGAGAGCCCACGCATGCTGATGAAAGATGAGGCATTCCCTCAATAACACACAATACACACATTCTCCTACCGTCATGTGTGCACTTACACACAAAAACGCGCTCACACAAGAAGACCAATAACACTTCACCTTTTGTGTTGTGAAATCATCGGATATTGACGTTAAAGGTCTGCAGAAGCAGGCCGGACCTCCCACTTTATACTTGACAGATATGTTTTATCCACAAAAATCCTCATACCAACACTGGTTTCTTCTTTTTTTTTGTTTTGTTATTATTTTGGAAGTCAGTAACAATAATAATAATAATGATAATGAATATCTGCAGTTGCGATGTCACTGCACAGAAGCAGACTGGTGTAATTCCCTCTGGCCAAGAAGAGGCAGCTGTGTGATGGTGAGTGTGTGCACAGACAGTGTGTTGTTCAAGTACAGAAATGATCAGGCATTAAGTGTTCTTATATCTCTTCACCTTTTAATCTCATCTCATTTTTGAAAGGAAAAAAAAAAGTCAAAGGGTCACCTATCAGACAATCATTATGGATGGTTTGTCTTTTAATTTCACATGCGATGTCGAGCTCCTTCTCGGTCTGTTTGCGTATGTGGGCAACATCGAAACAGCTCGGTCACCTGTGGAAACTCATTTTAAATGATCAGTCAGTGAACCCCACACAGATTACTTTTTGTTTATTTTTTTATTTTTCCAGTGGATAGATTGGCTTGTTTTTTTGTTTTTTTCCTAGAATTCAAAAATGTCTTGATATCATGTGTTTACATTGTAAAGGGTTACATTTATCCTCAGTGTGATGTGATAGTGTAAATATTCCAATAGTTGAATTGCTGCTATCATGGCTCAGTTTGTTTCATCTGTCTAGCATAATAAATGATTTGTTACATGTCCTCTGGTCTGGTGTTTACTTGGACTCTGGATTTTGATGGATAAAATTCAACCAAAAAGAAAGAAAAAAGCCTGTTCTGGTGTTAATGAGTCCTTAGCATCTAACAACAGGGGATGCTGTTGACCCAATGATGAGAGCATGAGGATGTTCCAGTCGTGTCAACATAAATATAATAAATACTGTTTCACTTCATGGTGAAATGATGCAGAGCTTATCAGGAAACTGATAAATGGTAAACAAAATGTCTATAAAGTTGCTTCTTTTAAGTGTTCTACACGGAGTTCCTGCTATTGAGAACTGCCTGAGGAAACAAGTGATGCTGCCTTCACGTACTCATGCAAAAGTCCGACGTTTGGGACCTTAGATAAGACGGTTAAAAGGCTGGGCGAAATCTTAAAAATTGTACCATGAAGTTGAAACATGCTAATTATTAATATAATCATAGTTAAGGATCTCTCTTTCTCTCTCTTTGAGCCCCTCAAAAGCTAAAGTTCACATATTTTACTACTTTACAAATGAAAATATTGGAGCTATGAAAGTTTTTTTGATCACTTTACACAATATTTATGTAATTGAAAAAGAAAACTTTAAGAACATTCAGACTGTTCGTCGACAGTTCGTCTGTGGACTTGAATATGTTGTAAACTGTGTGAATAGTGAGTGTGTGTGTGTGTGTGGGGGGGGGGGGTAGTGGTGAGGGGGCAGTTACAAGCAGTGGTAGTTGCTCTGTTCGGTAATTGCATGTTCTTCTACCATTAGCTTGATGGACTCCCCGCTAGCCCCAACTAGCTAGGTCTTAGCTAGTGGTAGATGTTGAAGGTAGCGGGAGGAGATGACAAACAGCAGCCGCCGCCGCCGCCGCCGCTCGGTGATCAGAAAACAAGAAGCAGCTGTATCGTAAGGTGGAGGCAAATCCCGGAACTTGAAACGGTAGGAAACGAGCTAACATTAGCTGTAGCTCTTTGTTGACAGTGTGCTTGCTGTCAAAGTAAACCTACATTGAAGTTAAGACAAGTTAACGTTCAGCTAGTTACCCGCAGGACTTCGTGGCAGCGTTCATTGAACAGTTATCTTAGATAGACATTCGGAGCGAAATTTAGTTATTGAATTTTGAAACCACTTGTGGATCCGGAAGATGGCATCAAGAGGGGGCTTCGCTGGTCCTCCGATGAATCCTAATGTGAACCCTATGAATGTTGGGCTTGCTGCTGGCATGAGGATCCCCGGAATGCCGCAACCATCGGCGGGATACCCCCGCTCCATGAACAGCGCACCCCAGTATCCCCAGGTTAGTTTTCCGCTTAATTTGGGATTGTTAACGGAGCCCCTTGTGTTGTCTTAAATTAATTTTACTTTTAAACTCCGTTGCTACCAAAAATATATCGTCCAAGTTAGGCGTTTATACAAATTAGCGTCTCTGAAGTAAAGTTAAGTGCAACTTGTTAACGTTTTTGAAAAGAAAGTGTGCTCTACTTCCGCATTTCAAGACGGTAACAACTACATTTCTGCCCCTCGTACATTGAAATAAGAATTTATGATACGTGTTTCAGTAATTGTGTGCTTTTTTAATGTATTAATGTCTAACAAAGAGTTTAGCATGTTTGACAGAGAAAATCACGTGGCCACCCGCTGGCCTTCTGTCAGTTAGCCTGAAAGTAAAAGTAAGTTTATCATCAGGCCCATCTGTCAGAGCTGAGCCCCCCTGCTTTATCCTGGTTTTACCCCCAACTCCAGCTCCAGTGGCCTGAAGTATAAATTCACCATCGTAGCTGTTAGTTTCTTGCGGTAGACAGAGTTCGATAGAAATCAATAGTGACATGATTTTAGCCAGATACCTGCTGATGACAAAAATTAGAAAGTTGTTTTATTCTAATAAATAACTTCAATTTTACTATTGGTGATATGCTGAGTAGTTATTGCAGCCATTTTCAGGATTACACAACATTATCCGTACCTGGAAAAGTTCTGAAGAAATACATAAGTGCAGCAAATTATTGTTCCTCACAAACATCTGTATGTGCGATTATAATGAAGCTCAGTTGTGATGTCCTTTTAGTTGATACAGATTAACCTTTAATACATTATTATGTTGTTGCTTTTATTGACTGTACTCTCTGGTTATTATTTTATTTGCATATAGAAGTTTAGGATCATGAATATTTTCCCAAAGGTATGACAAAGTTAATGAAAATGCTGGATGTCTTTACAAACATTTGCTAGTTAATGTTGGTGGTGAATGTTGAGTTGTTGTTGTTTTTTTTCAGGGTGACTTTTAGCATTTATTATCATAGCTTCAATTTCCCTCCTTTTCTCTAGCGTCCGGGGATGCCACCTCACAGAGTAGGGGGCCCCATGGGGTCAATGGGGTGTCAGCTGCCTGGTCCCTCTTATGGTGGTGGAAACATGCCCATGCGGCCAAGCATGGGGCCTCCACCTATGGATCCCTCCAGGAAGCGGTTTCTTCATCACCATCAACAGCAACAACAAGAGCTGGGAGGCCTAAGACGAGGGTAAAGAGTTGGAGAAGTGAGAGTGTTTGTGAAAGAGAAGAAGAGCCGGGGGTGGGGTTAGACTAGAACCAGTGTTGAAGATTGATTGACCAAGACAGCCCAGGGCCAAATCAGGGAGTGGCACTACCACAGAGTTTAGAACATGGATCCTTTCTCAACCGTCATGTGAATATTCTTAAGAATGATTTATTCGTTTCTTGACTAATTTTTCAGTCTGTTTAATGATAGAAAATAGCAAAAATGAAACAATCTCAAGTCCAAAAAACTAACATATTCAATTTGAAATGACTTTTAACGGTTAAAAGCAGCAAATCCTCACATTTGAGAAGATAGAACTCGCCCCTCCCAGCAGTTATTTAACTGAGTAATTGTCTCCGTTGTGGTATATTAGTCTCTATGGTGTCACAGTGACTCACTGTCGCCTCTTTAGGGACAAAGTGGTATTGCAAGACAAGATGAACTAACTAAAATGATCCTTTTATAAATTAACCTTTTCATTTTTGATGCATAATCAATTCTCCTTTAAGTCTTCATGACTGAGAGCGATCAAATAAGATCGACCAAAACAAAGAACGTGTTTAAAATCCACGTTCGAGTCAAATGATTAGTTACTTACATTGGTACTTTCTCGCTTTTGTGTTCGGAAAAAAATAAGCATGAGTTTCCTCCAAAAGAAAGAAGTTGCTTGGTTAAAAATAAAAAAGTCACATTGTTTAACCGTCTGGTTTTCATTTTTCATTACACAACCCACGTTTGGACGTGCCAAACTGGATTTATTTTCTTCAGATGGTACTAAAACTATAGCACGAAGGATCAGATTTATGTTAGTTTTGTCCTTTAAAGAGGATAAGTGAACATGATGATAATATCCTTCTGGTATTTTTACTTAACTTAGAGCTCATATTCAACCACAGGCTGACCTCGGCTCTGAATTGAGGATACATATCTTGTGTTTTTAGTCCTTACAACAAAAAAAAAGTGGCTGATTTTAAAAACAAGTAAAATGTGTTCGTTTTGGATGTGTTTTCCTGCCTCGGTGTGTTTGTCAAGCTGCTGCGCTGTTAAAAGCACAACGGTAGATCACACGAGGATCGCCGTATCCCATGACTGGCCTTTGCTTTCAGAGGAGCAGATGCTAGCGTGTATTTTTGACTTCAAGCCGCTCAGTGACGCCACGCTCCTAAATGAGTTCAGGTCAGCCTTGATGTCAGACAGCCGTCACAATTTCATTTACAATTAACCTCATTTATAGTTTACAGAATGCTCAGTGTAGAGGAATTAGAGAGCAACAAGGCTAGAAGCAACATCCTGAATTCTTCTAAAAGTGCTTGAGAATTGAATAAATTCATAATGAGGGGGAATGGTATAATTAGATTGAGGAAACAAACCGGCCTCTATGAAGTCAGTAGCGATGCTAAGTAGGAGCCTGAGGTGCTCAGCCGCTGGCCAGATAAAAGTGGTGAAGATTTAACTATGAAGCACAAATAATGGATAATCCAATGGAGTCAATGAGGTCTCTCTCTGTTTTGTCAACCAGTCATTGGCAGCTTAGCCAAAGTGCCTCAGAAATCATCTAATACATTTTCTTCTTTGTTTTTTTTTGGCTGACTCTTAGGCCAAAAAGACGTAAGATGGCCGACAAGGTTCTCCCACAGCGGGTAAGGAGCGTGTTGGCCCCTGGATTCAGTTTTGATCGTATTTTGCTGTTATCCCAAAACATTAAAGCCGCTGTTGATTCTGTAGATCCGAGACCTGGTCCCGGAGTCCCAGGCCTACATGGACCTCTTGGCTTTTGAGAGGAAATTGGATCAGACCATCGCCCGGAAGCGCATGGAGATACAGGAGGCCATCAAGAAGCCCATCATGGTATTGTTTCTAGTCATTGCGTTACCTTATGAAGTCCATATTATCAATATATGCTTAGAACACCATTACTTCTAGATATCAAAACTATACAAACGATCAAGCGGCCGCAGTTTAAAGCGTTGTAACACTTCATCCATGCGCGCTACTCTAAATGTCTCCAGCTGTGTTATGGGCAGAGCTTGACTGAACAGTCCTCAAGATGATCCCATTGTTCATGTCACCCCCATGGTGCAACCGGCCCAGGCAGCCATCTTCTTGTGCTAGATATGGCTCTTCCCTTTGCTATGCCTCAGCGTACGTCCCGTCACGGTCAGGAAAGCTCGGAGAGAATCTCGCCGCGTTTGCCGTGACAGGAACGCGTCACGGAGGCCCTCCTTCTCGATGTGTTCTTGACTTCGAAATGTAATCGATTCTCTGTCCATAGCGCGCAGTTTGAGCCACAGTCAACACAGTTCACCTCAGAAACATCAGACACAAACATTAGGAGATGATGTAATAACGAGAAAAGACTGTTAAAGTGGCACGACATCATTAGAAATAGAGCATTACCCTCCTGTTACTCTCTCCGATGCAGGATCGCGACCGAAGACAAGTTACCTCTGATGTTTTACTGGTGAAGCATCTTCTCATCCAGTCACAGGAACGGATTTTCTCATTGTGTCATCATAATAGCGCGTCCTCAGTATTGCATTATTGTTATTAATTATTATTATTATGAATCCTGTTAGATCATCTTGGATCCAAGTTCAAAAACTCTCCCCGCTGAATGAATCTGACTTTATTTTGCTTTTTTTTTTCCTTTTCCCGCAGCAAAAGCGAAAGCTAAGGATCTACATATCAAACACGTACACCCCCAGCAAGCCCGAGGGCGAGGAGGCAGAGAAGGTGTCCTCTTGGGAATTGAGAGTGGAGGGAAAACTGCTGGAGGAAGTAAGGGATTTTCATTTTGAATCGTGTTGCGCCGCGATTGCACCACGTGTGGTCTTGACTCACAAAGTACTTCAGGTCCCGTTGTTGTGTTTCTTCACATTCACTCAGCTCTGTTTGGCTTGTGTTCTTGGCTCCGGTTGTGCAACCAGATGTGTGTTTACAGCTCTTCCCCACGATTCCTAACACTCTCACACACTAGCTCAAGCTCTCTTTTGAAGCAGGGAATTGAAACCACTGGCTGTTACATACCATGTGCTGACATGCCTCCCCTCCCTCCATCAATTCCAGCTCCACTCATTGTGTCATCTGGGGCCACATGAAGGAGGATGGATGGGTTTTCTCCCCCCCACCTTTTTTTATTTTTTCCCTCCTGCTCTGTATTGGTTCAGGCATGTGTAGGAGTTTAGCATGCAGGAACAGCAAAAAGAATGAGAGAGAGAGAGAGGAGTGAATGGGGTCATGTTGCACTAACACACTTTGACAGGACTGGGAAAGAGCAGGGGTGCAGCAGCTTTTTCTAGTTGTCTTCAGTTTTGTGTCTAACATCCCTAATGTGGTCAGAGCTGAACAATGCAGCTGCACAGAACAATAAAACCCAACTATCTGTCTCTTAACACTCTTTTCTAGCCTGGCAAGCAGAAGAGGAAGTTCTCATCTTTCTTTAAGAGCCTGGTGATCGAGCTCGATAAGGAACTCTATGGACCCGACAACCACTTAGTAGAGGTATGACATCATTTTAAAGGCATTTGATGCGAGCACCTCAGGACATTTTTAAGGCAGATGGAATTGATAGCATTGTGGGATTCGCTGTTGATTCCCTGGCAGCGTTCTGTTTTTCACTGGAAAAATGCTGCAGTCGGTTTTTAGAAGAAAAACTTCAAAGCTCGTTCGAGGACATACGGGGTCATTTGTTTGTGATCCCACCTCATTTAGGTCTGAAGTCCTTGTGGGGCTGATAAGGTGACACCATGTCATTTCACGTTAACTGTGAATATCAAGCAATGTAATTGACCCATCTCAAGCCCCGCCTTCTTTCCTCGATCCTCCCCCGGTCACAACTGCTGCTTGCTTCGGGCAAAAACATGACAAGCAACTTTTGTGATCTGTATAAAATGTGCTGGAGGTGATTTAATTTTAGGCCAACCCTTAAGTTCCTTCCACCAGAAGCCAGTGCTATCACATGATAAGCCTCCCAAATCGACCCCGCTTGCATGATAAAAACACTGAAAATGCTACATTATCAAAGCTAATTCTAGACTGCGGGGGAACCACACGGCGGAGGCACGACATCAGCTTGGTGACGATGTTAAACGTTTGCATCAACCTCTGGAGTTTTGTGTAACCGCTTGTTAGCAATTGTCGATTTTAACACACGTAAAAACATCTGGACTGCTGTATTGACTGACATAAAACTTTAAAGTATCTTACCACACCTGTGTGGACCCTAGATATTATCTCAGATATTTACCCGAAATGCCCGTTTAACGAACCGCACGTTTGACAATGCTTCCTGATTGCTGAGGTTTACGACTTCCTACAAAAAAAAACTTTTTTTTTTTCCTTTGATATTTTTTCCATCAGTGGCACAGAATGCCCACCACTCAGGAAACCGATGGCTTCCAGGTCAAAAGGCCCGGCGATGTCAATGTCAAGTGCACCCTACTGCTCATGCTCGACCATCAGGTACGTGTTACGCCACCCTGTTCTCAGTTAGCACGTTGAAAGACGAAGACTCAACTTCCACTGCTGTTGAAACAGCCGCCACAGTACAAACTGGACCCGCGCTTGGCCCGTCTGCTGGGTGTGCACACACAGACCCGGGCCAGCATCATGCAAGCTCTGTGGCTCTACATCAAGAACAACAAGCTGCAGGACAGCCATGAGAAGGAATATATCAACTGCAATCGCTACTTCAGACAGGTAACGCCATGGTGGTACGCTAGCAGGACTCAGTTATTTTGTGCATGTCGAATGTTCATTGATTTTTATTTTTTTTTTGCAAAGAATGCACAAGTAGCAGCATAGAGGACTCAAAATAGAGAGCTGACGATGAATTCTAATAGTTCTCATGTTTCATTGGTCAAAGCTACAGCCATTTCTTATCCAGCATGTTCTGCCTTCTATATAAATATTGAACAGATCTTCGGCTGTCATCGCATGAGGTTCTCCGAGATTCCCATGAAGCTGGCGGGGCTGCTTCAGCATCCTGATCCCATCATCATAAACCACATCATCAGGTAGGGGGTGTATGGGCTATTGTTGAAAAATAAATAAATGAATAAAGCAAAAGTATGATTTTTTATTTTTTTTTAAAGAATGTACACTTTTTTATTTGATGTCTTCTTTGAGCAGCGTCGACCCCACAGATCAGAAGAAGACGGCATGCTACGACATCGACGTGGAGGTGGATGACCCACTGAAGGTTCAAATGAACAGCTTCCTGTCCTCCACAACCAACCAGCAGGAAATTGCCGCGCTGGAAATGAAGGTAAATCTCGCCAATCAGTCAGCCTGGTAAAAAAATGTTGTAGCGGGTGTCACCGTAATGTTTGTACTGACTTCAGATCCATGAGACCATTGAGTACATCAACCAGCTGAAGACCGAGCGAGACTTCATGTTGAGCTTCAGCAATAATCCACAGGAGTTCATCCAGGACTGGCTCAAGTCCCAGTGCAGGGATCTGAAGGTAACTCACCAACTACGTGGCATCTTCTGTACAGTCATCATGGAGTCATCAGCACGAGTCCGACCTTTGTTTTTCGCCAGTTGATGACAGATGTGACGGGGAACCCCGAGGAGGAGAGGAGGACCGAGTTCTACCAGGCGCCTTGGTTGCCGGAGGCAGTGGGCCGATACATTTACTCCAAAGTAAGGAATACTACAGTAGAGTAAAACTGTTTTGTCCTTAATCAGGACCTTACCAGGAAATTCATCACGTAGAAAAAAAGTCAGCTGCCATCTGGGGCTGCCAGGATTATAAAAAGACATTTCTTTATGTACTCGGCGAAATCCAATGAAGCTAATTCCCCCCAAAATTTGGTTTGTTCCTTTAATCAACTTGTCTTTGTGTTTCAGGTGCAGCAGAGAAGGCAAGAGCTGGAGCAGGTGCTGGGTATCCGACTCACCTAAAGACCTTTACCAGGATTCCAGAGTTTTCCTCTTCAATTGTTAATGTCCTTGCAGTTGCACTTGGAATTAGCTTAGACAGCGAACGTTGCGGCTCAAATGTTTACAAAGCCATCACTGACGCAATACTAGCTTCTGAAATCAGTCAACAGACCTTTTGGGACCAAAGTGTTGATTTCCAAGGTCTTCATTTTTTTTTTGTCATTTTGAGCATGTTCAAATAATCTCAGTTTTATTTTTGCAATATTTTATTTTTTGGTAATGTTTCTTCATCTTTTTCTTCTTTTTTTTTTCTTTTTTAGCGGTACAGTATAGATGTTTTAAGCATTGGTGCTGTCTTGATGGTTTTCACCATCACTGTGCGTTAATCTTAAAGGTCTGTTTACTTCCAGATTTGAAAGCCATAACCTTCAGACAGGTGTGATACCTGGAGCCTGGTATCATCAGAACAAACACGTGGGAGCTCTTGCAGGGTTACACCAGAAAGATATATGTTTATGTAAAAAAAAAAAAAAAAACACATTCAGAAAATTGTAGATGAAATCTACAAAAAGCCAAGCAATTCTTAAAACGGCAGGAGATGCATCTTAAAGAGGAACACATCTTTACTGAGTTAAAACAGGATTTCCAGTAAAGCTGGCCTTCGGGAAATGAGTGAACTCTGTATTTGTACACGGACGTGGGTCCAGCTGGAATTCGGCTGGGTTTTTTTTGTTGTTGGTTTTTTTTTTGTTTAGATATATATTTCTTGAATGTTTACATGTTGTTTTCATTTGTTTTTTTGGGGGTGTTTTCCAGTGTCAATGTCAAGAATGGGTCTGTGGTTGGATCTTTGGGTTGAAATATTTTTTTTATGGAAGAACTCACAAGATCTCCGTCTCAATAGGAATGCAACTGTCGTGTCAGCTAAACAATGTAACGCAATGTTTTGTACAATTTCTTAATGTCTTGTGTAAACTTTTCATTGAAATGGTATTTTGTTATGATGTGAGAGTTTCTTAAAACATTCCATGTTAGCAGATATCGCTGTGCCAAATTTGTTTTGTGAAGACGGCACTTTGAGTTTGAGAAATGTCGCCGCCTTGTTTTCTACAGCCACTTTGTTAAATATTTGCATGTTGTGTATCACCAATCAAACGCCTTTAACTTTTATGCATTTGGAGTATTTTTTACAATAAACATACTTACAAATGTTTGTCACGCTGTGGTATTAATAAGATGTACCCTGTTACAAAAAGTATTTGCTGTACTCCTGTTTTAAGTTTCTTCTGTGTCATGGCTGAACTAAATCTAATGACTTCTATCCACATTCTATTCAAGAAGGTGATGGAAAACTTTCAACGATATATCTTAATGTGTCCCTGAGATATGGACACTCTTATGAGTCAAAATTTTCTGCAGTTTCATTCTTGCTTCACTTAAAAGTGAAATTTTAATGAAGAACACCCATTATTCTCTTATAACTTGTATAATGGACGAAATAAAATTTCATGAAAGAGGCTGCAGTACACAATATATTGTCAAGTTTGGAGGAATCTTGTAGTAAAGAGAGCGTTTTAGAACTTTTTTCTGGAACTTCAATTTAAAGGCCACTAACAGATAAAGCAGCCCCGGACAGGACGGATTATTTTCTGGGAATGAAATTCATTCAGAGGCTGACTTTGTCACACTCTTGCAACAATCTTCCGAAAACGCCTCAAAAAGCAGACTTGTTGAATTACTAAAAAAAAAAAAAGGAGTAATAAACATCGTATGGCTAACTAGCCAAGCATTGTCCCGTGTACCATCAACCCTGTCACTAGATGGCGTTGTAAGGATTCGTTTAATAAAATACCCCAAGGACGAAGAATTATGCCGGAAATACGCATGTTCTCGAGCGGATGCACGAATTTCAAGATGGAGGTGGACGGGATTGATCATGTAGGTGTTTTTCCTTCACGTTTGTTTGTTGTTGGGATAGATTATTAATGAAACCTCGACAATACGATTTGACTTAAACATTTCCTTTAACGTAGTGTTCAGAAGAACTGGTTGCACGCGGATGCTGTCATTACGGAAGTGCCACTTCATTCGAAACAATTAATGCTCGGATTGATTGCTGTCTCATTGTGGCTAAGCTAGCTAACGAGCCGCGTAGCCACGGTCTCCCCTCAGTTGATGGAGTTATATTGAATGGTTGGGAGCAGTGAGGATAATATCTCTGATAGTCTGTTTTGGGTTTTTTTTTTTAAAACAGATGTCACCCTGGTTCTCTTCAAACGAAGTACTATTAGCCGTTAGAGCTAGTGTGGCTATAGGGTGAGTTAGCAAACGCATGTCAACAACGTCATTCAGGGTTTTTACGCTGGAAATGCTTAAAATGTAATGAGGTGTTTCCAGGTTTAACAGATACTTTAACTTTTAGCTGAATTACTTGAAGTTGTAATCTTAATACTAAATAATAATGTCCATTCTGAGGACGTGACAGCCGCTGCGTCACAGCACAGCGAGTCATAGTTCCGAGGACAAACTCCTCTGTGAATGTTTGAGTGTCTCAGCTAAGAAATCCCACAGGATCTGAACTCAGAACGCACACAGCTGGTATTATCTGCAGCACTGATTAATCCATCAATCAGCTGTCTTACTCAGACACATTCCGTCATTGGCTTCAGTTCTGACTGGACGGTGTGAATATAACTCGGATTACATGACGAATCTTAGTATGTTTGTTATCACGCAGGAAGGAAGCTACTGCTTATTCCACAACTCTAATTTATTTCACGTCATGTCACAGGTTTTGTTTTTGACATAGCACTTTAGGTTGAGGCTGGAGATCACGAAGGAGAGCCTCAGTCAGTCACAGGGGGAACACTTAAGCCACACGGAGCCAGATGAAGCATCCTGCCCTGGATTATGTTGGTGGTGATGGCAGCCTCCCAGATGATTTATCTCAGTCAGAATGACTTAGATGTCAGTTCAGGATTCTGCCTGGATGGAGATTGAGTGCTCTCTGATGTCGTGAGGTCTAAATCTGTCAACGTCATTCCCGCAGTCATGGCAGTGGAAAAATATTTAGAGCAAGTGGAAACACCTCTATTGTCCGCGTCGTTACTTTTGCTACTACATTCAGAATAGCTGAGGTCAAGTGCTGAGCTTGATATGATCTGTCTAAACATCATAAACACTGGGCTCCCATCCTTATTACATTTTTGGGGTGTTTCTCTTTTTATTTTAGAAACAATTATTGAGTTGTTGTTAGTTTGATAGCATCTTTTGGACTTGAGCAGTGTATTGAAATAAAAAAAACAAAAACAAACAAAATCAACAGCGTGAATATCTGTTGCACCCCCGTCCATTATTTCTTTTTCTTTTTTTTCTTGACAGATGGAGATGGGTGACAGTAAAGGTGGCTCCGGTCTCAGGCAATACTACTTGTCCAAGATAGAAGAGTTGCAGGTAAGCTGCTGATTCATCTCAGTGACCTGATCATCTCTCACTGCCTGTCAAAGCTGAAAACTCTCTTGTTGTTTCGATAGTTGACAGTGAATGAAAAAAGTCAGAATCTCAGACGTCTGCAGGCACAGAGGAATGAGCTCAACGCTAAAGGTACGCTTCATTGGTTCCACATGCCTGTATTTTTGAAAAATAGAACATCGCGCTGTTAAATGTTTGAAGTTTGCTCTCTCTCTCCCTTACACTCTCTCTCTCTCTTTCTTCTAGTGCGTCTCCTCCGTGAGGAACTGCAGCTACTACAGGAGCAGGGGTCTTATGTAGGAGAAGTGGTTCGGGTCATGGACAAAAAGAAAGTGCTAGTCAAGGTGGGATGTCTTTCAGTTTTCTTAAGGACTTTGCTCAACACTCTATTTTGAAGTACTAGTTCAAAGTAACGTGCCTCTTCATGATATTCAGGTGCATCCAGAAGGGAAATTTGTTGTGGATGTGGACAAGAACATTGATATTAACGATGTAAGTATAAATCCAAGATATTCCATAAGAGAAAAGAGAAAAGTGGTGCTTCAGAGTTTTGTAATTTCACCCGCTCCTGCACAGGTGACTCCAAATTGCCGCGTGGCTCTTCGTAATGACAGCTACACCCTTCACAAGATCCTTCCCAACAAAGTGGATCCTCTGGTATCCCTCATGATGGTGGAGAAGGTTCCGGACTCCACCTATGAAATGATTGGCGGACTGGATAAACAGATCAAGGAGATCAAGGAAGTGATTGAGCTTCCGGTCAAGCACCCGGAGCTGTTTGAGGCGTTAGGTATCGCACAACCTAAGGTGGGTGTCCGTTCAGATCCGTTTAATACGGGGGGGTGGTGATGGGCGGTTGGACCCACAGCCCGTGGAGGCCAGAGGTCGAGCTGCTGGGCACGTCAACATCAGGTTGACTTTCTAGAAAATATAACAGTTTCTATAATGGAAAAGTTTTTGAGGGGTTTTTTTTGCCATAAAAACAATAAACATTATTTGGAAAAAATTCTGTCTACAAAAGCTCTTCTCACACTTGTGGGCGGGGCTAAATAGCCAACTGACAGCTGTATTAGCATCAGAGAAAGTGCTGAGTTGCTCGGTTCTTTTGCAGGTGTTTTTTTTCTTTTTTCTTCCTAGTTACAGCTACAAAGCAATGCAGTAGAATTCCTGGATAAATTCCCAGGTAATCCAGAAACAGAAGTAACACTTGGGACAGAAACACGTTTTTTTAAAATGACTATTTGGGACATTGACAGGCACATTTCTGGTGACAAAACTGACTGACTGATCAGCTGACACACTCTCTCAGGGGTCAAGTGGGTGCAGGTATTCCTAATCGCTGCCAGAACTCCTGGAATGGCTGTGTTTTTAGAAGATATGATTTACAATACAGGACTTAAAGTCAGGAGCAATTTTCAGATGCTACACTCATCCAATGAATTGTTTCGAGCTAAAATGAACCCTCACTTTCTCTTTGTAATATATATCCCCCCCCCCCCCCCCCCCCCCATCATCTAAAGATTTCAGTTTCTGACTTGGTTTCTGTTCGCAGGGGGTGCTCCTATACGGGCCTCCTGGCACAGGAAAGACCCTGCTAGCCAGAGCTGTCGCCCACCACACTGACTGCACCTTCATCAGGGTGTCTGGTTCTGAGTTGGTCCAAAAGTTCATTGGAGAGGGTGAGGCCCCCCCAGAGTTAATAATAGTGCAGTCTCTCTCTTTCTGTACATTTGATGACTCACTGCCCTCCTGCAGGTGCCCGGATGGTGCGTGAGCTGTTCGTCATGGCCAGAGAACACGCTCCCTCCATCATCTTCATGGATGAAATCGACTCCATTGGCTCGTCCCGCCTGGAGGGGGGCTCGGGTGGGGACAGCGAAGTGCAGAGGACGATGCTGGAGCTGCTCAACCAGCTAGATGGATTCGAGGCCACCAAGAACATCAAGGTACAAAATGATTCAGTGATTCTATTCTGAGGGTCCATACAGCCCTGGAAATAGGTGTGTGTGTGTGTGTGTGTGTGTGTGTGTGTGTGGGGGGGGGGGGGGGTAGATAGATAGATAGATAGATATACATATGTACACATATATGTATGTATGTGTATATATGTGAGTGTGTGTGTATATATATATTATATATAATATATATATTATATAATATATATATTATATACATATATAATGTGTATGTCATTAGATGTGTAAATATACATAAATACACATACGTATATAACCGTATTTGTGTGTACATGTGTATATATGTGTGTGTGTGTGTGTGTATAGATAGGTGTGTGTGTATGTATAGACAGATAGGTGGTGTGTGTATGTATAGACAGATAGATAGGTGTGTGCGTGTATGTATAGACAGATAGATAGGTGTGTGCGTGTATGTATAGATAGGTGTGTGGATCGATATAGATGTGTATGTATAGATAGATAGGTGTGTGTAAAAAAAAATATATATATATATATATATATATATATATATATATATATATATATATATATATATATATATATATATATATATATATATATATATATATATATATATATATATAATAGATTGATTTTTGTAAAAGTGTGAACCCTGTGTACAGCTGTTAAACTGCCCAAAAAGTAATCATTTATCTGTTTACCTGCACTTGTTTTATGAAACATAATCAAATGTCTTCTTGGTAACAATGTGTCCTTCTGCCCTATCAAGGTGATAATGGCCACCAATCGTATTGACATCCTGGACTCGGCTCTCCTCAGGCCAGGCAGGATCGACAGGAAGATTGAGTTCCCTCCTCCAAATGAAGAAGTAGGTGCTTCCATGTATAATGTCACAGTTACAACAAGTACACACAAGTTTCTTCAGAATTGTTTGTCAGCCTTGAGCGAGTCTTCATTCTGTCCCAACTAGGCTCGTCTTGACATCCTGAAGATCCACTCCAGAAAGATGAACCTGACACGCGGCATTAACCTGAGGAAGATCGCCGAGCTGATGCCCGGAGCTTCAGGCGCGGAGGTGAAGGTGAGCATCAACCCATTGAGTAGTTTGCAGGTTGGTGGTGGATGATGTTGGACACGGCTGACTTTATTTTGATAATCTGGCGTGCAGGGTGTGTGTACAGAGGCAGGGATGTACGCCCTGAGAGAGAGGAGAGTTCATGTCACCCAGGAGGACTTTGAGATGGCTGTGGCTAAGGTGAGAGTCGGACTTCAGAATTTTAAAGACGCCTGGAAGATGCTGTGTCTCTCCATTTCAACCTGCCTGTGTTCTCCTCACCAGGTCATGCAGAAAGACAGCGAGAAGAACATGTCCATCAAGAAGCTGTGGAAGTAAAAAAAAAAAAAAAAGGCCTTCCGTTCTCTTTCACACACCGCCGCCACGTCTGCAGCTTTTGTTTATGTCTAGTTTCTAATTGTTACACAGTCCTTCTAAAATAAATGACTTCCCCAATTAATGAAGACGTGGCTCCTTTGTCAGTACATCAAACTGTAAAAAATGAACTCTGGTACCAGCAGTTGGTCTGCATATTTATTGAGATGGACAGTTTCTACCAATGGTAACAATTTATGGCACTTCACATTATAGCTGCTAGAATATTATAGATCAGGTCTCCCAACCATGACTCCTGGAATTTCACCTTTCATGCACGTACCACAATCTTATCTACCTCCTGCAGTTTTTCCACCTCAGGAACATTTTGTAACTCAGAAGAGAAAGTTTTCAGTTATATATAACTTTTTTTCCCCAAAACCTACTAAAACTGTTTCAGCCTTGTTTCCATCGCGATCCAAACTCTCAGGTTAGCGAAATAATTGTGTGTGAACTCCAGTGTTGCCCAAAGATATTCGTACAGAAGCAGCAGCAGATGGATAAAATGGATCCAAGTTTACACTGCAGTTCTACAGGCGCATTCTGCATAGAATTACAGGATCTGTATGTGAGGGAAGAAACATCAGGACAAGGTCAGGGCTTGTTCCTTCAGACGTAGCTGAAGAGACTGTTGAGAAATTAGGACCTCGACGGGGTCCTGCGGTTGGAACCGTGTTGCAGGTCGGTTCCTGTGGTGGAAAATCCTTTAATTCAGTGCTAACATTCATACTTGATCTGTAACAAAGGCTCAGGCTGATGACAAATCCAATTGTATTCAATCACAAACCTGTATTTGCGTAACAGTAAACATTAGATAACACCAACAATCAGAAGCTCGGTTTCTTCTGTCCTCCACACACGGTGGGCCACTGTGTCAACCTGAACCAGTCAAGCTTAGCTAAAGCAGGTCTAGCTCCTCACCCAGGACACAGGCACCCACTGGGGTTCAGTCTGCACCCTCTCCAGTACCACCTGGAGTTCCGCTATGGCACTAACCGGGTCCTCCTTCACCAAGACGTAATCCACACAATGACCATACTGCTCCTCCATCTGCTCCGCCGACTGCTTCATGTCCTGTAGGTCGTCCTCCTTGTCAGTAGCACACGAGGACGCATCGTCAGTGAGGAGACACACAACATTCAACGATGGCGTTTGCTGGCGTGTAACTCACTGTGATTCCGACGCTGAGAGATGAACAGGAACTGAGCGACTTCCTGCAACTGTCGAAGATGTACGGCCTCACAAAGATGACGTAGGGCTTGAACTCAGCGGTACGAAGCGTTTTTAGTGCCTAAATATAGACAAAATAAAAGAACTCTCGGTTACACCAAACAAACAGTAACAACGGCAGCTTTACGAACCATGAGGGACATTTACATAGAAGTGAATTCCCAGCTGAAAATATTGCCGTCTTGCTGTTCAGCACTTTAAATCCCTCCTTTATTATATACAGAAACACAGTTTTGGACATGTGGGGGCGGCATGGCTTGGAGGTAGAGTGGCTGTCTAGCAAAAAAAAACAACAGCAACACAGAGATGTCTTGATATTTTTGTGCTAGGCGTGTATGAGACTGGTGGATGTAACAACATGAATATTTGCATTTTATGTGCTTTAGGGCTATCAAAAGAAGTCTATTTATCTACATTAGCGGCCTCTAATAATGCCATTGTACTCAGGAAGTATTAAAGCAGAGAGTCTGGATACTAGCCTCTGGTTGTACATCTACTAGACAGATCTTATTTTGATCCAGAGTTCTGTGAATGGACTCCAAACTCGTGCCGTACAGATTGTCTTTGTACTCCCCGTATTCAATAAATCTGCAGGGGGAAAAAAAACAAACAGTCATGAATTGTTGAGACAAAGAGTCGATATGCACCGACAGAGCAAATGGGTCACTCCAGTGATTAATCCTTTCCTCACTGACAGGATGTATTACAGTACATGGTAATATTTCTGAAACACTGGAGTACACAGTAGGCCATCTGTTGGATATATATCCAGTATTCAATACTCACTTGCCATTCTGGATGTCTGCCTCGAAAGCTGCTTTAGTGATAAACTGGTACTCCACTCCTTCCCTCTCATGACTCTTTCTGGCTCTGGTGGTGTCTTCAGGGTTGATGGGGGGGGGGGGGGGGGGGGGGTACGGAGAAAAACGTTACTGTGCGTTCTTTATGGAGGGAGAGCTTTTATGTGTGTGGCATTTGATGGTACAACTGAACAGTCACCCTCCAAAATGTCAATCCTAAAGAGCAAATTATAGAGTTTGTAGCTGGTTATACAAGCGAGGACACCCCCCCCCCCCAAAAAAAAAATCAAAACTGTCCACGTTTCACGGTGAAAGATATGGAAAACGCATCGTCTCAACTGTAACCAAAGACAAAAGTATAAAAGTCAACTCACGAGGCACAGCTAAACCATAACGTCTGGGATTCTCCGCGATCACCTTCTGTTTGAGCTCAGTGATTCGAGCTCCAAGTGAACCTGAGACCAAATACCAGAGGAGACAGTTAAACTAAATCTATATGCAAAAATATTTTACTTTAAGTAATATTTCACCAGAGAAGTGGGTTTTTTTGCTGTTCAGTTGTCACAAATCCCCCCCCCCCCCCCCCCCCCCCCCGCCACATTACGTGTTTGACATTAGACTGCGGATAGAGCCGGCCATGTATGTTTAGCTTGAAGCTAACGGTACAGAATTGGAGGGGTCTGTTTGCTTTTAGCTCAAATCAAACTGTTTGTGGATTACTGAGCATACAGTTGGATAAAGATGCCCTGGATTAAACCCGATGGCGCGCTGGAGAGCTCGAAACATACATTTTTTTCAGTTGTTTTGTTGCTGTAGCCATTGTTAGCTGTAAATTACCGTTCACTTCAAGCTAAATACACACTCTTTCTGTGGTTGGAGTGTCACAAAGACGTGATGCAGAGGTGAAAAAAAAAATGTTTGACAGATTAACCCATTTATGAATAATTGAGAGTTTAAAAAACTTTTTTTTTTGGGTGAAGTATCGCTTTAAATCTCATGCCAATCGCAGCAGTTAGTACACCATCAACGAGCTCCTCCAGCAGACCTACCAAGCAGCACTATGAGCCGAGGCCTCTCACCGGGCCGCGGTAGATACTGTGTAACTTCCTCATAAATCAGGAAATCTGTGTGATTGGCGTCTGGAGTCTGAGGGTCTCCTGGTGAACTCTGACGATCTTTCTTCAACCGGAAACTTCTGCGCAGGCCAGCTGAGGTCAAAGATATGAATGTTGAGATGGGACAGATATCTACATTCTGAAAGATGCACATTTCTGACGCCCTGACTTAAAGTTTAAATCCCGTGCCATACATAAAACCACACACACACACACTGAACAACACCGGTAGAAATGAGTAAGAGTACCTGAGTAAAAATCCCAAGAGAAAGCATGGCCACAGAAGGCAGGGGCTGCCTTTGTTTTGGGAGAAACTACAGCCCACATTAGACCATTTTATTCAACCAGCTTAAATCTCACCAGCGGTATAGAAGCATGGAAGCCATGCATGCTGCACTGACGCCACACAAAAGCCAAGGGTTTATCATGTAGCATGAAGAGGCTATTCATAAAAGGAAGACATAAAACGACCTGATGAGACGCCCATTGGCGTACGGCACAAACAGCCTGCCACTTACACACACACACACACACACACACACACACACACACACACACACACACACACACACACACAGAGCTTTTTAAATAGAAAGTGAGGGCCTGACAATATACCCACACACTTCTACTCAGCAATTCCTGAAAGAAAGTGTGACAGTTAAAGCAGCTGTTTTTACCCTTTTCATATCTTTTTCCATTATACCATTCAGATAAAACCTAAATCATCGTGATTCAACAGCTGAACCGATGTTTCATATCATCACAGTAACAGCACATCAATACCCGCAGTCAGTTTTGTTGACCAAAGTAACAATAGAATTCTTGAGGTGCTGCATCAAATCACTGCACTTGGTCAGGAAAGTAGTTCCTTGTATCGGTCACCTCAACTACAACTACATCACATCAATAATTTCAACAGTTTTATTTCCACAGCTCATATTTAACACAACCTGAGTTCTAGAAATGCAAGCAAAATTCATTTGGGGTTCAGGTGCATTTGATGAATTTTGAGAAAGTTTTCTCTATTGACCCGACTGCTAGCATTTAGCTGCTAAGCTAACTAGCGGTCGGCGGTACGGCGGGGGCCTGGAGCTTGGTAGTGCACCACGCAGAGAGGAAAGAAGGGTTTCTATCAGCTTGTGTGCTACTCTAAAAATGACAATAACTCACTTGTTCTTTCAAACATATCTCAATAAACCATTTCCACTTAAAATCTCAGCCAGTTGTTTATCGTGTGTGTCTGTATGTGTGTCTTCGTTATGGGCTACTTTGACCACAGATATCTTATTGCGTTTCATTATTTTGCAATGAAAGAATGGCTGTAGCGTGAAAGGGCAAAATATTCAGATCCCATCAAGGGGTTGCCAGAGGATTCTGGTTCCAACTGTATAATGGACTCAGATGTGAAAATAAAGGCTGCAGTAATGCTTTCAAGGCACAGAAGCACAGGAGGTAAATAAGAGCAGGCAGGATGAACACGCTGACAAGATTAATAACTAGCGTAGGCTCCTTTATGGTTTTTAATTCAAATCATGAATCGGCTCATAACCGTCCTGACGGAGGACAAAGTAATCCACCTCTAGATTGTGGAATGGATTAGCACATAGATTCGGATGAACATGTGATGTTGCGGCGGTGATTAGAGAGTCATTGAGTTGCGCCTCCTCACCTACGTCATTTCCCTCACTGTCACAGTCCTCTGTGGGGTGGCAGGCAGGAGGAGACGAAAGGACAAGAAGAGGGAGGTGAGGCTGATGATGTCACAGCACAGCAGGTCAAGTCACATTGGGGGAAATAATAAAGGGCTATGAGGGGGGTGGGGCATATTTATATACCTGTAAAAGACAAAATTGGGAGGTAAATTGTGATAGAGGTAAATTGTGAGGGCGGGGCAACTACCATGGCATGAACACATGGTTGAGAGCGGTTTACTGATGTGTGATCCACGTACCTCTCTCTGCCCGATCATCTGAGGCAACACGAGGAACGAAACACATCGGCAGACCATTAAAATCACTGCTCTTTCAGCATTAATGGCAATAAGGAACCATCTCATTTATTACGACACATTTAGATCCTACAGTGTGGAATTTGATCAAATACATTCCTTTAATCGCCATCGTTTAAATTTTAAAAAGTAACAAAAAAAAAACCAGTAATAATTCCTGTAAATAATTAAGAAATGATTATTTCCCTAAAATGGAAGGAAAAAAAACTTGACTCCTTATTTAAAACGTAAGATAAACACATAAAATAATATCAGACGTCACCCATCATCTGTTGTTTGTAAGACCTTTTTGTTTCATTTCACTTAAAAAAAAATTGGATTAGAAAATGACACGATAGATTTTGTGGAGATTAAACTCAGATCCTCTGTTCTCCTCTCATAATCTCTTTTCCTGCATCTCCTTTGCTAGATTGGATTTGACCTGCAGTGCAACCTGAATATCTCCGTAGCTAAGCCTCTTGTACATTTATGGTTATAGATTATATGACACAAAGTGATTACCGTGGTAACAAAGCTTACATGTAGGAACTTTAGGGGACACTGGGAAGGAACCCATTTTCATCCGGTATCTCAAGCGCCTGACGAGACACAAGAAAATGAAAAATGACCGTCAGCACGATCAGAATTTGAGATATGAAAATATTACAGTGCTACTTCTGAATTTCCATTTCCACACCGTTTAACTGATCAAACTGCAATTTCATCGCTTTATGCTACAATGTTTGAGGCAGTTCTTAATTTCGTGCTATGCATCTGTGAGTGGATTCCTAATTTTTTTGAGGAAGACAAAAGCGTCGTCATTCTTATTGTAACTGTAGTAAAGCAGCTGTACGTGTGCGTGCTGGAAGTGACGTCTGCGCTCCGCTCAGAGATGTTCAAATCCTTTAATCCTCCTCAAACGTTACAGGAGAGATGATGAAGGCTACCTCTCCTGAAACTGTGCAGACGGGACGAGTGCGGCGCGCAGGTTACAGTCGCCGACCCTCTTGGCCTGCCACCAGGTGGCGTCCTCTTGACTCACTACCTGAAGAATGTCACCCCTCTTAAAGGGAAGTCCCGCCTCCTGACATGGCGTGGCTTTGTCTTCAAAGGGCATGTAGTCAAACAAAGCTCGCAGGTAGACCTGGGAAGAGGACAGGAATTGTTTAGTTCACACATATAATAAATTCAATAAAGTTAATATGTGGTCGAAACATGTCAGGACTTCTACGACAACCACGCTGTCACCTTCTTAAAATAATCACCTGAGTCATTTTTTCACGTTTAAAAAAAAACACAAAAAACTGGAGATGAAGCATCGTAAGGAGCTGTTTTAGGCTATTAATTTTTTTTTTTTTGAAAAAATTGAATCTGGCAATTATTTCATGAAGGCAACGACATCCAAAAGATATTCAAAAAATGTGAACAGGCACATAAAGTGGGTCTCCAATCAAATATTACTGCTTAAAAATTCAACCACAAAACGAGTGTGAAATTATAACTCCGAAATACATGGTTGAAATAATAACAAATAATAACCATGAAGCTGATAATAATAAAAAAAGAATTTCGACTGAAAATATTAATATTGAATTTAAAATAAAAAAAGGTCTTAAAAAAATGGACATATTTAAAGCGGTAATGATGGCTGGTATTGTTTTGGAGACTCTAGGTCACGTGACCTTAAGAATACTGAAGGCGTGTCTTAGCTGCTCGAAGTCCTTCTCGGTCAGTTGCTAGTATCTTAGATCAAAAAATGCACTTTTAAAAAAAGTTCATGCATCATATCTTAATTTGAAAAAAAAAAAAAAATATATATATATATATATATTTTGCACCAAAATAAACATTTAAATGCTTTTTCACCTCATTTGTTACACTTTTACTTCACAGATGCAACTTTTCATTTCATTCAATGAGGACTGTGCTTTTTTTAAGTAGTTTCACTCCCAGAAATCATGGAAAATGTCAACTTCCGCCATCACAACGACAGGATTGGCTAGATATTCCCAGTTGGACGGAGGGTTGGCGACGTCATCATCACATATTCAACTAAGCTTTTTATCTTTTTTTAACCACAGGAGTGTTGATCTTCTTATCACCTCAGACAGGAAACATATCCAGATTGTTATAATCTGCCCCACAACAGAAATGAGTGCTCACCCTGCTTTCCTTCAGCTTGTCTTCCTCTACAACAGCTGGGATGATTTTCAGAGTGATGGATCCTTGAGACTGAGACTGATCAAACACAACGCAACCGTTAGCAGCAGATAATCCAAGCAGCATCAGGACTAATATGAATGTAAAGAAAACATGTCTGTTACCAGAATCTGACTAATTTCCTCCGGCCTTTTGTGAGTTATCAAGTTGCCATTAACCTCCCGAAGCTCATCCCCCACATGCACCAGACCTGGCAACACAAACACACTCATAGAGCTCAGCAGAAGCAGGATCTTATCAGAGTGTGTGTACTGCAACAAAGATGTATTTTCAGACTTAAAAATGAACAAAAAAGGGAACAATTTCCCTTTGGTATCAAACTGATAACATCCCCCGGGACACAGTCAGGGGCAACCCCCGTTTGTAATCTCAAAATATGCAATCTCGTGGCACTAATCTGAAGGATTTAATCTGTGTTGACAGTTTGTAAGGGTTACACAACATAATCTCCTCACTTCTCTGTCAGTGTACCAGTAGTGATAAGAAAGTGCTGTTGGTAGAAAGTTCACATTACACTGAAGAACATAGAGAACGCATGACTTTTGTGTCTGCTGTCAGATTACTATTTCAAAGAAAACCAGTCAGGGATTATGTGGTTATATGTAGTACTAAACAATGGGAGGACTTTAGCTCTCACCACTGCGATCAGCTGCCCCCCCCCTCATGATTCTGGCCACGATTACAGCTCCTGTGGTTTCGTCTCTCCGAATAGTCGCCCCCTAGTGGAAGAAACCGAGTTTAATTGACGTTTGCCTGAATGATGACGTAGGGAGGATAATAATCCTGGTTTCATCACATTTTAGCGCAGCATATCACGAATGACTTCTGCTCAGGATCGTAAATAGAAGGTAGGGGATACTTAATTAATGTTAGCAGTTGTGAATCAGACATAAACACCAATAGATATAGAAATGGTGGACTAATTAGCTCTGGAGCTATCCAGTCTGCATTTGTGTAGGATTCATATTAGATATAACCGACCACTGTCCACAACCGTATGTGCATTTCACTCTTGTGCCTTTTTGTGCCAAGCAGTGTCGAGTTGACATGAGAACCAAACCAGGAACACATTTCACCCCCTTGTCTATAACTGTAGAAGATGAAGAATCTAGCTTTGTATACTCTTCAGGCATTTGTTCCTTTTTTCCTAGAGAGTAACCTAAACAAATTCTGTCAGATAAATGAAAACACACACACACACACACACACACACACACACACACACACACAATGACCTCCCTGCCACCCAAATCAGACACAACATCTGCAGTTTTAACTGCAATCCAAGCATCACTAATGAATGGAGTCCCACAAGGATCTGTTCTTAGAACCCTCCCGGTCCAATCCAGATTCTCCAAAAATATATGGTTGCTTATCATAGCTTTTCAGACGATACCAGAGCTATCAATACGGAATCGCTGTGACAGTAAACAACTGCACACACATTAAATACTGAATTACATCTTCACTTTTGATTATCCCCCCCCCCTTTTATTTTGAGCAAAACTGTTTTCCTTAGCTGCCAGCTTGTGTTTGTTCCAGTCTTTCAGCCAGACTGTGACACGTTAAACTTCATCAGCAGCAGATACTTTCGCCTTTCAACACTGATGTTACCTCGAATGTATTTCTGCCTAGTTAACAAAAAAAAATCTATGTTTTTGTCTCGATGTATTTGTTTTTCTATTTTGTTACCCTGCCTGCAGAGTTCCCCTGAGCAAGGATTATTCATGTCTCCACACAGTGACACACACTAACAGCTCAGAGCTCTCTAAAGCCTCTATTAAAACTAAATAGTTCCAAAGCCTGATTCAAGGGCAGGACATCAAAGCTGCTGAGGGAGGGAAGAGCTCTTATTTTGTTATGTCCTCAGGCCTCTCACCAGGGGCTCCTTGTTCTTCACCAGCCGGACTATCTTCACCGATTCCTCTTCTAGATCATCTTCCAGATCATCCGGCAGCGGCGGAAGCACCGGGTCAAAATTCTTTTGGGCCACCGTGTCATGGGCAGACAGCACGGCCTGAGTGAATAATTCACAGACAGACAGAAACATAAACATACACGAGGACGAAAAAAACAAAACAAAACAAAACACTACCCAATAAAAAGGAAGTCACTGTTCAAAGAAAGAAAAAAATGATCGCTACACCCCAGAAAAACTGGAAATATCTGCAAAAATAATTAAGGAGAAAAAGATGGAGGGAAATCATCTGGCAGTTTTGGCAAATTCCTGCTTCAAAGTCACCGTCTCTTTCAGCTCACAGAAAGCCAATAAACTGAACATAATCTCTTGATAAGACTAATGAGGCGGTCTGGTCTGCATCAGGGGGAAGGGGTAGGGGTCTAGACAGCTCAGACAACGTTGTTATGTAATCGATTATCATCTTAGAGGAAAATCAGAGCAGCTCAGGGGGAAAATTAAAGGTGTAAGACCTGAAAGGATATGGAAGTGTGTCTCGGTCAAAAGGAACAAAATGGCGGCATGCATCCATTAGTTAGTGTGTGTGTGTGTGTGTGTGTGTGTGTGTGTGTGTGTGTGTGTGTGTGTGTGTGTGTGTGTGTGTGCACCTTGAGATGAGGAGTGCTCAGCAGCAGCAGCAGTTCTCGCTCATCATCTTCCAGCGGGCCATTATGGAGCTCTTCTGTCAGCTGTTTTTGAATACAATTTTTTTTTTTTCAAACAAGCTGAGGTGTACTATTAAGACAGGAAATATCGAGTGAAGATGCACCTACATCCTCTACTAGACAGGAGGCGCTGTGGAGAACTGGAGCCGGGCTCTGTTTCTCGTACTGCTTGAGTTTCTCATGGATCTGTAAACAAATTATCACAAAACTAATTCACAAATATGAAAGAATAAAATACAATACAAACACACATTGGGAGTTCGCATATTTACCGATCTATATGTTAAATATGATGTCAAGTGGTCAGACTCGAGAGACGGGGACTTTAAAGGCTCGGGGCTCACGTGACATGACCTTAAACACGATGATCTGTGTTCATTATACGTTTTAAAAACATACATGAGTAAAAGACAGAAACATAGTTTCAAAATAGAGTGAACTCAAGTTAAAAAAATTAATAAAACCAAGTAAATATTGATTAAAAACTCAGTAAATTCAGCTATATGTCTCCAAAACAAAGCAAATGTGGTTTTAAATGGCATAAATAGAAACTAAAAGAAGCAACTAGCAAGTGAGTAAAGAAAGCAAGAGGAACAAAAAGAAAAAAACTGAAGTATATATAGAAAAAATATGGAATGAAGCCAAAATAGTATTATAATGAAGTAAATATAGGATAAATATGGAATGAAGCCAATATAGTATTATAATGACGTAAATATAGGATAAATATGGAATAAAGGCAGTTCATAAGATTTTAAAATAAAGTAATTGCTGGTAGAAAAGAATAAATAAAGCAAATATGGGCAAGTAACTGAGTAAATGAACTAAATAGGATTTGAAATTTTAAAAATAAAGTTAAAGACAGGAAATGAGGTAAATGTATGTCAAAAATTGAGTAAATTAAGTAATTATAGGTTTAAATTAAATGGCTTAGGACTCGTCTGAACTGACTCGACATTACATGTGACTGGACTTTCCCAAGGAAACTGACTTGGACCTGCGTGAGACTAGGAGGTTCCGACTTGAGACTCGTTCTGATGTCAGGTAACATCATCAAGAGGCATTTTCACAGAACAAATCAGTTTATTTACAGCTTTGTAACCTAGATTAGATGTTCCTCTGGAAAGATGACCCCCCCCTTCACACACACACACACACACACACACACACACACACACACACACACACACACACACACACACACACACACACACACACACACTACCTTCATGAGGTAAGCAAGGCTTTTCTCACTGAAGACATCCTTGAGGAAGGCCAGGTCCTCCTTGTGGTTGGCATCAGGGTGGAGCTGTGAGGTGAGCAGGGCCAGGGTCTCATGAAGCCCTGGAGGATGACCATTAAATACACATTATCATCACCATTTTGAGAACCAAAAAAACCAAACAGCAGTTAGAACTAATATTTATTCTTATACGTGACTTTCCTACTATAAGATGGGAAGCACCAAAATGAAGCCGCGATTCCTAACTTTATGTTCAGGTTATCTCCTCTAATATAGTATTCTAGTGTAATGAATATATATTATAACCCTGAATTATTCATGAGCGCATTAAAAGGCATGTTTGGCTGTACCTGTGCTGGTGGACACGATGGGCATGGCTTCAATCATGTAGAGGAGGGGTGGGGTGGGGTGGGGTGGGGGGAACAGGGTGGGAGGGACAACAATGGCGGTGACTCCTCTCCTCTGGCTCCTGCTGTTCCTCACGTACAGCCAAGGTGAAAAGTCACTGATGCAACTGGGAATATAAATATATAAAAAGACACACACACACATATACACACACACACACACACACACACACACACACACACACGCATGAGGCTTAGATATGCATAATTCAAGAACAGATTTTTTTTAATTGGTTTTACTCATAATTATCTCCACCAAGGAGGTCATCTTAGTCTTTGTGCCGGTAGGATTATGCAAAAACCATCAGGCTGATTGTCCTTCAAAAAGATGGAGCTTTGTATCACAGGCTAAGGAAGAATCCATTCAACTTGGGCCAGATGAGTCATAGCGCCATGTGGTAGCAACAGGAAATGCCTTCAGAACGTAGTGACGCCACATTAAGGGCCGTCGCCAACCAAGTATGGCGTTAAGGGAGAATGGATAGCAAAGCTCTAATCAGCAAGCGTGCATCGAGGTGTCTCTGTCAGCACCAGTGAAGGTGTCCCAAACCTTTAACATCGTCACGGTAACATCTACAAGCTAAATTTAAATTACAATCATAGCGCCACCTAGTGGTTATGGGAAATAAGCTGAATGGAGAAAACATTTGACAGTGTATTTCCTTCATGTGAGGTTGCAACATAACAATGGATATAGTAATTGTCTGAGAGAAAGGCTACATCTACAGACACACACACACACACACACACACACGAAGCACAAAAATGGTGTTTGATAAAACTAAATAAAAATGTGTCTTTTATTTTGAAAGAATCATCCCCCTTGAGTTAGGAAGCAGAAAAGATTTCCCTGTGTTGTCAGGCAGTTTCTCCAGATGGTAAATCAATGTGGCTCACACACACGCACGCACACACACACGCACACAAACCTAGAATACCCTGATCATCATGTTGACAGACAAGCTATTCTCTGCTGACAGAGAGGATTCCTCCGCCTCACTCATGCTCCACATCTACTTCTGTGTCAGCCGAATGTTCAGGATCTCCCACTGCAGTTACGTTTGTTATGCGATCCTCTAAGTTTCTCTTCATTGTCGCATTTTCTGCCAGTGAATAAGTACAAACAGCTATCATGGACATTTCTCGTTTCGAATAACGCCACAGCAGAAACCCATCGTCACTGAGTCAGCGACCTGTGTTCATGGAGTTATTTAAAAAAAACAAAACGGCAACAGTAAAAGTGTAAAATATCATTGATATAATTGTGACTGTGGAGTAGTGAAGATTTTTATGTTCTGATGATACTGAGGTCTCATTACAAACAAGAAGTGACCTTCAAAAGCGCTGTTGAAATGTACAAACGATGCTTTCTGATGAGTTGGAGAGTAAAAAGATCAGGTCCTGCTCATGTGGGAGTCCACTGAGGGATCCAGGATGTTTGATGCTACGCTAATAAAATCATTTTTATTTTAGTTAACCTTGGTAAAGTCACTGCTCCCTGGAGGTCGGCCACTTCAGACACACTTCAGACACTGAGGGCTGATAAGTATGTGTGTGTGTGTGTGTGTGTGTGTGTGTGTGTGTGTGTGTGCGCGCTGCTGCACAAAAACAGCGTGATGACTAGGAAAGGGGACACAATGTTTTAGTGACCATGATTAGCCAAAAGCTGGCGACCCGTCCAGGGTGAACCCCGCCTCTCACCCAACGTAAGCTGGGATAGGATGGATGGATGGATGGATGGATGGATGGATGGATGGATGGATGGATGGATGGATGGATGGCTGGATGGATGGATGGATGGATGGATGGATGGATGGATGGATGGCTGGATGGATGGATGGCTGTCTGGATGGATGGATGGATGGATGGCTGGCTGGATGGATGGATGGATGGATGGCTGGATGGATGGATGGATGGCTGGCTGGATGGATGGATGGCTGGATGGATGGCTGGCTGGATGGATGGATGGATGGCTGGATGGGCCAAAAGTGCTTGAATTCACTATTATCATTCAAACCAAAGAGAAAAGACTCAGACTATTATTTTGAAGGGAAAAAAATCTAATTGTGATTATTGTGACTAATATTGCAATCGCGATATAAAGAAACAGTTTCCGTTTTGGCGGCACGGTGGTGCAGTGGTCAGCATGGTCACCTCACAGCAAGAAGGTTCCAGGTTCAAGTCCCGGCTCCAGCTCAGGATCCTTCTGTGTGAGTCTCCATGTTCTCCCTGTTCCTGTGTGGGTTCTCTCTGGTACTCCAGCTTCCTCCCACAGTCCAAAGACATCAAGAGGGGACGAGGCTGATTGATACTCTAAATTGACTGTAGGTGTGACTGTGAGTGTGAATGGTTGTCTGTCTCTATGTGTTGGCCCTGTGATGGACTGGCGACCTGTCCAGGGTGAACCCTGCCTCTCGCCTGTAGACGCTGGGATAGGCTCCAGCCCCCCCGCGACCCTTAACAGGAACAAGCGGAAGAAAATGGATGGACAGTTTCCCTTTTAAATCATTATTCTCATTTTAAGTCAAAAATCCATTCAATTGCTTAAAGTATGATTTTTATGGGGATCTGCTTGATACCAAGATGTTTTCTTCAGTCTGTAGGATATCACTTGTAGGCAGTACAACAGTGTAATAGCCTTTCACACATTCCTTCAGTTTGAAAAATGCTGTTGGCCCATAATGAGAATTCGATTAAAATCCAATTAATTGTGCAGCCTGAACTCAAGAGAGGTACAGAATATGAATAAATTATGATCATAAATTTATGACCCAGCCCTCAAAAATCCATCCATCCATTTTCTATACCGCTTATCCGTTAAGAATAAGCGACCTTTACAGTGATCAGAGGGTCTTCTAGCTCTCAGATTAGAGATTTGATCAAGATGAGCCCGAACCTTCATTCTTTCACATACTCAAGAAAATTGATGGTAATTTGGTCCACGACCTGTCCATGGTGGAGGTCTGGAACGGTCTACAGGATCCAGAATTTAGAGTTTGATCCAGATCTGCATCGAAACACTTGATCCTTGTAATGTTGCCAGATTTCCTCCTCATCTGTGAATCACTTGAGGAGATTCGCTCCCCCGATTCCCCACAATTTCTCCTTGATTTATTATAGATAATTACACCCGATGCAGTTCTACAGTGCGATTATTCTAGACCAACTATTCTATTTATGACATTTCTGCCCCTGAACAGAAAACACCGAACGCGCCCGCAAACTCGACCCGCGCCCGTGACCTTCTTTCTCTCCCGTCTCCTCTTCTCTTCATCCATCGCTCTCTCTAATTACGAGAGGCAGAGAAGAAGCTTAGAGGCAACATCTTTCTGGGTTTTATCATCTCTCCTCTCACTGAGTCCATCGTCTAAATACTTAAAGGTTCCCGCTGGCCATATGGTGGTATTATCTCGCCTCCTTGATTCAAGATGGCAGCCCCGGCCGCCGTGGGCACTGCTGACAATTTCAAAGAATAACACTGAAGCGGATTAGAAAGGACGGGTAGATTAAGGGATGCGGAAGTATGTGGATTTACCTTCTGATAATTGATTGACAGCCAGCGTTGCCAACAGTTGTTTGTTTTTTGTTTTTTTTAGCCTTTAGCTTGCATCTTACTGGTCTGATCTTCAACGGGGTTATTTATCGTGATGTAATCGTCTGCATCTTTACTCCATTTGCATACAGATTTGAATCCCAGGGGGAAGTTGTTTTTTTTTTGGCCTCGTCTCAGTCGTGTAGTCACTCTAACTGCTCGGGGGGCTTTTTCTCATCTGAGGTGAATATTAGATTAAAAGACTTAACAGGTTTGGATTTAATCACTTCGGTTTAAGAGCAACTCTCATAGACACGCACACACACACACACAGACACTGTGATATAAAGGTTGTGTATTGTCTGGCTTGGTTGTCATGGCAGCTTGTCAACTGTGTGTTCTTGGGTGTTTTGTCATATGGAGGTTTTATATTTTCAAGAATTGTCTGTCATTTTGTCAGCGCGATATCTCAAGAACGCCTGCAGGGGATTTCTGTTCATTTCTTCACCAACATCTCGTTACGCACGTCGCAGAGGCGCGCAAACGTCACGTGCCACTTCCACTTCAGGTTATTTTAGTGTTTCCGGTCAAGTTCTTCACACCGCTGGATCACGAGTACATCGCAGATGCAAACTGTCACTGGTTATACTGGTGTCGGCTGCTCTCGTGGTAAATATTACAACAATATCTCATACTAAATTTAAAAAAAACCCACCAATTTGTTATATATACACATCTTTAGAGCTACGGTGCGTCATATTTCTATGGATAAACACCCCCTTAGCGTAACAGAGGCTCCTGAGCACCCGAGCTAGCTACTTCCTGTTAGCCTTCCGCTTACTTGAATTTGGATGATGATTCATCCTCTAGACGTTCCAAATATTATCAGGCCAAACTGATAAAATTCTGATGATGAAACCAGTCGTTTTGGTAGAGTTGCGTTGAACTCAGAACTACCTGACCACCATTATGCATCTGCAACAGGTACAACGGCGTTGGCGGCTATGAGGCAGTGGTCTCCACTGCAACAGTGAGCTCTACCATGACTCAGGAAGTTCACATAACAAGGATAGCATCATTTTGCATGATGAGTGATTTTCTTTTGATACTTTATTCCAGTTTTATTGATACTAATTTGGTACTTTTACTTTCAGATGATCGGCAGGTGTGTATCATGTTGGAGGCTTTATTACTCACATATTGGGCTCTAATTTTGTGGGAAAAAACACTTTTTGTTTGTTTGTTTGTCGTCCATCAGCTTCTGTGCCCACCGATGTGTTGACATGTTTTGACCTTGTGAATCCGCCTCTGCATCATTTATCTCTACAAACTCTCCAGCCTGGACCAACATTATTCATCCTACTACAAAACTCACTGCCACTGTACTACACTGACTTTGTTTACGTACAATAGAACTCTCTCTCTCTCTCTCTCTCTCACACGCACACACACACACACACACACACGCTACCACCACCTGTCTGTTGACTTTGTGTGCTGTTGGACGGTCTCAAGAGAGAGGCAGAGTTGGGCGAGGTCGCCGACACGCAGATAACGCCATCTGCCCACCAATCCGTGTGTGTGTGTGTGTGTGTATATACCAGGTATTGCTTTTTTTATGGGGATATAAATCTGTTTATAAGATCAGATTGTAGGGACTCGCCGGCCTCACGGATTCAACGAGTGTGTGTCCCCAGGAAATTAATTAAAGTCTTTGTGATGACCTCTTAGTGTGTGTGTGTGTGTGTGTGTGTGTGTGTGTGTGTGTGTGTGTGTGTGTGTGTGTGTCCAAAATCTGATGCCACCCACGTCTGGATATGACAGATTTCCCTCCAGTGCTCACTCTCATTTCCAAATTGAGTCTCGGTCTCTCAAAGGGGACGTCCAGTCTATGATGAATTGTACAGAAGCACAAACGAACTGTAGCATCGTTAACGCCGTCAAACAAAGCAATCCGCTTTATTAGCGCGGAAGAGAAAAGCTGGAAATACAAATCTAATAAAAGGGAGGAGGTCAGGAAGCAGAAGGCTCTTAAGAGGCTTAGAAGAACGTGACTTCCAAACACCTTCAGCACGCCCACCGAGACGCAGCAGGATAGACTCCAGCTCTCCTGCACCCTCAGCGCTGGCAGACTGAACTTGTCTGTATGTGTGCAGGAAGACACCCCCCCCATGTCTCTCTCTCTCTCTCTCTCTCTCTCTCAAGGTAATTTCAGATTTTCATCAGCCAAGGACCTTGACATGATGTTTGACAAAGTGCCAGTCTGACTGGTCAGGAGCCAAATGTTAGAAGCTTTTTAACTGGCAGCTGCTGTCAAACTCCCACTGAGTTCGTTATTAGATGTGGAAATGGAAACAAAACAAAAACAAATAAACAACGAGAGGATGCGCCAATCAATGCATTTTCTTCACCTCGACCAAAAGCAGATTTGCTGAACTCATCAGCTGGACTCTCCATGTCCTCACTTCTTCACACTGATGTGTTTTATATAAATAAAAACATCTCCCTGCATGGTTGACCTTTATTACCCCCCCCCCCCCCCGAAAGACAATCAAACCCTGACAGAAGGCTTGCAGCAGTCCAGTCAGCCCAACTCAGCTACTGGGATCATATTGATCAGCTTTTTGTTTTTTTTTATATGAACCCATCAGGACAGTGTCTCCGTCCATGACAGGTGAAAGGAGGATGCAGCACAGACATGAAAGACAACAAATTTCATTGAGCATGTGAATGTGCAACAGTGTGTATTTGTGCAAAATGAAAATTACACACACACACACACACACACGCATGATGTGCTGAGAAACACTAGAAAGCCTCCTCACCTTGTTGAGGCTCCCCGCAGCCTCAGGTTGCGTGGTTCTCGGTCGCTTCCCTTCCAACACGCGTCTTCCTCCTCCGCTCTTCCTCTTTGTCTCCGTTCACTCTCTCTCTAGCCGCCTGGCCGCCACACATGAGGTTTTATTTCTTTCGCTCCATCCAATCAATCGCTCCCCTTCCCCCCTCTGTCAGGCTCCCACCGTGCTGCCTTCATGTCTCCCTCGGAAATTTGACGCTGCCTTTCTTCAGCGCAGGTGCAGCGCTTTATTCAATACTGTCAATTTTGTGTCACTTTATTTTGATACTTAACAAAATAAGCCTGGTATGATTTAGCTTATCTTTCTAGATCAAAAAAAAATCATGACATGCTAGGATTGATGACAAAAATAGATATGTTGAAGCTGCAGTTTCCACCATTTGATATTTTGGGCCACAAAATAACGTTAAATTATTGTAATTATTGTTTTTGGCCTTAGTTTTCTTTCACCTATTTATATATTTTCATGCTTGTTTTCATCATTGTCAAGCTCTACCATATTTTGGTCTTGATTTATACTTTGATATCTTTCATATTTTCTCACTTTGTAGTTTTACTTCACATTACAAGCAGTTTTTTTTAATTTCAAGATCTATAATTCATGTTAAATTGATTCCTTAACAGGACAGGCGGTATAAAATGGATGGATGGAAATTTGATTGCACTTCTGTATCATTAGAAATAAAAAAGTCATTATTTCCCCCAAAGCTTCTAGAGCAGGAGAAAAAAAAAAAATTGATTGGATCATTCGAATTTGTACTTTTCTACTATTTCTGATTGTCCATTAAGGCAGCACAGTGAACACGCATGCTGGTCCCCTCAAATCCAGCAGCTCCCTCCCCTCCTCTGTCCTCCAGTGAGAGGTACAGCAGGTTTTTGGCTTTGGGTCAGAGATGCATGTTGCAGGAACGGTGATGTAAGGACATGAATAATCAATCACAGACCCACCACAGCTACATCCCTCATTATCCTGCTTCCAGGCTCTGATGGTCCCTCTGCTCACTTGTCTTGTCCCACTTGCCCTGCTTGTTCGGCCTTGATGAGAAGAAACCTTGATGTGGTCTGACATTTATGACTCTGGGTGAGGGAGAGGAATCATCATCGCTCTGATCACAGTCTGGGGCTGTGTGTGTGTGTGTGTGTGTGTGTGTGTGTGTGTGTGTTTGCGTGTGACTAGATCTTGATGACAAAGCATTTTATCTTAGTTCAGTGGGTCAGATACAGGAGAGGCGGTGATGGTGGCTGGTGAACAAGAAGAACACGAGACCACAATGACACATTGACCACTGACATGCGTGCACAAAGAAAAGTGTTCCTAGGTGAGAATGTGTGTGTGAGAGAGAGAGAGAGAGAGAGAGAGGGAGGGTGGAAGGAACAGAGGGGTGTTAATGACAGACAGAAACCATATTTTTTTTCTTCAATTTATAGTGAAAAAAGAAATAAGAGAGTTGTCACAATTGAGAATCAAAATATTCAAAAAGACTAAAACAATATATTTTTTTAACAATCTGCTTCAACCCATGTTTAATATTGATTTAGTTATCCAATCTTTAATCATTTCAAAGACTTTAACATGAACAGCTACTTGGCAACTAAACCAATTTTTCTTTTACAAAATGTTCCGGCTGATTTGTTCCTTTAACGTTCAGAGTCCAGCGTAGTTGGAACAAGCAGCTCTGGAGATGTCAGTAATGTTCTGCATGTTTTAGAACGCGATTCCATCAAATCCTCTAATGAGAACGAATGAAGTTTCAGTCTTGAAACGTGGTCCAGTCTGACCTCTGCTGTAGAGGTCAGACGTCAGAATCCGGAGAGGAAGCATGTGTGTGTTCCTGTTACGAGACCCCAACAGATAAAGAGAAACGCTTTCAGGAATGCAAATTATATATAATTAAAAAATCATTAACGGGTCTGATGAAAGCGTCAGTCAGGACTCACCGCGTATGTCGGGTTTTTGTAAGTCACAAATCCGTCGTCATCCCCGATGGGTTCAAACTGCAGGGAGAAAAAAAACACGAGAGATGAAACGTTGAGAGCGTAACGTTCTCACACACGCAAGATTTGTTTTAATATTCGGCATGTGTGTTCATATCTCTTCAACTATGGAGGTCGGACACGTGTCTCCATGGTTACCTGTGAGGTTGAAGCAGCTGGTTTTGAGGACAGAGTCACTTCAGGGCCTTTTGTCTCGGGGTTGTATGCTGGGTTCTCAAAGGCCTCCTAAAATTTCAGAAGGGGAGGAAAATTCAAAACAGTCAGAAGGAAAAGAAACTTAATTTATCAGCTCAAAACAGATGAAGGCTTTACATCGCAGAAATCGAACATCTCGACCGAGAAACCAGTGGCAAAATATTGTGCAGAAATTCACTTCAAAATAAAGCTCATCAAACAGAAAGATTGAGAAACCAACCTCATCAGCGGGTGCGGCGACGACTCTTGGGGCCGCATCCACAACTCTAACCTCCTCCACATAGAGGGGATTATCAATGCTACTCTGTAAACCAGAAACACACGGCTGTGAGAAAAAGAAAAATGTAAGTCAAACAGGATTTTATTGGTTGAAACTTTATGTCTCCTGCTGAAAAAAAGAGTAAAAATCCTTTGACCCTAGTGGAGAGTGCGAGTTGACGTTTAGTCACCTTGTTCGTTGGGTCGGGAGCGGCGGTGGTTGCCTTTACGCCGTTAGCTGCAGGTTGTGTTTCAGATTCGTATGCTGGATTCTCAAAACTCTTCCCCTCAACCATGGACACGGACATACAGGGAACCTGACGGCAGGAGGGAACATGGTCAGGTAGAAGAAGTGTTCAGTAAGAATTATTTGTCTACGTGGGGGTTGATTGGTGGTTGTTTGACCGACCGCCTCTGAATGCAACCTCTCAGGACCCTCCATTTTTGATGCATCGGGTGTTGAGGAAGTTCTGGGGAAAAAAAACAACCTCAAGATGAAATATATTATTTTATGGAGTTTGTTTTGTATCTTTATCGTGGAATCAAAAATAATCAGCTTGCAAGTAAGAATGGATTTGAAAGATTGAAGTTTTTTCTGGCAAATGCAAAATCTATGTTTGTGCTTGCAGCTTCTCATGGGCGGGACTCTGGCTCAAGACTGGCCAATAGACATGTTTTTAACTACTGAATGACTGCAAGAAAGCACAAAAGTATATATTTTATCTGTTTCCTCCACTCTGCTACTCAAACCTGAAGCTTGCCAGGCTGGGCATGGACGGCATGGACGGCATGGACGGCATGGACGGCAGGTGGCTCCTCAGCCTCTCCAACAGGCTGGACTTCCTCCTAGCAGCATAAACCACAGCAACTAGCAGAACCAAGATCAGAACGGTGACCCCGATGGCGATCCCAACTGAGAGGGCGAGACAGGGACACAGCTGATTAGCAATCGTGACCTCAGAGAAAGGATGCTGAGGTTAAATATGACTGGAAAAGTATACATACTTGATGATGCGACCACATCAAATATGCTTATCTGGCAGTAATCGCCTTTCCACTCTGGGGGACACCTGTGAAAACACACAGTCTTTCTCATTTCTCTATCGCTACAACACAAGAGCGTTACACAAAACGGCGAAAGAAGTATTCGTACTTGCAGAGAGCCTTGTTGTCGTCAAAGTAGCACGTGCCGCCATTTTGACACTGGCATGGAGGCGGCATGGTGGGTTGTGGGTCAAACCCTGAAATAAACGATAAAGCGGTGAATGAGTTAAATGCGTGTTTCATCACATCAAATGACGCAAATAAGTTTCATACCGGCGTCGCATTCTGTGTCACTGCCGGGGACGAAGCCGGTGCCCTCGGGGCAGGCGCAGGTGTAACCTCCCGGGCGGAGCAAACACAGGTGGCTGCAGGTTCCCTTACACGGGTTCTTCACTGCAAGAACACGGAGCGGTGGAACATTGGGTGAGTAACCTGCTCAGGTAAACGCCTTTGATAGGTTTTCGGATGAGCAATTACATTTGCTTGTCAATCAGACCTCTGTTGCAATCTTAAGGCTATATTTAATCGAGTAACACAACTTTCTGTGGGTCAGTATTATGATGATGTCATCACGGCCTCCATTGATCGGTTAATTTTTTTAGTTTTTTTTTTTTTTTTTTTTACAGTGGAGAGATTTTTATTACTTTATTGGTCATTGGCAGTCACAGAAGGCAAACAATAAATCCATTTTACAGAGCAGCTTTGATTAGATGCACCACATTTCATTTCTACGATTGCAGGTCCATCAAAACAACCACAAAAGACCAAGTTTGACAACTTCACAAAGAAGGGGGGCATCATGGGAGTTGTTGTCTTCAGCCAGCTTTGTAGATGAATCTGATATCATCCACTTTGTGAATTACAGTGTCATTCATGCCCTTTCCTTTCTCATGTAATAGCTGCAAGTAACGTAAGCTAACATGCTAATTTATCATTAGATTGGTATGCAAACAGCAACTCTAGCTAACGCAATTAAGAAATTAAATGACAGGAACTGCTGTTTTTATTAGAGAAATATTGCATAAATTGCCGTGTGTGTGTGTGTGTGTGTGTGTGAAGGGAGTGCAGCTTACTGGCAATGGAGTTGTATCTCTGCTGCTGGTAAACAGAGACCTGGGTCAACCAGGGTCCAGCTGTCAGCAGTTTAGTCTTGGCACCACGACCAAACTTGTCCTGCCGGAACACCTCGCCCTTCTCCTGAGTGCTCCAGTAAACGTGGTCCTCAAACACACTCACACTGAAGGGGTTCCTCACATCTACAATTCAGTGTCAACAGGTTGTCTTTAACTCAAGTCTCTCATCCTCTAGATAGAACACTGACTAGAACATGGCAGCCCTTGCTAGTCCTCACCGATGTAGACAGCGGTTCTACGGTCCTCTCCTGTAGGGAGGATAGACTCGATGCGGCTTTCCTTGGAGTCGGACCAGTAGATTCTGTCATCGTTTGTGAAGTCAATTGACAGGCCGGTGGGCCAACCCAGGCTGCCGTCCACCAGGACTTTCCTCTCTTGCCCGTCCAGCCAAGAACATTCGATCTTGGCTGCTTTGCCTCGGTCGGCCCAGTACAACATCCTACAGACACACACAACCATGATAATCACATCGGATAACAGTTTGATATTTAATAACCGTTGATCTCTCTCTCTCACCCCAGTCGGGGGTTGACGGCCACAGCAGACGGGTGACCCAGCTCAGTCTCGACTAAGTGCTTCCTGTAGCGTCCATCCAACAGGGCCACCTCTAACCGCCTCACCCTGGAGTCCGCCCAGTACAGATTCCTGGAGGTAAAATAACAGAGCATGCCGAAAAGCCCTCTTTCTAACTCTTAACTAATAATTATAATAACAATTGTAACTATAGAAAACTAAAAGGTTTATTGCAAGCCAGTAATGCTCCACCTCACCTGCCCACCCAGTCCACAGCAATGCCGTCCGGTCTTGTGATGTACTTGATGCCGAGGTCGACAGCAGCGCCAATGTTGTTACTACCGTCGTCTACTGAAGGGATGTACGCTCGCTTAATGGCACCTGGTACAGAGTCCTTACTGGCCACAGTGAAGTACACCATACCTGGGTACACATATCAAATAAAGTAATATTTCTGTCTTTTAAAAGCTCCTTGTCTTTCTAACCCTTTTTGAGGCTTACTGAGTCCCGTGTTGTTGTGGTCATAGTCATAGTCCAGCGCCATGATGCGCTCGTGCTCTTGAAGGAAGTCGTGGTATGCCCCCGTTTGCAGGTTGAACCTACGGATGCGGATGTTCTCCGGTAGAAGCAGCAGGGGGGTCGGGCCTGAGGGGAACACATGGGAGTGATGCTTAACCTTTGTTTGGCACTACATCGATTCCTCTAACTGAAGCACGAACAGGGACGGATCACTGAGAGAGCGGAACAGCTTTGTTGCTCCTGTTCAGAGACATTTCTGTGATGGACGGACCTGTGCTGCATTCCACATTACAACATGAATTAAAAAAGAACACGGAATACAGGCATTTGAAGTCAAGAAGGAAAAGCAGAGTTACTGGACATTTTATAGATAAAGTATATGTTCAATAAAAGACTCCTCTCACCCTCAGCCTCACACATGTTGCCGTTGCCAACTCTCCTGTAGCCGGAGGCGCACTCACAGTCATAGCCACCCTTGGTGTTCTTACACACCTGAGGGCAGGTGCCGTACACCTCACACTCATTGATGTCTGTAAGAGCAAGGACACATTGAGATGACTTGTGGATTTGTTCATCTCCAGGTCTTTGTGTGTGTGTGTGTGTGTGTGTGTGTGTGTGTGTACCCAGGCAGGTGTAGGTGCTGTCTGGGTCCACCATGTATCCGGGTCTGCAGGAACAGATGAAGCCAGTGCCGTTCAGGTTGGTGCATTCATGCTGGCACAGTTTCTCCTCACAGTTCCGATCATGGCCAAAGTCTGAAGCACAGATGACGTTCTCTTCACTCAGTCAAGTTCCTTTCAACCACCAAATAACTGAGCAGAAATTAGTCGAGTAATAATTGCAGCTTTCAGGTCTTCAGCAGTCAAGACGAATGAATGAATGAATGAAAGTCAAATGAAAAGCAGAAGTTAAAAGTTTGGTTGATTTGTTGTTTATATAACGGAAGACAGAATCAATCATTTCAAGGTCAAAGGTTAGAGTAGCTTCATGTGCATGCTCTGATTATGTGGAAGCTTATTATTTTTATCATTATCATCAGTGAATTCCCCAGTTGAGCTCTGATGCATCACAGTAACACAATCATTTCCTTGTGCAAATCTGATTGTGTCAAAAGTGAAGTCAGTTTTTCACTCACTGCAGCCCAACTCGTCGGTGCGGTCCCCGCAGTTGTCGTTGTGGTCGCATACGTACGGCAGAGCCACGCAGCGTCCGTTGGTGCATTTAAACTCTTCCAGCGTGCAGGGGGGCAGCGTGGGTTTGCGGCCTGGAATCAATCATTGATAGAAAGGCAGTGTCAGACGTAATGTAAGAACATATCACCGGTTCTCTGCAGGTTCCCTCCGTCTCCTCCCTCAGAACAAATGGATTTGGATGTCCACGTGCCCTGAACATGGATATTTAATCTCCTCTCAAAATAATTTGCTGCGATTGATGTTTAAGCTGATTGTGTAACAATTCCATACAGTAGAACTATTTTCTTTCTCCTTTTTATTGTATGCTGCCATTTTCTGGCTGTCTCTCTTGTTTGTCATTGTTTGTGTGTCAGTTTGTGATTTCCTGTGTCGCTGGACACGGAGGGGAGCGTTCAGGGGTATTAGTGTGTTGCCACTAATCCTCAGCTGGCCCACAAACCCAATGCATTTGCTAAACTTGAACTTAACTGGTTAGGATTCTATTTCAACTGAGAAATATTTGAATGATAAAACAGTTACCATAAAAATCTATCCACTGAAATATAATATTCATTTTGGCCTCTTTGTGGCTGTTGGCAATTTGCTTTATAAAAAAGATGTGTAAAATATTCGCATTGATCCCAATCTTTCCTTGAACTTTCTTATACGACAATATTTCAACAAATGAAGAGATACGGTTTTTATTTTAGATGACCGAAACAGTTGAATACGAAGTATACAGGTTAAGTTGAACCACCTCCCGTGTCAAGGGACCCCTGAACAATGGTGGTAGTCATGTGACCAAAAATCAAGTAATTCTGCAATAATAAGCGACTGAGATTATAAAGCTCTCAATCCAGTGTTAAATAAACTGATGTTTTGGGCATTATCACATGTTAACTGTGGAGGGGGGGGGGGGTGAGGAAAGGAGGTTTGTGCTTGTTCAGTTGTTTTTAATCACAAGATTGTGAGTTTGTTGCCTGTGTTTCATGTAGGGCATTGATAAAGCTCAAAATCACACACTTGTGTAGCACTGCGTGTCAAAACTGCCAAACCAAAGCAAGTTTCGAATCAGACTCTTTTTTTTTTTTTGGATTGGCCTGAAACTATCCAAAGTAGATCATTCTGTTTGAATCTCCATGGCTACACAGCAACTTGTAATATGTTCTGCTCTTTGGAATCAAAAGCACTTGTTTTTTTGTAGTCAAATCCACAAATGTCCTGTCCTCCCCTACATTTCTGCAAAGCATCAGAATAATTTCCGAGGGGGGTTTGGTTAGGGAGGTTTACTCAAATTATCGCTAGAGCTGTGTGAAGGGACATTTATGATACGCTGGTTGTGTCGCGTTTGTGAGTTGGAGTCGTACAAAGTTCTTCCTTCTCGTCGCTGCCATCTCCGCAGTCGTCCTTCTGGTTGCACAGCAGGCCAGAGTAGATACAGTAGCCATTAGCGCAGCGGAACCGAGACGGCATCTCACAGGTGATGTTCACTGTTCAGACACAGATCACAGTTACCTCTGGATGCATTCACTTATGAAACAAAGTGACTTCCCCATTTTGACAAACCTCTTGGCGTAACTTATCTTTAAACCATCATCTACCCTCTGGCGGTGAATAAAAGGTTATAATGATCTCACAGAATGAAATACAGATTTGATATCGGATGTTCCCGTAGGCATTAACAACTCAGCTCTCACAGCACAAACTCAGCTGTTCGTCCGAGCGGTCCCCGCAGTCGTCAAAGCCATCACACACCCAACCCTGGCTCACACACAGATGGTTTCCACACTGGAACTGGTGCTGAGGACACCAACGGCCTCCTGGGTAACGGGTAGCTGAGAGAGAGGTGAATGACAAATAATCCAGCTCGTTACATGACTCAGCAATTGAGGAGGATCCGTTTTCTCTTTTTTTCAGAAAATGGCACAACAAACTGTTGTATTTAAAAAAAACACACAAAAAAAAAACGGGGGGAAAAAAAAACAACTAAAAATCAATCAAAGTTATTATGAGATACAAAACGGGAGAGATACGGTTTCTTTTATTTCGACTAAATACATTTATTGCCAAACTCGGTCAAAGCCATTCATTGTTTCTATTGTAAGATTTTCTTGTACTGTCTTGCTTGTTTTTATTTTTGTGTTGTACTGTCTTGAGTTGTCGAAGAAAAAAAGAAAACAATCAACAAACTTGGTCTGATGAACAGCCAGTCAGTGGTCCTGCTAGACTGTAGAATTAAGAGACAAAATCATCAGTAACCCGTGAGCTGCGGCCTCTTCCTTTGTTGTTGCACACGGACGAGAGTAAGCCAGCCAGTCACGCTTCGCTATTGTGGACTGAAACACAGTTGGGCCCTATTTTATTTTGCAATTAAAAAAAAGAAAAGAAAAGAAAAGAAAATCACTGTTAAAATTGGGGATGCTTCCAGGGATGGTCCCAGTCCCACCACATTTGGTTACCCTCAGCAAGACGTCACCTTTTGGAGGTGAAATAAAGGCAAGATGATTGCCGTAAAAACACTTTTGTCTTGTGTGGCTATGTGTCACCCTATAGTACATTTGCCTGGCTTTTTTTCTACACAAGCTCATACTGTAGTTTTGAAAGCTAATGCTAAGAATAACTGAAGACTAAATCCACACACTGACATGAAGCAGATCCGCTGCCACACTGCAGCCATCGGGCAGTTTGCTGTTGTTTACTTACGACAGCTGGTCTCGTCTGACAGATCCTGACAGTCAGGCCGGCCATCACACTGCAGAGCAGCAGGGACACAATGACCCGACTCACACTGGAATGAACCTGGACGGCACGTCTGCAACTCTGGAAGAGAGCCAGGATAACAAGTGTGTGCGTGTGTGTATTTGATCCTGTGCTGTTCATGACAGGTTGTTTTTACTGGGAGGTGAAATGGGATGCGGCGCCCACTCACCACAGTCTCGCTCGTCCGAGTTGTCGCCACAGTCGTTCTCATGGTCACACACCCATTTCCCAGGGATGCACTGTGCATCGTCACATCGGAACTCACTCTCAGAGCAAGGTCTTGGCTCTGTAAAACAGTTACACACATTGGCTGGTGCGATAAGAACGAGCCATTACAAGCCTGTTAATATGTGACCAACTCCCTGGTTCCAAATTCAAGGCCCGAGGGAGAATATTTGTTGTTGCTTTGTACTGAAAATATGGAGGATGACACGCACGGCAGTTCCTCTCGTCTGAGCCATCGCCACAGTCATCGCTGCCATCACATTGCCAGCGAATGGGGACGCAGCGGTGGTTGTCACAACGGAAATCACCCAGAGGATCACAGGTCACCTCCTCTGTTAAGAAGACAAAGTTGGACAGCGGTAGAGGTTGGGACTGTAATGTTCTTATACTCAGGTCCAAACAAGCTGATCTTTATGTGATGTATTACACTGAACACACCAAACCTGTGAATAATCTTGAGTTGAACACACACACACACACACACACACACACACACACACACACACACACACTCACACACACCAGTAAGGGTTGTATTTAGAGGTTGTTTTTTTTCTTTTTTACATAAAATGAACATAACACATACTAATTTTTCATTATCCCCTAGAAAGTGGTGTGCTTTTTATTAGCACGAGCCCTTATGTCTACACCACAGAGAGCAGAACCTCTTCCACTGAGTCCAACCTGTTGCATCTACTGTAGCCCAGAAGGGACAAACCAATTTGCTTGTTTCCTTTTTTCTCTTGACAAAAACACATATTTCAGCTGCATCGTCTGTAAACAAGCTAGTGGAATGCTCTTGCTCAGTTTTCACTGTGGTTTTAGCTCTTCCATTCAACTACTGTAGGTTTGATGCTGAATCCATTTCAGGGTTTTATTGATTACACCAGCTGATCAAGAACCAGCTAGTTAACTGTCATGGCGATAACAATGAGGAAACACCTTCATGAGAAAATAGCCAGCAGATACTCAAGATTTTGAAGGTTATTTGCATGTTTTTAACAGTACAGTAGGAAGAAATATCTACATCTAGAAACTTTAGAACCTGATTTTCATCAACTAGCACACCCGCTGTTAACTGACCGCAGCCTTGTTCGTCACTGTTGTCGATGCAGTCATTGGTGCCGTCACACCGGGCCCACTGAGGTACACAGCGGTAGTTTGTCTTGCACGAGAACTCGGTGTCATCACATTTGTACTCTGGTCCCACTGGGTGGAAAAAGACAGAGAGAGAGACAGGGAAGTTTAAGAAAAAGCAAACTCATATAATGCAGCATTGTCTAAATGGGTGAGGCATCACTGAAAGATGATTTAACAGCTGCAACAGTGTTTGTGCATATCAGTCTGATAAATAATAGCAGAAGAGCCTTTCCAGCTACGACAAAAACAACACAATTAAGCCTCATGATTAAGAATCATAAAATAAATGCTACACGACTATGAGATTTCAGTTATCCCCTTTGTGGTGTTTGTTGACATCTGCCACTCACTGCAGGTTTCATACGGTTCATCCGATCCGTCTCCGCAGTCATCCTGGGCGTCGCATACGTAGCTAGAGGGCAGACAACGTCCATTGGCACACTGGAACTGTCCTGGTTTGCAGGTCTTCTCTGAACAAGTCTCTGCGTCCTCATCGCTGCCATCAGAGCAGTCATTTACCCCATCGCAGTGCCAGGACACGGGGATGCACCTCTTGTTTTTACACTGGAACTGGTTCTCCTGGCATCGGTGGTCACCTGGAGGGAGAGACGGCACCTGAACTCCATCCATCCATTTTCTACTGCTTATCCTGTTAAGGGTTGTGGGGGGGTGGGGGTGGGGGTGGAGCCTATCCCAGCAGCCTTCAGGTGTGAGGCGGGGTTCACCCTGGACAGGTCACCAGTCCATCTCAGGACCAACACATAGAGACAGACAACCATTCACACTCACAGTCACACCTACGGTCAATTTAGAGTATCAATCAGCCTCGTCCCCTCTTGATGTCTTTGGACTGTGGGAGGAAGCTAGAGTACCAGAGAGAACCCACACAGGAACAGGGAGAACATGCAGACTCACACAGAAAGATTGATGCTTGAGCTGGGGTTCAAACACCGAACCTTCTTGCTGTGCGCTAACCACTGCACCACCGTCCTGCCCTGCACATTAACTCTTGGCTGAAAATGTAATGTAATTAATTATGAAGGCTTCACATCTTCATGCCAACTGTAAAGTTCTGCAATTTCAATTCCACCTTCTGGTTATAAATAATATAATTAGTAATAGTATATAATTTACATACTGCAGAGAGCAGCATCTTCATCGGAACCATCAGGACAGTCTGAGTGGCCGTCGCAGATGAAGCCCGGATAAGTGCAATTGCCATCTCGACACTGGAACCGGCCAATGGGACAGTAACGCGGTGGGCAGGTCTGAGGTTCGTCTGAGCCATCACTGCAATCTGATTGGCCGTCACACTTCCACCATATAGGGACACACCTGAGGACAAGGGTGGTGCAATCATCTTATACTGTACACCTAAGATTTATTAAGCTATGCATCAACTAAAGTGAGGAGGAAGAGACGCCCTGGTGTAACATTGAAGCACAGCAACATGAGAGCCCATGGAACCCTCCTTATTTTTTACTATTTTCTTGCAAAATTTGATAGCTCCAACAACCTTGTCTCTTGACGTTAACTAATCGCATAAATATGAACATAAAATTGCAGGAAATTCTTTAGTCTGTCTCTCATTTATTCTGAGGTATTCATGTATGAATTTAAACAGTATCTTGATTTTTTAGCAACAAAATATTTTCAAACTGTCTGAAAAGCTTTTTGGGGCATTTCAAAGGCAAGAAGCTCTAGAACCAATCCAAGTGCTTTTCATTGCAAAGACAGTTCTAAAGCTGGAAGGACTGAAAGGTTGAATAAAAGTGGACTGACTTCTCATTGTCCCCACAGCGGAACTGCGTGCTGGAGCAGTCAGCGACACACTGGATCTTGAAGCCAACAGAGAGACCAATGAAGTGATCCGGACATTCGCAGGTAGCGCGCTGGCCACCCGGCGCAATCAGACACAGATGACTGCAGGTCAGATGATGGGAGGAGCATGGGTTTTCACCTGTAGATGGATTTGGGAAATACTAAGCTGCAGTGCAGTGAGACAAGATCAGAATGTACAGTTCAAAGTTCCATACTTCGAGGTTGCCTGTAGGGGTGGTAGACGTGGATGTCATAGGGCCGGTGTGTGTTGTTGCCCATGACCGCGCGTTGTTCACCAGTGTACTTATGGGCCTTTTCCACAGTGTGTGTATTCCAGTCTGTCCAGTAGACCCAGTCCTCAAACAGGGAAACGGCGAAGACATGAGGAAGAGTACCAGCAATGGCGCGGTGACGATTCTTACCATCCATGTCTGCGAAGCTAAAGTTAGAGGTGGAGTGAAACGGTGTCTCCCTGAACCTGATGACACCTCAAGGTGAAAACCAACTCACTCTAGAAAATTAAGATGGGAATCAGCAAAGAAGATCTTGTTGGTGGTGTAGTCTATGGTCAGTGCATTGGGCCACTCAAGTTTGGTCGTGACAATGGCACTGGCGTTGCTTCCGTCCATGCCAACCCTGCCGATATACGGTGTGTCACCCCAGTCGGTCCAGTACAGCCATCTGGGAAACAGATTTGAAGAGTACACTACATGAGTATTTCAAGCAGTCCTGGTAGATCTTGAAGGATGGTTTTAGGCTAAAATAAATCTGCGCGCATGTGTACCCGTGTTTAGGGTTTACAGCCACAGCCCGAGGTCGACTGATGGTATGAGTTTGGTTTCCCTCCGTGAAGTCATCAGAGAGCAGCTTCTTCTGGTAGCGTCCGTCCAACTCCATCACATGAATGGAACCATAATAACCATCCACCCAGTACAACTTCCTGCAGCAGCACACACAAACAGCTATTAATTAGCATCCTGACATGTTTGGCCACACCATTGTCTTATTTACTGCAATACTGAATAATGAAACATTCAATAATCTAACTAAATAAAACTGACATACCTGCCGACCCAATCAAGTGCCAGGCCTTCTGCTCCTGTCACATCTTCGTCAGCCAGTGTCTCCCTGTCGCTCCCGTCAAAATGCATCTTCTCAATCTTCCCTGCATCGATCCAGTAAAGCCTTTTCTCATAGTGATCAAAATCTAACGCCACTACATTGGACAAACCCTGCAGTACTATACTCAAGTGAGACCCGTCCGTGGTCAAATTGCGGATATAGTAACCATTACTGTATAACAGGTACGGGGAAATGCCACTGTTTTGGCGACAGGTGCGCCCATCCGGTTCACGCAGGTAACCTGGGGCACATTTACAGTGGTACGAGCCAACAGTGTTCTCGCAGATCTGGCTGCAGACGGCAGGTGTGCTCAGACACTCGTTGAGGTCCTCGCAGGCTTTTCCATCGGGCATGAGCTGGAAACCAGCATAGCAGGAGCAGAAGTAGCCAGTAAGGGTATCGGTGCAAATCTGGGCACACTTGTGAAAAGAAGGGTTGCGGCACTCATTGATCCCTACACAGAAAAAAAAGACAGAAGACAAGTAAACAAGACGGAAATATTGCAATCGCTGAGAAGAAATAATTTGTAAACTCATGGTTATAACTCACATAAATCCATTTTTTCTGGTCCAAGGACATTATTGTGAAAAAATATTTAATCTGAATAGGAATTAGGCTAATTTAATCCAAATTACTGTTGATTTACAGAGTGCTTACTTCACGGAATCTTGTTAACATTCAAATTCCAAGTTGATGATCTAGAGATGACTACGTCTGCTTTTTTCATGATAACAGGTTAATCTATATTGTTATCTGGAGAACACAAAAGGCCAGAGGAATTATCTGTTCTCTTCAAAAAAGCACCTTCTGGTTTTCTTGAAATACTAAGATATCAAACTCATTATCTACGAATATGCACATCATTAAAAAAAAAAAAAAAAGCACATCATTAAAAAAAAAAAATCATGATAAGGGGAAAAAATGATGGTGATTAAATTTGTGGATTTTTAAAAAAACACATCTGCACTGTTTATTCATGTTTTTGAAACCAAATTCACACCAGTTCAGTTTTGTCTCTCACCGCATCCTTTTTCGTCACTGTTGTCTTGGCAGTCCTTCAAGCCGTTACATACTTTGTTGATGTCGATGCAGTCTCCTGACTTGCACATGTACTGCTGAGGAGCACAGGTGGGCTGCGGTGTGGTGCACAAGCTAACCGCTTCGTCAGAACCATCCATACAGTCGCTTTCCCCGTCGCAGGTGAAAGAGGAGGAGATGCAGGCACCGTTGCCGCAGGTGAACTGGCTGCTGCTGCATGTGTCGTAAGTACAGCCCAACTCGTCACTGCCGTCCCCGCAGTCGTTCACACGGTCACAGCTATGAAGGGACAGGGTTTATCATTGAGTTTGATAATTTACTGACATTTTATCTCTTACATGCATGTCTTACTTACTGGAAGGGGAGGAAGATGCAAAGTCCATTAGAACAGGCAAACTCATTCATATGGCAGGTCCGGTTAGGGCAGTTCTGGAGCTCATCAGCTGCATTAGCGCAGTCTTTGTCCCCATCACATACAAAGTTTAAGGGCACGCAGCGCGGGTGACCTGGGTGCCAGGTGGGGCAAGTGAATTGGTTGGAACTGCAGGTACGTTGGCCTGCAAGAGGAGAGGATGGGTTGACTGGTAATGGATGAACTGTATGGTACAATATTGTAGAAGTAGCTGTCAAAATTTTGATACAACTTCAAAGGAACACAAGAAGAGTGAAGCAAAATTTAGGCAGGGACTGGGATACTGAGTATGTAGCAAGATAGTTTTCAGTAGTATAATAATACTACAATCTTCAAACCTCTGACGCATCACAAAGGACAAACAGATTGCAAATATCTCACCACACTGCAACTCAGGAGCTTCATCGCTGTTGTCCCAGCAGTCATTGTTGCCATCACAAACCACTGACTGAGGGATGCAGTTTCCATTGGTGCAGGTGAAGTGGCTGGGGCTGCATGTTCGGATCTGATCCTCTTTACAAGAAGAGAAAAAGACAGAGGACTTTAAAAAAGTTTAAAAAAAAAAAAAAGTTATTGAACAAGAAATATCAGAATATGGATCTCCATGTAAGTTGTGATGAACCATTCACTCCTCTCCTTTCAATAGGGGCCGCTTCTGATGTCTAGACTATTCTAATTGGAGTAACAATGAATCCATTGAGATAAAGTTGATTGTCTGTTTTTTGTTTTTAAATACCGAGCAACTTAAGTTTTTCCTTTTGGTCTTACTTGCTTAACATCCTACTTTGATGGTCTCAAATTCTGTGTCTCATGATGAAAAAAAATCAAATATTGCCTGATTTTGCATCCTGAAAATGACAAATGCCTTACAATGCAATTAACTGAACATAAATACTGACAACAAATGAAACACTGAAAATCCTAAAATAAAAAAAAAAACAACTTTCTTTCACCATGCTGTTACCATCCAGCACCAAGTCAAACTGAACTGTCAGTCAAACAGTTGGATCATATAACAATTACTGTTCTGAATTTGGGGTCACCTCATTGAATCCGAAAAACAATTCAAGAAAAACCCTGCATCCTGCTGCAAAAGGCAACCAAAATAAACCAGTGTCATTTTAAAACTGAGAAAATAGTGACATTTGCATGATATGTTGCATATCTATGATTTTACATGTGTAAATATATGTATGTGCTGTTTGTGTGACATGTTGTATGCTGTACCTTTTCATAAAAGGAGCTGGCCATGGACCACATCATATTCTTTGTCATATCGTATTGTATCGTATCATATCATACTTTATTGTTTTGTGTCGTATCGTATGAACTCACCACAAGACGGTGGCTCGTCAGTCCCATCATTGCAGTCCCTAATAGAGTCACAAACCCAAGCGTTCGGGATACACGTCCCTTCATCACAGCTGAACTGGTCTGGAGAGCATGTGCGACCCGCTGTAGCACAATAATCCAGATTTAGACCTCTACCTAGAAACTACAGGCTCTACTGAATCTGCTTCAGATAAAGGCTGGCAACTCAATTTACCACAGAAAAGAGGATTCTCGTCGCTGTTGTCTCCACAGTTGTTGTAACCGTCACACAGGCTTTCAGGGTAGATGCAGATGTTAGTATGCTCACATTTGATCTGGCCTGCAGGACAATTCCTGTCAGCTGGAGAGGGATTAAGAGGGCAAAGGTCAAAACATCATGGTTATTTTTGCATTAAAAAATATCTATGCATCATCTGTTTGATCAGCCTATCATCACTCACGGCAGTTGATCTCATCAGAGGTGGCGTTGTCGCGGCAGTCATTGTGGCCATCACAAACAAAAGCCGCACTGATGCAGCGTCCGTTGCCGCAGGTGAACTCAGAAGTGGGGTTACAGGTGGGGAAGGGGCAGCCCCGCTCGTCACTGTTGTCACCGCAGTCATCGGTGTAGTCGCAGGCATAGCTGAGAAGAATGCAGCGCCCGTTGTCACAGGTGAAGTCCATGGCTGAGCAGGTATGGAAGGCTGCAAAGAGGGAATGAGCACAGATATACTGTCTGCTCAAGAGGATAACATTACAAACCATCAGAGGTGAAGGTTAAAAAGTCCTCCTCCCTCACCACACACTCTCTCCTGCTCATCCGAGTTATCCTGGCAGTCATTGTAGCCATCACACTTCCAGCGTGCAGAGATGCAGTTGCCATTGAGGCAGGTGAACTGCTCTGGTTTACAGCGTTTCCCAGTGTCTTTGATGCAGTCTTTGCCATTATTGGCCAGATACCACTTCCCTTGATGAGGACACTGGCACTCTGGGCCCAGTGGACCTGCAGGAGAGATGGAGAGAGGTGAGTTGGTACAAGAATTCAGGAGAAGTCGAAGGAAGTAATCAAGAAATGTTCTCACCAGGAACACACACATGACTGCAGCCTCCGTTAAATTGCTGACAGGAGCTGGAGCAGCTCTCCTGCTTGGATGCGGCATAGACATGAATGTCATTTGGCCGGTATTGCATATCCTGGACCAGAACAGCGAAACCAGAACCATCATCTTTGCCTGCCCTGAAGACGGCTCTCTCACTCCAGTCAGTCCAGAAGATATCTTGCTGGAAGACAGTCATGGCAAAAGGGTACTGGACCCCCTGCACGATCACCTGCCTGTTCTCACCCGTCAGAGTGGAACGCTCAATTCTGTCTCTGAAAAAGGAAGATAACGGGGAAAGACGCTGTGAAGAAAATATTCAAACTGTCTTCTTTGTTTTTACGAAATCTGACCATACAGTGAAGCATCGGCCCAGTACAACATCCTCTCATCGTAGTCCAGAGTCAGGCCATTTGGTGTCGTCAAGCTGCTGTTGATGATGGAAGTGCGGAAATTTCCACCCAGTGTGGCCCTTTCAATCTTAGCTGGGCTCCCCCAATCAGTCCAGTACAGGTAACTGGAGCAGAGGGGACAGGGAGATCAATAACTAGAAATCATGACGTCTATGCTCATTTTGTCGATATTAGCTAAAAATTGACAGTTGTTTTTACCCATAGCAGGGGTCAACAATGATGCCTCTGGGCCGACTGGCGTGGGCAATGATTGATCTGTTCATCCCATCCACCCCTACAGACTGCACGTTACGGCTATAATAGTCAGTGAAATACAGACGCTTGTTGATCCAGTCATATGCCAAGCCCTCAGGGTCATCCAAATCTGAACAACATAACATGGAAGACATTGAATGGTGAAAGATAAAACAATGTTAAGAACAAAAAGGAAATTGGAAGAACAGCATAGAGAGAACAATTGGAAGAAAGGCAAATGCGGAAACATCCCGTGATGAGAACTTTGAGACAATTAATCACTTACTTGTAGCTATAATGACAGGTGGGCTGGTGATGGATGTCGTGGTGATGTAGCCAATCCTGCTCCGACCTATTCCCATGTACTGGGTGAAGAAAATGCGCTTCTCCTTGAAGTCATAATCCAGTGCCACCAAGTTGTAGCCCAGGTTAACAGTCGGATAAGGGCTGCTGTGATCCTCAGGATCCAACCTCAGGCTACTCAGCGTGTAATCTGTGGTGAAAACTAGAAACTCATCCAGTCCATAACCACATGTTACTCCATTGCTAAGGAGTGACCCGTGCGCACAACCGCATTTTGGGTTATCCTGGCTGGGTATGGCAAAGCAGAGCTGCTGGCAACGTCCGTTATCCTCCTGGCAAGGGTTAAAGCCCACCTGGTGGGCAGATGTGGGCTGTACATGAGGGTCAAAGACGCTGACATCCGTCAATCCATCAAGACCATCTCGGATCACCTAATAACATCAAGAACAAGGTTTTGTTATGACACGAAACATTCTTTCTAACTTATGTTAAATCAAAGTCCATCGCCCTTGTTGGATCTTATTTACTTTCACAGATGCTTTCTGCATCTGGTAAATGACAAGAAATTTACCTTAGCATCATTCAAATATTTGCCATCTTACCTTCCCAAGTAATTTGTGTAAAAATACTGCATTACAAAACAAGATCATCATGAAGCCTGAACTACGTATGTGGCAGGCTTATCTCTCACCTCTGGCTGGTCAGTGTTGGTTGGGTCTTTACTAGCCTGGAAAAGCTTCCCAAGCTTTTTATCCGTCCAAAGCATGTAGTTTCCAAATACAGCAAGTCCTGTAGGAGATGGATATCGGCTCCCATATCTGATTATTTGCCTCTGTGAGCCGTCTGTGGCCATACGGGAGATCATATCCAGCACATCATCCGTCCAGTAGAGAAAGTCATTGGTGTAATCGATTGTTAGTCCACGAGGTGACGCCAGGCTCTCCGACGCCAACACTGTGCGGTTGGTGCCGTCCAGCAGAGCTCGTTCAATCTTGGGGATTTGGCCCCCATCGGTCCAGAAAAGGTAGCGAAGCTTGGGGCTGACAGCCAGGTCACGAGGCTGGTCCTGAGAGGACTTGAGGAGGATCATTCGGTAGGTGGTGTTGATGGCCAGCACTTCCAGGAATGTTTCACGCTCAAAGGCATTGGTGAAGTACAAGTTCCCTGAGTAGATAAGTTGAGATGTGTTTACCTTTTTGGACCTTACATTTCTCTTTTTACTTGTTTATTTCTTGAAAAATTTGAATGGGTAAACAACTCCATACCAGCAACCCAGTCTACAGCAAGTCCCTGGATTCCTCTTTTTCCAACACCTGTTGTGATGACACTGTTGTAATGCCCTCCATCTGTCCTGGTTTGGAAGATGCCCCTGTAGAAGGTGGAGCTGCTGTTGCCAGTCCAGTACACAAAGCCAGATTCAATGTGGAGATCCACTTTGTCCTTAATAGAAAAGGAAGCTGCAAAAGGGGCAATTTAGTAAATCCTACCTGGTTATTTTGTGTAACAACTGACAGACAATACAAAGACAACTTACATCCAGCGATAGGCACCATTGCCTCCGAATGGTCAGAGCTGTTGATGTGGAAGCCGCGGATGTACTTGGGGGTGGTGATGATGGCAAAGGATTCATATTGTTCACAGCGGGAGCCATCCTGAGAAGGGGTAAACCCCGTGGTGCAGGCGCAGGTCTTCTGATTGCCTGGTTTGGGCAGGCAGAGGTGAGGACAGCCCCCGTTGTTGGAGCTGCAGGCGTTAGTTGTCCCTGCTGAGTCTGAGAGACCAGACAAAGAAGACGGCGACTGTCATATGAGTCAGCATTCGCACAATTTAAACAGTTTCACATGGGAAAGCACATGCAGAGAACTCTTGAATTTGAATGCTGTGCAGAATCATAAATCATGATGAAAACCAAGAGGTTGGGAACACACGCGTGTGGTTAAATATGAGTCCACTCACTATCTCTCGCGTGCACTTTGAGGGCACGCAGACCTGACATGCCGCTCCTCATCACCACCACATTGCCACCTGTATCTTTGTCCACCCTCTCAATGACCTCATAGTCCAGGTCAGTGTAGTAGAGATAGTTCTGGTAGATTGTCAGCCCCCAGGGATGTGAGAGGCCACTGACCACCGTCACCCGGGTCACCCCATCCATGGTGCCACTCTCAATCTGGGTCAAGAAGAATCCCCCCTGATGAGTATTATTCACCAAAACATCCTGAGAATAACACGTATTACTCTGATTTTTAGTACTGCATCATGAATTCTCTACTTACCACCCCTGAGCCTGATACACCCCAGTACAGTTTCCTGGTAGAAATGTCGGCAGCGATGAATCCGATCTTAGCGAGGTTGCCTGTGTAAAGGTTTGTGAGGCTGCCTCCATCCATGTCGGCACTGCCAACCTTTGGAGGAACTCCGTCTGAACCTCTGTCCGTCCAAAACAACTTCCTTGGGAGGCAATTAAAAAAAAAAAGGAAGAAAGCAGAAGTAGTATTGTTCAGACACACGCACTGAATGTCTGACTGTGACTGCTTTGGCATTCTTTTGTCTGTCATGAGCAGCTATATATGCTTTTCTACCAGCTTTTGTCTCAGTTGATGATAAAGGAGTTTGGTCTTCTCTGTTTACTCAGAGATGCTTTACCCTCGTGCTGGATCCAGGGCTATACCGACAGGCTCTCCTGCTCCTTCAGGTTTACCAGTGGAGGCAATGAGGATCTTCCTGTAGTTCTCGTTTCCATCTACACGAATAACCTGAGAAGTGATACGTTTTGTTTACATACTGAATTAGTTCCAAACCTGAAGTAATACAACGTTTGGAAACGGTGAGTAATGTACAGTATTAGAAGTATAAAAAAATGAAGGAAATCTGATGATCAGCTCAGATAACAATAAATAAGATGGACCTGCTATGAGACAGCTTGTGATATGAAACAAGAAATGATGCATTTGTTGTTAAATGAAGAATATACCAACATCAAGGCATCTTCTGCCCCCCACATTTGTCCCACAGTCTCTGTCATTGTAATGCCAGTAGAAGCATGACTCAGTCTTACCTCTATGGTTTTAACGGTGGGATTGGTGTAATACATCACTCTGCTAATCCAATCAAAAGCCAGACCAGAAGGCGAGCCCATGAAAGCAGCTGGAGCAAACTCAGACCTGTTTGTGCCACTGGTTTTTACTCGCCATATGGAACCCTGACAGGTGGATCAGAGAAAGAGTAAAGGATTCAGCACAATGCTTTCTGAAAGTACTGTTAGTGAGAATGTAACACCAAGTATATTTGAGTTATGATAATGACAGTAATTAACCGAAAATGCAAAGAGGTTCAAGTTTTATAGAGATCAACCTGACAGATCCCATGGTTTATATGATCATGGTCTCAAAAATCGACCTGCCTCACATGGCGGTGTTGCAACATTTTTCAGTTTTTTATTTTTATTTTCATTTTTACAGATTCAGCCTCATGAAGTATCCATTTATCTATTCTGGATGACTTTCATTTCACGTTGGCTGATATTCTTGGTTCTTGTGTTCCGAAGAGGGGCAACAAAAGGCAACCTCGCGCTTTCTTTGCGTCACAGCAGATATCAGAGAGCAAGTCTTTTACTTTACTTTAATTTACGGAGCAAAGAAAACATTGAGAGTGTTTTAATGTCACCTCTGAGCTCTTCAGCCTAACTGGCATAATGCTTGAATCATTTTCCCGCCCAAGAAGTTTCCTGGATAGTCTAAATAAACGCTGACCATTTCTTTCAGTACCCTAACTAAAAAACTATGTCACTGTAAGATTTGACACAATTATTAAAATGAAACTTCACACATTTTCAATCTAAGATGAATGCCAACTGTAATATTTTTGCTAACTTGCTGTTGCGGCCATTTTGGATCTTTACCCAATATCTCTTATATATCTTGATTGATTTTGAGTGCTACTGCATCTTATTGTTTCACAGTCACCAACAGGGAACATGACAAGGGAGAAGTCGCTCATAATCCTAATATGTAATCATGACATGTTAGGAACTCCACTCACTATGCTCTGCACCCAGTAGACAAACTCCTCCTGGTCATCGAAGTCGATGTCCCGTCCCTGACTAATGCCTGACACAGGGGCCATTGCATTGTTGGTGGGGTCAGTGGGGTCCAGGGGAATGCCAAAAATCACTGAATCACGCACCACCATCAAGAACGGGTTGTCATCTAAAATAGAACAGGTGAGGAACACAATACTCACACAACACACCAGGACATGAACGCAAAGCTTTGGAGTCTGGAAAAAACAAACAAACAAAAAAAACCCATACCTTTGATACAAATGCGTTTGTCATCTGCCAGCTTCCAGCCAGACTGGCAGTGGCAGGTGTAGTACCTGGGTCTCAGGGCTGCCAGCAGGCACAGCTGACTGCATAGATGTTCTCTGCAGGGGTTTAAGGCTAAAAACAAAACCAGCATCACTTTCGCACTGACATCTGACCCGCTGCACTGACACGTTTGATACATCTGACAATCCAGCAAAATGAGGATTTGTTTCAAAAGTTTGTTTAGGACTTTCGATTTGATAAAATGTTTTTTTTTTTGCTGTAAAATATAAAATTAAAAACATGGGATTTGAACATTTATTTGTTGTAGATAAATTCTGAAGCCAAAAATAACTGATGTGACGATGACAGCATTCATCTGCTCCAAAACTACAAACAACAAATATTCAGTTAAGGTTTGCTGGTACGTAAGAGGTCACCTTCAGGCTGTTTAATGGGATGGGCCATCACAATTCCCATGGGTTGGTACACGCTGTTCATCAGAACGGTGATGTTGCCACCATGGAACTTGTTCGTCTTCATCACTTTGCTGGTGAAACGCTCCGACCAATAGATGTAGTCCTCAAAGATCGTCATACCGTGTGGGTGCTGGAGAACCTGGTGTGGGTCAGTTACAAGATTTCACACTTTTGTTTAAGCAGAGAAGATTTTGTTTTTAGTGTCAGCCTGAATTTTTTTTTTTTTTTCAATTGTCAAACTGGGTGCAACACAACATTTTAAGAATGACATGTAAAGTTGATCTTCCATCACTGAATATATGGAGATATAAAATGTTGCATTGACATGGGGGCTGCCAACAATAATTATTTTCACCGTAGATGAATCTGCATGAATCATTAAGTCTGTAAAATTTGAAAAAGAACTCATCACAACTCTCATGACTTCGAAAGGACGGATTAAAATTGCTTCTTTTTGAACGTCAAACATTCCAAACCTTCATTTTGAGTCATTCATGACAAATAAGCGCTTTCTTGTTGTCTTGAGATGTTTTACATGTAATAATTCATTTTTGACACTACTTTTCATTACTGAAGACCACAAATTTATTCGTATCAAACTTAACCTACCGTGTCACTCGCCATGACCTGCTGGCGGTTGTTGCCATCGTAGTCACAGTAGTCAATGTATTTGAGGTAGGCGTCTGCGAAGTAGACCCTGCGTGTGGTGTAGTCCAGGGTCAGGCCATTGGGCCAGTAAACCTTTGTGCTGATGATGACTTGTCTCCTGGCTCCATCCATGTCGGCACGCTCAATCCTAGGGTTCTGACCCCAGTCTGACCAGAACATCAGGTTAGTACTGTGAAGAATGAGAGTAGCATAAAAAAAATGTACTAAAAGTTTTGTCTTTATCTTGCAGCTGGTTGTCAAATGTGCAAAAAAGGAAAAGGAAGCCTAGGTCAGTTTAAGGCTAAAGAGTCCCTACTTACTAGTTACGTGGATCTAAAACGAGCCCACGAGGGCTAGTAACATTTTTTGTGATCAGGACTTTCCGAAAGCGACCATCCAGAGTAGACACTTCAATGTTCTCCATAACAGAGTCGATCCAATAAAGGTTTCGACCAACCCAGTCCACAGCTACGCTCTCTGGTACCATCAGGCCAGTAGAGAACACCTGGAAGAACAGAGACACCCCAAACTGTAGAACATCGACCGTTCTGAGATTGAGTGAATGTCCTCAGAGGGCAGGAAGCAATGAATAACCATGACTCTTACTTCCTGTCTGTCTGTGCCATTCTGGAAGGCGCTCCATATCTTCTTCAGTGAGGCATCAGCCCAGTACATTCTTGAGGTCACGTGATCAAAGTCCACGGTCACGATGTTTGACCCGCTGACCACTGGACGGATCTGAGGCGGCTTCATGTTAATTCGGTTGGCGATGACCTGGCTACGCTTGGCAACCAGAAGTACAGCTGCTTGAGGATCTAACGGCAAAAGAAGATTATGCTTTTCCAACCATACGTTGAGGGGACAAGCAATTTTTTTTTCCATGAATGTGTTTTTTTCACAAACTTTCACCTTTTCAAAGACCTCCTTTTCATTTGTACAATCCTGAATACCTCAATCCAGCAGTTTATTTATAACTCAGTGTTCATTGCTCACCTGCAACTTTGCAGGTGCGTCCGTTTGGTGCTAGGAGGTAACCGTGGGAACAATAGCACCTGAAACTTCCTCTCTCATTGTAGCACTGTTGGCTGCAGAAACCAGGGATCAAACACTCGTTGATGTCCTCGCAGGTCTTCGAGTCATTGAGCAGCTGAAATCCGGGTGGACAAGTGCACTGAGCCCCAAACGGTCCTTGGATACACGTGTGGCTGCAGCCGCCATTGTTCAGTGTGCAGTCGTCTTGGTCTTGAAGATTGAGGAGGAATTAGTGCTTGGAGCTTCAGTCGCTATGATGTAAAATTTTCTTATATATTCAATTTCCAAAAATATTGCTTCCACCATCAAAAAAAAAACAAAACTACTTTTTTCATTCTTTATATGAAACGTAGGTCATAATTTCAAGAATACAAAACAAAATGATTTCTGTAAATTTATTATCTTAGGAATTCTTGTGTGAATGTGTTGATATAAACATGATATCTGTGAAACTCACTGCAGACAGGTGACTCGTCTGCTCCATCAGGACAATCCCTTTGGCCGTTGCACAACTTCTCCAGGTCAATGCACACTTGATCGGTGGGGCAAAGCCATTGACCGGACGGACAACTAAAGGGAGGGGTGGGGCAGTGCTGCTCGTCGCTCATGTCTCGACAGTCATTGTCGCCGTCACACAACCAGCTTGATGGAATGCACTGTTTGTTAGTACACTGGAAATAGTTTGGTCTGCAGGTGACAGGCGGACAGGAGTTATGTTCATCGGATCCATCTTCACAGTCTGGGTGGCCATCACACTCCCACGGTCCTGGTATGCAGAATCCATCGGTCTGGCATTGGAACTCATTGTCATGGCAAAGGCCTGGACCTGGAGTGGCTACAGGGACAAATACATTTTAAATCTCTGAGAAAATCTGATCAACAACTTTATATGGGAATACTGAAACATTCTTAAAAGTCTGCATTATTATTTTATGCATACAAATGGCGACTGAAATCAAAACTGTTTCCAATGATGTCAATAAGATGACTTACGACAGTTGCGCTCATCAGAATGGTCCCTGCAGTCAAACACGCCATCACACCGATATCGTGAACTGACACACTGGTCCCCGCTGGCACAGGCAAACTCATGAGAGGCACAAGGAAACTCTTCCGGTATCGAGGAGAAATAGAACACATAGAAATGAAACCACATGACTTCAAAAATAACATGAATTAAAATGAATGCTTAAATTGTAAATACAATAACACTTTTTTTTTTTTTTAAGTTATAATTATTTCTACCACAGTTTTTCTCATCAGAGCCATCCAAACAATCCTGGTCTCCATCACACACTTGGGAGTTAAATATACAGCGGTGATCAGGACACAGGAAGTAGGAAGGAGGGCATGTAGTGATGCTTGAATCTGTTAATCACAAATATGACACACACACACGCGCACGCACGCACACACACACACACACACACACACACACACACACACACACACACAAAGGGATAATATTTCATGAAACTGAATCAGCACCTGAGAAAATGACAGTTGCCCAAATACTTACTACAGTTGTGCTCATCAGAGCCATCCCCACAGTCATTGTCACCGTCACACAACCATATTTTAGAGATGCATCTGTTGTTGTCACAGGTGAAGTAATCAGCAGGGCACGTGGTCGGGAGCCGGGTGGGACAGTTGACTTCATCAGATCCGTCACCGCAGTCATCAGTGCCATCGCAGCGCCAGTATGACAAGATGCAGTGCTTGTTGTTGCAGGTGAACGCTCGCGGTGAGCAGGTCTCTCCTGTAGTAACAACATAAGAAGTTGGCAGCTGGATTAACAACTGTTTTTCTGTGATTCCCTCCACAGACACACATGCGCGTTTGCCACATATTTACCTGTATCGGTACAATTAGCCTCATCAGTCTTATCTATGCAGTCAGCCACTCCGTCACAGCGGTAAGAGTTCGGCCTACATCGTCCTTCATCACACTCAAAGGCGTAGTCACCGCAGTTGTTGTCAGGTGGGGGAACAGAATCATCCTTGACGCAATCCCTCTGATTGGCCTGAAGTTTCATGCCGTACGGACAGCCGCACACTCGACTGTAGGAGGGAGTTGGGAAACAGAAGTGGCTGCAGAGGCCGTTGGGTACCATATTGCAACGGCTGGTGAATGCTGTGAACAGTGAAGAAGTAGTTCATTATTTCCGGCTGACTCCCATCTCAATTTTCATCCTGAATCATTGATAGTATCATCTATTTTGACTCTTCTATCTCCACCTGCTGTGAAATTTCCTTCTTGTTCCAGCACAGATCAGCTCAGCTGCCAAAATGTTATTATTGCTATTACTCACTCATCTGAATCAGCTGATGTATGACTCGACTCAAACGTCTCGATCAGCGTGAACTTACTGCTGTGGAGGTCAGGTGTGTAGGCCTTGACGTTCAGAATTCCCGTAATTCCTTGTCGGATTATGATGTTTCCACCTCCGTCCCTCTTCCTCATCTCAAATACTCCTCTGACCCTCGTGTCTGATACATACAGGTAGTCTGTAAGACAAGCATAGAATGTTAATAGTAATGGCACGTGCAACAAGATTTTAAGAAAAAATACAAGATAAACAGACAATGCCCTGAGCTGTTATACTACAATGATATTAACAAAGCACAAACTAGGCAGATGAATGCATAAAATAATGTGCATTTAATGTAAAAATATTTTTTTAAACTCCCAAATAAGGTTTTTTTGGGACATTGTTTGGGCTTAAAATTGTTGTTCTATCAAAACAAGGCAGCACATAAACCAGAAAACCATCATATGATGGGTTCACTTAAAAAAAAATGAAGAAAGTACAAATAATATGGATAATATAAAGACATAAATGACTTATGTTGGTTAGGCTACAGTATTTAATTTATTTTGAATACTAATGTTGTTATATTCAATTTCAATTATTGTTTATCTGTTTTAAGAACATTTTTATCTGTTTTGGGAAAGGTTAAAACAAAAGTGCTGATAGTGCTCAGAACAATGAATATTGCTCCGAATAATGTTCCCCCATGTCTTCCTTCACTGTATTCATCTGTTTTTGCAAATGAACTCTGAGTTGTGCGCATCTTGAATCGTACGATGTGCAGTATGTGCGATACACACTGGGTCCAGAATCAGACCTGAATAAATGGTTAGAGAATAGGGTTGAGTGATCTGGCCGATATTGCTGAATGTCTGTCTGTCATATCCTTCTATGCCAATGTGACCGATCTGGTCCAGCAGAGAATCCACCCAGTACAGTCTGTCCATCCTGTCAGACGCAGGGAACAGAGAGTTTAAATATGTGAATCCTGCAATCCACATAACATACTTAGTTCTTAGAAAAATTCACTGAGATTGCATTATAATCCTGCAGATTGTCTCTGTACTTACATGTAGTCAACAGCCAGTCCATATGGCTGTCCCAGAGTTGTGTTGACCAGAGGAACAGCGTTGCTACCATCAGTGAAGCCTCTCATAATGACTGCTGGACGATACCAGTCAGACCAGAACAAGTAGCTGTGGATCAACCATTTCGGACACACAAAGGGACAGATTAGTTCAGTTAAATCAAATGAGTGATCAATGTTTACAATACATTAAGCATAACATCTCAGTTTGGTTTTTTGCAGCAACATTCATGGATTGCGCAGAGGCCCTGAGAAGCAAGTGAGATAAAAATCTACGGGTTTGAGTCTGTTCTAGTCTCCCCGATTGTGATTTAAGAACAGGTGGGAAAAAGTTCTGAATAAAGAAGAAAGTCCACTCATTCTTGTATATTTGCTAAGTTCCTCTTTATGTCCATTTTCGGTCCACTATTTGCCTCAAGTATTTTGGAAAAAATGTACTTTTCCCACAGATTTGGGTGAGACAGTGGACATTTTTCAAGTAAAACCAAGCTAACAGCTAATTCATTTGCTAACAGACTATTGCTATTTTTCCAGCCATTTCTTTTTTGTGAGTATTATTTTACAGACTTTTTCGAACATCTAACAGCAAACAGGCTGCACGGTGGTGCAGTGGTCAGCACTGTCGCCTCACAGCAAGAAGGTTCGGGGTTTGAGCCCCGGCTCGGACACGGGATGTTTCTGTGCGAGTCTGCATGTTCTCCCTGTTCCTGTGTGGGTTCTCTCTGGTACTCCAGCTTCCTCCCACAGTCCAAAGACATCAAGAGGGGACGAGGCTGATTGATACTCTAAATTGACTGGAGGTGTGACTGTGAGTGTGAATGGTTGTTTGTCTCTATGTGTTGGCCCTGTGATGGACAGAGTGAACCCCGCCTCTCGCCCGTAGCCGCTGGGATAGACGTTATACAAACATTACATCGAAGTCTAATTTAGCTTTTTTGTAGTCATATAACATGAATAGCTTCTAATTCCTCTCCCTTCTTTCCCGGAACATTTTATTTGGGTGGAGAAACTCACCATCAAACAATCAATCACCTCAAATAAATGTGAATACTCACCCTGCGCTTGGATGCACTGCAATTCCTTTTGGGTACCTCAATCCAGTCAAAATATCACGCCTTGACTTGTCTGTAACTCTGAAGGCTACCACCGACTTGTAAGTGCTTGTGGTCCAAAATAAAACTTTGGATGTCCAGTCGTAGGCCATGGCATCAACCGTTCCGACTCTGTAGCCTGTTAAAATCTGCTGAACTAAGAAGGGAGCCAGAAATGTATTTATTTTACCCAGCTGCATAGTGACATGATTTTTTAATACAACAATAAAACGCAGAACCTATATTATCATAAGTTATGGATTAACTGACCTTTATTCTAGACAACATTGCACTTAAATATAAGAACGTACCGGTGCCATTGAGGTTTGACTTGTAGACAAGACCTCTGGACCTGTCATTGTAGAATAGAGTCTCCTCATTCCCATCGAACTCCACAGCAGAGCCGGAAAAAGACGTTCCAAGCCCTGTGAGAGGAAGGGTGATGTCCTCCTGGAGGGAAATGTTCAGGGGGATTCCTCGCACCCCCAGAGACGTAGCCAACAACAAGTAGTCCTTCACCTCTGTTCAAAAACACCGTTGCAGTCTTAAACCATAAATGTCAATCACGTTTTATTGTATAGATTTCAAAAGCAGCTAAAGAAACATACTGTAGCATGTCCGACGATCTGGTTGCAAGTCGTAACCATGGCGACATTTGCAGCGGAAGCCCAGACCATCATTGTCGGTGCGATGACTCAAGACACAAATGTGCTGACATCCGCCATTGTGTCTGCCGCAAGGGTTCATCACTAAGAAGGAGCAAGACATGCTGGGGTGGTTGACCTTGTTGTCTTTTACATCAAAGTTTAATTATTTACTGAGCTATGGCATGAAATCCAAAGAGGATAAACACTGGAACACCCCTAATTCCTACCAAAAGGTTGTAAAACAGTGTGTGAGACCACAACATGTCCTGGTCGCTTTGTGGTACGATAGAGGAGTGTTGGGTTGCTGCCATTGAAGCGGTTGGCTCTCACCACGCCCATTTTGGTCCAATCAGTAAAGAACACATGGTTCTCAAACACAGCAATTCCAAAAGGATGTGGCGCTTGGATGCCACCACTGAGGACTGTTTTCCTGAGGAATGAAAACACCATAAAGAGGCCATCACTTACAGCACCATTGAGTGTAGAAACATCATGCTTTGACTTCATGGTTCTAGAATCCAAATTTAACCTGGCTACGACATTTAAAGCGTAATCTTTACCTGTCCAAACCGCTGTATGTGACCGTTTCCACAGTGTCAAAGTGGCTGTCAGACCAGTAGACCCTCTGGGTGATGATATCCAAGGTAATTCCGGTTGGTGTTCCAAGCCTGTTCTTCACAAGCTCCACACGGTTACTGCCATCCATGAAGGCGCGTTCTAGCTTCATCTGCTCATTGGCAATACCCATGTCTGTAAAGAACATGTAACTGCAAACAAATGCACAAGGCACAATTAGCCACAATGAACAGTTCAACTATATGATGCTTGGAGACTTTACAGTTCTTAATAAGATTCAGTTCATTACCAGTAACAAAATGTATCTATGATGTTTCACTGGTTTGGACAAAGGCTACATTAATGAAAGATCCCCTCCAAATATCTATCACAGCAAAGAAAAACACTCTACATGCTGTAGACCCTAATGTAGACCTGAAATGTTTGGGTTTTTTTTTAATGATATTTCTTTCATTAAAACCATTAAATTGCAACACATTCCTTTGCCTTTAATAAAAAAAAAAAAAAAGCAGGATTGAAAAAATATATCTATTTATTTCACAAATCTAAACTGCAGGAAACAAGACTTTTTTCTACTTAAATGGAATTTGTTCTCAGTATTCTCCCCCCAGGAGGTTTCAAGTTTCGAGATTTTATTTTTTGTACACTGAACATTGCACAAGGATTCCAAACCATATGTGACATCACAAATCACGCGCATGTGCCTGCCTCTTAAAAAATAAGTCTTTCAAGAAGCTCCCATTATGTCTACACTGGGAAGCTCAAAAATTCAACGGTTAGACCAAGAAGGAGAAAAAAAGCTGGAACCCACCCCACTGTAGGGTCCAGGGAGAGACCATGAGGAGTCTGCAGGTTTTCAGCCACTAATGTAACGCGATTCCCTCCGTCAAAGTCACACATGTCAATGCGCTCCATCATGGCCTCTAAAACATAGAGTTTGAAGTTGATCCAGTCCACAGCAAGGTTCTGGACATTATGGACCGCAGCTGTCAAAACCTCCTTAATTTCACCGCCATTATAGTTGGTAGAATACACCTTGGAAGATAATGAAAGATATTGGGATGAATGGGTTTTCATTTCAACTGACTAGACTAGCGGAGAACGCTGTCGGCTTTTATCAATAATCCAGACAGACCTTCTTTGCATACGTATCACTCCAGAAGACTGTGCTGCTGTGCCAGTGGTACGCCACGCCTACAGTGTAACCTTTGCCCTGAGAAGATACCAGGGTTCTGACGAAGCGCCCGTGTATGTCAGCCATCATCACGTCTGTCCCGTCAGTAAAAATGAGCTGCGGCATTCCACCTGTGAAACAAGTTTCAGAATCACTTGGTTGTACTAAGCTAATAGTGTTATGCCTCTGCAGCAGCAAAACCCGTGGGCCACGTGCATTATGTATTTGGGATCCTTGCATATATTCCATTCTTGTTGATGCTATATCTATGGAAAACAAGGACGGAATTGTGCATGCCACTGTGACAGGCATGGATTATAGAGGCATCGAACTATAATGCAGTATTTCTACTTCCTCAAATATCACTATCAAATATAACCCCATCCTCTTGTAAACTACAGGGCAGTCCTGAGATATGTTACCTTGACATTTGACCACCAAAATCTTTTCATTTCATCTTATGGTCCCAGTGGGCATTTATGCCAAATATGAAGAAATTCCCTCAAGGCGTCCCGAGGTACAGCATTCGCATGAAAGGGTTGTATGGTTGTATGGATAAGAATAACCTAAATGTAACAACTCTGGCCCACAGCTGGGAGGCATGAGACTAGTACAATGTATTTTACTAACGTTAACTAAAAGCTGTTAGCTACAAAGACAATTCTTCGATAGGTGTGCTGTAGGGTAGTTTTGAGTTATTTCTTTTGCCTTGGCTAACAATATTAAATGTTCTTGTTCTCCTCAGGTTGGCCAAACTATAAGCAGAAATGTGAATGTAGAATGATGGATAGTTTTTTTGTGTTTAATAAAGTAATATAATAGTCACAGTTTATTCCGTAGAAGTCCGAGCTTCCCATAGTTTCCAAGTCACACCCTTGAACAAAGACTTAGTTGTCGTAGATCCATATGACATGGAGGTGTCACTGCCGCGCCTCTACCTGACACATTGGCCTTGCAGACGTGACCCTGCTCCAGGAAGTAGCCGTCTGCACATCCACACCGGTGTGTTCCAGGCCGATCTTCACACAGCTGGTCACAGATGCCCCAGATCTGACAGTCATCGTAGTCTGAGAAATAAAAGTTTACTTAGGCCTAAAGGTGAGGACACCTTTGTTGTTCGGGCACCATGAAATGAATGTGGCTATTGCTGTTTTTTTAAGACAAACTCACATTTCGAACTGAAGAAACCACAGGGTAGAAGGTTTCTGAATATGTTTTCAGTGGGTGTAAAACCCTTTCTACTGACAAATGTGTTTTCAACCGAAAAATACATCAGCGCTCACTCACCAACGCAGGAACGGCTGTCATTGGCAATTATGTAACCATCAGGGCAGTAGCAAGTGCCACCTTGAGGAGACACGTGGCACAGATATTCACAGCTCAAGGCTGAGCAGCGGTCCAAGCCTGCGAACGAGATTGTGAAATATTAAGATCATTGACGCGTCTTAAGTTTCAATGCAAGGTAAACCAGCTTCCCCTGGGCAGCCTGTAAAAACACTGTAAAGTTTTACTGTCATCAACTGAATTCAGAGGCCATTAGCAGTTCTCCTCCGGTTTACTACCGGAAAAAAGGTAATTTTTTAACCAAGCACATGTGAAGATAGCAATAAAATTAAACCTGTGACGCTGTTATCATATCACAACCTCAACACCTACCTCCCTTAAAACATTTATAATCAAAAATGAAAACCCTTGCACTTAACTTTACAACCTCATAAAAGTCCTTTTAAGTATGGACATTCTACAGCTGATCACGCTACGAAATTTTAATCAAACCTAATGGGCCCATCATGCTAGATAAGGACATGCAATCATAACTGACAGGTGTACATGCAGTAGTCTTGTAATTTTTCGGTGTTTTAGAGACCGATGAGTCTATATTTCGCAAAGGTGAAAACCGAAAAGCTTTTACTCACTGCAGGTTTGGTGAGCTGTGGAGTTGGTCTCGTCTGTTTCTCCAGGACAGTCCGCTTTACCATCACATACTTTTCCAACTGGTATACAAACTGTTGAGCCCGGACATCCCCACTCCCCTGGGTAGCAATCTCGAGAGTTACTGTCTAATAAGAGAAGAAATGAACTGAATTGTATGGAGGCATATTGTCTGGAGAAGCAGAAGTATATGCTTAGTTAGTGCTTCACTTTAATCAGTGTTTGGACAAAAGTCATCTCTTTTTCTGTTGTGTTTTTATTCATTTGAATACAAACGCATCCTCAGCAATTTATTGAAAAGGAAAAACCGATATCGACAAAGAAATTCGAACTCTAAAACCACATTCTCACCACATCCTCTCTCATCACTGTAGTCCCCACAGTCGTTGAACTGGTCACACACCCAGCGTTGAGGGATACAACGGCCACTAGAACACGTGAACTCACTGCCACTACAGCTTTGGTACACTGAGGAATGAACAGGGGGGAAGTCAGTTGGGTTTAACATAAATATAAGAATTTCAATAGCTTTCCAGAACTTCACAAACACAATTGCCCTTGATGCAAATATTGGATGCTACATTGTTCTCTCTGTAGTTTATCAGTCCTTGCACTTGTGATCTAAGGTGATATGAAGGAGATGAGTTATTTTAGAAATCATTAAACGGCGCAGCATTGTGGCGCAAAGAGTTGAACCCTTGGTGAAACTCAGTGGTCTCGGCCCTTACCACAGCCTTGCTCGTCGCTGTTGTCCCCACAGTCATCCCAGTGGTCGCACACAAAGGAATGTGGAATGCAGTAGCCATTTGCACACTGGTACTGGTGGATTGGACAGTGCTGATTTGCTGCAAATAATAATTAAAACATACACACACAATTAACAAGAGCCATATGGTGTTTTAAAAAGTTTGACTGAAACAACTGCAATCCGTGTATTGCCCAGTTAAGTTTCAATTCCTGGTAGAGCAAAACAGAATCTAGAAGAACCCACGGGTACAAAGGTTGTGGTATTACTGCCCCTGGCAACTATTTTCCTAACGCCATAAAATATACAATTAAGTGAATAATATGCATTCCTTAACCCAGTTCACACATTGCCTAGCACAGCATTTCTGGCGCGAGTCACCCGATGTCCAAACATTATTTCCCACCTCACCTTTCGCTTTGTTTATGGTTCCACCGCGAAAAAAATTCCAACGTCCAAACATTAGTTCCCCCCCTCACAGGGGGGAAAAGGGGAGGCACAGAGCCTTAGCCTTCAGCTCACTCAAATTTAAATAAAACAAACACCATACAATCGTGTCACTGTTTCCAAGGTGGATACACTTATGATGTGAGCTACACTGAGGCTGCTGCTGAGTAGTTAGGATTTTTAACCCTCTCTGTTGTAAGATTCAGCTTAAAACTGGCATGACGGCAACTGGGGGTGACGGCCGCTTTCTGGTATCTTAAGATGAACACACTGCTACAATAGCTGTGTCCATCTAGACATGCCTGAAGGAGAATACTGTAATCACCTGAGAGAGAAAAAAAAGATCCTTCGAGTTGACAGGATTTAATGTCAGGAAAAAAAATTCTCTGCTTTCAAAAATTAACGTACACCCCCCCCCCCCCCCCCCCCAAAAAAACCAACTGAATAAATGAGATACATCAAAATCCCAATCATACTTGTTTACCTGAATCCAGCTTTGTTTCAACTTTGGTTTGAAACTTTTGGAGAGAGTCACTGACCCACCTCCTAAGGATATGGAAGCATGATGATGATGAGGCCGAATAGCACGATAGGCTACTCCTCCATGCAGATCGCACACTGGCAACCTTCCATTTTTATTTTTTGGAAAAGTGGATGGTATTTATTCAGAAAAACAAGTTTTGTTCTCTCTTCAGGTTCATGCATTAAGCCTCTGAGCGCAAAACTGAGTAGGTGTTTGTTTTGCATTTTCAAATGTATGATAATTACTGGTGAGAAAAGCTTGACTCATAAATGAAGGGCCCCCAAAAATAGCTATAAACGTCTTTGTATGTAAACATTAAGGATTCTTTGAAGTTACATGGTTGATTGATTTAATGTGGTCTGTATGTGTGCTGAGGAAGGGTCAAATGGAAATTCACTCATTTTCCCTATTGACACACCGAGGTTGGTTGTGATTCTACTCACTGCAGTTGAACTCATCAGAGCCATCTCGGCAGTCCTGCACCCCATTGCACTTCTGAGAGTTGCTGTAACAGGCCCCATTAGCGCATGTCTTCTCGTTGCAACTTGGGTAGTCTGCAAAAAGACACACACTTTCTGGTACTCTTTCAAATGACGCCAACAGAGTGAGCGAATAAAAAATATCTTAAATTGTTGATCGGGAATTGTAGGGTCCAGATGTGCCAAACTCTTACTGCAGCTGTTTTCATCAGAGTTGTCCACGCAGTCTTTCACGTGGTCGCATCTGTATTTGCTGGGGATACACTGGCCCTCCTGGCAGGTGAACTGGTCAGGGCTGCAGGTTCGTTCACCTGCGCCAAGAGCGTGTGGTAGTGTTTCTTTACAAACCGGTGAGCTACTTGTTTGCATGGATGAATTATATATTTGGTTTCATTCAAACTCACCGCATTCATTCATCATCAATGTCAACATCATTCAACATCTATTATTTTAATGAAAAAAAAAATGATCTGGTTCACAAAAGAGCTGCTACCATTGGGTGGTTTTGACTATGAAAAAGGATAGACTCTCCTGATGTTCTTCTAGAAGTGAGAAAAAAAAAATCCGAGCATTCCTTGCTGATCTATTCATCTCCTTTTCTATGTACATATGGTGCCTTACAGCATTAATGCATATTGCAATTGCACTGGAATATGAGGCACATATTTCTTCTAATTTCTATATTTGATGACAGCAGAAGGCTCTTCTCCCGAGTATTTATCTGATTCGGAATAAAAAACAAAACAAAACAAAAGCCGGCTATTTCCTTCTTTCCCTCCTTTACAACAGCCCATAGACAGTCAGTGTATACCACATGTTCTTTGTTCATCCGAGCCGTCCGCGCAGTCTTCTTCGCCATCGCAGACAAATCCCGTTGAGATGCATTCACCACTTGTAACACACTTAAATTCTTGCGAGGTGCAAGATGGAGGTGCTGCCGTGAAGAACATAACAAGGGGAAAGGTAACGTGAAATTTAAGTTTTTAGCAATTTAATTTGTTCTTCCCAGTCATCACAGGGATGAATATCATGTATCGTGGCATAGCCTAGTGAAATGTAGCCTATCATAGCGCACCCTATTGTATCGTAGCGTATCTGTGTGGTTCATTTATCATAAAACGTATTCGTCTGACACCCCAGTGACTTTGCACTCACGGCAGTTTAGCTCGTCTGAGTCATCTGTGCAGTCTTTAGTTCCGTCACACCTCCACACGATGTTTATGCATTGTCCACTTGTACACTGAAACTCGCCACTACCACAGCTTCCTGCAGGGAAGCACACAGACACAGACAGTTGCATGTCTTTCATGGGCTTGTTCGGCAGTTTTTTTTTAATGACTTGTGGCCATGTCCACATTCAATTCTGTTTGCAACACATAAAACGATTCATTAACATCACACAGTTTGATCCTGACTGCAGGTTTATGACAGCAGTTAACGACAGCAGTGGCTTGTGTTATTTCTTGTGTGCAGTATTTCAACCTCAGATCATGTGATTTCGCCTTAACAGAATAGTTAATCCTTCACCATGGATGAACGGTCCATTTTATGACCTTGGATCATATGAACCAATCACATCGATCATTTATGTCTAAATCCACGCACTTTTTTGATCTCTTCTGCATTTGTAACTACTTCTTAGTTCCATAGTTAAGTGAGGAAGAGGACCAACAGTTGAAATTCATTCAGAAGTGGGAAAAAAAGCTATTTTATACAAATGTACACCATTATTCCTTGAGTATGTTATCAAACACAGTCCAGTGTAGTCACATGTTTTAGTACATCTTTACAAAAGTCAGTCATTTTTGATTGCATTGAACTTGAACATTTTTTTTGTCTATTCAGGCAGGTTGAATTTACAAGAGACACTTTCAAATTTTTGTTTCTTAAAGATTTTAAACGTAATACGTTCATAAAAGTTAAGTCCGATACTGTGACTGCATTCATAGCTCAGCTCCAGCTGCAGACAGATGGCAAATTTAAGAAAAATAATAATAAATACAGATGTTTCCACACAGAATACAAGTGTTACTGAATGTTTGGAAATGATGGGAAACTCAACCCAGTTTCAGAGCTATGAGTTGGACAGCGCTGCTCCTACTTCAGTTCTACTGAGCTCACCAGAACTCAGGGGTGATCTTCATCCTCTTAACAGAGTTCCACAAACTTGTGGAATCTACCAGTGTATCTAAACACCTTAAAAAGAAGTTGTGTCTCTTTTCCTTTGCCACCTGCCTGTTGTTATTGACCGTTATGGAATACTTTCATTCTTCATATATCAACATATTCATTACCAAAAAAAATGTAGAGTTCTAAATAAAAAGTATAAACTTACCCTGAGCTAGCTGAACTCCTTGGGTCAGCAGAAGGAGAGAGACAAACTGAAGACCTTTAAGGTCCATAACTGAGCGCTTGGACGTCTCGCTCTACACTGTTCAGGTGTGCGACAAAACATTCACACTCATGCTAAATCTGCAACCTAGTGTGTTTTACCAAATGAACCAGAGGACAGTACCTATAGGACAGAGATGTTTAACCCAGAGCAACCAGCAAACCAATAATGTGTCATGGAGTAATACAGCTTTTTATGACTCGCTCTCTACATAAACTTCATCTAAGATTAACTTTTACCTGTTGGTAGTTGTGTGTATCAGCAAGAAAAATTGACTGCTCTTTTCTTCTCTAAAAATGCAGCACGTTGCACAAAACCGGGGTAATTATAGTTCCTGAAATCCAATGTCACTTTTATTATTTCTTCACCCGCGTACAAAGTATCTGCACCGAACAGAAGCATCAACACGTTTTATATATTTCACAAATAAGAAAAACACACTTTGTTGGCTTTCTTTTCAAGTTGTTTTAAATTGAAATGGAGTGTGGGGTCTTTCTGTGTGGAGTCTCCATGTTCTCCCTGTTCCTGTGTGGGTTCTCTCTGGTACTCCAGCTTCCTCCCACAGTCCAAAGACATCAAGAGGGGACGAGGCTGATTGATACTCTAAATTGACCGTAGGTGTGACTGTGAGTGTGAATGGTTGTCTGTTTCTATGTGTTGGCCCTGTGATGGACTGGTGACCCATCCAGGGTGAGCCCACCTCCCGCCCGAAGGCTGCTGAGATAGGCTCCTGCACACACCCCCAAACCCATGACCCTTAATAGGATAAGTGGTAGAAAATGGATGGATGGATTTTTGATTGAAGGCACAGATTAACGAATGTCATGTGGTGCAAATATTACCTCCTGCATCCATGCAGCTAGAGACCACATGCCTACTAGATATTATGTTGGCATACATGAGGTGAACCAAAAACAGAATGATTATAATGTGAATCAAATGATGATTGTTACAATAGGATTACTCTCTGTAACCACTGGGAGGCGCTATGACTTATATTCAACCAGAGCCCTAATCGAGAGAGTTCGACCAACTCAAATCATGGGCGCCATGTTTGCTACCAACGCCAGATGATTCTCCCAACCTAACTTCACATAGCAGATATGCTACATTGATATAAACCGCTTATCTTCACTATTAACAAGCCTATAAATGTTATTGTCAACGTCTGTCATTATGTAACAGGCTCTCACTTAAATAACCCAGCGTGTACTTAACTTAAATATCTTGAATGGCCTGTAAAATGCATTGTAGCTCAATCAATCATTTAATCACGAAGTTGTATAACTTTTTAGTCTGTTCATACATCGCCGAAAAAAGGTTGAAATTACGATACATATATACACACACACACATATATATATATATAATATTCTGTAGTTTACCTACCTACGGTAGCGCCTCATGTTCTCAGCCTTCAGTCTCGATTACTAGCTCACTAGCATAAGGCTAGCTTGAGGCTATCGTTAAGTCTTGGTAAACTTCATTCATCCTTTATTTCTAAAGCGATGCAAGGAGTTTTTGAGAGCAATAATATGAATAAATGATGATGTGACGTTACATTTCCAATGTAAATTCTTCACAAAAGTCAAAGAGAGCACTTGACATTTACCTCACACAACATGGAGAAATCAGTTGGTGTCCATTGTTTTCTCCGAACCTTCGGCTCCCATAACCTCCTCCGTGTGTTTGTTTTTTTTGTTTTGCTTTGTTTTTTTTGTCACGGGGAAAACGATGCATTTGTTTCTGCCCCGTTCTTCGATTGGCATTTTTGATTATTGGTGGAAGTTGATTCTTGCTAATTTATTCAAGTAGAAAACTGATCTCTGATATTCTCTTTACTATGTGTATGATTGGATGAATATTGGTTAAAGGTAGTGAACATGGCGCCCATAAAACATGTGACCGCCTCTGAACCAATCGCATGACAGAATTGTTCTGAAGGCTCGAACTCTCTCTATGTACGGCTCTGAATTCAGCGAGCAGGGGTCTTGGGGCCAGTGCTCTCAGGAAACCCGAAGTTCGGAAAAACTCCGACAATGTGGAGTCAAGTGACGCACATTAAGTTTCTTGCTCTATGGTGAAATATCAAAATTGTCCCCTTCGCCATGGTAACACCATTAAGCAAGTTTTGATATAAACCTGGTTATGCGCTCAGATAAGCACATGGAAGTGTTAAAAACCCGTATATCAGGTGGCACCGTGATTAATCAGCCCCAAAATTTGATGGGTTCTTTGGCCTGTAGTATATAGACTAGTACACTCATCCACATTTTTTGCTGAATGTCAGCATGGGGGGTTTTGCAGAGAGACAGACAGACTGACAGGCAGGTGGACACCACTAAAAACCTTCTTTTCTTGATAATGGAGACATCATTTAGAGTCATAACTCCTATTTTACAATGTGACACCTTGCCTCAGCCGATCACCATAACTGCATTGTTGCATAAAGCTATGTTGCTCTGTGGCAAAAGGAAAAAAAAACAAACACACACACACAACTGTGCCCAGACAAAAAAAAAAATCTTAATGAATAATTTTACCCTCCTTGTAAACTGGAGTGAAGCCTCACAGTTGTAGCTGAATAATCCCTTGAGCAACATTCAATAGATTCTGGTTTGAGAATCTGGGAAGTATTTCGTAACATGTAATGGGACAGTGGTGCAGTGGTCAGCACTGTGGCCTCACAGCAAGAAGGTTCAGGGTTCGAGTCCCGGCTCCATCACAGGATCTTTCTGTGTGGAGTCTCCATGTTCTCCCTGTTCCTGTGTGGGTTCTCTCCGGTACTCCAGCTTCCTCCCACAGTCCAAAGACATCAAGAGGGGACGAGGCTGATTGATACTCTAAATTGACCGTAGGTGTGACTGTGAGTGTGAATGGTTGTCTGTCTCTATGTGTTGGCCCTGTGATAGACTTGTTACCCGTCCAGGGTGAACCCCACCTCTTGCCCGTAGCCGCTAGGATAGGCCCCAGCTCCCCCATGACCCTTAACAAGTGGAAGACAATGGATGTATTGGGGGCAAAGATTTTTACTGTAAAATCTACAATTACAGTAAATGAAAGGAAATCAATCAAAAGGATGGAAAGCAAACTGGTTTTCATCACTAATGCAACTTTGGCACCCTCCAGTGGCATTTTTAAACAAGACATGATGGCTGTGGTGACAGGAAACACTCAGCGATCACTCACGGACATGGAAAGACTTCTTCAAATCATATTGTTTCAGTAAGTAGCAGGGCAAAAAAAAATGCAGGTCAATAAAATTGAACTACTTGATTAAGTTAATACAGAATAGCAGCTTCAGACGCATGATCATGTTGCGGTAACTTGGACTTTCAGTTGGACTTTTACACGTTCAATAAAGTTTTATTTTTAAAAAACAAGTGTGTTGCTAAGTTTGGCTTCTTAATGATAAAGAAAGACAAAAACAAGTCAAATCTTTAATAACTGCATTTCTTTTAATACATGTCGTGTACAACAAAGGAAAAACCTGAACAAATGAGCATCAAAACCATATGAGCGCAGGTGCTAGCCTGCGGCTGCTACAGTCGGGTAAGTGTATGGGTTGGATTTTGGGGTTCATGGATCATTGGTCAAGGTCATGACCTTGAACTAATGGTTACTCTGTAAAGACCATCAGTTTATGCTGTGTATAAGCATGGGGCCAATGAAAGAAGTAAACGGTTAAAACCGGCAAAGTTAAAACACAACGAGAAAGTTTCACAAAATGTTCCATTTAAATTATCTCGACAGACTCAATATGCCCTGATTCTGAAGAATACTCCTTGAAATAATATTACAACAAGAAACCCGTGACTTAATAAACCTTAAACTTTATGTATTATAGAAATGTACATTCACCAAAAAACAAAAACAAAAAGATGAAGTAAATTCATGGAAAAGCAACATATCAAACTGAGCTTAATTTCTGAATTTCAGCCAAATCTTAAAACATCCATACTGGACTGGATGCCATTAAACATTAAGACATACATAAATGAGGTAATATTTTGACTGACTCACGACCAAGACAAGTACTCAAGGAAAGAGAGGAAGCATTTATAGCAGCTCATAATTGGCTAGAATTGAGTTCACATGCTGCACGTGTCAAATTGATGGACGGAAAAGATTTCCTTGCAGTATATGAATAATTTCCTTTTTTCTTTTGCCAAAATACAAAACCTGTGCACCCACAGTGCCTCTGTTCATTCAACATTTACCATAATATGAGTAAGTTCTGATCAGGTTGATCATGGTTGTAGCTCCTCAATAACTGGGCCGTTTTCCTTCGTCGTACATGTAGTTAGGGTTGGTCTGGCCTTGACTCACAGCATATGGGTTTATCTGGGGCCGATTCGAAACATATGGGCTGGTCTGGGGTTGAGACTGAGCATATGGGTTGGCCTGGGGTCTAGACTGAGCATATGGGTTGGTCTGGGGTCTAGACTGAGCATATGGGTTGGTCTGGGGTCGAAACTGAGCATACGAGTTGCCAGTCGTTTCATCAGAGTTGCTGTAGTTCAGCTGAAATCAAAGAATATCTCATTAAGACTGAATTGTGCCGAACAAGCATATATATTCCTTCTTTTGTATTCTTTAACCTTGCTTAAACCTGATCAAATTTTCTTTTGATCAGATTTTCCTACTACCCTCCCCCATACTCACCAAGTTCCTCCCAAAGGGGATCAGGTTTTGCTGGCTTTTACTTGGAGTCATCTCCAGGTCGGTCCTGCTATCCCAGACATTGGTGGTTGACGCCCTCGGGATTTTAGGCACCCCAACTTTGGCAAATGAAGCCAGGCCATTAGCTGGACCGCCATTAATTGAGGGTGTGCGGCTGTTGGCTACACTGCTGTTAACCAGCGGTGCTTTGTCAGAAGAGGGGCTGGAGTTGGGTTTCTTAAAGTCTGCATCTTCTGTGTCCTTCGAGGAGCTTTTCTTTGAGGCTCTGACAAGATCGCAGAAAAGTCTGGATCACTTTCTATGACAATGAAGCTTTCATGCTGCAATATATTCTGCTTACACTTGGAAGTGACATTTTTTTCAATTCATTATGTGTTTATGTATAAATGATCAATGGTTTTAATGGTCAATTATAGCTGATACTCACTTGCGTGACACTACAGGGAGAAGAATGAGCGCGATGAGCAGCAATCCCCCAAAGGCGGAGCCGACGATTGTAAGCGCCAATTGCCAAACTAACAAAACAAGAGAATTTAACAAGGATATTAATAATATGGCTAGTGATTAATAACTTACTGGCACTCTTTTAAGATCATATTCATAGCATATTTACTGCAATAGTCCCTGTTCACAGAAGCCATTTGGATTTGTCATAGCAGGTAGACATGTGTAAATTAATCAAATTAATAGCTGTCCCGTTCTATTCAGTGTAGCAGACATTCTGGCGAGGCAGCATTCACAACACCAAGGCCCTATTACAGCAGAATGGAACCAGGCCATAATTAATTACACCTATGTTTACCCTGCTAGGACTGTGAAAAAGCCCTATTTCATTTTAGGAATCGCAAACGTTCTCCCCTCTGTTCAGGTTTATTAGAACGCAAACTACGTCACTTATATGCACAATTAGTTGAAAAACCAGCACACATATATGAAGTAAGAATACACACACTCATTTATATTTGGTGAACGCGCGCACGCAAACACACAGGCACGTACGCACACGTACACTTGCTGTACACTCACATTCGTTGCAGTTAAAACCAGAACGACCAAATGGACAACTGAAAGAGAAGAAAAACGCTCATGAGGGTTTCCGTCTTTCTCTCCTCAGCGTAACTGGAGAAATCATTTTCATGATTAATAATTGTTACGCCGTTACATTTTCAGGATGTGATACAGCACTTAAACACCTACTTTTTACAGGTTATGTTTCCCACTGCTTTTTGACCACTAGGACAAGCTGCAACAGAGAAAAAAATAGAGCGTTTTGTAAAATTAAACCAAAAGAGTTACCCAGAAAAATCAGATATTCTCTGTATTCCGTGCAATTACCAGTGCAGAGCCTCAGACTGTAGTCTGTCTGAATATAGTTCATGGCACAAGTACAATTATAAAATCCATTTTCTGCTTTGCATGTTGTAGTTTTCTGATCACAGGGATTCCTGTCACAAAGATCTGTCCCTTTAAAAGAAAAAAATAGTAGAGTGTATCATGAGCACGGGTACTTCAGATAACAAAATATGTACAAGACTCAATTAAAGCATCCTGATATGAACCACCATTTCTAAATTTAATCAGTCTTGAGTTACAAAACACAAGCTTGGATATTAGATAAAAAATGTATACCAGGAAAAACAAAAACAAAACACAGAGTAAATTCTTAAATATGCCATTGATTTGCTTCTGCTTCAATGTCCTGCATAGTGCATATAGGCTGGGATATCACTATTGGTAGAGGAATTAAATTGAACAGAGCAAAATGTCTGGATCACACAAAATACAGTTTAAATGTCAGCATTGAACTAGAAAAAAGTGCAATGAACATACCAACTAATTGTGCGTTGGCCAGGAGACAGTCATCACATTTACTGGCATTCTCAAACTGAGTTTGAATTTCCGTCGCGTTCACGTCAGCATTTTGCTGGAAGATGACCTCTACGGTTGCATTGACCCCTTCAGATGGCTGTGATCGGGTATTGCTTTTTTCAATTGGCCTAAATGGGAAAAAAAAAATCATGCTTACTGAGTAATATGTTCTGCAAAGTAAAATGGGAAGACTGACAGGAGGTTAACACCATTGCTACTTACTCCAGTTTCAGCACTGTAGATCCAATATAACCATCAGACGGTTTGAAAACATTTGACAGCTGTGTTGTGGAAAGAAAATGGTTGTTTAGGCCATGACATGACAAGAAATGGACATCTGCCTTAGATCATTTTTAGTTCCCTAATCTTTTCATCCCGTGCATGATTTGGGTTTGTTGATTCTCTGAGAGAAACAAATTTGTTAATGCACCAAATATTGAAGTAAACCCATAATAGCTGTTTGTTTCTTTATGTACAGGAACATTAAATGTTTGCAAGCCACAGATAAGTGTAGTGCACACCTTCACAAGCACATGATTATTACTATAATATAATAAAACATTGAAGCGCTAGGTATGAACTTGACAAGCCTTTATGCTCAACGTTTTACAAAATGTTAACAATGCAAAAGTACAAAAAAAGAGAAATCTGGTGTTTTACCTCAGCAAGAATGTCTCGCGAAGCATTTTCAAATTCTTGCGATGTGTTTTTTGCCATGTTTATATGATATTCCAGTTGGGGCATGGCCAATTCTCCGGGGAAAACTTTGGCTAAGAAAGATAATTATAGAATAATCAAGAAAGCTATATGTGTTCCTGTCATCCAGTTTATTTGTTGTTGTTGTTGTTTTTATATACTAAGCTAAAAGTTAAAAACTACCGTATGCTTTTATTCTCATCTTTACTGACCAGAAAAGATGTATATGACATTTCCAGAAAAGCCAAATTGTAGCCTTAAACTTTGAACAAATATTATTGATATAATCATTAGATTTCTGAATGATTGACTGACCAGGATTCAATCAATCAACTTTTTAAAAAGCAAATCAAAAGAAATAAAAACAAGACAGTACATCTCCTCCTGTCAGTATTACCAGGTATTCCAACATACCACAGAATTCAAAAGGCTAGAATTTGGTGTGATGAAGAAACTGTATTGTGGGGAATAAAGCTGATAGTATTGGGGCAAAAATACTTACCTCTCTCACAAATGTTATTGTCATAATTGTAGTGATCACCGGCGAGACACAGGCATACATGGGTTTGATTGTACCGAGCCTCACAAGTGCTACCCAGACCACATGGGGATGATGCACAAGGATCTTGAAGTAAAAGAAAACATAAATAAGCATGCATGCACACCAAGGCTTAAACAGATGAAATTAAAACACAAGAGCGAATGAGTATTTTTAGAATTAAGTAAAAACCTAAAATTAGTTCTCAGGTATTGGTGGAAGTACCTGGAGGGTTTGTATCTGTAGGAATTGGTGTAGGTGTGCCCATACCACCCAAACTTGTTGTGGAAGAAGGGGACATTGTGGTGGATGAATCAGCTTCTGATGTTGTACGGGGCAGCGTAATGAATTGACCTTCTGGTGTTGTTGTCGGTGTGAGTGTGGTGGATTGACTCACAGGTGTTTTTGAAGGTGTCTGTGAGGTGGACTGGCTGTCTGGTGTTGATGTAGGTGTCAGTGTGGTGGACTGGCTGTCTGGTGTTGATGTAGGTGTCAGTGTGGTGGACTGACTGTCTGGTGTTGATGTAAGTGTCAGTGTGGTGGACTGATGGTCTGGCGTTGATGTAGGTGTAAGTGTGGTGGACTGGCTGTCTGGTGTTGATGTAGGTGTCAGTGTGGTAGACTGACTGTCTGGTGTTGATGTAGGTGTGAGTGTGGTGGACTGACTGTCTGGTGTTGATGTAAGTGTTACAGTGGTGGACTGGCTGTCTGGTGTTGATGTTGGTGTCAGTGTGCTGGACTGACTGTCTGGTGTAAATGTAGGTGTCAGGGTGGTGGACATGCTTTCTGGTGTTGATGTAGGGTTCAGTGTTGTGGACTGACTTTCTGGTGTTGATGTAGGGTTCAGTGTGGTGGACTGATGGTCTGGTGTTGATGTAGGTGTCAGTGTGGTGGACTGACTGTCTGGTGTTGATGTAGGTGTTACTGTGGTGGACTGGCTGTCTGGTGTTGATGTAGGTGTCAGTGTGGTGGACTGACTGTCTGGTGTTGATGTAGGTGTCAGTGTGGTGGACTGACTTTCTGGTGTTGATGTAGGTGTTAATGTGGTGGACTGGCTGTCTGGTGTTAATGTAGGTGTCAGTGTGGTGGACTGGCTTTCTGGTGTTGATGTAGGTGTCAGGGTGGTGGACTGACTTTCTGGTGTTGATGTAGGGTTCAGTGTGGTGGACTGATGGTCTGGTGTTGATGTAGGTGTCAGTGTGGTGGACTGACTGTCTGGTGTTGATGTAGGTGTTACTGTGGTGGACTGGCTGTCTGGTGTTGATGTAGGTGTCAGTGTGCTGGACTGACTGTCTGGTGTTGATGTAGGTGTCAGTGTGGTGGACTGACTTTCTGGTGTTGATGTAGGTGTTAATGTGGTGGACTGGCTGTCTGTTGTTGATGTTGGTGTCAGTGTGGTGGAATGACTGTCTGGTGTTGATGTAGGTGTCAGGGTGGTGGACTGACTTTCTGGTATTGATGTCGGTGTCAGTGTGGTGGACTGACTGTCGGGTGTTGATGTAGGTATCAGAGTGCTTGACTGACTGTCTGGCGTTGATGTAGGTGATGTAGGTGTTGATGTAGGTGTCAGTGTGGTGGACTGACTGTCTGGTGTTGATATAGGTGTCAGTGTGGTGGACAGGCTGTCTGGTGTTGATGTAGGTGTCAGTGAGGTGGACTGTATGTCTGCTGTTGATGTAGGTGTCAGTGTGGTGGACTGGCTGTCTGGTGTTGATGTAGGTGTCAGTGTGGTGGACTGGCTGTCTGGTGTTGATGTAGGTGTCAGTGAGGTGGACTGTATGTCTGGTGTTGATGTAGGTGTCAGTGTGGTGGACTGGCTGTCTGGTGTTGATGTAGGTGTCAGGGTGGTGGACTGACTTTCTGGTGTTGATGTCGGTGTCAGTGTGGTGGACTGACTGTCGGGTGTTGATGTAGGTATCAGAGTGCTTGACTGACTGTCTGGCGTTGATGTAGGTGATGTAGGTGTTGATGTAGGTGTCAGTGTGGTGGACTGACTGTCTGGTGTTGATATAGGTGTCAGTGTGGTGGACTGACTGTCTGGTGTTGATGTGGGCGTCAGTGAGGTGGACTGTATGTCTGGTGTTGATGTAGGTGTCAGTGTGGTGGACTGGCTGTCTGGTGTTGATGTAGGTGTCAGTGTGGTGGACTGGCTGTCTGGTGTTGATGTAGGTGTCAGTGAGGTGGACTGTATGTCTGGTGTTGATGTAGGTGTCAGTGTGGTGGACTGGCTGTCTGGTGTTGATGTAGGTGTCAGGTTGGTGGACTGGCTGTCTGTTGTTGATGTCGGTGTCAGTGTGGTGGACTGAGTGTCTGGTGTTGATGTAGGTGTCAGTGTGGTGGACTGACTTTCTGGTGTTGATGTAGGTGTCAGTGTGGTGGACTGGCTGTCTGGTGTTGATGTAGGTGTCAGTGAGGTGGACTGATGGTCTGGTGTTGATGTAGGTGTTAGTGTGGTGGACTGGCTGTCTGGTGTTGATGTAGGTGTAAGGGTGGTGGACTGGCTGTCTGGTGTTGATGTAGGTGTCAGTGTGGTGGACTGATGGTCTGGTGTTGATGTAGGTGTTAGTGTGGTGGACTGATGGTCTGGTGTTGATGTAGGTGTTAGTGTGGTGGACTGGCTGTCTGGTGTTGATGTAGGTGTAAGGGTGGTGGACTGGCTGTCTGGTGTTGATGTAGGTGTCAGTGTGGTGGACTGGCTGTCTGGTGTTGATGTAGGTGTAAGGGTGGTGGACTGGCTGTCTGATGTTGATGTAGGTGTCAGTGTGGTGGACTGGCTGTCTGGTTTTGATGTAGGTGTCAGTGTGGTGGATTGACTGTCGGGTGTTGATGAAGGTGTCAGTGTGGTGGACTGATGGTCTGGCGTTGATGTAGGTGTCAGTGTGGTGGACTGGCTGTCTGGTGTTGATGTAGGTGTCAGTGTGGTAGACTGACTGTCTGGTGTTGATGTAGGTGTGAGTGTGGTGGACTGACTGTCTGGTGTTGATGTAGGTGTTACAGTGGTGGACTGGCTGTCTGGTGTTGATGTTGGTGTCAGTGTGCTGGACTGACTGTCTGGTGTAAATGTAGGTGTCAGGGTGGTGGACATGCTTTCTGGTGTTGATGTAGGGTTCAGTGTTGTGGACTGACTTTCTGGTGTTGATGTAGGGTTCAGTGTGGTGGACTGATGGTCTGGTGTTGATGTAGGTGTCAGTGTGGTGGACTGACTGTCTGGTGTTGATGTAGGTGTTACTGTGGTGGACTGGCTGTCTGGTGTTGATGTAGGTGTCAGTGTGGTGGACTGACTGTCTGGTGTTGATGTAGGTGTCAGTGTGGTGGACTGACTTTCTGGTGTTGATGTAGGTGTTAATGTGGTGGACTGGCTGTCTGGTGTTAATGTAGGTGTCAGTGTGGTGGACTGGCTTTCTGGTGTTGATGTAGGTGTCAGGGTGGTGGACTGACTTTCTGGTGTTGATGTAGGGTTCAGTGTGGTGGACTGATGGTCTGGTGTTGATGTAGGTGTCAGTGTGGTGGACTGACTGTCTGGTGTTGATGTAGGTGTTACTGTGGTGGACTGGCTGTCTGGTGTTGATGTAGGTGTCAGTGTGCTGGACTGACTGTCTGGTGTTGATGTCGGTGTCAGTGTGGTGGACTGACTGTCGGGTGTTGATGTAGGTATCAGAGTGCTTGACTGACTGTCTGGCGTTGATGTAGGTGATGTAGGTGTTGATGTAGGTGTCAGTGTGGTGGACTGACTGTCTGGTGTTGATATAGGTGTCAGTGTGGTGGACAGGCTGTCTGGTGTTGATGTAGGTGTCAGTGAGGTGGACTGTATGTCTGGTGTTGATGTAGGTGTCAGTGTGGTGGACTGGCTGTCTGGTGTTGATGTAGGTGTCAGTGTGGTGGACTGGCTGTCTGGTGTTGATGTAGGTGTCAGTGAGGTGGACTGTATGTCTGGTGTTGATGTAGGTGTCAGTGTGGTGGACTGGCTGTCTGGTGTTGATGTAGGTGTCAGGGTGGTGGACTGACTTTCTGGTGTTGATGTCGGTGTCAGTGTGGTGGACTGACTGTCGGGTGTTGATGTAGGTATCAGAGTGCTTGACTGACTGTCTGGCGTTGATGTAGGTGATGTAGGTGTTGATGTAGGTGTCAGTGTGGTGGACTGACTGTCTGGTGTTGATATAGGTGTCAGTGTGGTGGACAGGCTGTCTGGTGTTGATGTAGGTGTCAGTGAGGTGGACTGTATGTCTGGTGTTGATGTAGGTGTCAGTGTGGTGGACTGGCTGTCTGGTGTTGATGTAGGTGTCAGTGTGGTGGACTGGCTGTCTGGTGTTGATGTAGGTGTCAGTGAGGTGGACTGTATGTCTGGTGTTGATGTAGGTGTCAGTGTGGTGGACTGGCTGTCTGGTGTTGATGTAGGTGTCAGGGTGGTGGACTGACTTTCTGGTGTTGATGTCGGTGTCAGTGTGGTGGACTGACTGTCGGGTGTTGATGTAGGTATCAGAGTGCTTGACTGACTGTCTGGCGTTGATGTAGGTGATGTAGGTGTTGATGTAGGTGTCAGTGTGGTGGACTGACTGTCTGGTGTTGATATAGGTGTCAGTGTGGTGGACAGGCTGTCTGGTGTTGATGTAGGTGTCAGTGAGGTGGACTGTATGTCTGGTGTTGATGTAGGTGTCAGTGTGGTGGACTGGCTGTCTGGTGTTGATGTAGGTGTCAGTGTGGTGGACTGGCTGTCTGGTGTTGATGTAGGTGTCAGTGAGGTGGACTGTATGTCTGGTGTTGATGTAGGTGTCAGTGTGGTGGACTGGCTGTCTGGTGTTGATGTAGGTGTCAGGGTGGTGGACTGGCTGTCTGTTGTTGATGTCGGTGTCAGTGTGGTGGACTGAGTGTCTGGTGTTGATGTAGGTGTCAGTGTGGTGGACTGACTTTCTGGTGTTGATGTAGGTGTCAGTGTGGTGGACTGGCTGTCTGGTGTTGATGTAGGTGTCAGTGAGGTGGACTGATGGTCTGGTGTTGATGTAGGTGTTAGTGTGGTGGACTGGCTGTCTGGTGTTGATGTAGGTGTAAGGGTGGTGGACTGGCTGTCTGGTGTTGATGTAGGTGTCAGTGTGGTGGACTGATGGTCTGGTGTTGATGTAGGTGTTAGTGTGGTGGACTGATGGTCTGGTGTTGATGTAGGTGTTAGTGTGGTGGACTGGCTGTCTGGTGTTGATGTAGGTGTAAGGGTGGTGGACTGGCTGTCTGGTGTTGATGTAGGTGTCAGTGTGGTGGACTGGCTGTCTGGTGTTGATGTAGGTGTAAGGGTGGTGGACTGGCTGTCTGATGTTGATGTAGGTGTCAGTGTGGTGGACTGGCTGTCTGGTTTTGATGTAGGTGTCAGTGTGGTGGATTGACTGTCGGGTGTTGATGAAGGTGTCAGTGTGGTGGACTGATGGTCTGGCGTTGATGTAGGTGTCAGTGTGGTGGACTGGCTGTCTGGTGTTGATGTAGGTGTCAGTGTGGTAGACTGACTGTCTGGTGTTGATGTAGGTGTGAGTGTGGTGGACTGACTGTCTGGTGTTGATGTAGGTGTTACAGTGGTGGACTGGCTGTCTGGTGTTGATGTAGGTGTCAGGGTGGTGGACTGACTGTCTGGTGTAAATGTAGGTGTCAGGGTGGTGGACATGCTTTCTGGTGTTGATGTAGGGTTCAGTGTTGTGGACTGATGGTCTGGTGTTGATGTAGGTGTCAGTGTGGTGGACTGACTGTCTGGTGTTGATGTAGGTGTTACTGTGGTGGACTGACTGTCGGGTGTTGATGTAGGTGTCAGTGTGGTGGACTGACTGTCTGGTGTTGATGTAGGTGTTAATGTGGTGGACTGGCTGTCTGGTGTTGATGTAGGTGTCAGGGTGGTGGACTGACTTTCTGGTGTTGATGTAGGTGTCAGGGTGGTGAACTGGCTTTCTAATGTTGATGTAGGCGTCAGTGTGGTGGATAGACCTTCTGGTGCTGTCGTAGTTGATGGCGTAGTGGATACGAAATCTTGTGTTGTCTTTGGGGGCAGCGAGCTTGATATGTTCCCTGGTGATGTCCTCACAGCTGTCACTGTGTTGCACTGACCCTCTGATGTTGGTGTAGGTGCTTGCGTGGTTGGTCCGTCCTCTAGCGCTGTACTTGATGGAAGCGTGGTGGGTAGTTTCTCTGGTGTTATTGTAGGTTTCAGTGAGGTGGATGGAATGTCTGGTGTTGATGTAGGTGTCAGTGTGGTGGTCTGGCTGTCTGTTGTTGATGTAGGTGTCAGTGTGGTGGACTGACTGTCTGTTGTTGATGTAGGTGTCAGGGTGGTGGACTGACTTTCTGGTGTTGATATAGGTGTCAGTGTGGTGGACTGACTGTCTGGTGTTGATGCAGGTTTTAATGTGGTGGACTGGCTGTCCGTTGTTGATGTTGGTGTCAGTGTGGTGGACTGACTGTCTGTTGTTGATGTAGGTGTCAGGGTGGTGGACTGACTTTCTGGTGTTGATATAGGTGTCAGTGTGGTGGACTGACTGTCTGGTGTTGATGCAGGTTTTAATGTGGTGGACTGGCTGTCCGTTGTTGATGTTGGTGTCAGTGTGGTGGACTGACTGTCCGGTGTTGATGTAGGTGTCAGTGTGGTGGACTTACTGTCCGGTTTTGATGTAGGTGTCAGTGTGGTGGACTGACTGTCTGGTCTTGATGTAGGTGTTACTGTGGTGGACTGGCTGTCTGGTGTTGATGTAGGTGTCAGTGTGCTGGACTGACTGTCTGGTGTTGATGTAGGTGTCAGTGTGGTGGACTGACTGTCTGGTGTTGACGTGGGTGTCAGGGTGGTGGACTTGCTGTCAGGTGTTGATGTAGGTTTTAGTGTGGTGGACTGACTGTCTGGTGTTGATGTAGGTGTCAGTGTGGTGGACTGACTGTCTGGTCTTGATGTAGGTGTTACTGTGGTGGACTGGCTGTCTGGTGTTGATGTAGGTGTCAGTGTGCTGGACTGACTGTCTGGTGTTGATGTAGGTGTCAGTGTGGTGGACTGATGGTCTGGTGTTGATGTAGGTGTCAGTGTGGTGGACTTGCTGTCAGGTGTTGATGTAGGTTTTAGTGTGGTGGACTGACTGTCTGGTGTTGATGTAGGTGTCAGTGTGGTGGACTGACTGTCTGTTGTTAATGTAGGTGTCAGTGTGGTGGACTGGCTTTCTGGTGTTGATGTAGGTGTCAGGGTGGTGGACTGACTTTCTGGTGTTGATGTAGGTTTTAGTGTGGTGGACTGACTGTCTGGTGTTGATGTAGGTGTCAGTGTGGTGGACTGACTGTCTGGTCTTGATGTAGGTGTTACTGTGGTGGACTGGCTGTCTGGTGTTGATGTAGGTGTCAGTGTGCTGGACTGACTGTCTGGTGTTGATGTAGGTGTCAGTGTGGTGGACTGGCTGTCTGTTGTTGATGTTGGTGTCAGGGTGGTGGACTGGCTGTCTGGTGTTGTTGTAGGTATCAGTGTTGTGGATGGACTCTCCGGTGTTGTTGTAGGCGTCAGTGTGGTGGATAGACCTTCTGGTGCTGTCGTAGTTGATTGCGTAGTGGATACGAAATCTTGTGTTGTCTTTGGGGGCAGCGAGCTTGATATGTTCCCTGGTGATGTCCTCACAGCTGTCACTGTATTGCACTGATCCTCTGATGTTGGTGTAGGTGTTTGCGTGGTTGGTCTGTCCTCTCGTGCTGTACTTGATGGAAGCGTGGTGGATAGTTTCTCTGGTGTTATTGTAGGTTTCACTGAGGTGGATGGACTCTCCTGTTTTGTTGTAGGTGGCTGTGCGGTGGTTAGATTATCTGGTGTAGGTGTAGGTTCTTGCGTGCTTGGTCCGTCCTCTCGCACTGTACTTGATGGCAGCGTGGTGGGTAGTATTTCTCGTGTTATTGTAGGTTTCACTGAGGTGGATGGACTCTCCTGTTTTGTTGTAGGTGGCTGTGCGGTGGTTAGATTATCTGGTGTAGGTGTAGGTTCTTGCGTGCTTGGTCCGTCCTCTCGCACTGTACTTGATGGCAGCGTGGTGGGTAGTATTTCTCGTGTTATTGTAGGTTTCACTGAGGTGGATGGACTCTCCTGTTTTGTTGTAGGTGGCTGTGCGGTGGTTAGATTATCTGGTGTAGGTGTAGGTTCTTGCGTGCTTGGTCCGTCCTCTCGCACTGTACTTGATGGCAGCGTGGTGGGTAGTATTTCTCGTGTTATTGTAGGTTTCACTGAGGTGGATGGACTCTCCTGTTTTGTTGTAGGTGGCTGTGCGGTGGTTAGATTATCTTGTGTAGGTGTAGGTTCTTGCGTGCTTGGTCCGTCCTCTCGCACTGTACTTGATGGCAGCTCTCTGGGTAGTTTCTCTGGTGTTATTGTAGGTTTCAGTGAGGCGGATGACACTGAAATTCAGCAAGCACAACCGTCAACAACATATTTAATAATTTTTCTATATCAAGCAAAAAACACTTGGAGTGGGTTCAATTCTTTTTTTTTTTGTAGTGGACAATGAATAAATAAATAGATAAACCCAGAACCTTCTTGCTGTGAGGTGACAGTGCTGACCACTGCACCACCGTACCGCCAAAATAATCAGTCTCCCTTCAAATTATTACCAAGTGAGATGCCATGATTGAACTACATTATGACAAGTGGGTTCATTGGCATAACAGAGGATAAAATCAGGTTTAGAATTGCCGTGAGAATGTGAGTGTGTGTGTGTGTGTGTGTGTGTGTGTGTGTGTGTGTGTGTGTGTGTGTGTGTGTGTGTGTGTGTGTGTGTGTGTTGGGGGGGTAACTAGACGTGGCTGAACCATATCTTACGCTCATATTCTGAAAAAGACACCTGATGTCCACAGTGTAAAAGTCCAAGCATGCAAGCCTTTACTCCTACACTTTGGGAGCAATCCTGATATCAAATAGAGCTGGTTACTAAATCAAAAGCACATCATAAACACAAGTTGATAAATTGTTAGAACGCACAGTTTTTTTGCCCTAATTTGTGATAATTTGTCAATCTTGTACAATTTCGCGCTGCAGAGTTCAGAAGAAAATTAAGGCGCACAGATCAAAAATTTTGTTTGGTGATCACATCGAAACGATCCCATAAATGACTTTTTGAGCTTTATGCCATAAAAAATTTAGATAAAGAAAGGAAATAAGGGTCATATCAATTGCACCACACAAATCAGATCCGTTCGCGTGAGTTCTTAAAAAAAAAAAAAAAAAAAAATCAAAAATAACTCCGTAAAACAGCCTCGTTCAGGTTTGAAACATTCACTTGATAGGGTGACCTGTGTGAAGCAAAGATACTTCCTCAACTGGAAGAGTTTAAGAGCAGGGTCACATCGTCAGATCTGATTATTCAGAACAACACACTATAACGACATTTTATGAGCACACAATCAGGACCAACTTGGCCTTATCAGAGAAATGTTCTTTCATTTTAAAATAATCTTGTTGAATCCGAGTGTATATTGTATATATTTTGTCAGGAAACAGAGAATGAAATGAAATGATTTCATCAATGTGGTGCTTCTATCCAATACAGACACCATGCTCTCACTCAGTGACTAAAAGCCATCAATTAAATGACCAAGAAAGAACGGCAACCTTAAAAAAAAGAAACTCTATCCAAGTCACCTGAGTCATTTCTTGATTGTTTTCATTCACTAGCATGATTTACAGATTTGATTTAACAAGATTTAAAAGAAAGTCTGATAGTTACTCTGCCCGTGGTATATTTCCGTACCACAACAAAGAAGTTGGGTTGCTGCTAAACCTTCCATGACGAGTGAATATTTAATCGTGAAGAGGTTAATGATACTTACCCAGGAGGGCAGCAACGATACAAAAGATGACAAGTTTAAATTCTTGAGCCATTGGTTAAAAAAAGAAGGTTCACCACGAGACAGAAGGCAGGGAGCAGTTCGTAGAGGAGACTTTATTACCCTACAGTCCTGGACAATTAGAGCTCAGGTGTTCTCTGCTAGCAGTTTTAATCATTAGCCACTCCTCCCTGGGCAGATATGAGTGCTAAAGTACATATTCCATCCAGAAGAGGAGTTAGCATGTTTCACTTCCACCTATGAACTTATCTTCTTCCATCTTACATGTTTTTAATCTGTTTCTGTCTGTTTGTTCTTTTATAATGGTCTCATATACACTAACGTATACTGTGACTGTAACTTTAGATTTAAGGCATATTTAAGATACGTAATATTCAAAAAATGAGACAAGCAGGATGGAGAATCCATCCATCCATTTTCTAGTGGAGCCTATCCCTGCATCTTTCGGGTGAGAGGCGGGGTTCACCCTGGACAGGTCACCAGTCCATCACAGGCCAACACATAGAGACAGACAACCATTCACAGTCACAGTCACACCTACAGTCAATTTAGAGTATCAATCAGCCTCGTCCCCTCTTGATGTCTTTGGATGGTGGGAGGAAGCTGGAGTACCAGAGAGAACCCACACAGGAACAGGGAGAACATGCAGACTCCACACAGAAAGACACCGTGCCCGAGCCGGACTTGAACCCGGAACCGTCTTACTGCGAGGCGACAGTGCGAACCATTGCACCACTGTGCTGCCCTCCCTGGAGAATGTGCTGGAAGTTATTATACTCATTTTTGAATCATTAGGTTGAATATTGCATAATTCATAATAATTTGTAGAATAGTCATTTATGATAAGAGTCATAGGGACATCAGGAGCAATTAGGAGCTGAGTGTCTTGCTCAAGGATACTTGAAACCAGCAACCCTTCAATTGCTAGACGGCCACTCTACCTCTGAGCCATGCCGGCCCCGTTCTTATTTTTACCTAAAAATATGGCAGGTGCCTTCTTCAAACTTTAAGACATTTTTGCAGATGTCTTTCCTTTATGCCTTTCTGCACCTCAGCAATTGGTGAATCACGTCTCTGTGCATGCCAACACCTTTGTGTTTGTCTTGAATTTGCCCTCCAGTAACACTCATGGTTTTCAGCGCAAGCAGTAGAACATACAAGGAATAAAAGTCACAAACTATCAGAAGGTCAATGTCAATGACGGCGATTGGTCATTGTTATTTTCATTATTATGAGACAGTTTCTTGCAGGCTGGTTAATAAAAGCCCAGTGGGGAGAAAGCATTATCTCTACCCTGCCTTTGTGGCAGCTGACACAGAAGTAGAAATCTACCAGTACATAAATGGGATCGTATAAAGTAAGTAATGAAGTGCTCAATCTCAATCACATCTACACTAAAACCTGGACTTTCTTTATGCACATCTCAGCTCAAGACTTAATGAATTACTGAGTGGAGCAGTCATCAACAGAAGGGTCAAAGATTACATTCCTGACCAGCCATTTTATGAATTTATGACACCAGTTGTCATTTAACCCTAAAACAACCTCTTCCACAAACACAATCCTAGCACAACTTATGATAAAACTTTGAATCCGCCTGTGTCTATGGAGTCAAATGCTATTAATGGAATTGTTATTAGGACACACACACACACACACACACACACACACACACACACACACACACACACACACACACACAGCACTGTTGTCAGGTGGCAAATAAATTGGGGCGGGATGAAGAAAAGCCTGACCTTTGATTCAAACTTGTCAAATGAGAAGACACAGATTTCACGTGAATCATAAAAAATGATAACAAAACAAAAAAAACAACAGGTTGGGAAAAACATGAAGAAGAAACGCTGACATTTGACGTATCAATGTGCTTTACTTTTCCAGCTTTCTTTTGTTTCTTTTTTTTGTTGTTTAAAATAAAATCGAATAAGCTGTTACTTATTCTCTACCAATAAAAAGTTGACTTTGATCGTTGCGCAAATAAACTCCAACGCCACTCCAACGTCATCATGGGTGTTGGCGGAAAAATGACCAAAATAGCTCAGAGATAAAAAAAAAAAAAAAAAAAGTACATCTAACCGAGGGTGAGGTCATTTCAAAATAAAATAGGTGATGTATTACATGGATGAGTTAAAAAAAACAAAATGGATGAAAATGAGGGCGTATTCCATGTCAGTGTTAAATACATTTTTGAAAAGTATCAATCGTGTATGTATGTAGCTTTTCGTTTGAAACTGAACCAAAAAAGAAACAATTCAACAGAATTCACCGTGTTTAAGATTTTGCTTTTTTTGATACATCAAGACAAAATCCCAAACTTTATTTTCTTTTTTCAGAAAAGGGACTCGAGTGTCGTGTATCTCGGATTGTTTGGCGTTGCTGTTGGGTCTTTAGGGTTGATCTTTTTTGTTTTTGAACAGAAAAGGACAATTTCATTTATGTTCCAGAAGACTAACGAGACATCAGCATCTTTGGGTTCCATCCATTAGTTAACTTCATTTACCGAATTTACCCAGTCGGGAAAATGACGCCTTGGGAAAACCAAAAGACCAAGTTCCCAGTGACAGTCCTTGCTTTTCCCAGAACTATTGACGCAACCCAACATCTTGAAGAAATCCCTCTGATTCACTGAACAAAGAAGATTACATCATTCATCTTTTAGGAAAGCTTTTTTTTTTTTAATTGTTTTTTTTAGAAATAGGTTATAATTCTAACTACCGGTAATAACATTTATGATGCCATAAAAGCTGCAGGTGTGAATAAATCAGGTTTTAAACTTGATTGCTTGAAAAGTGCCATATTATTACTGCATGTATGTATGCACTGTACACACACACAACCATATATACATATATTTATTATATATATATGTATATGTATATATGGACAGAGAGAGAGAGCGAAATATATATGTAGTCTATGAAGGCAACAACAGGATTCTCCATCTCTTTTCTCAGTGGAGAGCTCTGTTGCTGTCTTCACGGTTGCCCATCGTTTTTATGAATCTGTTGCTATGTCAACAGAGGTGTGATGACGGAGCAATATTCCTCCATGTCCTTTGGCTAACAGCGAGTCCAAAGTCGCCTGATTATGGCCACCCTACGCCCCACCCAACACCTTGTTCTCCTGGCAATAGACGCGTGTCATGAGGGGGACACATTTAGAACTGGAACACGACATTCGAGGGAGGGAGGGAGAGAGATGGCAGGTGAGGTAAGCTGGTGCCAAGGTTGCTGTCAGAAGAGATTAGGCAGCACAAAACGGAATGGGGAGGGTGGGGGTGGTTGGAATTACTACCCAGCAAAACTTTGGTTTATACATTTGGATTTAATCTAAATGTAATTTAAGTAGCACCATGGCGTGACACAATTTTTGAATCACCCGAAAGTGCATTGTTGTTAAAAGGCTAATTTGTTTTCTGATTATTGCCCACCCATAATTTCGAATTTTAAGGTCAGAATTCAGACTTAAATATTCAACATTGCCCACATCATGGTGTACAAGAGGTCTCCGCTTGATCCCCGCAACATAATCATTGTTATTGGTTTAGTTTAATTTAGTTCAGTTCAGTTTAGTGCAGTTGTCCAGCCATTAGCAACTCTTCCTAGCATCCAAACAAAGTGCATTAAGTTAAGAAAAGATTAAAAAAAAACAACAACAGTGCTAATAATGATAACGCGGCGTTTTGAAAAATGAAAAAGAAACAATAAATCTCAGGTCAACTGAAGTGTCATTTCTGACAGACCGCATCACCGTAAGAGTCTTTAAGGCGCTTTCTGACATCAGCGTTTTATCCCTGTGGGAGGTTTGGGGCTGGGGGCCGGCACTCATGCCCCGCCTGCTGCAGGTCTACTGACTCCACTGCTACAAATAATTCCGTTTTTTGTAAACATACATGTTCCTAAAAATATATCAATAAATAGGCGGTGTTAATGGAACACACACACACGTGTTGAATACAGTGTTCCTGTAGGTACCAGATACTTTTACTGTACTGCGCATACTGTAAGTACAACTCCTGCTATCTCCTTCTTCTGATGCTGTTCTGACGTCCTCTGCTTTATGACGGGATGAACTTCTTGCTTAAAGAACTTTACAGCTGAGAATGATTCCGCTGGAAGGATTGAGTCAAGTTTTTACCATCTATAAAATGATTATTACTTCATCAGCAGAACTCGTGCGACCTTTCCACAAACTGAGAGCATTTTTTTCCCCCGTATGCAAAAAGCCACTACTGACATCTACTGGTGAAAATAAGTATCGTTCTACGGTTGCAGGTGATTTGAATTTCCTTTTTATTTAAAAAATAACCCAGGTGTTTTAAGTATTATGAAACAGGGAAGAAATGACGGGCAAACTCTACGTTCCTGCACATTTCCTTACCAGGGTTATGGTTGGAGTTCATGACATTATAAATGCTGCAAACACAGACGGGAAAATGACAATTTACATATTCTGAGCGAATAAATAAGACGTGTGTGGTTTGGCAACTATTCTAACGTTGAAATTAAAAGAGGAGTAATAGTCAACAGTATAGATAGATCAGTCGTGTAAAAAAGAAATACTTGTGGATTAAAGCAGGCTCATGTCCGTAAAGCGGATGGAAGGAGAGGCGAGTTGTAAACTGGATTTCCTCAATTTCTGATCAAGGTGCATCCCTGGATGAAGTTGTCTCTCCATCTCTCTGCAGAAATACAAGCCCTCCAATGCATGGAAAAATCCTCATTTTTTTAGTTGTAAATTTGAACATTTTTAGTTCTGACATTTATTTTTGTGTCCTGGAGAGGAATATGTGAAGCTAAAACTTGTGTCAGACGGTGTCTCCTGTCAGGTTTTACCGGGGCTGTCAACGCCAGCGTGTTCTGATGTGGAGCTGCTTATCTTTATTGGGTAATTAACCAGAACAGGTTTGCGGCCCACCACCACCCCCCCCCCCCAACATAAAACCATGATAAAGGTTGATTTCAGTTAATAATTGGTTTAGCACAAGCTTATATAGAACACTGAAGAAAGTCCAACAAGTTGATGGTTTATCTTGTGACAAGAATCACCCGATACCTTGGTTTTTTTTTTTGTAACAAAAAGTTTTTATTGGCTTCTCTAATCCGTTCGTCATCTCAATAACAGGTACACAGCCTGGGAAATCATATCACGAGGGACTCTAGAACAAATAAGACAAAGGAGCGGGGAGGCTTCTGCTACAAAATTTGGTATTGAGGTGACAGTCAGAGAAAAAAGCCATACAAAAAAAAAAAAAAAAGTCTTCATCATGCATACTGGAGAAACTCAAAAACAAAATGAAAAGAAAAAAAAACAAAAACAAATTAGAGGACACACATTTTTAGTGTTTTTGTACATTTTTGTAAACAATATCCTTCTAGAGATCATATCAAAACACATTATGGCATGTAACAAAAATAAGGGATATAACATGAGAAAAATGAATGTTCTATGAGGCATCTAGAACGCAACACTGCTTGGCTTGGATTTTTTTTTTTTTTTTTACAGAAAAAAAAAGAAAGAAATAATACATTTGCATTTTGATGAGTCACTTGCTCTATAATTGTAAACACAGGCAGTGTTAAATGATTATACAATATGTCGAACCTATACTACAAATATTTCCACTACATACATGAAACGCGTGTCCCTGCTTTCTTACGCTTTTGTGATATGAGGTATATTTAGGTCAATCGTATTGTCTTAATTTTTTTCTCTCCATCTCTCACCCACTCATTTCTTCTCCTTTAAAAGCATAGTGTGTGTTTGGAGTGAAGGGGCTGGTCAGTCAGTCTTTGTTCCCTGTGATCTGAGCAGCTTCAAAGTCTCTTGGCTGTGGAGCTCACAGGGGGGTGGGGGGGGTGGGGGTTACGGCTCACAGGAAATCAACTAAATTAAATATCAACCCTGGCTGCCGGGATAGAATGGCTTGAACCACGGAAGACAAAGAAGGCCATTGTTTATTCTTGTGAGTGCAGGGCTGCATTTTCAGGAGGGAAAGTTTGTATATATTAACTTTTTTTTTCTGTATAACTGAAGGTCTAGTGATTACTTGCTAAAAAATATCTGCTAAGGAGTTGTGTTGTGGGCTAACGGAGAATAAATTAAAAAAAACAAAAACAAAACGAGTGTGTAATTCAACACACACGCAGGTTTACAGATATAAGGGTTCCAGCATGTCAGCCCATCTCTCCAAACATTTAAATACAAAGAGCTACTCTCAAAATATTGTATAACAAAATTATGGCAAATCATCTTTTTACAACATCACCCGACAAACCGCAAAGTACACCCGCCCACCCAGTCCCCCCACCCCACCCCCCACCCTTGAGAAAAAGCAACAAAATACATTTAAATGCCCACGGTCATGCCTAGTCAACCCATTAAACCAGAATCCAGCCCTCCCCCTCCCTCCCTCCCCACCCTCCCCACCCCAAACCCTTGTTCACAGTTTTCTCCTCTTAAAAATAATAGACATTAGCATAATAACCACTTATCACATATGCAATTGAATGGGTTGTTGTTGTTTCCAATGATGATATGTTTAAAAAAAGTGCTTGTTTGATTTCATTGACAAAAAAAAAAGAAGAAGAAGAAGAAAGAAACAGCAAGGAGTGGAGTAGAAGTGGTGACTTGTTAAAAATAAAATACGAGATCCCGTCGACAACAGCATATTGACAACTGGTGTCCATTGCATTCAGAGTCAGAGAGCCGTAATGGCCTTTAACAGTTATTTTTGGGTAGACTTTTGTCTGCGTTGTGGCTTTTCTACTGGCCGCTGGTGGGCGCCAACAGGAGCGAATGGTTCGAGAGGCTTCATCGACTCGGGTCAGGCATGTTCAGAGCATCCTCTCCAGCTTCCGACAATGCTGCGTGCGCACCGTCGGTTCCAACTCCACTACAAGTCATGCTACCTCGTGTAGAAAATGCAACGTTAAAAACAAGTGTGGATTTCCTCTTCACATTGACACAACAGTACCGTAATCGTGACAAAAACTACACGCAGTAGAAACCAAACATGATCACGTGTTGTAATTTGTTGTTCTGACAAGTAAAAACAAACAAATGGAAAAAAAAATAAAATCAAAGCTTTGTCGTCTCAAAGTACACCTGTAAAAACTGTGCTAATTGCATCTCATAATACAAAGTCTTATTACACAATTTTGCCTATTTCCTGAGTTAATACGTTTCTTGTAACAGACAATATATACTTTTTTGCCATTTGAATTCTGGGCCTTTCCCTGCAACAAATGTTATTATTGAAATTATCAACATTATTCATTATCACTTTACAATGGTATGATGATTGGTAAAACACAAGGGTTCAGAGAAAGAAGAAGAAGAAAGAAAAAAATCAACTTTATCGCTACCCTCTAAATGTTTTAAATTACATTTAAATCTACGGTTTATGCTCATATCAAAATCACTACATTTGAACAAAAAAATTAAGCGACTAAATGCATAATAAAAATGAGATATTTTTAAAAATTGCATTTGAGGCCATGGAAGACCCTCCCTGGTCATGTTTGCATTAACATTTAATGGCAGTGTTTAAAAAAAGAAAACTTTGCTACAAGAACAAATTCGGATGGGTACAGGGACTGTGTAGACTGTAACAGAACAGACCCCAACTGGGTTCACCTCATTTGACCTTTATCTGAAACTTTGGCTTGTCGGGGTTTTTGATCCTGTACTCACTGGCTCACTGACGTCAGCTAACAAACTGGTATACCCTGAGAATTCTGACACCGGAGTCCGTATTCTGTGGTCGACCTCTGCCCCAGGATCACTGCCATAGCTCAGAGGGGTCCGGCGTCCTGACTTGAATTGGGAGCCAAAGGCCTGGGCGAAGTTCTCGATCTGGTACGTGGGTTCTTTAGGGGGATTCAGTGGGGACAGGTCTGGGTAGCTGGAACCGTTAGTGGGTGCAGAGCTCCCTCCAGCCTTGGGCTGTTGCCCCTTGGAGCCTTCTGCCGGGGCAGTCAGATCCTGGGGAGGTAGGTTGAAGGCTCCAGGGGAGTGCTGCTTCTCTAACTGCTCGGTCAGCTCCTGAGAGGGAGTTAGCTGCTGGTGGCTAGTAGATTCCAAGCTGAGGTGGTAGCCTGTCTGGGAGGGGGAGCCGACAAGCATGCCATAGTGGGACTTGGAGGACGACGACGAGGAAGTTGATGAAGGGGCTGCAATGGGCAACGGGGATGACACAGTAGGTGGGTAGCCACAATCCAGTGGAGATGTGCTATACACATGTTTGTCAGAAAAGAGGGGCCCTGTGGGACTTGAGCTGCTGGACAGGAGTGGGAAAGGACCCGTTGGACCAAGGCTGGGGAAGGGTCCACTATGACTGGTGCGCTCCAGGGCCTGCAGCAGGAACTTAGAGTACTCACTCATTACTGCTGTTTTATCACCACCGTTTGGTGAATCATCCTCTAACTCAGGAGTAACTGGGGCTGCTGGCTGGAGATCCACATGATGAGGGTGGTCTGACAGGTCGAAAGTCACATCATGGTGGTGTGTCCCCTCTGGCTTATGGCTATAATGATCCAGCAGGCTTTGCAGTACCTCATCTGGAATGCCCGACTTGTCGTGCTTGAGTTCCAAAGGCGAGGTGTCCAGCATGGCCAACGTGGGCTCGGGTCCCAAGGAGCCCTGGATTACACTACTTCCCTGGGATGCCATGTGAAGCGAGCCGGCTCCATAGTCATTGTTAACTGCATGGAGGTAGCGGCGCTTTTTCACAAACTGCATTGCATCATCGTAGTTGCTGGTGGTGGGGGGGCCCTGTTTGTTGCCCCCAGCTCCCTGGAGTAGACCCATGTTATCAAGCCCAGAAGCTTCCACGTGATCCATGGAGCCAGGTTTCTGGCCTAACAGTTTTTGTCCATCAGCAGTGTCTTCAAGAGAGACGAGGCCCTTGTCCAGACCCTTGCGACCCCCTTTTTTAAAGACCAATTTTGGAGTGCGTCCCTGCATGGTAGGGCCAGAGCCTGAGGGGTGCTCCATGTTGAAGTCCTGCAGGCCCAATTCACGGGCCATCCCCCCAGAGGATGAGTCCGCTGCCACACCCGCCACTGATGAAGAGGCATTCTTCTTCCTCTTGCGCTCACCGGCCTCACCATTTTTGGACTTGACCCTCTTGCGTCCGGAGGTGGTAGAGTTTCCCTGAGTGAGTGAATAGCTGCCCTGGCCTAGCTCTGTGTCACTGAGCTCCAGCATGTTTGGGTCCAGGCCCTTCTTTATGGCTTCTACACAAGTCCGCTTGTGCTTCAGTAACCGGTCTGTTCTTGAGAAAAACTGCAAGTGGACGGAGACAAGAGGGAAACACCAGCTTAGGCCAACTTCGATGACTTAACAGCCAGGAAAAATACTGCATCTGGGAGAAGTAAGACTACATTATTAACTAACTCCCCAAAATTAAACATTCGCTGACACCATGTGACAGGAACTGAAATTTATAATGGATTTAAAATCATGAGTGCAGATGAGCACTTTTAATTAATACTAAATAATGATTGTATTCATCATGATGACTGAATTATAAACATGATTTTATCGAAGCTCATTTTTCCTACTTGTTGGCATGTATCACAGCGATACGGCTTCTCGCCGCTGTGTGTCCTTTTGTGTCGCTCCATATGGTACTTCTGGATAAACCGCATATTACACTGGTCACAGCTAAAGGGCTTCTCCCCTGCAAAAGACAGTGTTTAGCATTATACTGACAAGAGCTAAACAAAAACACAAAGTGACAATTAATACCTTACAAATTTTAACAGTAAAACATAGATTGCAAATGATACATAAATTTCTCCCCCTTCTCCATTGTCATGTTAGTTGATGGATTGTAAGCCCATGAACTCACCGCTGTGGATCTTCTCATGTCGCTGGAGCAGGTACTTCTGAATGAAGCTCATGTTACACTGACTGCACCGGAAAGGCCTCTCACCTGTGCGATCAAGAGTACAACCGTCCGCCCAACACATTAATCAACGCTCAGTCTCATGCAATAGTACTGCCGATACAGTCGAAACAAAAACTCAAGTGTGACAGTCAATGGCTCTTGCTGCATAAATACAAAGCCAAGTAATAAAAACGGAACTCGCACTCATTATTTATTACCAAAAGCTTTCTAAATATTGTGTACTAAATTGTATTTTGAGAAAGGGGGCTTCATTATAAAATATCTCGCATATGACTGTTTGTAATACATACAGTTTTTAGTGGTATAGTGGATAAATCGTAACTACAGGGATCAAAAACAAGACTGCACAGTCCTTTGATCAAATCAAGCTCAGATGTTTCAAGGAAATGAGCAACACCAGTGGGATGCATCAATTTGTTACCTCACACCAGACAATACTTATCTTCTTGACTATCATCTGCCAATAACATGGCATTCACAGGTGACAGTGGCTAATGTCTTTATGTGAACAGTTATGTTACACGTTCAAACTTTATAAGTGTCATTTTTTCATTATGATTATTTTTTCCCGCTGACACATAAGGGGGAATAGAGATTGACCACAACACAAGCATAAGAATGTCAATAAGTATCGGCAAAAAAACAACAAATACAACAAAACCACATGTATCAGCCATAAATGATTTTTTTTTTAAAGCATTTGTATGGATATTGTTCCAGAATCCACGATCAGTGTGTCCCTAAAGCTATTTTGGGTCTACATTCAGAGGGCCTCAATCTCAGCAAAGAGAATGACTAAGACATCCAGGAAAAATGAGTAATCACTGACTCATCCCTGGTATTAGCGATCGTCTGGCTTTTAGCATGTGTGGTGATGGCGAAATTGCGTTTGGCCGGCTGTAAATCATGTTTCAGATTTTTTTGTGTGAAACCTCTCACCACACAAAAGCAAATAGATAACTGAGCTTGGCCCCCCCCCCCCCTTCTTTTAATGGACAAATCCAACAGCAAGCTGTAAAACACAAGACGTTTGAAAATAAAACCATGCCCGAGGAAAGAGTGACTCACTAAGAAGCAGTGAAAGTCTCTCACCTGTGTGTATGAGCACATGTCTGCGCAAATGGTAGGAGCTGCGGAAGGCGGCATTGCAGTGCTCACAGATATGTGGTTTTGAGTTGGGGGACAGGCAGGCTCCATCTGCATCCAACATCATGGCCTAGAAAGACAAAACAATGAGTACAATGCAGAAATTCTGCCAACATACCCACAAGACTCATTCAAAGAATCCATGCACTGACGGCGTGAAGTCATGCTTCCACGTGCCGATATTCTTCAGCCAGACATATTCGTTACATGTAAAAGATCATTTCCTCATGTTGCGATGTTGACAACAGTGACTAACCTTTGAAGCATCATTGCGTTTCCTTCTGGCTTTGCCTCCTTGTCCATCCCCATTGCTCCTCCTCCCTCTTCTACCTGAGGACTCTTTTGGCTCTTTACCCAATCTTCCAGACATCTGAGAAAAAACAAAAACAGTAAATATTCCAGAGTGTATAGGTGGCAGTCAGGCAACCTCTATCGCAGAAGTCAACAAGGACCTGTTGAAACAAGTATTACTCTTGTCTACGTAATATGGAGACCAAATATGCACGCACACACACAAAAAAAATTCAAAACCAGCAAATATATCACGTTGAACTATATAGGAACAATGTATCACTATAAAAAAAATATTAAGAATCACAACCCCAACTCACCGGTTCTCCAAGGGGGCGAACGTTGCTGTGGCTGAGATCATGCAGGAGCATGTTTTGGTGATTTTGGTGGTGGTTACCAAAAGACATGTCCTGCATGTCAGTACCACTTTTCCCCGCGCCCCCTCCAACACAGTTGACCCCTACTCCTCCACCTCCGCCATAGAGAGGCATACGATAATCCAGCTCACTTAGCTGCTCCTGCTTAATGCCCATACTGTGGAGGAAGCCTCCTGTGTTTGCAGCAGTGGAGCCCTGGAGGTCTGGAGGTGAGTCACGTTCCTTCTTCAGGATCATCTCCTGGGGAAGCTCACCCATAACCGACTGGGAGGCCAGTCGTGTGAAGCTGGTGACTGGGGGCAGGTGGCTGAACATAAGCATACCAGGTGCAAAATTGGGATCCATGCCACCGTTGCGCAAAAACTCATTGCCTAATTTGTCTTGAATAATACTCATGGTGATTTTGCTGGGTGCAGGGGAGAAGCAGGGCAATAGATCTAAAGAGGACAGCAGGAGGAGAATACCCTGAAAGAGAACAGAGAAAGAGAGACATTTAAGTATAAATGCTAAACACGGGAAGAAACAAGCTACAATCTAACATGATTGCCACAGTCTCTTCATGACATCTCATCCCTTTTGAGTTTTACAGGTTATGTAAATTTTTTTCAGCTACAGGGCCTTCATTGCGAGTGCTGTATGCAGGACAATGCTCTGCAGATTTCCAGTCAGTGACCTATTAACTACTTAATTGGATTTATAAGGCATTACCAAACGGAGGTAACGTGAACAGTGACTGGAAACTGTAAATGCATTTAATTTACACTGAAAGAACCGTGTATATAGAATGCTAGCAAGGGACCGTTGATTAAAAAGAGGAGTCACAGCAAGCAGCAGCCCCTCTTTCCCTCCTTCTTTCTGTTCATATCATGGGTCTTTCACCTCTGCTGGGTCGTATCATGTGCACTGTTAGCTCCTCACCAACACGCATGAAAACTGCCATCACATTACAGCCGGCACGACGCTGATGTTAATGAAAGAGAGTGTGATGATGACTAAAACAATTCACAGGTCGACAATGAAATAAGATTTTACCTGATTGAAGAGTCTAAACGATAGGATGTCTTTATGTGGGGTTGAATACCGAGCTCATTACACTGTTTACATATTACTGCTAAATCTAGAGGCAATAGACAGCTCTGCATGGAATAGACTGCAACTGGCTCTAAATAATTAAAAAAAGACATGTAGCCTTACATATTTGTTGGTTTATTACAGTTTTTTTCATGTTCTGAATTGTTAACCACGCCACAAGTTTGTGTACTTTTTTAAGAATGTGAGAGCTAGAGTCAGCAGAAGATAAAACTTCACCGAATCCACAACAGGGAAATTCACTTTCTCTAAGTGTAATTACTGACTCAACCAAATCCTACATGATTTTCACATCGTATAGTTATTGACTGTGTGTTATGAGAAAAAAAAAAGAGTGGCTGGTAAAATCCACCAGTACTAATTAACTAAAAGTTCATTTCAAACCCTGTTTCTGAAACATCTAAGTCACAATAAGTGTCTCAATCGGCTGCAACTTTGTGAGACAACATAATGAATAATGAACACCTCCACAGCAAAATCATTACATCGTGTTTCATTTTTCAAAGGAGAGAACAAAAATTCTCAGCCTATAAAACCGCGGTGGTGTTTTTTCTTCTTAACTATACAGATTTACCTAAAAGTTTGGATTTAAACCATTCACTTTTCATTGCAAATATCAAATATATATATATATATATATATATATATAGACATAGATATAGATAGATATAGTGTGTGTGTGTGTATGTGTGTGTGTGTGTAATTAAAAAAAAAGAGGAAATCCATACCTCTTTTCTACATGAACGCCATATGTGACCTGGACAGCGGCCAACATGAAATATGACAATAGCTTTTTAACCGAATATCCCTATTGTTTTCGCATTCTGACGAAAGCAGGACCACACCGTTTGTCTTCTTAAGCAGTGAATCCATCATGAAAGCACTGGTTTCAATCCAGGCAAATTAGCCAGTTCGATAAAGTTACCAAGCAGAGCGATAATCAGGTCAAATGTAGGTCGAAATTTTAGTGATTCCAGTGAGGGAAACAAACTGGGAAGTGCATCGAAAAAAAAGAAGAAGAAGAAAGAAAAAAAAAAGAACTGGAGGGAGGATTTATTGTTTAGTCTAGCCCAGCCGACCATTTGGCTACGCGACACTGAATTCAACAGAAACCGGATGGGCTTTTGTGGTACATAATAGTGAGCTAGCTACTTAGCATAGTTAGCTAGCTAGCCAGCCACAATAAGACACAATCAAAGCATCGTTACGTCCTCCATTAAACCATCGACCAAGAAGCTCTTGACGCCTAAATCGGGCATCCAGTTAAAACTACATTTTATTTATTTGGTTTGAAATAAGAAGTACTAATTTAACCAACTCCTTTTTGATAAGTAACGTTTTGCAGAGCCTGTTACTTAACGTTGCTATCGAGCTAGCTAAATCTCAGATAACATGATTAGATGCTGTTAACACATTTATCGCCTGTGTAACCGGTTACAATGTGGGGGAACACGTCATAACATCACATATCGCGAATCATTAAATGGAAGAACCATATTAGCAGTCGATTGAGTGATAAGGAACATTAGATTGGCTTTTAAGTCGGGTCAGCGACACGAATTGCTCATTCTCCGATTCCCAAGCTTTGATGACGCTCATGAAATCAAATCTGTCTGGCCCGAGCGAGCAACGCTGGCGCTCTATTTATTGATAGCTAACTTTAGCTGTGATTACAAGCGGATAGTGCTTACTGGCGCATTTAGCTATGAAAACACAGTTCGACGATTTCGGTGGCAGATTAAATTCAGGTTTAATATGAGCGTTGGACGGATATGTGAGATTTGAGGGAGCTGTGTTTATAACAATCAAGCTGCCACGAGCTAGCTAGTTAGCAGCTAGCTCCCTCACAGCTCCGACTGAAAACCCGCATTACGGCCCATGCAACAGAAACAATGATGCTGGCGTTCAGTGCATCTCCCCTTGGTTTGCGCCGAGACTGAAAATTCCGTCGCGTATATCTCGACAAAGCAAAGACAAAAGCCTAAAATATGACTCAAATTTGTTGACCACTCACCTACACATGACCGCAGTTGGTTTCAAACGTGCCTATATTTCCTCCGTACTCGCCGCTTTAGGGTTTTATTGCCAAAACATTGTTCTCCGGCGGTCGCTGCTTTCTTCCATCTTGTCCTGGCGCGGGGAATTATGGGTGTAGCGGACGGGTCGTGAGAGGAGACAGGAGAAGGCTGCAGAGGTGTGAGGGAGCCCTGCTGGTCACCGAGCTGTAGTCATGTAAACACACTGCATTCATACTTTAACACGTGCCTTTCCTCAGTACAATGCAATAAAATACACCTATTTTACCAGTCTGCTCAGTGGAAAGTATTGCAGGTAGGTTTTGACAACAATGCTGTCTCTATTTATCAGTATTTTGTAAATAAAATTTGCTCGATTTATTTAAGGGTTGGGTTTTTTTTGCCAAAAGAGGGATAATAATCCATCAAATGAAAGTTTGCACAGATACAGATGTGTGACCAGTAAGAGAAAACCTGATAAACTGAGAAGAGGAAGAGAGAAGTCAGATCTATGCAGGGCAAAAGAGGTCAGTCGTGGTTTGAGTATGAAAATGACATCAATCATAGGCCATTTTGTGGCTTTTGCAATCAGCAAACCTCCACCCTGCTTGAACACCTTCGTCACATTAGCCAGCACCTTCCACCTCCATCAGCGTAACGCCAAATGAGGGAATTGTTTTCAGAAGAACTGTGCACGTGTGCCAAAAATAGATGTTTAAATTTACCACCGCCACAACAACAACAACAACACAACACTTTCTATCAGCAATTGCTACTTTTGTTAAAATAATCTACTTAACTTGAAGAAAACGTTCACACGGTACTCAGGTTCTTCATCACCTTACTGAGATATTTTCGGTTTCCATTTGTTCACATTTTAAACGTGTAAAACCTCGATAACTCACTTCTTTTAAAATGATAAAAAACTTGTATTTAACTTAATTATAGATAAACTTAATTTTTTTTTTTTAACCAATCACCCAGGCAACATGAGCCCAGTGATAGTGTTGCCGTGGACCCGTAGCCTGATATGTCTGGAAGAATGTGATTTTTTTTTTTTACTTAACTTCTAATTGAATATTAATGTCAATAAAGTTAAATATCAACCAATGAGTTTGATTCTTCAACTATTCTCTCGGTGAGGATGCTGCAAAAAATGATGAATAGTTAAAACATTACTTTGTTTTATACTCAGCAGGTATTCCCGCATAAAAATGTAGAATAATTGACTGTGTTGAATTGTTGCTTTTGAACTCCATAAACTCCATAAACTCTGTTATTAAGAGATGATCTTGCAGTCTGACTTTTACTGCTTGTATTGTTCCCATTGGTTTTACACTCAGGTTCTTCCTGCATGACCCAGCTCCTCCACCTCCCCAGGGCCCTTGCGCTGCTGTGTTGTCCTCTGGCTCCCACTTCCATCAGGGAAAGCTTGACCCTCCACCCTCCTTCCCTGTGCTCTGCCACCAGGCCTGCCTACTTTGCCCTCTTCCTCTAGTGGGCAGCCTCCGATCCGTCCTCCCAGGGCACCGTGAGCTCCAGAAGGAACACAGATGTTCCAGTTGAAGCGTACAGAACCAAATCCGGCTGAAGGGTGGTGCTGCAGATTTCTTCTGGGAAGTGGAGCTGTCCACCCAGGTCCACCTCCATCTTCCACTTCAACCCTGGTGCCAGAAGCTTTGGTGCTGGTGTGCTGTTGGTAGTGGCTGAAGGTTCTCCCTGCCTGAGGAAGGTGATCCTCTGTTGGTGCCTGGCTGGCATCTCTCTGTTTGCCTCAGTTCTTGTGACGTCTACCACCTCCACAGGCTTCCTGAGCGCTTGGAAGTGTCTCCGTCTTGACCCTCCACCTCCCGGTGTTGCAGCCCACTTGTCCCTCAGCCTTCCATTTCCTCCCCAGTCGCCACTCAGACATGCGCCTCCCTCACTATCAAGTCACGGCAGCCGCTTAACTCCATCACTCGTCTCATTTTCTCCTGCCTGTTCCCGAGTGTGACGGATCGTATGGGCAGGTGGAGAGAGTTCCAACCCTACAGGCCAACTGTGGAGAAGCCTCGCGGGGGCCCCGGCCATTTGCTAATAAATGCTTTGACTTCCGCGTTCATCCTGTGGATGAGGCAACGTTGCACTTTAACGCCATTAGGTTTTGTGTATTTGATCTTATTGGATTCTACTTCATTACTTTTATCATTCTACAATACAAAAGACATTCACGAAGTACAGACGTGACTTCAGCCTGGATTCAGAGGTTCCCCTGGTGCAATGTTGCCCCGGAAAATACAAAAAAAAATTGTGTGGTTGTGATGCGTTCACTCTGACTTCTTCTGTTAAACTGTTGAATGGTTGTGGTTGGTTGGAAGAATTTTTATTTTTATTATTTTGAATGCTTTCACGAGGATCCTTAAGATATAATTAAAAAAAATTTTTACATGTTCATTATGAGCAAGTTTTATACAGACTATTTCCCTCCTGTTTTCCACTTACCGCCCCCCATCCCCACCCCCCCACAGCAAAGGCAGTCATTAACTGGTTTGTGGGTTTCATATTTGATATTTCCGCTCAGGAATTCAGGGAACGGAGCAATAATTTCACAGCTCAGTGAAACATGTTCGCCGCTATCTCATATTTTTTGGGGTGTTTCATTTAAATTGATTCATCTCAACTCTCTGCCGTCTGAATTCTGATACCAATGTGCAGACCTATCACGCGCACATTTTAGGTATTATATTGAATGTTGTTAGGTAACTCATGTTTAAAAAACAAAAAGAATAACAACATCTGATAAAGGGCAGCACGGTGGTGTAGCGGTTAGCGCTGTCGCCTCACAGCAAGAAGGTTCCGGGTTCGAGCCCTAGGGTCTTTCTGTGTGAGTCTCCATGTTCTCCCTGTTCCTGTGTGGGTTCTCTCTGGTACTCCAGCTTCCTCCCACAGTCCAAAGACATCAAGAGGGGACGAGGCTGATTGATACTCTAAATTGACCGTAGGTGTGACTGTAAGTGTGAATGGTTGTCTGTCTCTCTATGTTGGCCCTGTGATGGACCGGTGACCTGTCCAGGGAGAACCCCGCCTCTCGCCCGAAAGCTGCAGGGATAGAATCCAGCCCCCCGTGACCCTTAACAGGAATAAGCGGTAGAAAATGGATGGATGCCTTTTGCATATTTCTTTGCACTGTTCTGTATTGTCTGTGCATCATAAATTCTCACGTTACCTCACCGAACAACTCATTGTGAATCTTTTTCTACACTGATGCCTTATGTCAGAAATCAAAAAATCTCTCTCTGCACCTGAATAGACTGACTGATAGGAGCGCCCGTCGATGGGAGAAACACTCAAAGAAAAAGGAAAAACACCCCATCTACACTTGATAAGAAGAAAAAAGGCATTTCATAAATACATGATGTTTTCAGTCAGAGAACTACCTCAGGTGTTTTATTACACGTGAAAAAAACAACAACCCTGAAACCGCCATAATTTATACAAATCTCAGGGTGCATCGTGACAAATCAACAGTCTTCTTTTTGTTGGCATCCGTGTCCCAGGATGAGCTCCTCCCACCTGAACTGGTCTGAAGTGGTTTTTGGCATCTTATTCCATTTTCTGACATTCAAGCCATGTGATTTTCTTCTTTTTTTCACCAACCTACCAGTTACTTCCCCTGCAGTACCACTAGGGGGCACCAAATAGCTACCACGAACCTCAATTTTTAAGCGCATTGGAGCATTTTTGGATCACTGGAGAGACACGTTGGGGTAGTACGGAAAAAATGGAATTAATTATTATTATTTTATATCAGTATCGTATTTTTTCGCTCCCTGATGTGTTGGTCTCGTCACCAGATGGGTCACATTTCTCCTCCCTGTCATCCAACATCACACATCTCCACCGTGTCGCATTTCCTCCTCAGTCTTGAAGTCACTCCTACCTGAGAGCGCTCCCCGGACGCGGGTGCTCTCCACTCGTCACATTCACACTCGGCCGTTTGAATGACGCTCTAGCGTGTTTTCCTCTCCGTGGATTTAGACCCGAGTGAAAAAGAAAAAAAAAAGAAAGAAAGAAAAAAGTTGGCACATGTGAGATACTCTTTTGCGTAAAGGACCCTGAATAATGTATTGCGCAGAATCTCTGCTCACTTAGTTGACTGGAGAGAGGCGCATCTCCATCTCACAGGGTGCGAGTGGCGCGCTGAATGGTATTGCACGGGTTCTTTTTGGGGGGGGATACAGAGGGGGACCAAACTTGCGCAAAGATTTGTCACAAGTAGGTGACTGTCACAATGTCAGCCATACGGAGGAAATTTGGAGAGGACTACCAGGTGGTGAACACCAACCGGGGAATGACTTTTTCCGCACCGGTGAAGAAAAAGAGGCAGCGGTTCGTGGAGAAGAACGGACGCTGCAATGTCCAGCACGGTAACCTTGGAGGAGAAACCAGCAGATACATCTCGGATCTCTTCACCACGCTGGTGGATCTCAAGTGGCGTTGGAATCTACTCATCTTCATCCTCACGTATACGGTGGCATGGTTGGTCATGGCTTCCATGTGGTGGGTGATCGCTTACATCCGTGGAGATCTGAGCCACGGCGGCCACGACTCTTCCTACACTCCGTGCGTCGCCAATGTTTATAACTTTCCCTCCGCGTTCTTGTTTTTTATCGAAACCGAGGCAACCATCGGCTACGGCTACCGCTACATCACCGAGAAGTGTCCGGAGGGTATCATCCTCTTCCTCTTCCAGTCGCTGCTGGGCTCCATCGTGGATGCGTTTCTTATCGGTTGCATGTTTATCAAGATGTCGCAGCCGAAGAAGCGCGCAGAGACGCTGATGTTCAGCCAGGACGCGGTCATTTCTCAGCGGGACGGGAAGTTGTGCCTCATGTTCCGAGTGGGGAACCTGCGGAACAGCCATATGGTGTCCGCACAGATCAGGTGCAAACTCATCAAGGTAGGCTACAGGTTGATAAGCGCAGTATAGATTTATATAATTTAACATGTAGACCCACTTCGACATTTTTCTTTTGCTCCATCTCAACTCTTGAAGGGGAACCAAGGGCCGAGACTAAATGACAGCCACTTCATTTGTCCTGAAATTACTCATTATGTTTTATGAGTGCTTCCCGAGTCATGCATTGAATTTCCATTCATCTCCAGAATGAATTGCGTTCCCTGAGGGCCGCACGGAGTTTGCAGAGTTTTAAGAAGAGGCGAGCTGTATTCTAACGAGCGACCATTTACATCTCCCACCTACAGCAACCGTTTCTGTGCATTCCAGGTTTTCTCGGCCTGCACGTCTTGTGCCTCTATACTCTTCCTCCTTAGTCATCTCCGAGCTGCTGAGTGTGTAGTCATGATCATCACAAGCTGCCCCCCTACCCACCCCTAAGTCAGCAGAATAGCTATCAATGGTCTGTATATCTCAGTTCAGCCTCTGCTTCAAACGTCCACAGAGGAGAAGGATGGGTCCCCAGGGGACAGTAGCTGGGGCACTACAGACCAGCCCATCTGTTGAACCACTTCTTGGACTTAGCGGGCCACAATGAGGTAGAGTGTAGAGGCAGAAACACCACTAATCCCTGACATTCATTTTACCTTTGAATGAAGCGCATGCTGGAGCTGAGAATGAAAGGAGACCCAAGGCTGCAGCTCATTATCAGAGAAACTCTTTGTGTCACGCAGCTTTACATGTAAAAGAAACTGCCCCCCCCCCAAGGTCCCCCTCAACAATGTTTCAATAAAATATCAATGGGCTTCATTCATTGAGGGTTCTCAAGTACTGGTTTGTTCCTATGCACTGTAAGACTTTATTTAGCTCTCATAGGCATGTTAGGAGTTACAATTACCCATCAGGCATTGCGACCGATCTGTAGGACGAAGGAAATGCAGTTATAACACAACGTTTTCTTAAAGTTAAGAAAAACAAAATAAATAGAAACGCACATTTTGTTTCTCGTTTTGTCCTTTTTGAGTCTTTTTGTAAATGTTCTTGTTTGAGCAGTGCACAGTTTTTGGAGTTGTTCCAAAATAACGTTGACCCTCACAAAAACGATTCTGATACCTGAACTTGTGTTGAGCGCTGACCCGATACCAGCACGATGTGATGCGCTGTCATTGCTGTGTGACACCCGTCCAAGTTTTATTGTTGCCGTTTTCTACTGAAAAATCTCAACTCTTGCTAGCTTGATTCGGCTGTTCCAAATCAATCAATTCACCGTTGAAATTTTAATGTAACGCCGGTTCAGTGTGAACTCAGTTTCACTTACTGTGTGTGTGTGTGTGTGTGTGTGTGTGTGTGTGTGTGTGTGTGTGTGTGTGTGTGTGTGTGTGTGTGAATGAAAGAGCAAAACATGAAGATGACCTCAGCATCGGAAAACTTGTTATCCAATATCAGGTGTCATCAATTCGTCACTCTGAATATGAATGATGGTCAATTGTGAAATCATGAAGCAGAGACTAAACATTCAACCAGTATCCCAAAATCATGACCTTTGAATCTGATCTTCAGAAAAACAACCTAATTTGACTCTATTTTTGCCAGTGGAAGACCAACACAACTTCTTGTTTTGGCTACTATTTTAGAGCAGTGAAGAAGCATCAACTTCCCATAGGTAGCCAGAGATAATGGCGCTAACGTAGTGTCAGTCTGGTGCGTGGACTTGCACTGGTGCTTGGACTGGCTGAAGGAACTTGTCTATCCATCCACCCAGAAACCCTAAACTTCCCTTTCTCTGGCCACATCGACCAGCTCTGAGTGGGGGATCCCGAGGTGTGCTGGGGCCAGCGTGGCCATATGGTCCCTCAAGCTACAGAACCATCCAGGAAGCATTCCGACCAGATTCCCCAACCACCTCAACAGATTCCCTTCAATGCAAAGGATCAGCGAATCTACTCAAAGTCACGGAGGACTGAACTTCTCACTTTTTCCCTAAGAGTGACACCAGCCCCCCCCCCCCCCCCCGAGGAAACCCATTTTGGTGCTTGCATTCTTGGTCTGGTTCTTTTGGTCATGAAACTTATTTTATGACCATAGAGTAGGAACGAAGGCTGACCGATAGATGGAGATTTTGGCCTTCTGGCTCGGCTCTCTTTTAGTAACAATGGTACAGTGGGTGGAAGGCAAATCAAGGCTCAGATTCTCCAGTCCACCTCACACTCCGTCGTCCCCCGACGCTGCGGAACTAGTCCGTCGAGGCAAATACTCCGCCCTCTCATAGTGGTTCTGGATGGGGTCTTTATTTAGCTGCACAACTTTTGAGCCCACAAGATACGGATGATCTCACGAGGCCGTATTTATTTAGTGTTAGAACCTTGCCTGTGTTTTCGATATACATTCCAGCATTTTCTTGCTCTTTGATTTAACCAGCCACATTTGTAATTCCGCACAGTTTGATTCTAAACCCTCAGCTTGCTATGTTTGCTGAATTTATGGCCGCTTCCTGACATTTCCGTCAAGCTCGCAGCATCAGAAGGACAGCGCTACCTTTCACCGGGACAATCGAGCCTTTTATTTTGTGTTCCGTCGCTGCCATTTCTTATGCATGAGGTTTACTTGTGTCCAGTCCAAACATTAGCAGATATCTAAAGGACACGAGTGCTTTGTTGTGACACACAGTTAGTCACGCTCTGCTCGTCTCCGTGGAGTTGCATGATGATCTCAAGTGACAGTTCACTTTCTGACCCTTAAGGGGAAGTCACTAGAATACTCACCGGTGTATTTGTTAGCATCATCATGTATTTACAAGGTCATACTTCATTCTTTGTGTTGCCCCATTTTGTCGAGACATTATTTATGTGGTGTTCAGTCTCCTTTTTTTATTTGATACAGGTAAAAAAAAAAAAAAAAAAAAGTCCTCAAGGACTGATTTTCTCTTTTATTCCTTTCTCTCTTTTCTTATTAACAGCCTTGAGAGGAAAATAAAAACGAGAAATTGCAATTTTTCACCGCAGCGCACATGGTATCGTGAGCTTTCTGCCTTCGTAGAGGCAGAGAGTGAAGCTCAAGTTGTCTGTAGCAGGATCATCTTTTGCTACAAACTGATCAGGGTTTTTTTTTTTTAGGAAGAGATGCTGGGATGATTTAGAGGATTCTGTATTTGACAGTCCACCTCAACGCATGATTTGAAAAACTGAAACGAAATGTCCACCTATTGAATTCTGACTGAAACCCCAGCAGAAAGCTGCTGCTTAGTGCTGCATAGTAGATACACTGGCTATGCTTCTTCTGCTTTTTCTCCTTTTTTGGTAAATGAACCTGCCAGATTATATCATTTCTGCAAACCAAAGTAGAGTATTTGATGTCTGAAGGGCTCTTAGCCATCTGTTTCACTGTAGGTTTTTTTTTTGTGTGTGTGGGGGTTTTTTTTTTTCTTTTTTTTTTCCGTCTTCTGCCAAACAGTCCCTGGCTGTCTTTCAGAGATCACTTCATTAATATTGGTGATGATCCTGATCTGGGAATTCTGCCAGTAAATGATGCTCTTTAAAATGACGTGTTAATTATCTTTTAAAGCTACGACTTTACATGTGTAGGTGGAAGGTCAGACATCCTGGACGTTTCTAATCGGCTGCTAAAAAAAAAAGAAAAAAGGGTCAAACGCTGAAAAAGCAACAGAAAATAAAACCAAACATATTAAGTCACATTACACATTGGGTTTCCTGTGCGCACGAACATTGTGGCCTTTTCTCTACGGTCTAGATTCCGAGTTCTGTTAGGAAGCCTACTGTGTGCAGTGTAGCGCTGAAGCGCTGCTTGCTGCAGCCTGCTGCTGAAGAGATCGAGTGCTCTAATACGTCTTTTAATGTATGCCAACTGAGCGACGGAGATTTTTAGAGGCCATAAAACTGCAGCCGTTGTGGTATTAGACTGTTGGATCCCCTACTAAGTGGTCTCTACATCAACGACGTAGTACTATGCCAAGTTTGTGGGAACAATGCTGCGGCTCGTTTTTCAGGTAACACACAGCTCAAGGTCACTGTCTGGTGGGTGGCTCACAAAGCTGACCAGGGAAATGAGGCATGCCGCAGTAAATCCTAATGATGTTGCTGTGTAAACGCGCTCTGATCAATTGACATGAGATCGTCAGCGATAGGCACAGCTTGTAAATTCTTATGGGACCTGGATGCTCTGGATTTTATCAAGGAAAGAAGAAGGGGGCCATTTTTTTATCAGCTCTCATGTGAATTACAGGGAAGTGTTCTTATTACAATGCATAGAAGCAGCTGGGGTTTAATTTATTCTATCTATCTATCGATTCATCTGTTGTGTATTTAATTAGATGGTGAACACTTCATTCTTTAAGTATGAATTCACGTATCGATTGAGTCAAAAAAATTTTTTGTTTCTTTTACTTTGCTGGCTTTCTATCAACATTTTGTGGTAAGAATGTATCTTAAATGTATAACAAAGGGTTTATTAACATAATAGTTTGCAGCAGAAGGAGCATTGCCACAAAACCTTTTTACCTCTGCTAGGAAAGTCATGTTTTTCGAGCGTTCCCAGGTTTGTGCAAAAGTACGAGGCTGAATTTCACTAAAATTTGTGTAACATTGTGGCCCAGACCAGGGAGAATCCAGTCAATATGAAGTGGATTTATTTCACGTAGCGAAAAATGACATTTTTGCATCCAAAGGTTGGAGCCAGGAGACGTCAGTTGAAACCCACTCACTGTAGAGGTGATAAACCATGTGCAGTACCATAGTTGACCATCAAAAAAGGGCATTTCCCATCATTTCCTCATAGCCAGGTTAGCTTTTTACGCTTAAAACGATTATCGGTGCGTGGATATAGCTGAATTACGGAATACTCAAGGGGCCGCGTGGTTTCTCTGGATGTTAAACACTGGTTGCCACCTTCCATTGTATGCAAGAAGAAAAGTGAGGTTGAGGTGGTCGTCGCAGTGCCCATAGCTGACTTTGAGCACTTACACCGAATGTTTGATATGCTCGAAAGGAACTACGGTGTATCTGACATTGAAACACTGCAGGGAATCTAAGCGCTAGTTTTAAATAATTGGCAGATGTGGGACACTGCAGGCACTATGATGTACTACCCTGCCATGCTAACAGAGTTCCCTTCTGGTTGCTTGGTTGTCTATGAGCAAACTGTTGCTGGTTGCTGGTCCCTGCAGAGGACAGTCTTGTGCGGGGGAATCGTGTAGTTTGGCGATGACTTGGATGCATCTGTATCAATTAAGTTCTGCTAGCAGCGGCAGCTAGCATGCACAGAGTCGATGTCAGAGAGCTACTGCGGGGGAACCCTCTGATGTCTCATCTTTTGCCTATTCTTATTTTTAAAAAAAACCAAAACAAACACAAACATTTTTTGTTGTTGTTACTTTCTGACTTTGATTATAAATTCTATCAGAGGAAAAATGATTCCCTGGCAGAGCTGTGCATTTCTCCATATACATAATACATATTAACTTAAAAAGATAACTGCCCTTGAATTTTCATTAATATTAATGCAGTTTTCATTAATAAATCAATAGAGTGCGATGATGCACTGACCCCTGGCAGCACTGGCGGCGTACAGTTCTAAAATGGAATAACATCTGGTGTAGCAGCATCGTACGGAGGTAACACACACATCTTACAAGGAGAAAAGTGCTAAGACAAGAGAGGAAGAAATTTTTAAAAAGTGGTAAACAGAATGGAACAACAAAAAAAGGCTATGGGGAGAGAGTGACACTTGTCAAGAGAATGTCGTCTTGGTAGTTTAGCCCACAGTGGGAGATAAGAGATCAAGGCTTGCAGTTGAAGATAGACAGGCAATGGTGCGGGCGTTCAGCAAGACAGGGAGGCGACATGTGATCATGACTTGTCACATCTGTTACCGTCTGACTGGTGAGTAAGAGAGGAAAAGCTGGTTTAGCTTTAATGCCGCTGTCAGGAGGAGATTGGCAGCTTAAACCCCAGCGTGAGCGTCTTGTTTGATGATCACTCAAAAGTTGCACATAAACACAAATTACCCGGTCTGACATGGGGTCGGACTTAAATGTGCACGCCTACACGCAAACACACTTTCCCTATGATTTGTGGGTGTGTGTGGGTGGGTGTGTTTCTTTCGCATACACAGGCACACCTGCACATACTGAGGAGGAAGTGAGTCACTGGGGAGGGGGCCTGCTTTCACTCAACCTGAATCTCAGGTGGCTCAGTAAATGAAGCACTCTCTCTATATAAAGACCATTAATTTCCCCTTGTGGCACAGATGTTTTTCGCAGCAGTAAGAGAACACACACAAGTCTCTCACCTTGTTGAAACCTTTCACTGTCAAGCAGGATTTTCCTTCCTTGGCAGAGCTATAACTTTGTCCATAGTGTTAATCATTGAAACTCTATGAAAATAGCTCTCTCAACCACGATAACCCAGACATGACTTCCTAGAAATCACTTTTTCTTGCATGTAAAATGAGACGCCTGCCTAGTTACAACTAATATTTCTAATTGTTGGTATGGACTCAACATATCAGTACAACTTCTTCCTTCTAAATATAGATATGTAGAAATATGGAGGACTCAGCGGTAAAAGTTTAAAGGCATATATTTCTGAGCCTTTACCTACATTTATGTACAATTATATCACAATATGACAGTCAAACTTCAATAAGCAAGTATTTCACACATCAGGATAATTTAAAGCGCAGTCAAAAGAAGAATCACATTTTTTTTTTTGGTGTGCTTATTTGTTTAAAGTTAGCCGGGAAGACAACTTGCGCAAATAACTAAGCAAATAACTCATCTAAAATCAGTAAATTGACATTTTCATGCCTCGAAACCTGCGGCAGACCTGGCCCAGAGGCGTAATGTTCTCTGGTCGTCCGTCCCATCGTTGCCAACGCCATAAATCCACTGGGATTCAAGACTGAACCGAACAGACTTTGGTGGTCAAAGGTCAATGTCACTGTGAATGCACACGAGTCTCACATCCCAGGGTCAGGTTGAGATACTTTCTTCAAATTTGGCACAAACATCACCTGGGGCTCAGGGTTGAACTGAAAAGTTTTCTAGATTGGTCAAAGGTCAAGGTCACTGTGACCTCGCAAGTATGCAATACTTGTCTCTTTTAACTCTCAATCTCTGAAAGGCCTGAAGGGAATTCATTCAGATTTGACACGAATGTCCACTGGGACTCGGGGATGAACCGATAAGATTGCGGCGATCAAAAGCCAAGGTTAATGTCACGTCACGTCACGTGAACACAAGTTTTTTTCAGGATTGCATAAGTGAATTTCCTCAAATATAGTAAAAAGTTCCACCGGGACGCCAGGATGACCCTGTAGGACATTTGAGGTCAAAGGTCACTGTGACAGGCACACATTGCTCATATGACTTCCATTTAGAGGCAACGGTAGATGGTAGCCCTCCCCTTCTCACCTTCCTCTCAACAAGACCGCTGATAAACACATTTTCCAAAAACTGTGACTTTAATACCGAGAGGAAGTTTGCATCTTTCACGAGCAATATTAACATGAACTAGTGATGTATACATATTTTTTTTTAAATAATAAGATTCGGAAGTTAGAGGAGAGACAGTAAATACGCTTTTTGCTTTTCATCTTTCACTCCGTTACGCTGGCAGAGTTTTGCCCCCGTCTTAACTTGAGTCGACATGCAACATCAGCTCCCTGTCCGCCGCCAGGGAGCAGCCATCAGCGATACAGCATGATGTGTGACACTTTTCCCTCACCGAGCCGAGCCGGGGATCTTCGGGCACAGACGTCTTCCTGTGAAATGTCACACCCTTCTGTCCTCAACGTCACTGTGAATACAAATGACAGCCTGTTTTACCATCTGTGGACTAAGTGGCTCCTCACTCCAAGGGCCATGAAACAACACTTTACATGAAGTGACAGGGAGAGGTATTTGCATCGTGCCCTTGAAGAAGACGACTTGCTATAAATTTAACATTGTTCATTGGGACGGTCTGTCTCATGTGCGTGATCTTTTTTCTTGTTTGTTTGGGGTTTTTTTGTCTATTGGTGTTGTTTTATTTTCTTCCAGATCCTTGAGCTTTCTTTGGAACTCGACATTTTAGTCCAACGGCTACAAGAGCGCTTCATTTGATTGGGCTTGTTGTTTTTTTTCAAGAGCGGTCATTAACTTTGTCTTTACATTTATTGACACTTCTCCTTTGAGGCCGGGTCACCGCAGAGAGTTTTTAAGCGCTCTTAACATGCTGGCAACGGGGAGGGAGGTGTGTGCAGTTGAAAGATGACCACAAATGGCTCAAACTATAAATGTTAGAAAATTCCCATGTTGGCTGACAGAAATGTGGGAGACCGCCGCTCTTAACAGCTTTATTTTTACTTCTACCCGGTTTGCCTGTCAGTCCACAGACACATTAAAAGCATGTTTCAGTAAGATGAGATAAGGTGAGATGAGATAACCCACAATGGTGAAATCTCTAATGTTAACATCAATAAAGGGATAGAGAACATAGAGTAGCAAAAGCAGAAGATGTCATGTAAAAAGAAAAGAAATGTACAAAAACAGGAACATTAGAGAGATTCTTCACAGGGGTGTATGGTTCTACTACGTATTACTAAGTATGAACCCCCCCCCCCAAAAAAATCCTCTGCAAAAAGCATCAAGATTTCCTCTGTGATGGTGGCTCAGGTCCGGTAAACAAAGAGTTAAGGGTTCGATCCCCCATTCAGCTCCTCCAGAGAGAATGTTGAAGTGTCCTTCAGAAAGATTCTTAACCTCTAATTGCTGGTAATGCTATCACTGTGTGTGTGTGTGTGTGTGTGTGTGTGTGTGTGTGGGTGTGCGTGCATGTGTGAATTAGTGTGCACCCTCAGCCAACAGTGTGCGAGTGTGTTGTAAAGCACTTTGAGTTGTCTGTAAACCCGGATAGCTCTACATAAATGCCATCCATGTACCATTTGACCTCACCTCTAAGAGGAAAAATGCATTTAATAAAACGGTGTAATTTTAAAGAAACATATCAGCCTGTCAAAGGAACAGTGCCATCAGAGGTGTGTTTCAAGGTCCCCCCACCCCTCCATTCTCATTCTCTTCCTCCTTTGGTGAGGATTACAGAAGCCGCCCTCAACAGCTCTAAAGTGAAGTCCCTCCCCGACATCTCATCTCATGTGGAACCGTGTCAAATCACAGAAGAAAATTAGTTTCTCCAAGCTATTTCATGGGATCCTTAACTCTGCCTCCGTTACAAATCCACCGGGGTTTCACCTGTGAAATATACATACGCACATACACAACAAAAGAGATGTAAAAGACAGTCCTGGCAGGCGAAGCAGGCTCAATGGACCGCACACCAGTCATCCTCTGGGTCAAACTAACCCAGTAGCCATGCTAGTAAAGCTGGATAAAGTCGGGCCGCCCCGATGAGGCGATGCCTCACCTGAGGCCTTCTCTTGATGTTATTCCCCTCTGTCATGAATCAGCAACACCTGCTTTATTCATTATTCTTATTCAGTGTTCTCTCTCTCTTCATTTGTTGTGTTTCATACATAAACTCTATGTGGTGGTGGTGGTGGGGGTTCAGGGGTTCGTTAGGCATGTTAGCTCATAAAAAAATTACGGTAACTATCAGTTAATTTAGTAATTTTTTATTCTCCTTTTGCAGAAGCTGAAAATTTTCAGACAACCTGATTTTAGAAGTTGAAGGGTATTTACACCCTTGGAGGTAGTTTGCTCAGGTGTGAATCACTGACTGACTGACTTCTTGCATTTTGCTCTTGGATGAGAATTGTTTTACGCAAAATACCAGGCTCCCCTAAATGTACCTACACAAACCACCATCCATCACCCGTTCATTGGTCAGAAATCTCGTGGGTTTTGCGGACTGATAAAGGACACCTTATTTTCTCGCGGTATATCTTTTCAAAATGAAGTAGCACAGCTAACAGCTAGCAGTCAGAACTGTTAGCGCAGCGCGTCAGCAACACAGCGGCCTATGTTGGCTGCTTTGATCCAAGAATGTACGATGCATCCTGCACCTGCATCAGATGGTGGTTGGGTCATGTTCTTCCGCACAAAAAAAATTGCTCCATAGTTCCAGCCCCCCCCCCCCCACACACACACACACACACACACAACCCCCAGTGGACAGGCAATATAGAAAATGGATGGATGGAGGTTTATTGTAAGAGTTTTTTGTTTGCAGATGCGGTTGTCAAACTATATAAGATGTACAATCACGTACACAAAAAATAAACTTCTTAGATCATAATAGATCATAAAGAGGGTTTGTTGAATTCAGACAGGAAATAGGTCAGAATACTCCTTAAAAACACATGGATTAAATCTTCTGATGGTAAAGTTAAAAAAACCCTGAATCAATAACCCTTGTGTGCTGCTTGTGGTAACAAGTCCTGGTCATTTGTGTCTCCAGTCTCGGCAGACCCCCGAGGGAGAGTTCTTGCCTCTGGATCAGTGTGAGCTGGACGTGGGGTTTGGGACGGGGGCCGACCAGCTCTTCCTCGTCTCGCCCCTCACCATCTGCCACGAGATCAACACCAACAGCCCGTTCTTCGATCTGTCTCAACGCTCCCTCATGAACGAGCAGTTCGAGATCGTCGTCATCCTCGAAGGCATCGTGGAGACGACCGGTTAGAGAAAATCTTTTATTTTTTATTTATTTATTTATATATTTTTACGTATAAACCTCCTTTCTCCTAATCATTTCATCATAATTCATCCTGTGGCATTTTTTTTTCAGGATTATAAAATTAAATATTAAGCGGAATGTTTAATTTCATGGTCTTTAATTATTCAATAGCACAAGCTCTTCTTCTCTGTCATATTTTTTTTCCCCCGTATCTCCGTCTCTCTTCTCCCTGAAGCATTTCTCCACTTTTCATTTCAGCTCCCCGTCTGGCTGCCTGTTCATTTTTATTTAATAGCTCAATTTTCCTTGTAACATTACAGCCTTTTCACTCATCTCCTCTTTGTCTTTTTCCTGTAGTTATTTTCACTGCTACATCAATGTCTCTTCTTTCTCCATCGTAGGTATGACATGTCAGGCGCGGACTTCTTACACCGAAGATGAAGTCCTGTGGGGTCATCGTTTCCTCCCTGTCATGTCACTAGAAGAGGGTTTCTTCAGGGTTGACTACTCCCAGTTTCACAACACCTTTGAGGTCCCGACTCCTCCCTACAGCGTGAAAGAGCAGGAGGAGAAGTCCTCGCTGACATCCCCCAACCCTCTTCCTGTTGCCCCCACACCCTCCTCGCCTCTGCTGGCGAACATCGGCCGCGGAGGACGCAGGGAAAGGCTCCTGTCAGCCGACTATGCAGACCACATTGAAGACCACTCCTCTAGACTGCCCAGCAAACTCCAACGTATGAGCTCCTCCAAAGAGGATCAGCTGTGGAAGGGGCTGAAGACGGGTTCAGTCTTACCTGGTGGGAAGGCTTCCAGCACAGGAGACCTGCCGGTGAGCATTCAGAGGCTGAGGTCCAGCTCCATCCCTGCTGCTAGGCAGGGACAGCTGGAGGAGCAGGTCCAGCTGTTGGCCCTGGAAGGAGAAACTGAGGAGGGGGAGGTGGAGAAGCACAGACTCCCAGCAACCATTAGCACCATCACTGCTCCAACACCAGCCCCAATCCCCTTCGCGGGGGGTCGGCCAGAGGACAACTTACCCCCAAAACTACGCAGGATGAATGCAGACCGCTGACTTCTGCTACCTTTCAGACTAAAAACTCTTTTGAACCAGGCTTGATGGGCATTGCATATAAATACTACTGTGATATAACTTATATTTTCCCGTGGTATTTTACATTTACTTACTGGCTTTGTACTAGGTTGACTATTGCCACAAATAGAAGGACGACACCAATAAGCCATCCATCCGCTCATACTGTGAGTCATTTTTGATAGATCACCATCTGTGCCCCCCCACTGACTTCTAACACTTCTGTCCTAGTGCGCCTTTCTTTCACTTCTGTTCAACACTTCTGTTCTTTCTCAATCTACTACACTGGTTTTCAGCACATCAAGCACCAAGGTCACAAATAACACTTTTATGAAATGACCGTTTGCTACCCCCCTCTTGATAAGTGTTTGTCCAGCGAGGTATATGCTTTTGGATAAGGTGTGTGTGTGTGTGTGTGTGTGTGTGTAGAGTAAGATTTTTAATGGTGGAGTTTCATTGCCTACCCAAAACCAAAAACGATGGCGGTATAGAAGATGGTCCATCGCTTTAAGTAGGCTGCATGTCTAGCAGGCAGGTCTCTACGAAAATACAGCAATGATTCTAAGCACGTGTTCTTGCTAAAACACAAGGAAGTGCAAATTAGGTTGAGCACAGGTTGACAGCAACAACAACAACAACAACAAAACAGCAAGAAATGGGTGTTCGAGTTCTGTTCACAGCATTGCATTTCACAGCATTGCATTTCACAGCATTACCTTTGGCCGGTGTTCTTTTTTTTTGCGTGTGCACAAAACTAATCAGAGGTCATCTGTCTCAACATGGTTTCGGGAGTCTGTTGTTAATCAACAGCAATGAAATAAGGTTCTCTAAGCTACGACATGAAATGAACCCCTGCCCAGAGAACTAAGTCGCTGAACAAGGGGTTGTGTGTGTTAAAGGGTCCATGTGCCCACCATGAGTCCAAGGTCAAGGTTAAAGAATAGGCCGGAGTGGTACAGTGGTTTGGGGGGGTATTAAAAACCTAGCGGCTCTGTATTGGCTGTAATGGGACAATCCCATCAGCAGAGTCGCTAGCTGGGTTTCCATCGCTCTGTTTTTATGCGCATTTTAAAGTATCACATCAGGGAAGGATGACGGAAATGCCAAGTTAAAAAAAAAAACATTTAAAAAGGAATCTCGTATGAATTTTGACGCTCGCTTTAGGGGATTTTTGACTTGTGTGAAAATTATTAGCCAACTGGGAGATGGAGACACATTTGTTAAAAACGTTCTGACCTGGCAACCATTAGCCTCCTGTGACAGCCGTTTCTGCTGACGAAGTCTTTCTGGTTCCCCCGTTACACACGACAACACAGCTGGTAACAACAGCAACACACGCCTGTGGACCGATGAGGCAACCTAGTTGTCAGTAGATGTTGCCAGGGTGACTATTAGTTTTGTCGACGCTTCTACATTTTATTACAAGCCATGGTAGGCTACGTTCCCTTTACCTCTGTCCTCTGACCAAACTAGCGTAGGTTATACCATCTGACATTTAATGGAAACACACCTAATTCCCTTGTATTTTTCTTTTTTTTGGAAAACTTTCCAAAGATTCGCATTGCAAGGAGATGAAAACCAGGCTAAAGAGGTACACGAAACAATCTAGAAAGGCTCAAGCGAAGCCGTGATGCTAGAATCAATCTTAACATGTTTGTGCAAAATTCGCGCAGCAAAATAGGAACAGTGGGGCTTCATTCACAAAAAAGGTTCTTCCGTTCTTTCTGTTACAGGAGGTACACAGAAGATCTCAAGGGCAAGGAGTATAGCCATTAAGCTTTCCTGTCTGTCTTTTAGACTACTTTTTTATGTACAAGTGCATTTCATGAACACGGCCCACTGTTTTTCATTTTCACGAGCGCAGTTTCAGTCGTAATATTCACATATTCACAGGTGCGTATAAACTTCCTTAAAGAGACAAAAACATTTTTCTAACCAATCGATCTATGGAGTCAAACCTAATCACAGAGACAGCTACAACTTTTTGCCAATGACTCTGGCCATAAAAATAAAAAGGTCTACCTCTGAAATTAAGCGCCCGTTGCTTCAAAAATGACATTTTCCAATAGCAAATCGATGCTCCGGACTATAAACGGTATAACTGACAGGCAGGAGCAGACAGCTGGACGTGTAGCGGCGTAGGGAGAGTCGGGTTTAGTGAACGGTCAGTTTACTCAATAAAAAAACAAAACAAAACACTGATACACAGTCAAGTTGTTACTGCATATTTATTTCTACTATAATCACTTGTACTGTATGTTTGTTTCTTGTTATCTATTTACTACTGTGTAAAAGAAGTGGTTGTGGACACTGTTTTAAAACTTCCATGTGGCATTTTAGTCATTGCCATCTTGGTGGATTTTTTTTGTTTTATTTTTGAGCAGCATGTGACTATACTTGGACGAAAGGATGGCAAAACGGAAGAAAACGGCAACTCGACTTCTTTCTTGAGGAGGTGGAGTCGCCCCCTGCTGGCCACGAGAAATTCCTAAGGCTGCATTGTTTAAACTTTTCCGAGCTGGACGATACGTCTGTTGCCATCACGGCATGATTTTTATCTGTTTTTAATGGCACGTCATCCCAGATCAGAAACTTTCTTTCATTATGCATCGATTTATCTAAACAGAAACAAATGCAGAGATGCTGACATCAGGGGAACAAATGTGTTAATGCTCATATTAAAAGGTAACTAAAACTTCCTATTGCAACTGATGAATAATAAATTCTTTTAAGTCCCGTTGTGAGTACAATCTTTGTTCTTTTTGTGACCATGTAGAAACTGCTTCATCACCGTGTCTAGTTTATTTTGGCTGACTGCGTTCAACACCCGGAGAATCCATCAGCGGTTCATGTGTCACCTGCTGTGATGGTTAAGCCAACATTCATCAAATATTAAAGCCTTCTACAGGAGTATGAGCTGTGGAGAAAACTCCAGACTTAAATCCTCCGACAGTGTTTAAGCCCTGACGGATGAATTAAAGTACTTTGCTCTCTCTCTTTTACTTACTTGAAATCAAATCTCTTGACCTTTCTCTGCTGGTTATCGGATTCGGTCAATTAATTTAGGCATCGCGAAGCCTGCAGAAAGTCCTAATGTTTGCCAGACGGCTCAGTGGCGTGCTGGTTAATTTAGTCTCGGATTGAGATGGCAGCGCTCCAACAGGAGGGATATTTTTCAGACATCCGAGAACCTCAAGAACCGAATTTGTCATAGCTTTAAACAGAATTTTGCTTACGTAACACTTTGACAGTGCAAATGACCTCCGTCCAGCTTTAGATAACATTAACTGAAACAAACGAGGGTGGGAAGAATAAATCGGACTACATTTCATACAGACATAATAATGTATAATGACGGCTTCAGCTGAGAAGGAAATCTGTTTTGCTCATTCATCCGTCATTAAATGAACGTCTCCAATTTTCACTTTAACAGCGCTTCCTTCAAGGTTATTATCGTCATCTGCTAAAGATTCTCAGAATCGGCGGGGATGCCTGATAATACTGCCGTCAGTACTGGCTTACATTTTCTTTTTTAAATATCTTGGTCTAAAAAATCCGTGGTTCATGTTGGGTAAACGATGTAGTGTATTCACGGCCTTCTCCAGTTGTTTCCTCACATTCAAATGGTTTGTCAGTGTGTACAAAATAAGTTTTATACAGAAAACATCGACAGTCAGAAGTAAAAAGCTATTGTCGTGGCGCAACGTAGCGTTAGCGCAAGTTTCAAATCTGGATTATAGATTTTAAAACACATTTGCAATCCATTTTTAAATTCTTTTTTTTGGGTACAATCGGCTTATTTAAAAGGACATTTAAAATGACATTGTATGGCTTTTATTTCTGAAACAGCGTATTTACTTAATCCCCTTTGGTCCCCTGCAGATACGAGCTCCCTCCAAGGCTCTCGTCCTAGTCGCTCTAAAGTGGCATGTGACTGCTTCTTCAATCGCTCCCAGCAGACCTGGACTCATAATTACCGTGGCTGCTGGTGGGCTTCCATCATTTCAGTGTAAAGTAAAACTGCTTTCCTTTACATCAGTGAATATTTATAAAAATTAGACAGAACATTGGACTTTGTCCCGTATCTCAATATCTGTTGTACCACAAAACAATTTACAGTGAAATCAATGTCTACTTTACATAAAACATTCTAATTCCAGCAGTTAAAGGTCCCTCACATTTCAAAAGCGTTGTCCTGGAAGTTGTACACTCTCTCGGAGACAGATGTGGGCGCATGATGTTGTGTGGGCTTCAACTATGTACGTGTGAATGTTTATCTCCATGCCTCGGGAAATAGGGTGAAGCACTCTCAGGAGAAACACGGCAATCAGATCACACATACGCATTTAACCAGATGCTCATCCATAGTCAATGAGTACAAAAAAACACAAACCAAACCAGTGGCTCGTCTGAAGCGCTGAGCCAGTTGTCCTGTGAGTTGGACCATCGTTTCCGCTGCATTCTCCTCTGCGCCTCCTGGCGTGGATACCAAAAAGGTGTACAGCTGTCAATCGCCTAACTAGACAGTTTACAGCGTCCAAAAGAAGTCCCTTATATTTTATTCATCACCAAATTGTCATAGGAAATTGTATATATTACATATCTTTGTTCACCAGGAGAGACCATGGTTATCATTGTTTACTGAGACGTGCTCACAGGCTCGGCTCTACCCTACAGAATCTCTCTCTCTCCCTCCTTGAGTCACTATTTCTCTGCCGTGTCCTTTCAAAGTACCAGACTGTGACGTGGAAAAAGTTTGGGTAAAGCGTTCCCTGGATGAAAAATATAATAATCTCACTGTAATTTTGCAAACAATTAAAAAAATAAAGCCAGCTTTCATTTTTTTTTCCACCTGGCATTGAAATAATCAGCAGTATTGTGAAGCAAGAGCCAAGCGCATGATGAAGTATTTTCTTTGGTTTTTAGGATTAAGGATTAAATAGTAGTTAATCATATTATATCATGAACTGATTTTAAATGTGGGGGTGGCCCGGTAGTGCAGTGGTTAGCGCTGTCGCCTCATAGCAAGAAGGTTCTGGGTTCGAGTTCCAGTTGGGGCACGGGATCTTTCTGTGTGAGTCTCCATGTTCTCCCTGTTCCTGTGTGGGTTCTCTCTCGTACTCCAGCTTCCTCCCACAGTCCAAAGACATCAAGAGGGGACGAGACTGATTGATTCTCTAAATTGACTGTCAGTGTGACTGTGAGTGTGAATGGTTGGATGGATTTTAAATGTAGTTTTAAGGAAGTCAACTTAGTAGTTCAGGTGCTGGTTTGATCTACCACCATGTGGGCGGCATGGCTCAGGGGTAGAGTGGCCGTCTAGCAAGCGAAGGGTCGCTGGTTTGATTCTCGACCCCCGGTGACCATGTCGAAGTGTCCTTGAGCAAGATACTGGACCCATAATTGCTCCTGATGAGTAGGTTGGTGCCTTGCATGGTAGCCTCCACCATCAGTGTGTGAGTGTGTGTGTGTGAACGGGTGAATGAAACGACACTGTAAAGTGCTTTGAGTGCCGCTGAGGTGTAAAAGCGCTATATAAAATTGAGTCCATTTACCATTACATGACTGGCACGTCAAGCTTGATAAACTGGTTTCCTGTTTGATGTTTGATAACCAGCTGCCCCGTAAGGTTAAGAGAGATGATGACATGTTTCCTGTTTCAATGACAAAACATATGAACTGAATCTTCAATTCAACAATATGCAATATACCTAAAATCCTGCTGAAATGTGAGACATCTTGACAGAACAAATCTGACATTGACATGATAACCTGCCAATATTGAATGTAAGACACACAAAGTGAATGGGACTAATGGAGTATGCATTCTATCTGTTAGCCAAATGGATGTGTGGAAGGTCACTTCTCTTTTCACAACAGTTATTGCAGCATTTCTGATGTGAAACTGATCCTAATGGATTATCTGCCCAAATGATCCTGCAGTTTGATGGGATTACAGACATAATCTTGGTAATCCTGACTGAGTCTGACTGATTTCCTCGATCACGAAACAGAAATACCAACATGTTCGCAGTTAATGACTACAAATCCTTTAGTGTGAAAGGAACAGAGCCGGAAAATAGAGTGTAATCCTTCAGAAGCCAATGAGAGCGAGCTGACCAGGAAGTGTCCCCAACTAGATATTGCATACCTTGTGTATGTAACGTTAGCTCGAACGTTAGCAACTACAGTAATTAGCATGAGCTTCCAGCTCACCTCCAGCTTGCACTTCACTTTATCTTAGGAATTTTTCACTCTGTTTCTGCTTTTATTTTCAAAACATTGCACAAATGACCACATGGCGACTAATTTCTTTTTTTCCCTCATGTATGATCGCGTGTGTTCCCGGGAGCCCCTTGAACCGCCACTCTACAATAGTTAGGGAAAGAATGGCGAATGTTTGTTCCTGCATACTGGCTGTATTGTCTGACGTGAGAGTTCTTACAATAAATGTTAAAAATTGGTTTACATTTGTCTTCATGTCTTTTGTGTCTCGTCTTTTTAATTTCACTTTGTTTCATTTAATTTCATTTCACATTGGTTTATTCTTTTATTTTAGTGGGGTTTTATTTCTTCTTGATCAGTTGAAATTTGAAAATCCTCTTGTGTGCACCAGGTTTAAGTTAGCATGACAGATTCCCAAAAACACACCTGGGGGCAAGTGTCCATTTTAAAATGATGCGCTTCATGATTTCGTGAGTTTTTCATGAGAATCAGTCCACCATTTATTAGTCCCAAGACTTATAAAGGATAATTTAGGAGAAGAAGACCTGGAAACGTTTGTATCGCAGCTAACTGAAACACCGTCAAAGGAGCCATCACTCAGAAATGTAATTAATCACCTTTTTGGGGCTCGTAGAATTTGTGTGGATTACACTTTAGTCAATCATGTACTGTACTATATGTCCACCACCTCATTATACAATAAAACTGCACATTGATTAAAATGGTATCATGTTCTCTTCTCTTTGGCTGGCAGGTAATACTCCCCACCATGACCCTGATTGAAATCTGCGCAGCGTGAAAGCTCAAATGTGCCAGCTTGATTACCAGCCCTGTCACTCCATTACCGACTGACAGAATCTTATTACATGGCCCTTCTTGGCATCCTAATTGGGTTTTTTCCCCACTAAGGCATTTTCAAGACACCCTGAATTATGAAGCTGCTACTGTGAATACTAAATCACTCGGGGAACATTTGCAGATGACGCACCTCCAGAGTGGATAACGCTGTTTTGAATGACTAATTGTCTTCACTTAGCATTCCTCGCTTTAAATGGAGGCAGACATCCTGAATTGTTTAAGTGAAACACAGCTGAAGCAGAATCATTTATGGTTCAGAAGCAAACTGCCACGTGAGGAAATATTTATGAGCATGTTGGTGGTTTGGGGGGGGGGGGGGCTTGTCTAATAAATATCTGATTGATACTTTAATAAGTGAGAAGCCGCCTCTTTGCGGACGTATTCAAAGCATCCACGTGTGTCTTCATCTGTCCTGCAGAATCTGTAAAAACAAACAAAATAAAGATGAGTTTAAAAGTTTCAGCTCTGCGCCTGAGAGACTTCTCTGGTGCACAGGTTTAAGAGGGGGTGAGAGGTTTTGCTTTGCTTTTAGCGACAAACTTCAAAGAATATGGCAGCGAAACTGGGGAAAAAAAGGAAAGTTGAATTCTTTACTTTATTTCGGTAGGTTTGAACGGCGTCATCCTTCGCTCCACTTCAAGCCTCGACAAAGACGAGACCTCCAGTGAGTGACGTCATTTTCTCGTCTTTGAAATGTGGACTAAACGCAGCGTCATCACTCCAGCCAACAACATCTTTGATCTTTCAGAGGGGCTTGCACAGTTTGCAGCCTTCATCATATAAATTCATCTTCCTCTCTTGGATTACCTAAGGAACACACTCAGTAAATACCATGTAGGATAATTTTGTAATCTTCAAAGGGAAGCTCGAGAATGAAGACTTGTTCATGTCCCAGAAAATTTACATATTTTCAGAAAATTTACATATTTTCTGGGACACGAAGATGTCTTACCTCCTCTTCTTGATTTCCATCATCATCCTCGCAACTTTTAAGACAGGAGGCTTTTGTCTAAAGTGACACGTGAGATTTTGAATGTGAGAAAGTTTTGCCTGAATTGTGACTCGTGAGATCAATGTTTTAGTAAGTCGAAAGGCTAAAAGTGTACTGGAACAATATCTACACACGCGTGTTCTGATTATGAATAATATTTTAATAGTGAAAGTACCAGAAGAAACTCTGCCGGCTGCTTTTCAAAACTATTTTGGCCTCGTCAATCCTCAACCGCTCGATCCCCCCACTGGCCCAGATGAAGTCTATGTATCAGCCTAAACACTGACATGTGCACTAAAGCGCAAGTCCGTGGTAAAGTGTGTGTTACAGTTAGAACTGCAGTGTAATTTTCTAGTCTAAATTGCATATTATTACATTTAATAGTTCAACATTAGGGAAAGCGTTTCCTGGTTTTGGTGCTGACCGCCATCTTCTTTCTGATGGGACGAAGTCAAAAAGGCATTTTGCTGGGTGAGAGGGGTCAGAGGTCGCGGGTCAAGGGGAATAAACTATCGTCTGAAGGTGTGACCAGTTGTGTTGTGTTTAGCATGTGCGTGTATATTTGCAGAGAGACGGAATATTTTGACCGAGCTTTGACCAGACGCTTTCAGCACAAAATGAAATCGATCATCTGTGCACTCAGACATGTTTGGCTCAGTGCCGTGACAGCTGATTGAGCGGTGGATCCATCACACAAGAAATGCGGTAAATAATTCAGTTTATTATACCTATATGCCATAGGAGGCATTTGGAGAGCTGGGATGAAACACTGGTGGCTGCCAGAGGGGCTGCGCAAAGTGCTTCTACAAATATACATTTGTTCTGCTCTTGCAAGTAGACAGAAAAACATCTTTTCATTCAAAATTCATAGGAACGCTGAAGTGAAAGGCAACTCGGTCCAAAGCTGTCTTCATCAACACCAAAAGAGTTCGATTAAACTGACAGTAGACAGGAGCTCACATTTGGAGATGCAAAAACTGTTACATCCACTTTTAGCAAACTCGCCGAACCCTTTAATCGTTTTTGTTTCGGCTTCATTATAGTTTGGGCTGTTTTGATTTTATTAAGAGTCCAGCTGAAAACTGCATTTCCAGCAAGTCTTGACTGCTGTATCATGATTTATTCGCAAGTGAAACAGGATAGAAAGTTAGAAAGTGGGCGCATGCAGAGCAGGTGGTAACGTAGGTGAGGCCCTGACAATGATGAAGACAGTAATATCTGTCAGGGACAGGAAGTCGAAGCCCCTCATGTTGTCAGGATGAGCAGGTGGACCCAACGAAGACGAACAGCGAAGAAGCAAAATGCAAAAACTGAGGGATCTATTTAAAAAGAATGCACAAAAACAAGATGAGGCTCAACTCTGTCACATCCCTGAGTCTGCCTGCCTCAACAGAGACGGATCTTAAATAAAAACCCTAGGAACAAGAAGGAGGTGTGAGAGCAGGAGGGCAGGGAGGAAGCTGTGGGCGCAGGGCTGTGACTGATGACCTGATGAGACACAGGTGAGACTCAAGAAAGGGGGGAGGGATAAAGACAAAAGTAACGCAGGACAGAAGTGAACGTCAAAATAAAACAGGCACTGAATAATGAAAAGAACACAGGGAGCAAAACAACCAGAGACAGGACTCCAAAGCAGAGTACATGACTTAAAGAACCACAACTAGAGGAGGACACGGTCCAGATGGGCATGAACTCCATGTAGTATTTATTTCTATGTGCATATATATCCCTGAAAAACAGGAAAGAAAACTGCCAACAAGTTGTATTTAAGTTCTACCACTAAGCTCTGCTGGTCCTTGGACAGCCCGCATGTCCCAACCACAAGCGCTTGACCGCCAGACTGGAAAGTCTGAACAGATTTGTTATCAGTGCAGCAGAGTAGTGACCAATAAAACGTTGTCTGTCTTACACATTTGCCAGTTTCAAGCTAAAAAAAATACAAAGCAAAAAAAACAAAAAAAACAGCAGCTGAGCAAACAAGAACTCCAATCTGGCAAACACACAAATGTTGAGTGTCCAAAAACTGGCCAGTTTGCCCGTCTGTCTCCCGGGAAAAGGGATGCAGCGCTAGCCAGGACATAAGTTGTGCACAAGCTGCATCTGTGTCCTGAGACTTCATTCTTATCCAGCTCCCGTCTGGCTGATTTACCGCCTCCAGGTTAAGCTTAATCACTGCATTGTTCAGGGACAAATTGGTACGGCTGCAAACTGATTCATTACCACCACTGCTACTGACCTTGTAGCTCAGTTTCTCACTTGATAACAATGTTTATTCATGTAAACAAACCCCCAAAAAGGCCCTTTGGCCAAATTTGTAAGACATGAAACCCTTTCTATAAAAAAGAAACCTCTGATCATTGCTATTGAGCCTTTGTTTCACACCTGCCTGTCTCTCACCAGTGGCTCCTCTAGTTTAGCAGACTGACTCATGCGCACATATCCCAAACTGGAACCAATTGATTGGAGTTTTTCCAATCAGTTGGTTCTCCATTATTTACCCAGCAAGTCCTTACAAAATGTGTTCAGACGACAGAGATGATTGTATCTCTGTCGTCTGCTCCCCGTCGCTCCAGCAGAATAACTGATTGCACACATGATTTATTCTGTCGACGCGTAGCGTCGGCAGCGTCAGAAAATTCAGTTTTTTCTCTCTCGACACCGTTTACTAATGCGACTGTTTGGAATCACATCCAGTTCTTAGTGTCTTTACTTAATCCTCCGGTGCACTTGCAGTCGCCATCTGTGGCTCGATTGTCAGCTTGGGGGGGTGGGGGGTGGTGGTGCAAAAGCAGCTAATGCACTGAAAAGACTTATACTTGAGGGAATACCACTGCCCTGAGTTTGCAAGCGTCACGGCCAACTGCGGTTACACAGCACATTCTCATCCCCCCGGCGTTTATGACAAAAATGATTCTGGGTACAATTTTCAGACACATTTTTTTTTTTGGGGGGGGGGGGATTTTCAGTATGAAAAGAAAGCAGAGGAGAGTATTTGAGTTATTAGTTAATACATTTAATCACAGAGCCCCACTCCAAGTCGCTGTCAAGGTCAAGCCAAGTCCATTAGAGGGGACTTAATAAAAGTTAAAGTACCATTAAAGGTGTGTCCTCAGGGAGGTTCAGTGTCCTCCTGGGACCACATCTAATATCTTGTGGTAGTAAAATGGGTCAAGTTAGCTACTAATACCAGGATATGATGAAGGTCTTTGAGGCTCGGAGAGCAGCTCAGCATATTACAGTTATTAGTTGGGGGGGGGGGGCGTGTATGTTAAAATGCCCTTGAGGGGAGAGCTGATGCTATGGGTCTACATCATAACAATATGTCAGCTCAGATGTAGTTAAAATGAATAAAATCTTTTTTTTTCTCCCTCTTTTAATGCCAAATGCATTTCCAGGGAGGGATTTTTTTTTGCCATCTGGCTCCATTGAACTGTGAGCTCATTCTTTCCAAGAAGAAGGTTTGTCTAATTAGAATACGCAGAAAAAATGTTTTGCATGACTTCCCTTGTACAAGCATGACCTAGCGCACATGGGGGGAAAAAAAATATACAATGTAATTCTTGTGAATTGGATCAGATGTCTTTCATAACCTTTAACATCATCCTGGGGGCACAAGTGTAACCAAGTATAATGTTGTGCTGCTTGTTAAAATATGTTTTACCTGACAGGAAAGGTTACTGCACGAAGGAGTGAAGATCTTTACGTTCTACTGGACTTCTGGTTCTGTCTTGGACTATACTTTTTTAAATCCCCTGATGTTTTACATGTCGGTTTTACTCCCATTTTTCATTTTTCTCTCTTTTCGTCTGAGTCTAGTTAGGGGTTATTAATAATCCAGTGATGCCCACAAATTCCTCAAACCCATAAATTAGTCAATACTGTTGAACATTAACTTTTTGTTCTACAGTATAAACATACTTCAGGAAATATCTGTGAATTTTGGAGTGTTTAAATGTCTTGATGACCAGTGGCCAGAGGTTGTTGACATTAATCACACTGGAAAAATGAAGAAACCTGTTGTTCATTCAGGCAAAACGTCGGCTGATGATATTTATGCTTGAAAAATCGAGCGTTAGCGTTAGTTCTGTCAGGCCGTGGTAGTCAAGCACTATTGGTTTTCCCGTCCATCAATCAAACTGATCAATCAGCTGATCTACAGCTGCTCTGCATCAGCTGATCAAATCCCTCGCATCTGATTGGCCCCTCTCAACTTAAACGTCACCTGGCCTCAACTACCGCTCTGTTAGCTTCTGGCTGTGCTGCTCTGTCCGCTGTCATCTGCTGCTATTTGCTGTACAGTTGCTCCTGCTCGCAACTTGCTACCCTCCACCTCCCCAGCTCCACCTTGTCGTGTATACATGGCATAGTTCGTTCCATGTCATGTTGCTGCTCTGTTCACGGGGGTATGTTTGCTCTTCCAGTCTTAAACTGGGAGAACCTTCCCTCACGCTGCTGGTCCCCTGTTTCAAGGTGCTCATGAAAAATGATCAGGGGACTCCTCTGAACAGAGCCATACCACCAATTTGTACTATAATAAACAAATCAAGCTCATTATCATCTCTTGTTTCTTGACGTGAATGGACCTGACAGAAACACAATCATACAAATGGTCGAGCTGACTGAATATGCAGGTGTACTATACTTTTGTTCGCCACAGAGTTTATTATTGGTAAAAATCCATTATCCAAGGTTAGAATCAGGTTGGTTTTTGGTCAGAATAGCACATGGTGATGCCAACTTCCTGGTTAGCTTACAAAAATACACCATCCCTGTTGCACTCGACTGTTTCTTGTGACTGTGCGTCACCATTTTTAGAGGTTTCCTGTTCCTTCCCCCCAGTGTGCACTCCTGGTGTGGGTATTTTCCTCTCGTCTTACCTGTGAGCCATTAAAGACTTGTGAGCACTTAGCTCGCCTCCTGCGGGGCCTCTGCTCTCTACTACGCTCTGGTTTGCTGGTTGTGACACTTTGTGTGCTAATTTATCTGCAAGGCTCGATGCTCTTTGCCGGCCGACTGATTTCCAGAGTTTTACAGTTTTAACCACCAAATGGGTGGATGTACGCCGTCTGTTCAGAGGAGCGCATTCATAAGAAGATCAGTACTTAATAGCTGTCGAAAAAGTCAAACCCTTTGACTCAGGCAATTAAATGTAGTCAGAGGATAGAGCCAAACTGTGCATATTTATGGATTCTGAAATATTATTTTTATAATGGTTACATGGTTAATAGGATGAATATCATAATATTGGAGTGGAAATACAGCTACATTTCGTATGATTTAAGGATGCAGTGATTATGCAAAGAAACTGATGTCTAAAATAAAAATTCGGCCGGTGTTTTGTATTTATTCACCCTTTTGTTTCATTTTAAAGCACTCCTTTTTAAAAAAAAAAAATTAGATCTTTATCATCATGAAAATTCACAGCAGGAGGTAAAGTCATCCTGCAGAAGCAGCTCTTCATCGTACACTCGATGTGGCTGCAATATTTCATCCTGGCCATTGATAGATTTTTGATAAGCAACAGCAGCCAAAGCTCACTGATAAGCACTATTTTAACTCTCCAAAAGCTTTTAATAACGTTCAGTTTGCATTCATTGTAAATTAATATTGCTTTGTCCAGGAATGGCCCCACCAGCTAGTTGGGCCTGGAGTAACTGCCATTGCGAGGGCTTTCATGAGAGGCCACGACGACCTGGGTTTTAACCTCAATTGGGAAAAAAAATTCAATTAAAAGACATGACAATAAAATTCTGATTGATGGCTGTCATGTGGACCAGACTAACCAAGCTCTCGCTCCATTTCATTTTCAATGATTTTTTTACACTCGGAATCCCCCCACTATTTGGGGGGTTGTTGCATCTCTCCCTCTCATCAGAATTCATAGAGTCTCATGTCCTCAAATGCTCTGGATAAAACTTGTCATGCTCCAACATACCGGAGAGAGGAAACAGGCAGATGAAATTGGTCCTCAGAACATCACTCCCATGACTAATCAATATTCCACTAAGAAGTTGGTGAGGTTTTTCTCTCCCCTCCCCAGCGGTGACCTTTTGAACTATTGCCTGCAGAAGACTGTGACGTTAAAGCTTTTTTGGTTACTGCTATTACACAGCTACATAAAAGAAAGAGGACTGCAGAAAATATACAGGCATTTAATCACAGTAGCCACAAAGGCGCTCATTCAAGTTTACATCACCGTTAGTGAGGGCTGAATTCAAGAAACGCTGTGTGTGTGTGTGTGTGTGTGTGTGTGTGTGTGTGTGTGTGTGTGTGTGTGTGTGTGTGGCACCGTCAGAAGAAGAGCTACGCCTTTGAGTTTTATGTGTTGTTTTTAGTGGCTCCATGCTATTTGCAGCAGCCGACTTGATACGCATTGTGAAACACAAGCAAGTATCAGCAAACGGTGATGATTCTGTGAGCTGCGACCACAATAGTTGCCGGTGCTCCAATAAAACAAAAACACATCTACCTTTTTAAATTGCTGCACTTTCTACTGAAACATTTGCATTTGTTTACTGTCGGTAAAACCCGCTAAAAGTCTCCACCTAAGCACCTTAGGGCACACTGATAAATGAAGGAGGATCAAGTTGTTGGTACGCCCAAGAGAAGATAGGCCTGGATCTTTATGAGTTTAGTATTGCTGGTATCATTAAAGTGTATTTTGGTGTCTTGGGCTCACAATGATGTGTATTTCACCGCGGCATCGCTTGTTTTTGATTCCAAAATGCAGAAAGAACAAGCCGTGGAAATTTAGCTTGAAGCTTCTTATGGCTCAAGGCTAATAAGAGCTACAGCAACAAAAACAGCAAAACCGCTTTATGTTTTAGGGCTTTGTGACTCACATCAACAGATATTTCTGCTGCGCCATTACCTGTGATTAGTAAGTGGGACATTTACTTGACAACTGGTACATCAGGCTCCAGTCAGTAACTCTAACATGTCTGCTGACTCCCCCAGTATGTGTCTGCGTTTCACCTTTTGGGATGAATCTCACTGAAGCTCCGGTTGACATTCATGCCCTTGGTGACGGACACGTTACCATCCAGCTCAGCTATCAGAGCCGTGACGGCATCTTTTGAAGGTGGTTAACAGGATAATACTGCAACTAAGGGCACGCTCAGCCATACTGAAGCACGATGGTCCCTCCTCTTCCTCCTCCCCCTCCCCCTCCCCCCATGTTGCTGCAGGCCTGACCTGGCCTGAGCACACTTGCATCATCGCTGAGCTGTACACTCTCTACCCAAAGGTGGCAAGTTTGCAACCCCGCAGCGTAGCCGTCAATACTCGCTGCTCACCGGGATCTCAGCTTGTAGGCTTTGTGTTGAAGGCTAATTATTTTGTTGACAGAATTGCACCACTGGGATTTATCCTTTACGTCCACTGAGCAGCAAGATTATGTCACGTCCATGTTCTGTGCTTGTACACGTGCAGTTGTACCATGCTTAAGCCCAGTCAGGGCCAAGAAGGAGTTCTGCGTCTGGGTGCAGTACTGGATGATGCCACTAGACTTTGGGGAAGCCAGTCGTGGTGAGGTGTGTTAAGGTGTGAGGACAGTCGCGTGTTCTGACCTCTATACCTCAATCACAGACGAAGCCTAAAGTCTAAAAGAGGGTGGACAATGGTACTTTGACATGCCAGCATATTTACATGGAAGTACACACCTGGACAAACTGTGCTGCTCCGCATCCTTACTGGGGTGCTGTTGATACCGTGTGGTGATGCAGGTTATATTTATTTTCATTAGCTGAGGACAAATTGTGTTTCGGAGGGACTTAATCAGATTGCGTGTTCTGTGAAGGTCTGTGGTTCCTTATACAACCTTGTGATCCATCAATCGGTTCAATTTTTGGATTTAATTACTCGATTGATTTAATCAACTTCCAGGAAACTGGCACACACTCGGCCTGTCAAGACTGTTCTGACTTTGGGCAGAAGAAGTGAACTTCATATTCATGTAAGCCTGCAAATTTGCATAATATTGAAAAAAAGCATGATGGCTCCATCAACGCTAAAACATTCAGTGATTAATTCATCAGCGGTACTTTTGGTAGCTTTGAATTTTTAGTTAATTGTTGACTTTATTCAGAACCAAATACACGTCAGGAGAGTTTTAAGAAAAGTGCCAGATTGTTAAATTCCATTACACAATGACAAGCAGCAGTAAAGTTATGGGGAAGTTTTATGCATATAATTTGATGGTCTTGTCCTCTTTCTTTCCTCTTAATATAGAATATGACATTGACATGAATATATACCTTGTATATCTGTCAGGAGGCACAGGTGCTTTCATCCTGATCAGAACTTGGTACTATTTTAATCCAATTGTCCATTTGTTAAGAATCAATATCAAATGATGATTTTTCAATAGGTGCATGGTTAACAGATTCATCTAAAAATTATACCCCAAGGCCAGAGTGATGATAATCCTGTATCTACATCCTTTCATGTGATGGGTGGCGACAGTCTCCCACTAATGGATAATAATGGCCGACTGAGCCGATTAGGAGGCAGCAGGCTCGTTTCACCTGTAACTTGTACTCCCGATGACAGCTGATAACACCCACTCCCCTCGAGTCCACGCTGTGCCATCAGCCCTGGTAGATCCAACAGGAGCCTGGTACAACATGGGACGCCACACCAAAGAAGAGAGTGGAAAAAGTGGTCCAAAAAAAGGCAACGTGAAGTATTTGTCAGATATCCTGATAGTGACGGCGCTTCATCTTTACCCGTTGAAATGAATATGTGACATCTGTGACCGCCCACAACAGCCTGATGCCTGAATGTGTGATTGTTTGTTGCTTGGTTGGACTTCTAACCAATAGAACAAAAGAATATCTCTGGCTCACTTATTAAGTAACCCTAGAAAGGAGGAGGGATGCTGCTGCTGCTGCTGATGAGGGCTGGAGCAACAGAGACCGATCTCATAGTCATGGTTTCAAGTCAACGTCCCCTTTAAGGCTAGAGAACATTATTATTGACCCTGACCCCACCTGCTCACCACTCCTGAGACCTGGAACCTGGGTGTCATTTTCGAAAGGGGGTTTATTTATAACAAATGAGTCAGTAAATAATTCTGGATTTTACCTGAGGGTGGACTGAAGCCAAGATAAACAGAAATTGGAATGAACAATCTAACCTAACAAAGAAATGACACAAGGAGACAAGTGTGGATTGTTGGGACAGGAGGTAGTTAAGGACGTGCCCCCTGAGCGACACAGAAGCCATCTTGGTTCAGGTTTCCCTTCAGTGGCAGCTAATCAACGACCAGACCTGAGACAGCAGACCAGTCACCTCACAGGGTCCTCACTCGCACCAAGCCCTGGCGGCACGCCACCACCCACACTGGCTACCAGTCCAGCCTTGCATCGCCTACAAAACCCTCCTCCTTGCCTATGTGTACACAGTCAGATAATTCTCCTTTAAGACCCCAATAAAAGATTGTGAAAACCAAACCAGAAAGATAATATCAGTTCACTGGCTAAAGATTATGACACAAAAGGGGAACCACTCTTGCGAGATACGTCATCAACACGCTTTGATGCAGAAATAGTCATAAAATACAAATATTTATACAAACAATGAATATTTTTGGCTTTGAAAAACAGTCTTTGGAAGCTGCTATGTAACCCAAGTTATTATGATTACGAAATGACACGTGTTTGTTGAGTAGTGCCAAGACAACGTGAATAAAGACAAATGTTCGCGGGGAGCAGCGGATGCTTTTCATCCACCTGCTGATAACTGCTTGGGTTATGTTAGAGTGTCTTTATCTAGCAGCACCAGCTACACCAGCAGCTCCCAGACGGAAGTGGGGACTCAAGAGCGATTGACACAGCAAGAATTTATGATGTTAAGGAGCGATACATTGCAGCACGGATGTGAACGTGTGACAATTGAGTTTTGCTGTGGCAAAGTGCTTCACATGCATGGTCATTGTGGGATGCCTGACACTTTTAAAGTCCAACCTGAGTAATATCCTTTTTCTGTTTCCATCATACACCAACTCTCCTCACCGGCATTTTTATTTCATCGCTCGGTTTTCCCAGGTGTCCTCGCTGTGTATTCTTTTTTTTTTTTTCCTGCAGCAAAGTTATGCTTTACTTGGCCTTTGAGACATGCTCACATAGCACATCTCTGCTGTTGTTGTTTCAAGGTGAAAATCCCTTGTTTCAGCTAAACCAGAGAAAGGTCATGATTCTTCTTCTTCCCTATGAAGCCTAAAGACTTTTTTGTCCAGTCTTCATTTTCCCCCAAAGCCTCAAGGCAACGCTGCGGCATTTTAATATCTTAATCACTAGTGAGCGCAGAGACCTTGTGACATGCCTGAGAAAAGCTGTGGGATAGGAGAAGGACGGGGTAAGATAAGACTCAAAGAGGCTAAAAGATATATTTAATTTTGAGGAGTCAGGATTGCTGTTGAAATTGTCCCAGCAACATGTTTATTCTCTGTGTCCTGCAATAAATCCTGTTTGGGAAGATTATAGTGTTCCCTGTCTTTTTGGTGATAGTGTCAGAGAGGTGCTGGCAGCACTCTATGGAAAATTAGGAGGCGACACAAGAGTTGGCGGCGCACTGAACTGGATTATATTGAAAAGGGATTGTGTAATACTTTGTCCAGCAAGTCAAACACTGCACATTAGAACAACACCAGCTAAAGCCCCGAGGTTTAATTTCACCTCTGCCTGAGCGGGCCACAGGTAAAAAAGGTGGCGTTCCAGGTGTGTAGCGTTATTAACATGGAGATCTTGGGCTGGACTGAGCGATTATTCGTCACATGCTTGTATGAATAGTAAAACTTTAAGCATGTGAAGATGAGGAAGAAGAAAAGAGCATTTCTACAAAACTGAAATGGAAAAAGTAGACGAGCGCTAAACACGGAACATGTGAATACATGTACAGCATCTTACATGCTCCGCTCGCCGTCCCTCCCTCCTGGTCTACACAGGATTCTAGACCAGAATATGAAGAAGAGATATGAAAATACAAAATACATCCAGAGGCTCTGGCACTCAAGTACGAGAGACGTTTAAAAATGCATAAGCCATTAAAGTAAAACATGTTCTTTTGTACCTCCGGCCTTGAAAAAACCGAGGTGTTTTTGCTGCGAGGGTATAGCCAGCAGCAGCAGCACATCTCAGGCCCTGCAGGAGATAACCGAAGATTGCTTGAGCAAATCAACAACTTCAGTAGAATTTCAGCTGACACGTGTTTTGTCTCCCTCTGTAAAGAAAATCTATCTGGGAGTGTGATGCCGGATTCTTACAAGGTGGTTACTGCCAGTGAGACTGTGCAAGCCTCTGATTGACAACGTGACAATGTTCAGAGAGAGATGAAGGATCCAGGGATGAAATATCCATCCAGCGATGTAGAGATGGCTCGGCTCAAAATGTAAAAATCTTGAGTATTTTTGAGATGAAAGACACTTTCTATCCCTGAATTATATGATCGAGCCCCTGGGCAACTGAAGAAAGCTTTTGAATCTGCAGCTATTAAAGTCTGAATGAGCTGGTTGTAGCGACATTCAGAGAAATTACCAATACATTTTTTTTTTTTAAGTTTCTGCAAATTCTAACCAAATATTATAAAACAGAAAATTAAAAGTGTTCAAGTGTCCATGCAATAGCGAGCCATTAGATGAGGAGCTGCAGGCGATAATCCCACTTTTCAGGTCCCTGCTGTGAGCAGACTCACCCCCATCGCAAAATGGAGAAAAATAATACGCCAATTATTGCCTGAGTTCTTTATTAAAATTAAAACTGTTTTTTTTTGCCACCCAAGAGATGACGGCATAAACCTGCACCAGTAAGTATCTACGAACCAAGTGGGACAGAAATGGTAGGATTGCATCTTTCCAGTTAATTTTCTCTGAGTTGTTGAGTTTGGGAATCTGAAGGGTTTTAACACCGTTTTCACACACAAATAAAGTTCCAAGTGAACCAATCATGACGAACCGTTTGAGGACGCCATTTATTGTTGGACAGATGTACCTGGGGTGGTAAATACGTGCAGAGGGTCTTGTTTTGCTAGATTAGAGCTCATTTCTACTCCCCCCACCCCCCTCCTCGTATTCCACTTTTTACGGTGCGACACAAGCAGCTGCAGCTTTTGCAGCATCCACAGACAAAAAAAAAAAAAAAGTACATTGAAGGAGTTGTTGGGTTCAAACTCGCGGTGCTCTGGGGTTAGTTAAAGTTCAGGTTACATTTTTATCTGCAAAATGAACTGCGACAGCACAGAGACTGGTGTGAAAACTGGTCCCACTGTATATGTTGAGTGTTTGGCGTTAACACCAGTCAGCTGAGAACCGAGCTGAGTAAGAAAACAGTGTGACGGCGAGGCCGATTCTTTCTTTCTTTTCCATCTTGAAAAAAAAATCAACTCTTTAAACACTTTTTTTTGGTACCTGATCCAATTCTCTTGTGCGCCGTGTACTCAGACATTTTCTGTCTGAGTGTCCCAGTTACCCAGTATAATCCACAGAACACTCCCGTCCACAGATTCCCTGGCAACTATATGACGGAGGGTGCAGCTACCAGAGGAAGTCCTTTACATGGAGCTTTATGGATTATCTACAGTAACTGGGACACAGCTCCTGAAAAGATGGAGTTTCCTACTCTAATTATTCAGGGTGTCGATGTGGAATTTGCGATTTAAGGCTTACAGGCAGGTGTCTCAGGAAAACAAAAAAACAAAAAAAGAAAGCATGTTATGAATTGCTTTACACAACCCCAAACAAGCTTTGTATGTTTTCTTTTGATTTACGTTTGAGATTTTTCTCATTGCTAATGTGAACTCCATTCAACAACTCCTGCAATGCAACAAAAATGAAACCCGCGACATGAGCTCGCTCTGCCGCTGTACTCTCTTCCAACACTCGCACAAAGCCATCTGTCACATTTTATAGATGTGAAAATTACCACTCTGCAACTCTACAGCTGTCAGCCCGGACAGGACATTGGCAATGATTAATGTCTCCAATATCTCCATTTACTCCTCACTATGGACTGTAATATAGGTGTATAGACATTAAAGGAGGGATTCAGCTACAACTCACAGCTTCAGTTTGCATATTTTTACCGTTTGGAGCCAGTTTGTTTTAACTGACAACTTTGCGGAGGGCTGAAGTAATGCAGTAATATAGTGTTTCTTTTGAGAATATTCCTTCTTTTTTTGTGGCAACCATGACACCAGGGAGTTGAATCATGTGCAGGGATCACACATGAAACACAAGCAGGAGGCAACGTCAGTTGGCTGAGAATCGGGAGCTGAAGCCAAAAGACTCAGATTGAGGCAGAAAGCAAGAATCTAAAAACAGTCAAGAAAACACACAAGGGCTTAAAGGAGCTGACTCTGATGCCGACTTGAGAGCTCGACAGGTGAGAAGAGTGACAGTCTGGAAAAGTAAAAAGGGAGAAACACTGAGAGATAAATATAAAATCACTAACGAGACACAGCAGAAAAAAATACCAAAATGAAGACAGGAAGTCAAAATGACAAATGTGCATGGTTAAAAAAAACAAGAAAATAGAGTCAGTTTTCTGCTCTGACACTGTAAGGGACTGATTCCAGAGTGTGGAAGATTTAGAGGGATTCTGGAAGGGGGCTGGACTTGAGGCAGGAAAGTTCAAGTGCACCACCTGAATGCTGTGGCAAATGACCTCTCTCCCTGGAGGGCAATGGGGAAGGACGCCCATGTGCATGCAGCCTGGAGGTAGGGCGTCTTTGAAGGACGTGCTAGCTGGTGCTGAGGGAGGATAAGATCAGCTGTGACTACAATGGAGGCTGGACCAGAAGGTGGGGCACCAGGGGTCTGGGACCCTGGGGCAAAGGGCTCAGAGCAGCAGCAGTTCTTAGCTAGTTCTCCAAACCCATCAGCTATATTTGATGACTTGGTTCATGGGAACAAGGGCGAGTATTTTGTTGCTTCTGGCGTATCCAGCGGATATTTGGTCCAAGACTTCCTTGCTCTGTCTGCCTCTCATTGTTGACAGTCTGCAGAGCAACGTAGACGTTTGCACTGAGGTAAAAGATGAAGAGTGCAAGGATTATTTCAGAAGTATCCAGTTAACAGCTTAAAACCACCGTAGCAGCTTCGCTAGATCAGACTACGGACACTTCTGACCTACACTACTTCTGACCCTGGAATTCAGTCAAATGCGTTCTGTCTCTCGCTCCACACGGACTGTTTGTGGACCCAGCTGAGGCTCAGTCAACCGTGACTGGTCAAAGCTACTCAAACGGACACCAGGAGCTTCCCTGTCCAGACATTTTCTCTCTTGCCATCAGATTCTGTATTTGTATGCAGGATCTGTTTATAGAAATTAGGTCTGAGCTGATCTGATGATGACATGTTGGCATCTAATAGCCTGCAGTTACTCACGTAAACAAACAAAATGTAAAGTTGCTGCAATAAGTATCCCATATGCACTGAGATGAGTATCACTTAGAAGCCCATCCTTCTTGATCTCAGAGACGTTGAGCCAGACGCATCCTTTCCTGAAGAAACCAATCCAGGGTCAGACTTGTCACACTGAGTCTTAACAGAACATGCTTGTTCTCTTATAACCAAGGTTATGAGATGCATCGGGTTGTATATTTGTTTGTAGTTAATCTCCCTCTCACCCTTGTAGGGTGGTTCTGTGTCATCCTCTAGCTCGGGTCCTCTACCAGAGCCCTGGGAACTTGAGGGTTCTATGCAGTACCTTAGCTGTTCCTAGGACTTTGCAGTTCTGGACTAAGGTTTCAGGTGTTATTCCTGTCATCTGCTGGAGCCGCTCTCCCAGGGTGGGGGTCACATCAGCCTTAACCTTCCAGATCCATTCTAGCTGTTCTTTTAACCCCTGGTACTTCTCAACCTTCTCGTGCTCCTCCTTCCTGATGTTGGGGTCAGCTGGTATCACCACATCGCTCACCACTGCCCTCTTCTGCCGTTTGTCCATTACTACTATGTCCAGTTTGTGTATATATATCTATCTATATCTATCTATACACACACAGACACACACACACAAAACATAACCTGCATGTAGACAACAAGAGGTCCTCTCAGGGGCTCCCTCCTGTCAACCAACGTTCATTCATGCACACATAAAACACACTTTTCTCTGAGGCGCATGCATAAATTCTATACACATACATGCAACATACATGCACACCTGATCTCATGTGTCTCACTCTTCCTGTTTGCCCCTGGTGGAGGTGGTAGTAATGAATGAAACATGAACTCTTCCATGTCCCAGCGCTGTTACCCTCTCTGACTGGAGCGTCCTCAGTGTGTATTATCGACAGACGTGTTGGGTCTGTCGGTAAAAGGCAGAGAAGGAGCTGCAGCGGCTCACCGGGTGACCTTTGCTACCCCCATCACCCCCCTAGAATGTCTCATTACCGAAGTTTTGCAGGAGGGGAAGGAAATGGTGCAAACTCGGAGAAATACGATGCCTTGAATCTCTTTCATCTTCCTGGCGCGTGCATGGGCACGCGCACACACACACACACACACACACACACACACACACACACACACACACACACACACACACACCCTGTTAATAATATAACAGGTGCACAGTGCGGCATACATACAGATCACAGCGGAGGACTTTAAACACAGCATTGTTAATATTGCACACATGAACACACCTGTTTGGGTTTCTGCACTTGTGAGGACCATAATGCGTTTCTCCAGCTATCACAACTATTGCATAACCCCAAACTTTTCTGGCGTTAAAGGGTCCTTCTGGTATTTTTTTTTAAACCTTTCCAAATGATCGAGGAACTAAAAGGAGTAGTTGTCATTGATGGGCAGGTGGTAAATGTACGACCCTGCCAAGCTTGTCACTGCCACTTGCAAACCTCAGTGGCTTTTTGTCATCTACAGACAAGTTCAGCCAGCAGCAGCAACACCGTTGGAGTAAAAGCAGCATGGAGGACAGTGACGAAGACTACAGATGCTCCACTTTGGTGCCATTTTCACTACATATTTTCCATCTACCAACTGCTGTGATTGTGTTTATGCCATTTACTGTGACGCAGCAGGGAAAAAAACAAACAAAAAAACAAACAAACAAACAAACAAACCAGAAAGGCCACACCTCGTCTACTTGTAAGGAGAAGAGGATCGATCAGCTTCTAAAAAAAGGTTCAACCGAGTCTAAAACAAACCTGCATGTATGGCTGTGCGTGTGTGCAGGAGGATGGGGTAGTTGCCTCAAGTTGAGAGAGTCAGGTTGTTTGTTACATAGATAAGAATACAAGCGCGCGCGCGCACACACACACACACACATACACACACACACACACACACACACACACACACACACACACACACACCAATTGTCAGCCAGTGCTTCTTGTGCCTGTCAGGATTGTTCAGAATTCAAATGCTGAAGGTCTTATCTATGAATCATAATTGTATTTACTGTAGATCTGCTCCTCCGACCGTCTCTGCTGCCACTGAGAGCAGCGCCCCCCCCCCCCCCCCAACTCTCCTGGTCTGTCCACCAGATACCCTCCGACTTTCCTTCCTTTATCTATTCCTCCTCCTCCTCCTCCTGCTCTGTTCATTCCAGTTGCTCAGTTGCAACTCCCTTTGTGTTCAGTTCTTCCTGTTACCAGCCTCTTTTGGTTCTTGCCAGCTTCTTATTAGATTTTTTGGGTCTTGTCTGTAGTCTGGACTGCTTCTCTGGTTTGGACCTTTGCCATCTCCTAAATCCCATGAGACGCCTGTATCGTTGCTGCCTTCCTTGCACCAGTAAACCCACAATACAATCTAAGTCATCAGTAGAGGGCAGGAATGCATTTGAATCAACTGGAAATTGGGATTTAAATGTAAAGGGGTGGTTCCACTTTACAACTGGATTCACAATGGCATCACACTGAGGCCGACCTCATAAGAGGGGCGCCTTGCTGAAAAGTGTTATAAGGTGTAAAAGTGCAGAAATCGATGATAAAAATCATTTGGCATTTTGGAAATCTAATTCTTGATCAACACATTTTCCTGTGGTTTGAACAAACGTGATGCAGCTCTCCCTCCCCTGGTGTCAGCTAACAGACAGGATGAAGAACGAGGAGGGCTGCTCTCCTCTGTGGTTGCTGTGGGAGCTTGTTGCATTGAATCCCAGCAGCAATTATCCAAGCTTCGCTATCCTTAACACTCCAGAATGAGTAGAGGAAGGAGCTGGGGAAAAAAAAAAAAGGAAAAAAAGTACCGTAACGGCATGAATAAATAACTTAATTACATCCCTCAGACGAAGGAGTCGGTAGTGGAAACACACAGGGAATAATGTAGACGTTGGACAGGACTACAATGGGCTTAATGAACACACACATGCACACGGCTAATTTTCTCTCCTTTCGCTCCTACATGTCGACATGCTATTAGATAAGCGAGTGTTCGATGAGCCACTTGGCACCCACACACTTCCATTTTCACTACTGTGGAGAGCTCAACTCTACCAGTCCTCTTTGACCAAACTATCAGATGCTAGCAGCTCGTCACTCTCCTGCACAGGAAGTCACATGGCACCCGCCTACTCCAAACCAACTATACGCCCCCACCCCCACCACCACCACCACAATCACCACCACTGTCAAACAGTGTCTAGCCTTAATGGAAGAGCAGCAGCCCCCCCCCCCCCCCCCCCCCCCAGCGATGCTATTAAATATTTGCTCACAGTTACACCACACGCTTTTTAATGAAGCCGTTTGAATTTGCTTTTTCATCCAATCACTTTTTTTTTTTTGAGGTGAGTGATTTTGCCATAAAATCCCACACAACTGGAAAATGTTTTCTTTTAAAAGCAAAGAGTATGTGAAAGTGTTTTATTTCGTAATGCATTTCAAAGGACTAAATGATTCACCGAATGGAGACAGAAAATGGTAAAAGTGTCACTGTATGGTTAGATCCCTATTTGTTTCTTTTACGCAATAATTTATGCATCTTTTGCTCTTTGTTAATTTCAGTCTAAATAAACAGGATACAAGATAAATTAAGATGCTTTGTCAATAATAGTACACTTTTTGAAGGAAGTATGTATTGTTTTTGGCAAAGGAAGGATCCTTTTTTCATCTACAATTCATTTATGAATTTAAAAAAAAGATACAAATCTTACATACACTGTACCAAAAACCACATGGTTTCGAGACAATAGTTTCTCATTGAGATGAGAGTTTGGCACTCCATCCGTCCATTGTCTTCCGCTTATTCCTGTTAAGGGTCGTGGCGGGGGGCTGGAGCCTATCCCAGCTGTTTTCGGGTGAGAGGCAGGTTTCACCCTGGACGGGTCACCAGTCCATCACAGGGCCAACACATAGAGACAGACAACCATTCACACTCACAGTCACACCTACGGTCAATTTAGAGTATCAATCAGCCTCGTCCTCTCTTGATGTCTTTGGACTGTGGGAGGAAGCTGGAGTACCAGAGAGAACCCACACAGGAACAGGGAGAACATGCAGACTCACCCAGAAAGATCCCATTCTCAACCAGGGCTCGAACCCGGAACCTTCTTGCTGTTAGGCGACAGTGCTGACCACTGCACCACCGTGCCGCCAGAGTCTGGCAATCAATTAAAAAATATGAAAGTAATGCTGAAATATTTATTTAGAGCTGCAATAACACACCAAACATGACTGGCTGATTCATGTGAGACCAAACAATTTGTCTATAACTTGTGTGGTAGAACCTCAATCTCACACTCTTCAGGTGTGTTTTCAGATTCCAGCTTTTGATAAAACCCTTCAAAAGCTGGACCACCTTATGTTAAAGTTCATTTCCCCAATAAAACAACACTGCCCCCCCCCCCCCCGCTCACGTGTCTGAGCACCGTTATAAATCTCTGCCCATAAGAAGCTCTTTGAAATTCATTATGGATAAATTAGCATAAACCCCCCCCCCCCCCCCCTCTTTGAAGGTTTAATTCCCTCTGCAACAACTCTGCCCAAGGTAGATACACTGTGGGACACAATTAAATGTGTTAATTGTGCTCCCCAGAGGTGATATCTGCGTATTTGCCCAATATGTCCATCGCACTCGTGGTTCTGAACCATAGTTGCTGCTCAGTGTGTGGAAGGGCACCTTGAGGGTCGATGGAGGGCCACTGTCCTTTTCAGAGACTGACAGAGTCATTTGTCAAACAGGAAAGGCCATGAATTTACTGCACCCGTCCTCTTAGCTGCATGTTTAACCCCCTGTGCTCCACACACACACACACACACACACACACACACACACACACAATGTATGCAAGGAGCTGCTCATCTGATGGAATTAGAGTGGGACAGAGTGAGAGAGCAAGGTTGCGCGAGACAGGAAGAGAGTTTATTTAATTAGGGGGAGACAGGAAGAGGACTGAGTGACATCATTTCAATGTCGTCGCCCCCCGAACAAGAGCTCCATCTGGTAGACGCATGACACACACACATATTCATATCTGCACACACACGCGCTGCCATCCAGTATCCCCACGGACACACAGACCCACTGAGTCAGTGGTTCACATAAAAAACTGTTCGCTCATCTGAGATATCAATTCATCAGCTGCTGCTGACATTCAGACCCCGCATGCATGTTCAGATTTCATGCATTTTAATCAAATCAGCAATTCACATGGCAAAAATTTTGCGCATGATCAACCAGTCATGTGATCTGATCTCACATATGGAGTTTAACCATTCAGTTGTACAGTTTTTTTTATTTCATTTTCAGGATATCTTTTTGGAGTGACTTCAGAGGGAAAATGTTAAGAAATGGTCCAAAATCAGTCATGCATGCGTCTTGAAAGTTCTCTTCCTGTCCGAATACAGCTGTCCAATTCAAGCGTGGAAGCTAATACTTGACCTTTTCCGTGGCAAAATTATCACAACTCACAATCGACTTCAATTTACAGAAATGCCAAACAGTTGAAACCTCATGAGAGGTTCACATGTGGGCCTTGAGTTGCTCTTAAACAGCAAGGTGGTAAAGTCTCACCTGTGACGCTGCTTCATGCAGTGATTTAACACCTGTGTGTCCACCGCATTCACCTTATTCATTGTCCTTGAAAAAAAAAAAAAAAGAAAAGCAACACGTAATATAAAACGCGTCAGCTGTGTGACAACGCGCAGGAGTGATATGTCACCTGAGTCTAACTAGCATGTGTTAGCCACCTGTTCATACAGTACGTAGCACAAACCCATCAGCCACTACAACATGAACAATCTGTGACGCTGCGTGTGAGACAGCAAATAACACGACCGGTGCAATTAATCTGTGTTTATGATGCAGATGGGCCAGTTATAATCTCAGCTTTGTGGGCTAACTAGTGTTAAAGCCTGAGATAAATATAGCACAGCCCGGCGGCTGTAGGGAAGAGAGCGAGAGTCACTTTCACATCCTACCTGCAACCTTTATATCAAGTAGATTAACAGCTTGAGATGTCTGCGATATTGCAACAACAAATTTCCCATGGTGTGACACGTGCCAGCCCGCAAGTAAGTCACCTCATACACACATAATAGAACACCGTCCATTATTCTGACACAGCAACAACAACATCAGACAACAGTTTTTGGTGCTTTGAATTTGGAGCATGAACATATTACGTCCACATAACGGGGAACAACTGAAAGCCGCCCTCCTACCACCACACAGATAAGCTAGTGGTCTGTTTTCAGCAGACTAGTTGCTTATTTGCTTACTCTTTCCCTCGTGTAAATAATACTCTTACAATGAAAAGCAGAAGGATTATTTGTTATGACATTTATGTGTTTTACCTCTTTCATGAAGCCCCAGGGGACTGGGCCCACTCAGCCCAAACCACAGCAGGTTGTCCCAGCCCTCGAATGTGATCCGCACATTCCCTTTGTGCTCGTTTGGACAAAAAAAAACATTTATTTTGGCAGATGAATGATAGGGTTAAGATCTGGTTAACCTTGGATACAAACTTATTTAGTTTGTCATCAAATAACCATCATTATTAAAGTTAAAGGACAATAGTTTTATAAAAACATTCTTGACTCATGGTTGAAAAGGACACCAATAGGGGTGTATCACCACATGATCTGGTTAGAAAATGAGAATTGAACTACGATCTTAAGATAAATCTAACAGTTTAGCTGAGCCATCCCCCAACTCCCTACATGGACTCTTTTTCTGTCATTTTAATATCACTATCAGACATTTTCTTCCATCTCCCCCTTTCTATTGATAGAGGATGTAATTCCTGTAACAAATTATGCAGAATTAATCTGTTTGAGAAATGGAATAAATTAATTAATGATGTCATTATCCATAAGTCAAACGCTGCAAGTTAATTAATCGAAAGCAAAAGAGCTTTGAGCTAAAATGCTAACGGAACATATCTGCACACTCACACGAATAACAACTTGATGCTTAGTGCCTATGATGTATACTACCATCTTTGTGGCTTAGCAAGCAAACACTTCAAAAGTGGAAGCCTCAGACACCTTGACTGTGGATTTGTGTATCTGTGTCTCCCAGGAAGGTGAAGAAATGGGCCAATCTTTTAAGACTTGTGTGTATTACTTTAAACGTCCTTGCATCACCCCACAAGGCTTCTCCAGAGCTGCGGTGTCCCCGAGGTGCAGAGGTAACGTGCATGAATTCTTAAACAGTATGTAGTCTTTTGTGGGAGTGTGGGAGCACGTCTGCATGTTATGGCATTAAGTGCAGGCTGTAACTGCATGCATTGTTCTACATGTGAACTATATGTTGTAGGTACGCTATCATGTCTAATTGTTTAAGCGTCAAAACGTGCGTGTGTCAGCACAGAGGGGACAGAAGGAGGGAAGAACTATGCATTGGTGATGTGCAGTGGGATGTCTTTTGTAGTGTGGGTGTGTGTGTGTTATGTGCTGTGGGAGAACTGAAACCTCCCATGGATGGATCAAATGTTAACCCCCAGGGGGATGAGGTGTCCATGAGAGCTTTCAGTGCAGCATGACCACATCGTACACACAAGTAGGTGAGATTTCATGGACCGGCTTTGTTCATGCAGGCATGCAAAATAATAGACATAAGGACCTACTGTTATCAATACAGATTTGACAAGTCAAAGGCAATTTTGCTGAACTGGGAAGGGTTGGATTATGTGTTCCACCTGAAACTGGACAAGAGGGGTATCTCGCCAAGTGTGTCCTCGGTCAAAGTTTCACCCAAAGAAGCCAGACAACAGAAAGGTAAATATAAGGAAGAGGGGGGGGAGAAAAACAAAGGTTTCTTTTCTTGAGGGATATTCGGAACAGAAGAAGAATGTGGAGGCAGCAGCTTCAATGGCAAACAGTGGGAACAGCTATTGGCAGTTTAACATTTCAAAACACAGTATATTTAAGGTTCTACTTCACTGAACAACTGTGCTTTGCTTTCAAGTACTCACTGATAGGTGTCTTGAGTTTTCCTCCCATTGCATTACTTCTTTTATAACTACAGAAAGAACCAACCACATACATTTAGCTTCGAGCTACAATGGCGATTGACTGCTAACAACCACGTTGTTGAAAAATGTGCATTCACAAACTCAAGTGTTTCGTCTGGCGTAAATCTAGCTCTGCTTCATCCAGCCAGAAAACCAACACTTCTAGTTTGCCGCTAGCAAAAACTTGATCCAGCTGAATGCGCTAGCTGGTTGAGCTAGGCGCTACAGTTAAAAAAGTGACAACCAGGAAAGTTTTTAGTTTGTAAGCTCATATCAAAGTGTTTGTGGATTACTGAACACAGAGCTAAATATAGCCGATGTGTATTATATCAGCTGGCATGCCTGAGTTTGTAAACTGATATTTTTGGACATTTCTCTGTTGTTAGCTGTCAGTTGCCATTAGCTTGAAGCTAAATATACGCCGCTGGCTCTTTCTGCATTCCGGAGGTAATGCAGCAGTCAAAAAAAAAAAAACATCGTTTGTGAGCTCAAGTTACCCATGTGTGAACACTTGAAAGGCCTATTTAGGTAAAATATTGGTTCAAGCTGTACAAAAACTAAAGCTATAGCTACATGTATTTGTTCTGCTATACAATTACCACTCTGAGATGGCAACCCACAGAAACCTCAGCCTAAGAAATAAACCTGAACCTAAGTAAGTGGCTTGTTCTCTGCTCATCTGTCAGCTGGATAATCATTCCATCCATCGTCATCTTCCGCTTATTCCTTACTAGTAAGGGTCGCGGGGGCGCTGGAGCCTATCCCAGCATCTACGGGCGAGAGGCAGGGTGGATAATTATTCAGGGTTGGTTTTTTTTTAATGTTAATTGAGGGAAAAAACAGTAGGTGGTAATCTTTTGTCCATTCAGTGTTGGAAAATAAATAGGCAGACGTCAGTCATAGAGATCTGATTGAGGTTCAGGGCTTGTAATGGTTTGGAGAGCTTTATGGATGCACTCACAGGCACTTGCACATTCTGTGCAGCAACTGGGAGATCAAAGCCCCCGTTGGAGAGTCCAATTTGTTTCACAATAACTGATCAAGCACTTACAGAAAATTGAAATTTCAGTCTAACAATTCGACGTTCGGCTCGAGGAGGCAGGACCTTTGGTCTACTAAACTGTAAACTATAATTTAAGACTGATGCAGCGTCTCACGGTGAAAAAAATTATGCAAATGAAGGAAATTAAATTCACTCCATAAATCTCTCAGACGATCTTTGATTTGCAGGAGGAGACTTTTTAAAAGTGGTTGAGCAAACACAGGCGTGTACATACGAGCTGTTAGTGGTGGTGAATTAAACATGTTGTTGACTGACCGTTGTCTTTGAAGCATCACACGCAGACGTCAAGTTCAGGCTAACAGTGCATACAAAAAAAAAACCAACCAAAAAACAAAAACCCAACACAGATGAGACTTCTTTTAGCTGTGTGGAAACGCTGCTGTGGCATTGCGGACTGACCCCGGGGGTCACGCTGAGACAGATCAGGGGCACACAGCAAACACACCCAGCCAGCAGGGTCAGAAATCATCGGAGAGGCTGTAAAAACAGCAGGAAAATGGGTTTGTTCATAACCCTTTGACAGGACGGGTCACAGCGCAGATTTTTTTTATTAACATGCCAAATCGAATACGTGCCATTATAGTGCACACACACCAGCGAGGGGGAAATTGAGGGATCGCGGTAGTTTTTTCACCCGTAATAAACTCCCCTGATAGCGAATGCTTGTAATGGGCTGCACTGAGGTGAGACATGGAAAAACAATTGCAGCAGCAGCAGCAGCAGCAGCAGAGGGGATTCCTGGAGCTGCTGCAGAAATTGAGTTTCACAAGGAAAATTGCTGATGTTGCCATTTATTACATCACTGCAATTTATAGAATATCTCCCTGATCTTCTGTAGATATTAGGGAAGGAAAAACAAATTGAAAAACCTCAATCATTTTCTGGGCTTTTCATTTTTACATTTTCAAACTCGCATTCTGGCACGGCTGATAAAATTAGCAGAGACACGACGGGCAGGAAGTCATGCTGCGCGGACAAAAAAAACAAAAAACTTCACCTTTGGAGGAAAATTGAAATGCAGTGGAGGACATAAACAGTTTGGGATTAGGAGGGGGAGACAGCTCTTTGATTTGAGGAAGTTAAAATACCAGGAGAGAAAGTCCTCTCTTTTTTGAAAGAGTGAGGCGATTTTGTGCGCGCACACATTTGGGCGCGTCATAATATCGGTGCAAGATATGAGCTCTTTGATCCAGAACTCGCACAGCCGCACGCTACACTGACCTGCAAGAGTTCATTACCTCCTTAGGAGCCCTTAAGGGTTTGTTGGTCAGTTAACGTGAGTGTCAGCGTGCATTACTGGTGGAAACACCAGCATCCAACATTCATCACAATTACACACCCAATGCTACCATCTTTAATAGCCCGTCATCTGGAGTGCAACAGAAGCCTGCAATTAAATTGTGATATTTCTCTTGTAATGTGCTGTGACAATGCAAACGCATTTACAAATGTGGGGGAAAGCCTGTTAAAGGAAACCAATTGAGACAATTAGACAGCAGTTTTTTTTAACGCTAAATCAAATGAATCGACGTTGGCAACTGTACATGCAGCGGGTCACAGAAGTCACAGTCACATGGGATCAAAGGTAGAGCGAGGAAATAAAACTGATCGGTAACAATGAATAAAATTAAAGTGGAGATGCCTGTGTTGGCAGATTACAAACACTGAGAAAGGACATCAATAATTACTTTACTGGTAATTAGGTTTTCTTTTTAACACAGCTAAAATGAAAAAAATAAACTCAGCACGGGATAATTAAACCCTTACTGTGACAAAACAGCTACTAACTCATGTGACAAAAAAGTAATTATAACAAGATAATGGTGCAAAAAAAAGAAGAAGATATTACAGCATTTCTGAGCATTAAACAGCTGCTGACAGTCTCAAAAAATGGGGAGCAGGAGTGAGGGATGGAGATGGAAGAGTGTGAGGGAGGAAGACGGAATGAAAGGAAAAGAGAATAAAGGGAGGGAAAATGATACAAATAACTGAACTGTCACATAAAAAGTGCCTGCGGTGTCACTGGAATCCAGAAGTGCTGCTGAGAATCTACAGCTTGATAAACATTCGAACATTTCCTGGTATTATATGAAGTCCTGGCGCAGTACGCCTTGCTGGCATGAGGTTAACAACTACAAAAGCAATAATGCCAGCATCTGTGCAGGTGAGTGAGTTCGTATGAACCCTTAGATACTGTAGAAATAAATACATTTGAGGTTATAAAAACGAAAGAGAACCTCATCAGAAACTCTTGGGGGGAAATTTAGAGAAACAATCATGACTGCATCCCAAATCCCTTGATACGCTCACAGACACACACACACACACACACACACGACGCAATATCCTCTCTCCTCTCCCTCAGCTATAGTCTGTGCGTGAGTTGAGCTGACCTCGCTCTGTCCTTGCTCTGATCTAGGTACAGTATCAACCCTCTAATCAAACCAGCAGCAGCAGAGTCCAATTACAGATCTAATAGCCGGTCGCTGGTTAGCGCTCATGACGGGAGAATGACACCGTGCCGCTGCTGTGGTCCCCGGGACTAGTGAGAGTGCTGGTTGGTTTTTAAAAAGAGGTTCAGAGGAATTAGATTTGAAGAGTGTCAGTGCAAATGTTTGTGAACGTATGTGACAGAAAAGAGGTAAAAGTGGTATTAATTCAATTTTATTCCCAGTGTGGATGGAACCAGGCAGGTTAGCTTAGCTTAGCAGAAGACCAGAGAAAGTGTTTCACACTGCATGATGTTTAAAAAAAAAAAAAAGGATTAACCTTGATATTCTGACCAACTTGCATGAAAACACTTTAATCTGACTAAAATTGTACTTTTCAGTCAGACTATACCCCAATAATGCAGTCAGCCTAAAATTGGCAAAACGAATACATTTCTGGACAGAGTAAGAGAAATGTATGTGACGCTAAAGATGCAGGGCGGCACGGTGGTGCAGTGGTCAGCGCTGTCACCTCACAGTAAGAAGGTTCTGGGTTTGAGTCCCGGCTCGGGCACGGGATCTTTCTGTGTGGAGTCTCCATGTTCTCCCTGTTCCTGCATGGGTTCTCTCTGGTACTCCAGCTTCCCCCCACAGTCCAAAGACATCAAGAGAGGACGAGGCTGATTGATACTCTAAATTGACCGTAGGTGTGACTGTGAGAGTGAATGGTTGTCTGTCTCTATGTGTTGGCCCTGTGATGGACTGGCGACCTGTCCAGGGTGATCCCCGCCTCTCACCTGTAGCCACTGGGATAGGCTCCAGCCCCGCCGCGACCCTTAACAGGAATAAGCTGAAGACAATGGATGAATGGCTAAAGGTGCAACCAGACAAACTCCCATCAAGTCAAGTCTTTCCTGATTCATGTGCAGTAGGACATTAGCAGTTATCCAAATAAATTGCCTTATCTAGATTGCAGCTGTGTGAGTAAAGCAACTGAGGATGTGAAAGCGCCGTCTGGAACAAAATATGCCCACCAGCACCTCTAAAGCTCACTGATTAACACAGCATCTTTAATACAAACAGCTGACATGCTTGTTTGTTCACAGGGTTAGCCAACGGTCCAGCATGTTGCCAGGTAACCAGGAAACCATGGCTTCCACGTCAGCACTAAATTGTCCTACAAGTTTGATCTAACATTGATTTAGTGAGCACTAGTGTGTAAATTCAATATCCATGTTAATGTTAGTCCTGCTGTAAAAGGTCTCAGATATTCACGTCGCCTAGGTAACAGAGTTATAATTCAGGGAGTTGTAAATGGTGGTTATTTGGTTTAGGGAAGTTTCCAGCTGATTTACTCAAAACAGGAAGTAGAAAGTGCCAGTAGTGCCCGCTGAATCAGAACACAGCTTTAGTTAATCTAATAGGTTTCCAGTCATTATGTTATGCTACGCTATCACTCGTTTGGCTAGCACTAGCATGGAAACTCAATATTAATACAGATATTAGTCCTCACTGATAATGTTAGCTGTTGTGAACGTCCACATTGTTAATATTTCCATGGTAACACGAGGTTACGCTTTGGGGTGGAGAATACAACTTTGGGTTTCAAACCATTATGCTATGCTAAGCTAACCAGTGAAAACATCATGTATCATACAGTTTCGTCAGTCTTGTCATAACTCTGAAAAAGCAGCATATATTTCTCTCAATTTCATGTCAAATGTACAGAAATTTCATTTATAGAAGTCATTCACTTCAATCAGTATGCTTAAAATGAGTATTCCTCTCTTCAACGGCAGTGAGGAAAGAAAGATTTAGACATCAGTCTGGGGGAAAAAAGCTGAGCAAGAATATCTGAAGGATGAAAGAGACATAAAAGAAATGATAGACAGGAGGAGGGAGCGGGGAAAGTGGATGGTAAAAGGCACTAAAATGCAGAAAATGAATAACAATTACTTCCATTTTGTCATCTTTAATATTCCCTGCACAGTTTCCTCAGAATCACACCATCAGTCAGTGAAACGCTTGCTCATAATGGTGGATGTGTCATTTTAGGTTGAATCAATTCATACAAAAAGCAGGAGCAAAAGTGTACCGGAGCATGGAGGTGTAAGTTGAGTTTATTTAGTATAGCACCTTTCACTGAGCAAGGTCACAAAAGGCCTTTATAAGAGTGAATTTAATAAAAGAAATAAGACCATGCAGACAAGCAAACAAAAGACACACACACACACACACACACACACACACACACACACACACACACACACACACACATTACAAACACTAGACAGCATGAAGCTGCGTAAAGGCTTCATTACATCTGAGCAACCTGATCTCACAACAGGTGGGATGACGGCGGCTTCTCAACACTGCATTAGGTAGCATTTACATGCCAACACTATGTAAGTGATGCCAATAGTCAATATGGATCCTTAATGGTGGGGCATAGCTACATATTCCGTCTCTCTCCTGCTTCACATTCTCCTCAGCTTCACCTCAACAACAGCACCTGCTTCACATTCTCCTCAGCTTCACCTCAACAACAGCACCTGCTTCATTATGATGATTTTTTTTGGAGGCTCGGGATGTTCCTAGAAACAAAGCTTCACCCAAAATGTGTATTTTTGCTATTGTTGGCCAAAGGGAGCCATTAGCTTCATGTTAGGACAATGACTGGTAGCTGCCATTGGGTCGTGTGGAGGCTTATCTTGTGTTAGCTTTAGTGGCTAGCTGGAGGCTTCAGACCACATCCTTGGAAAGTTTCTACTTCAGGTTTTTGAAGTTTCTTCCAAAACGTAGCACAGCTGAAGGTGTTGTTGTTGTTGTTTTTTTTATTTGAAGGCAAAATCAATTTTAGTGTCACGTGGCATCTTCCCAATAAGTTGTTCAGCTCCAAGTTCCCGCACACGCTGCTGCACAGCCTCGTTAGCACACCTGGGCCCCTGTGTTAATTGGTCAGCCCCGCCCACTTCTACCCCACCAAAATGAAAGGGAGGAAGTACGGTTCTGTTCTCTGAGAGATCTGCTTTGTGATACAATTTCACAGACAAAAAAAAAAGAACAAAAAGGTGTTTTTTTTCCTTTTAACTCAAAGTCTACTGGTAAATACTTGAAAGACAAAGTAGACGTTTTAGTTGAAGTATCGCTTTAAATGGAATAAAGAAGTGTGGTTCCCAGATTTAGTTTGTTGATGAAAGAGCAGGAGAAATAAATGGGGGGGAAAAAAAAGAAAAGAAATGCAGGACAGCGACGACGTCCTCAGAATTAATTACGTTTCCTTCTAGTTTGCCATCGAGAAGGTCACCTCGCATCAAAGAGTGGACAACCCCATTTAGCTTTGCCAAAGAGCCCAATAGGCTTAGCTAGGATTAGACCACGAGCACAAAAACATCACTGGCTGGAATAAGAAGCGCCAAGTAGCCGAGTCTCATCATCACACAGAAATTATGGTTCAATTACAAAGCCGCCACCTCCCGCTGAAATCCCTCAGATACATACTGGCAAAGAATTTTAATAGCAGGAGGCAAATTTGAAAGATGTGGAATAACAGCCAGCGTGTTGTCTGCATTGTCACACAGTAGACCTTTAATAACAGTGAGTAAAAACGCTTGATTCCGATCAAAGTCTTTGTCTCTCGTTCTCAGCCGGCGCTGCGAAGCCGAGGCTGAATTCAGCTGCTCCAGTGATGAAAGAGCACTCTGGAAACTCATTTATTCCTTTATTGGCTGCAAGTATCAGGAGAGTCTATGTGCAGCGGAGGACAGACAAACAGGACGTTACCATCGTGTGACATTTGAATTATTCATATCAAATGGGAATAGAAGTACATTTTATATAAAGGAGGCGTGTCTTATTTGTGCAGTCTGGCAATTATGTTGGCATTGATTTGGGGTGAGTAGGTAAAATGTCACAGAAGCTATTCAGAGATGAATTGTTCTCCATTAAGATTTTCATATATAATAAAAGAGAAAATCAGTGCAAGCAGAATAAAACAGGAAAATGCAATGCTTGTTATTTATTTACTCTTGTGATACTATCTGGTATTGATTTGCCTCCCTGGAGCACGTGACGTGGAAGCTGTAGAAAAACCAAATTTAAATAAAAATATTTATGTAATATTTTTTTTAAAAATAAATGAAAAGGAGGTTTAAGTTTAAATTTAAGTTTCTAGTTCCAGGTATAGTTTTTATAGTTTCTAATATTAATTTGAAGTGAGGAGGTCACATGTCATTGAAGCTTTTGAAAAAAATTTATGTAATTTGTACGTTAATATTTTTAAAAATGCATTAAAAAGATTTGTCTTACTTGCACAGTCTCCTTGTAACTGAGATGAATGTGGAGTCACTGTGTGATGTGGTATGGAAGCCATTGGGTGTGGGGGGGAAATATTTTCCTTTAAAATATTCATAACAAATCAAAGACTTCATAAATTACCACAGAGGCGTGTCCTATTTCTACATTAACCGTTGCTGCTAGTGATTCAGAGTCACTGGGTCACATGATGTAAAAGTTAGTGAAACACGCTCTTTATTACCAGCAATCTAATTAACCGCGTATAAAATAGGAGACGAAACTCTATCATTTTTACTTTCTCTTTACTCTGAGCCACCTCTCTGTCTCTCTCTCTCTCTCTCTGCTTTCTCCTGATGCAGATTCACGGTCAGGCATTAAAGTAATCATTATTACCTTCAGCAGTACTTGGTTCTGTCTTTCCCTCTGAACTCGTCACGAGTGTCGTTCCTTTATCATCGCCGATTCAGGGTGTTGGAAGGGGATCGAGGGCCTTTGAAATACTGGAGAGTTTTGTTTTTCAACCTGTTTGGACGTTCCGCTGTTTTCGCAATCACAAAAGATTATTTTTGTGTTTACGTGTTTGACTTTGGATGCTCAACTACTGAGTTTGAGTTTGCTTGGCCACGATGATCCTGTGTAGGTGTTGTCGACTCCACCATCTCAGAATGTCCATCTGGGTGGATTTGTGCGCGGTTGTTGATGGTTTGTCGTGCACAAGTTTAGTCGACATGTTAGAGGTGAGAAATGCATAGATATTAATAAGAAATGTGTGAGTTTGATAGCTGGTGTGGTAACTTTTATCCTGGTTAATCCCATTCATCTGAAGTAGTTGCCTCAAACTGGGCTCCATTTTCCACCGGGACTCGTGGATGAACTGCAATATTTTTGCGAGTCAAAGGTCAAGCCTGCTGTCACCTCACATACGCTTTTCTATCCTATTTTCATTAGCATGGTATTTCAGGAACTTCTTGAGGTTTTTTTTTAAAGTTTTTTTTTTTTTTTTTTTAAATACATTTGGATCAAACCTCCACTGGGACTCAAGGACGACCTGAAAACATTTCGTAGCCAAAGGTCGATGTTAGCTCGCATAGACGTGATAGCGATTCTGATGTCGTTAACATGGTCCTTCAGAAGTGCTTTGAGGTTGTTGTTGATTTTTTTCCCCCCAGATTTGGATCAAACCACCTCTGGGACCAATAGATGAACTGAGATGTTTTTAGGGGTCAAAGGTCACCGTTACCTCACTTGAACACAATATTTTAGGATGGCCTTGAGGGAACATGTTCAAATGTAGTAGAAACATCCAGTTGGACTCAGGGACGAGCTGAAAAACCGTGGTGGTCAAAGGCCAAGGTCGCTGGTACAGGAACACATCCCGGCCGTGACGTGATATTTACTTCACGCTTGTCAATCCAACATTTCTTGGCCAGCTGGAAGTTCCTGATGGAAGAAGTTTGGTGGAGCAGACAAATCCCACGAACAAGTCTCCTCTGATTAAAGTGTCTTGAGTGTGTGTGACCTTCACTCTGGTGATGTAGCACGGGGTTATCAAGCAGCTCATCAGGCCGGGAAGGTTTGCTACCTGGATAAGTAGAAAAAGAAGAAGAAAAAAAAAACTAAATCCAAGCCAAATGAATGTGACTTCTCTTGCCTTGTGTGGTAGACGTCATGTCTGAACCTCGGCTGTGTGATGTCACAGCCTCTCTGAGTGACTGACCCGGACGGTCAAGGATGGCCCGAACGGTCCTCTTTTTCTCTCAGGCAGATGGTCGGAACAGCTAGAAGATGGGAAACAGGCTGAGATGATGGATGAGAGAAGACGTCGGAGCTTTCAATCTGTCATCCACAGTTCCCGTCTCATCCATAGGGAGCAGGACTGATGTCATGGTCGATACCAGCAGGCTTTTGTCATTCTGACACGTGTGTGTACATGTGTGCGGGCGCGTTTGTGTTTGTGTGTGTGTGTTCAAGCATGCATGCGATGTACAGTAATTGCTTTTACCTGGTGGCCGAGGAATTAGATGATTTTTTTCTTCTCTCTGTTTGGTGAAAGTTTGCATAGATTATGTGTGTGTGTGTGTGTGTGTGTGTGTGTGTGCGTGTGTGCGTGCGTGCGTGCGTGTGTGCATTTATATATAAATGTGCTGTGCTGAAGTTAAGTAGGAAAACTGTCACCATCTGCTGCCTGAAAACACCCGCTGACATTGTACATCACACAATACACACGCTCACTTCAGCAGTTGGCTCAGTTGGAGCAGTTCTAAGTCTTACGCGTGCGTGTGTGGTGTGTCAGTGGTTGCTTATTTGATCTTATTAATGTTTTTTTTTATCTAAAGTACCAACTAGAACTTTGTGGTAATATATGGTGGCCTCTCTGTACGTGGAAGGCTCAGAGTTCTTTTACTGCTGCATCTGGATGATGGTTTTGTCCAGATGTTGCTGTGATTAAATTCAATAAACAGATCAAATGGATGCCGAAACAACTTCATTATGATACTGATAATGACTCTTTATGAACTTAGGCTTTATGACAGCTGTCTGCAACATGACATGCAAACAACCTATAAAAATCTGTTTTTTTAGATGGAGTTCGATGCGGTGATACAGTTTCGAGCTTGTCCATGCTTTGCTGTCCGTCCCTCTCGGCTGTCGTCTCCATGGCGGTCATCTGACAGCTGTCTAAATATATTCAGCATCAAATTTAGCTGCACAGGAAAACACAGGAAAATAGAGCAGAGTAACCTTTATCTATTTGTTTTAAGAGGTTAAATACAAGTAAAATATAAACCGGTATGAAAAAAATACATGAAAGTGCTAATTTTTTTTTTCATTTTGAGCTTCTGTACTACACGTCACGTGCTCTAAAAATAAAAAAAAGATGCGAAAAAACGTAATGAAATAGAAATAAAAAGATGTTAGTAACTAGCGCACGGTTTAACTTCACTTCTCGTCTGTATTCTAATTTAAAAATCCTGTTTGTTTTTGGCTGAGAGAACCTGTGGTGACGCTAACTTCTTCAACACCATTCTTGTAGTTCTCTATAAATCGAACTGAAAGGCTGAAACAAGTAATTAACAAAAGTAGAATTAAGTGTATATATACATATATGTGTGTGTGTGTGTGTGTGTGTGTGTATACAGTATATATAAAAGGTAACAAAGCTTCTCAGAAAATAACTCAAATGTTCCTGAGATGGATTATGCCTCCAGGGGATGATACATCTTTTAAAAATGAACATATTTTACAGCCCACACTTGATTTAACGTGGTGAGTTTATCAGTGGTGAGCCAGAGAACTGTTTATAATATTATCCTCTACTTTCTCTCTCTCTCTCTCTCTCTCTCAAACACACACACACACACGCTCAAACACACACGTATGGAGGCTCAAGGTTATGCAGGCTAGTTTTGGTTCAATATTGGCCTCAGCACAGAGAGAACAAGGCTTTTTCTTCAAGGTCTTGGTTTTCTCACATAAAAGACGCATTTTGTTCTCTGTCTTTCTGTTTGAGCCAACCAGACACTATTGCTTTGTGAATTATGAAGGCCTCACCTGTTCCGCCCTCAATCTGCTGCTGCTGCAGCTAATAAACACCCCATCTTACAGTGAAGCCAAAACAAAACAAAAAAGCAGTAGGTCCTCAACCCATGCAGATGAGCATTGATTGTCTCTTTTGGAGGCAATCAATTATTTTAAAATGTCTCCTGGGAACAATTGAAAGTGGTGTGTTATTATTTTTGTGTTGTTTTGTTTTCCTGACGCTCTAGTGTGTGTTTTAAGGCTTTATAGAGCAATTATGAGACGTGCACACACACACACACACACACACACACACACACACACACTAAATCACCCTGGCAAGGACAGTTTCAGCAAAATGGAAAAAATGCTGAGGTAAAACAAAAACAGGGTGCACGCGAGTGCTGCACAGGGACACATCACTTTTACAGCTGCAGTTCTCCCTCATCATCCATTTTTCGTCTCCATGGATGTCGACTAAGTAGCCATTATATGACCAGGTGGAACATTTTAGAGGGTTATTACCCCAGAATAAACAACATCTTATACCAGATTTTCAATTCTAATTCTGTCATATTTTTATACAGAAAAGAAAGAAAGAAAGAAAGACGAAAACAAGAGACGCCAACAGCTTCGGCCAGCGCCAGATGGCAAATACTCATCTCGGACATCAAAATTTGATCTGAAAACGAAAATTCATGATGATTTCAAACAAAAATGTTTTATGTTATTCCCCAATCAAGACTCCCTTAAGAAAATCTGTGTTTTTACTTCAGCTGTGTCCAACAGTGATTACATTCAGATCTGAATATTAGGCACCGAGTGTCACTCAGCCTTTCTGCAGCGTTTCCTCCTTATCTGTTCCCCCTCCTCACCACCTCAACACAGGTGGTATGATGTGGGTACCAGGCTCTAACAATGGTGGAAATTCCCCAAAGCTGATTCTACAGAGCAACAGAGATATTATGGGACTGGATGGGGCTAGCTAGCTAGCATGCTAACTTCACTAGATAGCTCTGCAACACAAAATGTAGACTTTGACATTTCATTCAAACTATTATTTCTTCTACCTCTCAATTCTCTCACCCACACGTATACAAAATCTCTTAAAAAAATACTGTGCTTGTGCTAATATTGTTTGAGCAGATAAACAACAATTCCAGGCCTTAAAACACCACTTAAAATTCCAATCAGCATTGAGCTAGCTTAAATATGCTAGCTTAATACTAGCATGTAGCTCGCTAACAAGTCATACAACTTGTCAAACGTCCCGAAATAGATTCAGGGTTTATTCATCATTGAACATGTGAGGAACCGGTAGAATAACACTTAAAATTGTTGTCTTTTCTCTCACCATTCATATACAGTATAAGGAGAATTACACTTGTTAGGTCTCATAGTGTGTAAGGCTCAAAAAAGACAGGAGTGAAACAAGAACAGCCACATTCAGATCCACCTGCTTGCAAGCCTAGCCAGTTGGAATTTACATGACTGGAGGAATATTTTCATGTTCTGAATAAGATTAAAAACAGGAAATAACAACCTGAACAATAGGAAAATACATGTAAACATCGGCAGCGTTTGTGCTCTGGAGGCTTCAGTACTCCATGTTGTGTGTGCTGAATATCAGACCAGCATCAACCTCCGACACATTTGTGATGTCATAAGTCCTGCTCCTGGAACCACCTGGAAAACAACAATTTCACCGAGCACCTCAGAGAAAACATTTACTAATGTATGTGAAAACTCAACTGGCACATACACCGTTCAAGTAAAACATTCAACTGTGGGAATAAGAGGAAAAACACTTTTATTTTTTGGGGGTTGGTTGTTTTTTGACCGGAGGGGGACTTTAAACATGGATAAGTGGAGAACATCTTCTTGGCTCACACTCACTCGAGAAATCTGGGTCCTGATCAAAGAGCCCTCGCCTCTGTTCTCCTCCCGAAGCTGCATCATCATCTAACATCCGCGTCGTTACCCAAACTGACTCCACCTTCAAATTAGCGCTGTCGTTGTTCGCTTGCATGTCAGGAGAACCGTTCCTGAGCCAGAAGGCAGAGTAATGCAGGTGATTAATACTCACAGGACCCAGATGACGATAAATAAACAAACCACCCACCCAGTTGCTGCTCCAGGAGGCCTCGGCTGCCTCCTGCCATCTGTTCTTGTGGAAATAACTTTGCTGCTGCGTGTTTGTCGGCGTCACTGGAACGCGAAAGTCTGTCAGGGAGGAGGTTTTAGAGAACAGTGTACCTTTGAATATTTGAACGCCAAACTGGGACGCACAGATGCAGAGGGCCAAGCAGCTACTATGATATATGAGATTGACAGAATTTTATTAATTAATTTATTTTTTTTTTGTTTTGGTTGGGAAATCACTCCCACCCACCAACAAAATGAACTCAAAAAGCTTTTAAAAAGATTTCAATTTTCTCTTTTTCTTTTCTTCATCACTTCTTGATGATGTGAAGCAGATACTGCAGTAAAGTTTGGACTGACACCGCCCCCTGGTGGTCATATATAGACACTTTTTTTTCCCCAAACGCTGAGCACACTTGGGAACGTAATACTTCAAGTATTGCTTGACAGAAAAATCAGGAAATCAATTCTTTTATTAGCTGCAAATTAAAATGAAGTTCAATATTTTTTAATTCGGCCAATCTAACAGCATTCACTCTGTGTGTGAAATAAGCTGTTGTGGCTTTACATTACATCCGTGTCCAGTTCAGCGGGACCAGTTCCAGCTCTATTGCTCCCGCTTCATTGACATGGAGCTTTTGCAAAACTGAAGAGTTTCTCCTTTAATTTTACACTTCAAAAAGGTCTGTCATCACTAATAAAGTCTAGAAAGATGATTTCCTTCACCGTTTCTACTTGCTGGAGTGAAGCACGATTCCGAATCCTCTCGGCGGTCAGCTGCTGCACGAGCTGGTGTACTTGTGATTTTGAGCTTTAAAAAAAAACAATTGTTTTAGAACACAAGCTGGGGAAAAAAAAGAGAAAGAAAGTAACCCGCAGTATTTCTCCTCGTGACCAACAGCTTTCTGCAGAATGCGCCTTTATCCAGGATGGTTTACAGATTACACCTGGATAACAGGCGAGACAAGGCTAGTTCAGATAGCATTTAAAGCTATGTTCGACACACGAGTTAATGTTTTCAGTAGCAAAAACTGCAGTGGTCAGTTTTCAGCCACCTTAAAATACTATCAACTATTCATGTTCGAACTGTCACACCTCCAATCGATTCACGCTGTGAAAATGAGCAAGGCCCACCCAGCAGTAACCACCAGCCACCATTACACCCATCGGGGTCACGAATAATCACAACTGCACATTTTGAAGTATTTTATTTAAAAGGGACAATGGAGTATTTCATTCCCGACTCACCATCATCAGGTGTATGTGCCAAGGAATACAAGCTGGCCTGATATTTTACAATTAAGAGATTAAACATCGAAAGGAAATGAAGAAACTGAAATAGCAAAAAAGAAAGAAAAAAAGGCTTTTAATGCAAATCATGCAGGGTAATTCAGATGTCACGGGAAATAACCATCATCAATGTAACACTAAAAAATGAAGAGCGCAGATTTGGCAGTTTGCAACTCTGCTGGTAAGTTTTTTGTTTTTTTTTTAAAGTCTCTCTTTCTCTCTCTCTCTACTGAAAACACACACGCATTCAGAACATGTGACAAAGATTCAATTTGGTCCAAACAACCAGTTCGCGTGATCAGAGGGCTGCCGTCAGCGGCACCATGATTCAACGTGTCACGTTTCACTTTACAGCGAGGCAACGATCACTGTAGATGGCAGAAATATTCAATAACGCAATTATCGATGGGGGAGTCCATACACGCACGCACGCACGCACACGCTTAAAAAAAAGTGAATGCAACAACATAATCTTCCACCTAACAACTGCAAATCCCAGCAAAACGTCAACTTACGACTGTAAGTCTGTTTTCTGCGCAAATGTGATCCCACTACAGAGTTGACTTGAGGAAGTAGACAACAAAACAACGTGAACAACTCCCTCGCTTCAAAGCAAAGCTAACGAACGGGTGATTTTTACAGTTTCAACACAAAAGCAAACGATATTTGCAGCGAACATTCATGTATCTTATATTCATGAATAGTATATTACATATTTATAATGTGTTGAGAAACAAATAATGTTGACACACGAATACAAGAACTGAACAAAACTTTACAGTTGTTTTTTTTAAACCTTTACAAACAAGACATGTTTTTTTTATTTGTCCTGAAATAAAAAAGTATAAAAACATGCAGAGAACGAGAGAAAACGGGCAGATTCGTGTAGGAAAAAGGAGGAGTTTTAGAAGAGGCCTTTGCTTTTCTTCAGATTCTTCTGCTTCCAGTTTGGCAGAGCGTTGAACTCCACCCGACTCATCTCCAGGAGTTTCTGCAGAACAGCGAGCAAAATGTAAACAAACAAGGTCATGTGACAACATTTGACTTCCTGCTTTAAAAAACAAAACAAAACAAAACCTTGAAGTCCTCGTCAGAGAGGTAGTCCTCCAGCCGTAGGGGGTCCACGCCCTCCGGTAGAGGAGACCCGGTGAGCTCCTCGATGGAGTACTGCTCCTTACTGAGCTTGGACAGCACCTCCTTCACCAGCATCACCTTACTCTTAGAGCTCTCGGTCTATACACAGACACACACACGTACACATGCAAACAAGAATCATCAGGTGTTCAATTTATACATCAACAGATTCAAGAAGATGTGTGAGTCTGTGACTCCTGCAGGAAAGAAGACTCTGCTGCTAAAGCCACCATGTTTTGTTTTCTAGGGACTTCTGCTGAGGTGTATTTTGCACACTCTTGTCTACACTTTCTGACATTTCGTCACAACACACTAGATGCTGCTCTGCATACCAGCTGTGAACCCAGATGACACATTATCTTTACAGATCCTGTTCAGTGACATGGTTTGGATTATTTTCCTTTGTCAAACACCTGAGTTTACCAACCCTGATACACACACACCAGCTTAGTTAAACAGAAGAGTAAAAAAATAAAAGGTCACCCACCTTTGAAGCCACACTGAGGTCCTTCTGCCAGTATGGGAAGATGTTTGTGAAGGTGAGTGGCTCACAGCCTGCTAGGACCAAGTAGGCCTGAGGGGGGCGCCGAGGGTTCTTTTCTGTGGATTACACTACACGTCAGTCTGGTTGAGAAACATTTCAGCTCATTTCTACATCTGGAAGCCTAGTAAGACCTCTTGGATGACTGTTACAAATAACTGAAGTCTGCAAGTGATAACTACAGAAGCCTTAAGGAAGTGGGTCGAGAGCATCAAACAAGGGCGGACCTTTGCAGTACTGCAGCACCGTCTCCATGGCGCACTTCCTCTCATTGTCCCAGCGCATCTTTGCAGAGCCGGCACACAGGGCGTCGTCCGGCTGCCAGCCCTGCCACAGGTACACCTCCATACGGTTGTCCAGCAGAAACAGAGCTGGAGGGGGGGGGGGGCACAAGCAAGTCACATGACTTGGCCTGCCACTGATCGGTGCAGCAATATACCGCAATACTTCCGCTTACAATACAGTACCTGTACACTGACACCAAATACTATTATTATTACAACAGCAGGTGTTATAAACCCAATCACTCCTTCTTTTTTGGCAAGTTTAGTGTGTGTGTGTGTGTGTGTGTGTGTGTGTGTGTCAGTGAAGACAGGCTAAGACTCTCCACTTTGATGTGCATAGTTTACATCTACTTTTTAAATTTTTTTTAGAACAAACACTACAATGCAGTACATACTGCACACATAGAGCTCCTTTTGTCAGGGTGGGTTTTTAGGGGAGAGAATATAAGATAATGACATCTAAAATATAGACACTGATGTTTTGCCTAAAAAATTTATACATATTATAAAATAACTGATGTCAAATTGTGGTTAAATACATTGATTCAGGATGTTCTGGTAAGAAAAGAGCCACAATGTGGGTCAGTAGTGTGTATGGCCGCCACGGGCCTGTAAGCACTCCCTATGACATCTGGGCGTGCTCCTGATGGGACAACGGTATATGATGTCCCAGAGGTGCTGGATTGGATTCAGGTCTGGGAAATGAGCAGGTCAGTCAACAGCATCAATGCTTTCGTCATCCAGGAACTGTTGACACACTCTGGCCACATGAGGCCGGGCATTATCCAGCACCAACAGGAGCCCAGGGCCCACAGCACCAGCATGGGGGTCTGAGCAGCTCGTCCTGGTACCAACCAGCAGTCAGAGTACCTCTGGCTAGCATGAGGAGGTCTGTGAAACCCTCCAAGGAACCCTCTCACGTCTGTCACATGTGCTCAGTGTGAAGCTGCTCTCATCTTTGAAGAGACCAGGGTGCCAATGGCGCTTCTGCCATTTCTGGTGTTCTCTGGCAGACGCTAATTATGCTGCATGGTGCCGGGCTGTGAGAACAAGCCTGGCCTGTCGATGTCAGGCCCTCATACCACCCAATGGAGTCTGTTTCTGACAGCTTGGGCAGAAGCATGTAGAGGAGTGGCCTGCTAGAGGTCATTTTGTAGGGCTCTGGCAGTGCTCCTCCTGGTCCTCCCCGCACAAAGTAGCTGATAGTGGTCCTGCTGCAGGATTGTTGCCCTCCTTCGGCCTCCTCCACCTCTCCTGGGGTACTGGCCTGCCCCCGGGTATCTCCTCCACCCTTTTTACACTGTGCTTGGAGACACAGCAAACCTTCTGGCCACTGCACGTGTGGATGTGCCATCCTGGAGGATCTGCACTTCCTGAGCAATGTCTCTGGGCCTCACATACTGCCTAATGGTACCACTAGCGGTGAGGGCACCAGAAAAATGCAAAACTAGCCAAGAATCAGCCAGAGAGGATGAGGAGGGAAATGGTCTGCGGCCATCACATGCAAAACCATTACCTAACAAGGGCTGTCTCCTTTCCAAGTGTTGTGTGTCCCACAACAGCAGATGAAATTGATTCACAATCATTTTTGCTACCTAAAGAACAGGCTGATATCTCATGTGTGATTGACTTGGAGTTCCACTGGGATGATTATGTGTTCCCTTTCTTTTTCCAAGCAGTTTATAACCTAAGTCTAAGATAATAGTTAGACATCCTTGGTGTGTACCAGGCTGTTGTGCTGAGTAGAGGTTCTCCTGGAGGAAGGGCATAGCCATGACACCCTCTGTCACCCTGGCAGGATAAAGCTGCTCCTCCCCTTCAAACACACCAGAGCTGGCACTCAGCCGGAACAGCCGGGGTGTGTAGTTGTACTTCCCTGGATCTGAGGACAACACACGCACATATCTCACGTTATCAGCTCACAAACTTGATTTTTATCTCTCTGTAGTTCTGCCGTAGGAATGTTTAACAAACCTTGCAGCATACAGTCATAGGCCTTCTTGTCCTTCATGCTCAGTGCCTTCAGGAACTCTGCAGGTTCGGCGCCTTCCTCAATCTCCTCTACTTTCAGCCTGCTGCTGCTGTTCAGACCCAACTCCGACGGACACCTAGAAGACAAGAAATTGTTGGTCCCCCACATACATGCATCTGTTTATCCATCTGTACCAGAACTTACCTCTTAGTTAGTTTGTCCATGGCTCTTTTAGCCACCTGCCTCGCGCTGGCATGTGCTTTACAGCCCTGCCACAAGTAGAGACAGGCCTCCTGAGCACTGAGCAGCACCAGAACGGCACGAGATCGCAGGCTGGCACTCTTGCAGTCCACCTCCACTAGCATGGCCTCCACCTCGGCTTCACCACGTACACAGAATAACCTCCAACCACCTGAGGAAGCAACTCAGACATGGTTAACAGAGTTTATTTACATTACATTTACATACTCACTTAACAGTGAGTTATGAGTATTGATAAGTCCTTGGTCTTCACCCGTGTTTTTGCCAGCGTCCTCTCTACTACCCTTATGGATGACCAAACCTCCCTGGAACAGCTGGAGGAAGCAGGGGGGCTCTTTCCCCTGAGTCACCAGCACCTGAATAGACAAGAATAGATCAGATGCATCAAAGAAGAGCACAGCGATGATTGTGAGTAGATGGTTGGAACGTTTGTTTCGCTGTTAAATCTCTCCTCCTCCTTCTGGTGTTGTGATAAACTCACTTGGGAGCCCCTAAAGTTGCCCAGCTCCACTGTCATCAGAGCTGAGGTTCCTTTCTCGCTGATGCTGGAGTGAAGGCCCTGCCAGAAAAAACAAGCCGTCCTCTCTCTTCCAGGAGCACCGGCACTCAGCTCCCCGGGTTTCTGACGCTTCCCAACTGACAGAACAGAACAGATGATTCACACCATACCAGCCACAACTGTGCTACTGTGGTATTACTGTCTCAAGGGCTCCCTGGTTTACTCTTAAGGCCCAAATACATGACTCACCCAGTGTGGTGACCGAGTACTTCCAGCGGATGATGTAGGCGTCTGCTTCGTGTAATTGTCCCAGGCTCTCTTTAGGTACTTCCTCTTCACTGTGCTCTTTGATGTGCCAGGCGTCTACTGCAACTGTAGCCAACTCCGCCTGCCTTCCATCCTCTGTCCTCACCACACCGTGGCCCCGCTGGACATCCACGCCCTCCAGTACAGTCTTGACCTCTGTTGGCTCGTTGTCCAGCAGGGCTTTGGCGTCACATGGGTGGAGTTCCAAATCAAGAGGCGATCGCGGACTTGAGTGTACGGGACTCTGAACACACATAAAACAAAGGCTATTTAATGACAAAAGAGGTGTTGATTTATTTTGATGGTCATTTGAGAGGCTGTAATGTGATGCTGCTGTGCCTCCAAAATGACCGTTCAAATTAGTAACACCATTATGACCCACGTGGACGAAGGATTTACTGTACTGCTGTTCAGTTATACTGCATTTATATGATCTGGGTGTGTCTAATAAATCAGTGTGTATTGCAATAAATTAAAAAAAACTTTAATTGTTGGAATATAAGCAGCGTTTCATTTCAACTACTCCTGTGAGTGTATCCTATTGAGATTTCATGATGCAAGCTGTTCGAAACACAACTGCAAAAAAAGGGATGAGCAAAGAAAAACACACTTGTGTTTTTATCGTGTCTAGTTACGAGTCAGTACAATCTATGTTTATTATTTTATTATGTCTACCTTGATTTCCTCGGCTGCTTCCTCCTTCTTCCTCTCGGCCCAGTCCAGGAACTTCTCTCTGAACAGAGACGTCTCATTGTGCTCGGACAGACGGCCAAATAGAGCCCAACTTGGACGAGTCTCCCCTTGCCTGAACCAAGCACGCGCATGCGCGCGCGCACACACACACACACACACACTGTTATTGCGAGATAAAACCACTAGAGGCTACAACTGCACAACAAAAAAGGATTTGCTGCTAACTTAACAAATAAACCTGCACCAAATAACAATACACAAGTTAAGGGCTAGAAAATGTGGTGGTGGTAATGGGGGGCGGGGGGGTTCATACTCACTGAGGCACGTCTGTATTTGTGCAGGAGGCATCTAATGGGTTGACTCTGCAGCTGCTGTAGTCGTAGCTGCCACTGTAGAGCTGTTTGCCCAGTTTGACGGCTACTTTTCTGTCTCCCAAGGGAACGTCTTTCCCATGCCATACGTATACTTCACCGCCAAAGTCAAACACTAAGACCTGATGTGGGTGGAGGCATTAGCAGGAGAGAGGATGGCAAAAACTGGGTCACTAAAACAAAAACAAAACAATACAACCTGTACTATATATGTGTGTGTGTGTTTTCCTTGAAATTATTGTATCTTTTAATAAACTAAAAAAGGATTTTCCACATATATCAAGATTTTTCCAGACCTGCTTATGAGGTCATTCATGAAATAGCTGTGTGTACCTCTTTAGAGTTGAGTAAGGAGACGCTGGGAATGGAGGCCCAGGCGTCTTCATGAGGCACCAGCTTGTCTCCCTGGAGTCTGTACACCCCATTAGAGTCTACCACTCCACTCTCAAAGAGCTCATCCTCCTCTGGCTCCCCTGCCCCTGTAAAACACACACACACACACACACACACACACACACACACACACACACACACACACACACAGCAGAGGAGTGAGCATATGTGCAGACTGGCAGGGGGGCTGGAAGTGAGACAGATCAGTCTTTTCAGTGGTCTTCTGGGTCAGACAGCAGCCATTAAGCTAAAATGTTGCTGCTGAGAACAAAGAATACCTCCACGTTCCATCAGTTACAGGTGTCAACATGTATAGTCGTGTGTGTGTGTGTGTACCTCTATACTGGGTCTTTCCTCCCAGTAGACTCCAGAATTCTTTAGCCCATCTACTCTCAGCGTTGATGCCCTCCTCCAGCACTGTCACCTGAGCTGCCTTACAGCCGAGGTCCCTCTTAGCCTGTACGAATGACGCCATCTCTGACGCCTTGCCACACAAACAGATCGGACATGTCACGGCCGTATACTGGTTGACAGTCTTCTGTCATGTATGAGCATCTATTATTCGTCGCTACCTTAGCTTTCTCAATGACGTTAGCAAACTCGCCACTCCACATAAAGCAGTGCTTTGGTGTTATTAGAAGGAAACAGTCGCCGCTGTTCAAAGATTTGGACGTGGGCTCCACCAAGCGCACCTGCACGTGCCTCCGACCTACAGACAGAAACACAAGTAAGAGAAACACCTCTGGGACGAGACACAACTGAGGTGAGGAAACAAGCTAGCTAAGGACAACACTTTACATGAGACATCTTAATACCCTGTTCCTGACCTTTGATGCGGATCAGCATCAGCTTGTTGTAAGGCAGTGTGCTGTTGTTGGTCACAACATCAGTGGACTTGACGCTCCGCAGGCTGACCTTGCGGAAGTTCTCCTTGCTGGCGAGGCCTGCCAAGGCCACGTCTGCCAGGTTGGAGTGTTTAGCCACTACAAAAGAAAACAAAAGTTGTTAGCTACACAGTTATTATTAGATAGAGTGGATCAGATACACAGAAAACCCCCAATTAATGTCTGACAATAGATTCGACAAGACAGAGAGTGGTTTTCAATTTCTTCTCTCATGTGAAGTACACTAGACAGCCAAGTACTGGAACTCACTTCCTCTTGTGAAACCTGTAAAATTTTCACTGAGGTCAAGATAGTCACTGATGAGTAAATATACAGAGGAAGTGGAGGTAAGAAATATATGGAGGAGGCAGACTGTAGCAAAACAATGAGAACAGTCACTAACATACTGTAGACATTCACCTCAGTAACCTGGTCACTGTGCATGCACAAGACCTGCTGTTTGTAATCACGGACGAAGATGAGTAGAAACATGACCACACCACCAAATCAGCGCTCTCCTGAAAGCACCCCTTGGAGCGTATGACAGCACTTTACAGGTGCAACATTTGGTTGCTATGGTGCAGAATGTCAAAAGTAAATTGACAGTATAAGGAATTTCCTCCCTAAACCAGAGAGGAAGAGGATGGACCCGTCAGTTTTTGTGGGTTGGAGAGATTTTGTTGGTGATGAACCCATCGTCTAGTTCAAGCCATCCTTACTGTAGATATGTAGGATTCAACTGATCTTCTTAGTAGTGCTTGTCCCACCCTCCCTCAACTGTGATTGCACAACAGGGTAAAACATGGCATGGCAAGGTTTTATTCATATTTCAACTTTTTTTTCTTCTTCCAATTTTCAGTTACTGGAAATTAACCCCTAAAAGCTTAGCGTTGAGCAAAGAAGAGTCAGAATACTGGAGCTCTAAGTTACCACAGCAGGTATGTTTGATAAATCTCACTTCTCTCCACTTGGATCCTCTTGGTTTCCACGGTGGCTACGTTTAGCCTCTGTTCAGTGTAGACCCGGCGGATATCGTTGCGGGCAGCCAGAGCACGTAGAGGGTTCCTGGAGCCCTGGTTCCTTCTGGCTGGTCGCACGGCACGCTTGTGCTCTGCTACAGCGGAGGTGAGTCTGAACACATGTTCACACAAACATTTGGAATTTATCAAGAAACTCAGAACGACAAATTAAAATGTCTATAAACACTGAAGGAATTATTTTGAAATGACAGATGACCAAGGACCACATTCACTGAAGAGTTCTGCCAACATGATTTATGACTTTCTGATTATTTTGAACTGACTTCGGTGTATTCGCCTGGATTTGGCTCAGGTCCTCCTCAGTCACAACCACAGTGGCGTCCTGGAGGGTCGAGGGTGAGATAGACTTGTAGAAGTTGCCAAATGTCTCTTCGTCATCCAAGGTCATGACTTCTTTCTCCGTCTCTGCTGTCACCTCGATGGTGGACGTCTTGCTCTTACTCACACCTGAGCCATTGCCAAGGCAGGAAACAGGAAGGACGGAGCAGGATGCATAACATCAACGCTGATGAATTGTTGCTTCTTCTGCTTCTTTAACACAGAGTTTTAGCAAAGAAGCCCTAGAGCATGTACATATGATCTCTGCTGGAAAACAAAAATTAAAAGGGGAAATTGTTACCTTTGTTGTGAAGCTTGTCGAGGAAGGACTCAAGTTTGTCGAGTCGTTTATCTCCTTCCACCTTGACATCAGTTCTACTGGAGATTTCTGTCCATAACAAACAGTTTGCGTTATTCTTAAATTCCAGATGCTTTGTGACATGAGTCATAACATCACAATTACAGTATTAATGTCTTTCAAGCATTCAAACGCTGATTTTTAGACATGTTCGACTGCGTGCCTCACACACGACTCCTACCTTCATGTGGCTTTACAGGTGTGGCATTGGACTTCTTGACGGGGGTGAGAACGGACTCCTCCTTCCCCCTGTCTGTCACAAGACCTGGTGAAACATGACAAGGGATTCACTGTGAGGTTGTGACTTCACAGGTCACATGGGACAGAAGAAACTATCCAAACCACCGCAGGAGCGTATGTGTTCACAAGAGCAAATGTCAAATCAGTCAAAATGCATATCAGAGGATCGTTTGGGTCTTAAAAATACATGTTGCAGCTTACTGTGTTATTCCAGACAAGACCAATGCATTATTTTTCAGCTGCACTCTTTTAGAAAAGTTCAATAAAAGGTCCTGGAATGCACAAGTCACATGGTAGCATGAAGGTCTGCAGGACTTATTTGATTCATCACGCACCATTGAGCAGAGTGAATGAGTGAACACAACCATTGCAGCGGTACCTCTCTTGGCCATGCGTCCAGCCACAGTGAACTGGATGGAGTCGTTGGCGGCTCCTTTGCCTCTGCTCTTCCACTGCTCCTCCTTGTCCTTGAGGATCTTCATCCTCTCTGCCAGCGACATCTTGGGACCCATATCTACACTGGATTTCTGCAAAAAATAGTTCAACGTTAGATTTAGCATTGGGACTATTTTCACAGTAGACACGTAGCAATTTTGGTTTGTTAATTTACCAAAGCCAGAAATAGATCAAATGCTGCTGATGATGACTGAGTGTAATGAAAGATTGTACATTCACGGTTCAAAGACGATGACACCCACCCACTATGATCACCTTTTCCACTAGTACCACCAGCCGCGTGACAGGGTAAGCTTTGAAGGGAGACTTGGGACCGCTAATGGATGAATCCCTATAAAATTTGCCCCTAATGATTACCAGATGCCAACAGATGTCAAGATGTTCAATAGCTCAGTAAGTGATATGCACATTAATGAGGAATCTTTGACTTTTCATTCATCAGTTAAAAATATCAGTATCTCCGTTACTTCGGTTTATGAATAAACACATTTACTGGCCCCCTTAGAGTACATCCTCGCATGCTAATGTGCTACCATTATACTTGCTCAGTGTCAGTACGTAAGTACTGTCATTGTGACTATGCTACCAACACTGTCAAGGGATCTTGGTCTCTCTCTCTCTCTCTCCTGCTCAAGGTTGGGGAGACTACAGTGGAAGGTCACATGAGGATACCAGAGGGGCTACTGGTGGCATGACGATGGAACTCTATCCATAATAGCGTCTGAATGTGGGTGCTCTGTTTCCTCCAAAACCAACAACTTCAGCAGCAGCAGCAGCAGCTTAATGACTAATGAAGAATGAGTCCTGAAAGAAAAACACTAAAATTACTGCGGTCATTCATCAGCCATTAGTCAGTAGAATGATACTTATATGTTTTACTCCTGCTGCCACCTTTGCACCTGAACTCTTCTATTAAAAATGAATTAACAGACGTTAAATTGAACCCCCCACCACCACCTCCTCGGTCTGACTGGACCCCAGAATATGTGTTACAGTAATTAATGACATTCTTCACATAAATATCTCAAGCGTTTTATCACCCTGAATGGATTTTTACTGGCTGCCATCCCTTATTTCTTCACCACTAAAGGAGCAATTCATGGCGGGGTGTTGCCTTCTTCTCTAGAGCAGTTATGCACGGTTTAGTCTTGCAGACACAAACCTGTATCTTTGCATTACAGCAGAAAAACACACAAAAAGACTAGAAGCTGTTCCATAATTAAAATGTGAGAATTTCTTGACTGTAGAAAGGAGACTGGACAGGAGCCGAGCTGTGTAACACACAGTATTTCTTCATACGAGAGAAACACTGCAACAGCTTGTGTAACAGTGGATGAAAGTACTTAAGAAATGACCGGGGATAGTCATACCAAATAGCTTCTTACATCTAGGAAGTTTCTCTGTGGATGGATATGGTCTGTGTGATTTGCTGACTGTCAACTGAAACTCGTCGCGTCATCTGTACTGTAAGCTCCGAAGAGAAGCCAAGTTAAACATTCACAGATGTCAGCAGCAGCCTTAAAGAGAAAAAGATGTTTTAGAGTAAGTGAACTTAAGCCAAACTAATGTCAATGTGGCACTGCAAAAAGGAAAAGCTTGCTTGACTCTGTGCACTCAATCTGACATTAAATAAATGTAATCACTTGTTCAGTGTCACATGCATCGGGTTTATTCTTGACATCTAATGAATGCAGAGCATGTTTTTTTTCTTTTGGCTGTGTTGTTCATCTTTATATCTGCCTACAACCTGCCTCCTTCTTAGTGCATCCTTGTGTATTTTCATGTCTCCACAGTGCTTCTGTGTACGCAGGTTGGTGGGGGTGACAGACGGCTGAGAAACACGATCAATCCTGGTCTATTACATATTTCAGCCTGGCAAGGAAGTAGTTGGAAATATGAGCCGTCACACATCAGCTGGTGTTAACCGATGTGTTATTTGTCCTGAATTAATCTAAAACATGCTGGAATATTAAAACAATTAATGGAAAAACACCAGCTTCCTTCACATAACCTAGTCATCCCCCCACCATATACGCAGGCAAAGGTACAAGTGGTAACAGATTTATTTGAACACTAATGTCAAACATATTGTTGCAAAGTGTGGTCAAATATTTGCATGACACAAAACAAAGATTCAAGGAAAGATGTTTAATTATACTGGCAACTGCGCTGTGACAACACACTTGGACAAGAAATCAAAGTCAACTTTGAAGTGAATAACAGATCTTTCGACAGGTCCTCTCTGCACACGTTGTACATTTTAGAATTCTTCTGACTTGATGAAATTCTTTTTGTATGGATCAACAATCCAGCGCAGTACAATGGGATTATTTAGCCTTGTTTTTTTCTCTCTATAAATACTCTTATGCTTGTACTCTGCTTCTCAGCACAATAACAATAAACTACAATATCCGTCCGATCACATGGTCCTAAATCATTCTCTCACACACATGCAGAGTGACACAGCCCCTCCAGCTAGCGGCCCGTCTCTGGAGTCAATCACAGAGGGGAAATACCTTGGCCTGACAGGACCCCAGAGAGAAAGGTCGAAAAGGAAAAGGGCTTGGGCCTCTTATTCCCACAGGAAACCATTTTCCTAAGTCCTGCCTTTACTGTACGAAGCAGGCAGCACCACAGCCAAACCACTGATATACATCTAGCAAATGAGGGTCAGCAAACCACATTCTTGTAGCAACAGCAAGCGTGTTGAAAGCTCTGATTTCTGTGGTGAGAGATTGTCCAGAGTACATACAGGCAGGGAAATAAAGACAAAAAATAAATGTAATCAATAAAATCCATGCAAACATACAGTACATGTACACACTCACCTCTAGATATTAGGAAAGGTTGACAGGCAGGTGTCAAAGAAAGGGAAGTCTGGAGGTAAGACATAACTGGAACTAGGGGTACAAGGAGGCGGGAAGGTAGGAGAAGAGGAAGGAAAATGAGGAGAGGACAGGAGGGTAACATTAGATTGAAACAGATGTGGAGTGAGCAGAAATTAGCACTACCAAGGAAGGAACCACGGTCAGTTTAAAATGTGAAACAAGTTAGAGAGACAAAGGAAAGGGGACATAGACTGCATTAGCTGTCAACAGATATTTGTCCTGTAAAACTGCTCATTAAAGAGTCCAATTCAATAATGCCACAGTACTGGAGACAATCAACTCTTCGTTAGTTGAATATCTCAGACAAATTTTCCAGGAATCGTTAAAACTGGGACAATTTTTCCAACTGATCATTAGAGTTAATGGGCTGGAGTATCTCTAGGAGAGCTGCAGTCAAGTGTTTGGACTCTTGGACAGAAGTCAGACCCGAGTAAGCAATTAGCAATGGATTGATTTTATTTGAATTTATATTCTTGGAACATAAATATGGTTACTATTTCCATGGAGTGAGACGGGTCTCATAGGTCACAGCACTCCCTCTCCCACTTGAGCTCCCCCCCCCAAAAAAGACACCTTTTCACCACTTGTCTGTAGATGGTTCAGAATCCGGTGTCGTGCAATTGGCTGTCTGCTGTAAAATCTGTGGCACTTGAGGCAGATGCATGACTAATCTATTCCAGACAGAGGCATGAAGGCGAGTGGGAAAAGTGAGAGTAGCACAAGATAGTGTCACCAACCCCCCCCCCCCCCCCAAAAAAAAGGTGCTAAACAGCAAGTAAACAGCTGAATCTTTCCCTGTAGTATCCAGTGGGATGAGAAAGCACCCTGATGGAGAGACATTATAGATGCACCCCGTATACATAGGAGAAATCTGAATAATTCCTTTTGAAGTTGCCGTAGACTCAGTCCTGCTGTACCTGGAGGATGTAAAAGCTGTACTGCAAATGTTTTCTTAGTTTGTATTAATGTGTCATTAGAGTCAACATAACTTTTGATATATAATCATAAAGACTAAACAGACCCTATTTAAAATCAATTTTATGATACGGCCTCATTTTTTACAACACAGCCGTGGTGTATAGAGCAGTTCAGCAGGCATAACAGGAAACATCTGGAGCTGGTTGGAGATGACCATGATATGTACCATGCATGTTACATTCCCTGGTCTCCCACATATCAGCCCAAAGAGCAACAACATCTGCTCGGCCTCGGCGTGGGAGATACAATGACAAACCTAGAAATGAAAACCGATCTGGTTCTTTTCTCCGGAGATAAATTGAACCTGGATCAAGAATAGTCCAAAGCTAATCCCAAAGCTATAACTGACAAGGCATGAATTTTAATAATTTAACCAAACTGTGTTGATCCACAGCTCAGGTGATAGTTTTGAAAGACTAGAACAGCTCAGGTTCCAGACTGATTCACAGGGCACGACCTCAGATTTAATTATTGGAAGAAATCTGGAGACTTCTGGACATCAGTCAGATGCTTTTGCTCTGTGTGTGTTTCTGCGTATTTAATGAAGGGACGATAAATTTTCATGGATTTTGTGATGATTTATCTTGAAGGCAGACTAAAATATGAAATGACATCAGTCTTTTATTTGACTGGGGCTGCAATCAAACATGTGTAATGACTTATAAAGTGAATTTTGTTATATTGGTGTTCAACTAGGGGATAAACTTGTTAGGGTGTTTGTGCACTACTATAGTAACGCAGTATTCCTTCACTGTCCATGGAATGGTCCAAGTATTTTCCATCTGAATAGTCAGCAGTGGTGGTCTTGTTAGTACAGGCGAAGTGATGTAGAGCAGAGGAGCGTGTAGAAACCTGCATGCTCTTCTCGTAGGCCACTTAAAACATGTGTTCCTTTTAAATGTTTTTGAATCTAGACAAACATAGCTGAGCAAGCAAAGAGATAAACTCACACACACACACACACACACACACACACACACTCGAGATACTGCAAAATAAGGAGAACGCAAAGATAAAATAAAGGGGTGTGTGGAGTACAAAAGCCTGTTCATGTGAGGATTTTTTAACAAGAAGGCGAGAAGTGAGGGAGGGAGAGTGCAAAAAAACAGCAAAGGAAGTAAGCATTGGTTTAGAAGGTTTGTAGGTGTTTGGTCTTAACATTGGGTTTTATTTTTACTAGGGAGAAGGATGTGTGTGTGTGTGTGTGTGTGTGTGTGTGTGTGTGTGTGTGTGTGTGTGTGTGTGTGTGTTCTTTTACTCATTGGGAGGCTAGCTAAAGCCTGAACCTTTGGCATTACCACTCCAAAATTTGCTGTGCCCCTGAGCCCTGTTAAGCTCACACCCTTTTGGCTGCAACTCAGAGAAATAAGCTGATTCAGCAGAGGAAGAAATGTGTCCACAGTCCATGCAGAGAGAGAAAGATTTCTCTGCTATAAGAAGTCAAGAGGGAACTACATGAGGCTATAATTACATTACATTACATTAGGCTTTAAAAAAGAAAGCAAACAGATGTTTCAAAGCAGACTGACAAAAAGGATTTTATGTTATTTCTTCTTGCTCACCTACTTTTTGTTCAATGATGAAAAAAACAAAACAAAACACTCACCTTTTTCCTCCAGGCGTTTTCAGCATCTTGGAGCTGGTTGAAGCGATCAGCCAGTGATGTCTGAATCAGCTCCGAAGGCTTGGGCTTCTTTATACAATCCCTCTTCTCACCTTCGCCACTGTGTAACTCTGCCAGTCTAGAAAAAGGCCATAAACCCATTAATTACTCTCAAAATGGAGGCATTTGGGTCTCCTGCTCAGACCTTTATTGTTAAGCATGCGGCCTGTGGGATTCAATGACCTGTGTTTGAGAGAGGAACCCATGCTTCCATCCAAACTGCTCTCCAGCTCCTCCACGTCCTCAGACACAGTGGAGGACTTCTCCAGGCTCTCATCAGGGGAGGGGCTCAGCATCTCCTCATAACTCCCCCGACTGCCACTGCTGCTGCCCTCACTCTGCTGTCTCTCCATGCTAAAGCTCTCTTCCCCTTCCTCCTCCTCTTCCTCCTCATTATAGTCATCATCATCAACAAATGACTCGTCCTCTTTTTCATTTCCACCATTGACCTCGTCCTCTAACTCGCCCAGCTCCTCTTCCTCCTCCTCGCTCTCTGGATGGCTGAGGGTGACGCTGCTTTGTCGAACAGGTGCACACTCCGGCATCGAACCCTCGCTCTGGTCAGATTCCACACTAGTGGAGCGGCTTTTCTTTAGGATTCCCTTGATGCCTCGCTGTCCGGAGTCTTGGCGCTGCAGCAAGGTAGGCTGACAAGGAGAGGAGAGAACATCTGGATGAGACTATCAAAGTAGCAATACTACATATTAAAATGTGATCTATTCCTAGCACTGCATTTTCTTCTTTCAGCTCTTCCATAATTAAGTTCTAACTTATCTCAGAGTCTCACACCCTAAAAGTACCTTTGCTTTCATTATCAAGAAGCTCTGGGTTTGCAGGTCAGATGAGCAGCGTGGGAGGTCAGGCACACAAATGTGAGGGGAAAATGAAAAATGTGACGGATATGTGTTTGCCTGGCAACAAGGACTGGGAAAGATTTATGTTGTTTTATTTTTCTGTCAGTACATCTTTAAGACCTAGCTTGGAACTTTTTAAAACACGTCAATGAAAAACACATGTTGCTATTCTAAGATCGAAGACTTTTGTCATTAAAAACACCATAAAATCTGACAAATGTTGTGATTATGTATTAATTTTATGGGTTTCAAACTAAAAGATAGGACACATACCTGTATGTGAAACATTAAAATGAAACGATCTAATGATCTAAGTGTGTGTGTGTGTGTGTGTGTGTGTGTGTGTGTGTGTGTCTTGCGCTACTTTGTACATGTCACAATAGCAGCTGGAGCAATTGCAGACATCTGGAGGAGCAAAGGTTATGAGGGAGTGCTGATTAAGGAGATGAATGAAGCAGCAGATATGGATGCCAGCTGGGTGTGAAAGAGCAAAGCCGGCCAGGTGGTTCGGCTGGACCGCCTGATATACGTACACAGTCTCCAAGTACATGCTTTCCTTATGTTATCTGTGTTACATAACAACGATTTGTCAATTCCACAGACATGGAGCAAAGTTCAAGGTCTGGGTTAAACACAGAGATTATAATATTAGCTATGTTTTGATGCAAATGACTGTGGGAGTTTAAGAATGTGTGTGTGCGGCTGAATTTGCAATACAAATCAAAAGTACTGTTGAAAAATTAGAAACATCACATGTTCAAATAAAATCGAATTTGTCTAAATATGGAATAAATCTGAAAAGATGAAAGACTGACCTTTTTTTCTTCCCCCGCATCAATTTCACATTGCCCCTTCCATAGAGGTTCATCTGGAGTCTGTTTTTCTTCCATTTGCTTGCTTTTACAAGACCGAGGAAAGCTGAGGTATCAAAAAGAAATGGTTGAGAGATGAAAACAACGCAGACTTGACACAACGGAGTTATACGAAACGTCTGACGTCAAGGTGAAACGGGAGACGGTTATGTCACTGTTACTCTGCTGAGTAATATCAATTTTGGCATTGGTGTCAAGTTAATGGACTGTTCATTTTGGAAGAGCTGATCGGATGTGCTGTATATGCTGTAGTGCTGTATAGTGCTGCTGATGTATAATTTGGAGTTCAAACACTCCCAGAGTTCACCAGATGACGTGTTTTGTGTCACTCAGCAGGGTTTAGCCCTCAAATACAGACAAGTTAAACATCGTTCATTTGCAGGTTTGAAAAAAAAGTGATTGAAAACCTGTGAAATGTACCTTTAATCATGCCATTTACATTTTTAACCTTCGGGAAACTCTGCTCATCTCAGAAACATTCACTTTAGCTTTTAGAATATTTGTGATTTCATAACTGTTATTTTTTTTTTTAGATTATTTTTGTTCCTGAGCATGAAGCCATAACACAAAATTGTTGAGAACTGACAAACCCATGGTTTGTAATTGTATATCATGGTAACGATACTGTACATCACATCTGATTATGGATGGGAGGCCTTCTCCTGCTCTGTATTTACAACTTGACTCTCCTTCTCCACGTCGACCAACATTAGGTCACTTTCTGAGGCAGCAGAATTTGCAAGATCACATGAGAGTCAAACTTTTGCGGTGCAATTTTTAATCGTTACGCGGAATATAATCATTATATCAGCCAAACCAAGGATGAGCTTAATTATATTTCAAACCTATCAACAGACACACGCATACACCAGATTCTTCACTCCAGTGGTTACAGCTAAATACAGTCTGGCTCCAACTGCTGCAGCTATTAACTATAATCTGGCGTGGATCACCATGGCAACCACAAAGCCCTGAGTGTTTGTGTGCTATTATGTAGTAATTGAGCTAGCACTGCAGGTTTATCTGGTTACCTCAGCTAAAGAGGTAATGTTTTGTTTTTTGTTTTTTTTTAATGCCGTGTGTTTGTCTGTGTTTCAGCAGGATTATACAAAAATTAACAGGCCAATTTGCACAAAAGACAAGTGTTTGTGGAGGGGATTCCAATAAAAGGCCACATCAGGGTTTTGTTTGATTTTATTTAATGCGCAAGATTTCTGGCATTTTCCCCAGATTTCTTTGTAAATATTACATGGAGGAATTCAATCCTTCAGTAGATTTTACTGTACAACATAGTTCAGTGATGGAAAAAAAAAGAGCAACTCCAGCGAGGATATCTATTCATGCTGATGTGGGGTGTACTGGGAATCCTGATTAAACTCGAGCTCTCCTTTGAATTGGCCTGAAATGTCCCCTGATCTCAGATCAGCCCGTTTGTGCATGTGTCTGTTAGTTTTATTGTATATGTTGTATGTCACAGCCAATGAAAATCTGTATCCGATCAATGAGAAAAGACGATTTTGAAAAGTCAAACAGAACGGTGACATAAAAAGTGTGACATCATCAACCTGGTAGAGGCCTCTTCTTCATCACTACTGATGAGTAGACGGTTCACTTGGTCTCTTGCATGCTGACCACTGCTTCCATCCTCAAGATCCTACAGGAAGAGAGAAGTTACACCTGGAGTTTGGTCCCCGTTGCTTTGAGGTAAATCAAAGCTGTAGTATGAAAGGGATTGTGAAGTATGTGCTAAGAGCAAATACCACCCTGAGTAAATACAGTAAAAGCTACAAGAGGGAGGAATGAGTGATGCTGTTAATGCATTTTCCACTTTAAAGCAATGTCCGTCCCCTCGAGGGAATTATTATAGTTTGTTTCTATATTTTTCCCTCATCTCCAAAGTTCAATATTACTTCCTCTGGGTGCAACATACTTCCATTTTCCATTTATAGATGCATTAAACAATAGGGGGTTAATTCCTTGTGTTATTCCTGACTGGTACATGCGCTTTATAAATCAACAATGAGTGGTTAATGTTTATGAAACCAGAACTGCGCTGTTAAAAAAAAAAAAGATATTTAAACAAAATAATAAGAGATTCAAGTGTCTCTCTCCCTCTCCCTTGATGTGTTTGTGCTCACACTGTGAACCACGCAGCTGTAAAAGACCTTTTTCAGCAAACAATCCCTGAGGTGACCTGGGGAAGAGAAGCGGATCTCCAGCTGCGATTACAGGGACGGAAATCAACCGCTGCTTTTTCTCACTGTGCTTTCAGAATCAGATGCTTTTTCCACACACTTCGAAGCTGACCGAAACACGAGTGCGCTGCCTTATGAAAAACAAGTTTCATAGTCAGGAAGAATCAGTCAATAAATGAGCTGCAGCGTCCTTCAGGTGTCTCCATGTGCACATTTTATTATACTGTTGTAACCTGTCTTTCAGTGTCCCTGCTGTCGGAGACACTGACTCACCAGCTTTCAACAGCGTCGATGTAGGAGAGGGATGACAAGAGAATGAGTGAAGGGGTTTTCCTGACTGCTACGAGGTGATCGACAGTGAAATAAAAAAAAATAAAATATTGAGGTCATAATAACGGCTGGATAAGAAGAGAAACAAAGTGTGCAGTGTGATTGGAAGTTTTGTGGGAGTCAGTTTTCCCAGCAGTTTTTTTTTGCTGCCATCTGGGTTCACTTGGCCAAGCTTGGCACTGATCCTGGTCTGTGAAGGCCAAGATAGAAAAGCTATTTACATCCAATATTGTGAAACCTACCCACTTCTGAATGTGAAGCAGCGTGGGGAAAGCCCAACACTCAGTTCATTTTTTATATCTCCCAAAGGAAATAGGACATTAACAAGGTTTTGTTCCTTAGTGCATCTTCTATCACTCTAATTTGTTCTTCCCATCGCTGTCTTAGGACCTCTATGGACTGTGTGTGTGTGTGTGTGTGTGTGTGTGTGTGTGTGTGTGTGTGTGTGTGTGTGTGTGTGTGTGTGTGTGTGAAGTCATGACTTTGGCCAAGTGTGCATCCAGGTGCGGGACAGCTCAGCACTGTATGGAACCGCTTGATTTGTTATTAATGGAGCAATCTTCCCCCAAAAAAAGGGGTTGAAGCATACACCAGCTGCACTGGAAAAAGCTGAGAGTACATCAGCAAGGGAGATGAAAAGAATTAACCTTTAGCCGTAGAAAACTATAGACATACCTTTGACATCCCCCATCCGCTTTTAATGCATGTCGTGAAGCCTGGATTGGAATTAGTGCTTTGTGCTTTGGCAGATTTTTGAGCACTGAAATTTGAACTGAAGGCAAAAATGGAGAGTCTTGGATCTCACTGAGGTCGGAAGAACTGTGATGTGATATGAGTTCCTTAGTTGGGCTATAAAGTAGAAAAACTGTGCCTCAGGCATGCTTGGAACCTGAAGTCTAAACATTAAATCAAGGTTAAAAATCAATCGCTGGTGAAGTAACAGAGATTGGATAACAAAAAAGGGTTTCCCACAATTAAATGTCACAAAAGCTCTGTGGACTCATGAATACAAAAGGAATGAAAAACAACAAAAAGAAAAACCCTGTGTGTAAATGTCAAAAAAAATCAAAAACACCCTACCTTGAAATGAGACATCTTGGAGGTTATACTCCTTTTGGAGTCCAAAGACATCTCATCAGCTGAAAGACACACACACACACACACACACACACACACACACACACACACACACACACACACACACACACACACACACACACACACCATTAAGGAGGCAAGAAAAAAAAAAAGAAGAAGACAAAGGGCGCAGAGAATTGCTTTGGCAGGAAGTCAACTTAAATGCAGTTACGACCAAAAAGACTCATGGAAAAGTGACACTACTTGCAACGTGCCGGTCTGCAACATTCAAAGAACCACCACTTTACACTGCAAGTAGATGACACAGCGCATCATTTATAACTGGTGACTTGATAAGCTCAGGTGCAGGTGACATGAGCCAGGTTTAGTAGAGTTGAGATGCAGCTTTCCCTGTGACTATTTTTGCTTGTGAGTGAGTGAGTGAGTGAGTGAGTGAGTGGGTGAGCGAGTGGAAAAGTTTAAATGTGGCTGTGCAGAGTCATTCGCTGAGGGCGATAAAGGACACAAGGGGAAGACAGTTGCTCATTCACATTTTTCTCACACTTAAGTCACTCAAATTTGTGGAATCGTCTTTTTCTGCCGAGTTTTCCATCTGCTGGCTAGGAGGCCCCGTATACCTTGGGATGTGTTATAACCTATATAGTCCTTTGCACACGGCACCTTATCAGCCGACGTCACGGCATTAATCATTTAATTAACCAGACTCCAGAACATGTCTGATTGTGCGCGAATCCTCCTGTGTAGTGGATTCCATTTGATACTGTTACTGCTATAAACGGTGAAGACAGACAGGAAGAGCTGTGTCCCGTGTTCGGAGGAGAGACCTGTCGTCTCTCCAGGTAGCAAAGAAGGGAATTAGCTGGAAGACAGCTGGCCACCACCAGTTCCTGCATCTGACCAAAATGCTCGCTGCGAAGACACTCAGCCTCTCCCCTGTCTTATCGCATGGCGCCTGTCACTCAGATCCCTGGCAGGGCTAAGCCGGTATATGTGAACCGGCCTCAAAAGTGAGGGCGTGTGTTTAAATGTGGTACTTTCTCTCTCCATAGTCCTGCTAACAATTGCAAGGATGCTCAAAAGTCTGGCTACGCCTCATGAGTCCACTTGATCTGCTTGACCCAAGTGGAAGATTTAGGCTCTGGGGACCAGCGCAACTTGGAGAAAAAAAATGCAGACAGAAAAGCATAAACAAAAATAAAATCTTACGGCCTTGGTGAAGTTGAGTTCTACAGTGTCTGAGGTATGGATAAGAAAGAAAGAAATGCCTTCAGGTGGGTTTGAGAAGTGGCTTCAGACATTCGGGGTATATGTCATTCTCTCTCCAGCAGTGACTCCAGACTTAATGAGTTTTCAGGAGATGAACAGCTTTATTTTTTATATATATTATATACTGTGTATACCTGTCCGTGTGACAGAAAGTCCTAGGGTGAGAAAGTTGAGTCAAAAACAAACTGAGGGTATAATGTTCTAGTCTGGAAAAAAAAGAGAAGAAATCCTTTAAGTTAATGTTATTTCAAAACAACATTAATTTTGGGAGTCAGCATACTTAATGTCATTCTTCCTCTCTAAATCTACTTTTATTGCTTGACAATGTGACATTTCACCAAAATGGTCTCTTGCCAAAGATAACCAAATACTACAAGTCTCTCACAACGCAGAGTAAAAAAAGATATAATGACATCTCAAACTCTGAATTGAAGCTCAATAGGTTATATTACGTTTCCAATTTCCTGCGGTCGTGAAGTTATTATGATTTACTGCTGATGATTGAAGACAAAGCATTGCGGACTGGTGATTCCACTCAGTACGCAGTTTTCCAGGTTTTAGATTCGGCCCATTCATCTTTTTACAGCATCATCCATCCGATAAAGAAAAGAGAGAGAGGGAGAAAGAGATTAAAGGAAAAAGTGAAGTGTTCGCTTAAATTGAAGAAACTTTCCTTCTTACAACACTGCTACACTGCAGTTGATCACTTTCTAAAATATTCCTGACTAGTTTTCTGTTAAAAATGCTGAGTTTTACATGCAGCACATACAGACACGCAAACTTTTAAATGATCTACTATTGTAAATCCCATTAAAAAACATCATTGCTACTATAATAGTTTGCAAGTGTGGCTCTTGGATTTCACTGACGTGATTTGAGATATTAAAAGGAATGTTAATATTTAAATCATTATTCTTGTTTTCACTGAAGTGTGATTTTTGTAGGTATCTGTATTAAACAGATGTTTTCTTCAGTCCAGTAGTATTTTCAATTTAAAATGGTATTTTGACACTGGGGGTGGGCAATATGAATGAAAATTTATATCACATTTTATTTTTCTCTCCATTTTTTTTTGCATATGTGTTATATCACGGTTTTATAAAAACAAAAAAAAACATACTCAAATATAAAAAGGATACTCCACTCAAAATGAATAGTCGTTTTTTTTTATATCCTATTTGCAATGTAGTAGAAAATATCGTAAGATTAAAAAAAAGTATATATTGAGGCGGCAACAGATCACAAAATCATGGTTCGGATTGTGAACTGTTTGAGTCACAGATGGCATCAAGGAAAAATCCAATCAGATCCAGGAAAAAAAGGAGGGGGGCATGGAAGAAAGAGAAGAGAACTACAGCCCTTCACCTCACTATCTTAAAATATAACATCTATTTTTTTCCCTGGTGAGTGTTTACTATTACGTCAGTTAAATGTGTAACTGGTTGGATTTCTAAAGATAATTTTCCCTGCTGAGATGCTGGCGCTCCTCGTGCTTGTTATCATTCAAACAGCAACCGGTCCGGTGGAGTAAAATATCCCTGGAAATCTCTATTTAAAACTGCATACATAAATAATACAATCATAAATCCTAAAAGGACAGTTATGAGAGTATCAGTATACTTTTGAAAAGACATTTGGACTTGGTCAACCAAACTCACTGCTTGACTGGCCAGTTTACATTGCTGTGCAAATAAGATGTTGCATCACACTGCTGCACATGTCCTGAAACAGTGAAATTACGCTGCTCTCGGGGCCCTTCCATCACCTTTGTCTGTCTTTCTCTGGCATTCATACATCCAACGCAACACCGAGATACCCAATCAAATACATATGCAGAGAATACGAGGAGCCAGCTCAGCAGACAGGTAAGGAGGACAAGGAGCTGCGAGAACAGGTTTCTTTCAGGCTGTGGGGCTCAGACAGAGGGTCTGGCAAGCAGCTAGCAGCAGCTCAAGTGCAGCCACTTTCTTGTCTCTGTTGTTACAAGTGTCAAACTAAGTTTACTCATAATTGTTGTTGGCTGAAACAAACTTCCAGTGTAATTGCACATAATCTAACATTTGCAACAAAATGACACGCACACGTGTAAGTGCGCACAACCATAAAGCCGTGGTCTTGAAGACACCTGCCAAAAACTATCTACCTAATTTTTGTAATTTCCTGGGGCCAAGTCAACAGAGCCAAATACATTGCTAAACCTGTTTCTTTCTCACAGAGAGAAGAAGAAGGAGCTGATTGATAAAGCCATCCGTGCTTCACAGTTCAGTGCAAGTGGGAAGTTCTTCTTACCCTTTGCCTCCAGTATGTCCTCATTTGCCAGCGGCCTATGAGAGAGAGAGGGAGAGACATGAGGTCACTCTGACAGGCTAGAAATATATCATAGCGGTTACAGTCAAAGTCACAGAGAAAAACCTCAGGAAATATAAACCCACCTGACAACCGGCTATATTTGCTGCGATGATGGGCAATCTTACAAAATGGACTCAAGCTGTTCTTCCAAACCTGTGTTGGCAGTGATATAACAGCAAAGCCTGTGTAGCGTTTGACGATGGTCATTCATCTCTAAGTAATGGGCGTTAAATATGGATGGGGACAGCAGCTGCCTGTGGGGTAGCAGCGGTGATGTAACAAGAGGAGGGGGAGAGGTCTGGTTTGAATACAATAGAGAATCGTGGTTCACAGCTGGGAGAAGGTCAGAGGTCATTGATGGAGGTAGACAGCCCAGGAGTGTTATTGGCTGACTGAGACATTAGGAAAGCTGTGATGTAGGTTATATTCTATTAAATTATTCCCATAAACACTTAAATAATCATAATAAAAGGGCTGAAGTCAAAATCTTTTCACATTTTGAAAATTACTTAAAAAAAAAAAAAGGCAATATCCAAATCACTGGAGCTGTTCATTTAAAAAAAAAATTAAATAAAATTAAGAATTTTGATCCTATAAAGATGTAATGGCCAAACAGTATGTATAATATGGCATGGATGATACATATATTTGGAAATAAGCTTGAAGTAATACTCCAAATTACTGCTGGGTGATTTTATATCTATATCTATATCTATATATATCCATAACTATCTATCTATTTATCTAAATGTGTGTGTATGTATATAGCAGCAAGTTCAATCAAATCTGTTCATATGGGTATCGTACCATTATAATATTATTGTTGGGGAAAGTATAAAAACAAAACTGAGACAGAGAACAGAAACATAGTTCTAACACGAGGTTAAAGAATAATGCTTAAGGCGAGGGCTACACTGGCTTTTTTCACCATGCTGGCTTGTACTGTTACTGCAAAGAAAATTCCAAGTTAGCAGGGGTTGTGCACACTGTCGACTGCACCATCAAAATGTGATTGTACTGTTTACACATCTACCTTTGGCTGATTCTACTCCTCTCCCTCCTCAGAGCCTGGTGTATCTTCCTAAACCCCACCCATTTTCTCATTGTTGGCTGAAAGGGGAGGGGCCATAGCCACTGACTGACCACACACTGCCATCAAGATTTACAGGGAGCAGTAAGATGGGGACAGTAATGGGGAAAGTTGAAGAGAGGAAAGCTAAACATACTGGACTGAAAGTAGGCGAGTCATTCATCAAACACTTGAAGTTAACTTCCTTACTCCGGCTGTATTTAAAATTATGTCACACACACACACACACTCACACACATTGAGAAACGGAATGAGATGATGAAATAAGGAGGGTTATAAAAATGAGTTCGGCAAAGCTTCATGATTCAAGTCTTTTAGTCTCTGACTGGAGCACTCGTTCGTTTTCCGTCCTTCATGTGTCATTTTCACCTGTGACAGCATCTGTCGGAGCTAGCTAAAAATAAAAGACAGCTAGCTGATGTTTTGTGCCCCTCAACTAGAGTATGAGAGTGTTTCTTCAACCAGTGTACCAAACTAAATTCTTATTCATTATATACTCCAAAATAGTAGAGGGTTGCTGGCACTGTGGGCTGTCGTGATGGAGAACAACGCAACAACAAGAGCAAACTGGACTGATAAAAACATAACAGATGAGGTCCATTTCTGCTGATAGTGATCCTTTAAAGGTGCTTGCATCGGCTCTGATACTAATCTTTACATTATAATAGTTCAACCATGTAAATAGTAATGCCACTCAGTCTTGTTCCAAAGCTTTTTACTAACCCCAACATCCCAGTAGCCCAGTAACTGGGAGTAAAAACACGGTTGACACCATATTTAACATTCGCCTTCCGTCGTGTACTAGTATTTGAACACTACAATCAACCACATTCTCAAGTGAATATAGAACACACAAAAAGGTAGAACTGTTCCATATACAGTGCAGAGTTTAAAAAAAAAAATCCCATAATCTCACTTTTGTTTGATGATGTCACATGACCACACATTCGCTGGTTGAACAGACTGAACTACGTGAGAATCATATTTTAGATTAAGAATCCCACACTTAACACAAACTCTGCTCAGGGACCTGATATATTACTGTGTTCTGAGTGAGATGCCAGAGAGCTGATTACCAACATTTGATTATGGAACAGTAAAGGATCTGCGTATCATAAATTACAATTAGTGAGTGCCAAAACAAATTGTTCTGGAATGCAACCCTTCAGCTGTAACTTTATGACAGAAGGATTCCTGTCAGAGTCAGATAAACATGTGGACTGACAGTTTTCCTTATCACTAGGACAGCTGAGTTCTAGCTTGTCCTATTTCTGTAACTGACACCCACGGACATCTTGCCAAGGATCCAGCATGTAATGAGCACATGCAAGTAGATTAGATGCTGGGATATATTTACTGTATGCACATACAAGTTATACTCATCTACATAAAGACGGATCACAGGAACGACAACAGTCGGGCTGAAGGAGGAACTGAACAGACTGCTGCAGGGTTGTTCTTTTGCAGGCAAAAGCAGAACTCAGTATCGCCATGGGTTCCCTCAAACAAAAGTCTAGTGGATTTTACATTGGATTATTGCCAAAAAAGGCGCTTTGACTCACATGATTCGTTTTGTGATCACTAGAAGTATAAAACTAACGTTGTGCTGGTAGCGAACTACACCACATTTGCAAAACTTTGATGCAATCACGACTAAGCTTCACACTTTATCTGTTTTGACGATGATTAAAGTTAATGTTTAACTTTTATAGTCTTGTTTAGCCACTCATGGGCAAATTACTTTTTTTACACACATAAAAAAGCTTAAATTGAAGAATGTGGCTTTTAATGAAGTGCTTATGCTGTAGAACAACATGCAAAAATATCACAAGCTTGTGCAAACCACAGAGCTTACTTCAGAAGTGACACCAAAAACCCATCGACACTGATACGAGGGAACCAGACAGTCAACAATACAAGCCGACTTCTGGGTTCAAGGACCAGTTCCTGTACAGAGATACAATTCCAAATAAATGAATCTCTGATCCCTTTCTTATTCTATATGTTGTGTGAGTTGCCTGCACACAAGACTGCACAACTCGACTGTGACATGCAGACAATGTCATAACACAAGTGTCAGGATTAGTGGCTGTCATGACAGGTATGAAAGATAAACGTGTCAAGTTCATTTGTCTTTGAGTTTCCTGAAACTCAAATGTAGCTGGTAACATTTTTGAGGCTCTATTCTGTTTTTGTTGCATATTTATTTTTAAATGAGTTTGTCAACACAGTTGAAAAAGAGAAAAAAAAAGAGAAAACTGAACATTTCTGAGCTGAGATGTGTTGAAACCTGTCACACATGCTGTTTTTCAGTAGAATACCCGCCTTTCGTAATTTGATTAAATCACTAGTCCATAAAAGGACATCAATCACACTTATCTGGATATCTTGCTTGACTAAGCACAGGGCATGAAAATTTGGCAGAGTTCAATCACACTACCACCGCATGAACCAAACTATGCCTCTCTTCTGTCCGTCTATGCTCCTCCTTTCATTCTCTCAGGCTGTTTGTCAAGAGGAGACAAGTCTGGCTATGTGCATTCAGGAGAATCTCCGGCTTGATTTCAACTGAAACATCCCCAGAGCTGCGAATGGACATGTTTTGTTCCATCTATGTGCATCATTCAGAGCATTTCTGGCATCCAGTTAGTAAACTGGGAAAGTCTTTGAGGTTAAGTGTTGAACATGTGTGTTCACCCGTTAGAATGTGAGGTGAAATGAAACAAGAATCTTACATGTCAGTCACAGGAAAACATACTGCAGCAAAAGAGATGTGGCAGTAAGCTCTACTTGCAAGGCCAATTTTGGAAATGTTAGCGGTGGTGTTTACTTTACACAGAAGATAGCACTAAGTCCTCTCCAAATCCCCAGACTTGTTGCCTCCTCTTCATTATTTTCAAGCCATATATTACCAATACAGTCACATTTATAGTCCCCTTCATTTGCTGAAATCTACATTTCATGAAGGAACTAATGTAGTGGGATGTAGTTAGAGGGGATCTCTTAAATATTATGCACCCAGTTTGAGCAGACTCACTAGGATATGAGCCATTAAGCTTCTGACGCTGACTGTAAACACCATTAATCCTACGAATAGAGACACAGGTGCACACTTTGCTTGCTTTCCCACAGCCTCACTGTTGCTGACATGGGAGGTTTGAGCTTACTGACGCCCTAACGTCAACATATAGAAATATCTTAGTGTTAGGTTACTGCTACATGTGCAAGTTAGTTTCACAAGAACAGGTCTTCCATAAATAACAGTTGACCCTTGGTGTTGTTTGGTCTTGTTACTCGTGAAAATTTGCATGAACTCACCTGATACGAGATGACGTCTTCACAGATGACTCAGCTTCTGATTTAGAGGATGGAGTGGTTTCTGGTTTAAAGCGAGTTGGCGTTTCTTTTTCTTGGACAGGCTCATCATCAGGTTCTGCAACTTTATTCCTGAGGCCACTCCTAAAGTAGGTTTGCTCTGACCCATCTACATCCTTTTCTTTAGTTGTTATGGACACCGAATCAGATGAGTCTGCAGTTTTCCTGTCCCTACTACGGACATATTTGGACGTGAATTCTTCAGTATTGCCATAACGCTCAGCCAACTCCCTCCTCCTTTCTGCTTTGTAGCGGGCAATGCGCTCAGCTTTGGTCTCTGGCGCTGAGCTCTGTAAGGTGTCAATTCCATCCATTCTGCAGGTCAAAGTTGTTTAAGGTTTGAATACAGGTTGCTTCTTCAAGCCTTGTAAATGTAGTTCTTCCTTCACGGGAGCCTCACGCCATCAAAGTCATGACAGTGCTAGAAACAAGAAAGGAAGACATCATTAATATGTAATGACTATGGGGAAGAATATCTGACATCAAGCTCTCCAGTCAAATTAAATGTATCATGACATATGCTCCAGCTTTCATAGGCTGGGCTCTCGAGTTGGGAGCCAAGCCCTGCCCCAGCTAACAGCCCCCTGTGAGGATGATGTCAGCCAGTTCTGCACAAAGATGCAGACCACCGCATTGAGAGTCCAGGGCTGATACAGGTTTGGGGGGGCAATCCCATTTTACTTCTGACTTTATTTAGAGCTTTGCACAGTGATAATTACCTCTTAAACATATTTCAACCTCATAATGACTGTGTATTTATTGCAAACACAATGCATGAGCAACTGCAACTTGTGAGGTTACACCCTGCTACCTGCATACTTGGATTGGCATCAGCATCTATTCATCTATTGCAATTAAGAGTACTATATAATGTTTGTTCAAAACCTTAAATTAAGGAGGTCAAATTTTACAGGCTGAGTTGAGCTCATTTTGTTCCATTAAATATTCACAGAGCAGAAAACCACACATGGCTTGGATGCAGAGGTTAAAAAAAAGGCACTTACGGTACTTAAATGCATCGCCAGCTGACAACTGTAGTGAAACATTATGTGTGCTGTTTCTCTTTGTTCCGCACTAAATGAGGGGGCTTTTCCACAGACATTTCTCATAGCAAAAGTATGCTTATTTATGATGCTTTGGGGGCTTCACCAACAGAAAGAGGGTGTGTGTGTGTGTGTGTGAGAGAGAGAGAGAGAGAGAGAGAGAGAGAGAGAGAGAGAGAGAGAGAGAGAGAGAGAGAGAGAGAGAGAGAGAGAGAAAGAAGGATGATGCAGATGAATAGGTGGAGGTGTATGATTTATGTTGGAGGGGCAGGGGCTTAGTGTAGCCCTGTGGTATCTCTCCAATTACAGGGCATGAGTTAATTCAGCACATGAGCTCACATTTATGGGCAACAACAAGGGAATTGGAAAAATATAAATGGAGGCTCTGTGTCTGGACAGTGTTAGTAATGGGGGGGTGGGGGGGTGGGGGACTGAGAGTGGGTCAATGCAAGGGGGAGAAGCCAGGCAAGTCATAAAGCGGAATATATGAGCTTACTCCAAGAACCTTCTCTGTAATGATGACAAGCTTGAACAAATCTCCAGTGCACCCACTATGACCCATGACCACCTGCTGGGATTAAAACCAACACTCAGGAGTTGAGGTCCCATAAATAATATGGTTCTGAAATATTACAGAGGAAATCAGTATCTGGGAGAGGGAGGTGTGTGTAATTAATTGCCAGTCCTCACCTTGACCTCTCCCATCCCTCCTCATCTGGCAGTGCTTAGCTAAACAAACCAACGTACCAGGAGCAGAGACAGATTTAACAAATGTCTGTACGAATAGATTAAAGTCTTTTTGAATTGAATTCACAACATCACGAGTAGACCTGCATTTAATATCCTATCAAATGCAATTAATCTACTATTACACAGCCTAAAGACTGCAGGAGATCCATGAATTCAATCAGAAAGGGATGTTTTTGGAGTTGTATTTAATTTCTGCCTAAGCATTTCAAGATATGGCTTATTTGGATTCTGAAGGCCATGGAATATATTTTTGAAAAAGACCAAAACATGTCTAAATATTACAGACTTTGATTTTTGCAGCAGTAAATTGCGCAGCTTCCTGGCCCGTCTTTGAAATCAAATGCAGAGCTCTTTAATTTGAACATGTCACTCCGAACCATGTGAATTGCCATATGAAGGCAGAAGGAGCCCGAGGCTTAGATGTTGATTTCAGAACCACGCAAAAGCTTACATAAGTCACCTTGGTCACTACCTATAAAAGGAGCGTTAAACGGCGTGTAACAGCTTGTCCACTGAGACCCAGAACACCGAGGCTGCTTTGTTTGGAAGCTGCTGCTGTTATTTAAAGCAACAACGGGAACTACAAGTGAGTCATACATTAAAAATCGTCCCCCCTATCAGCAAATGTTAAACTCACTCAAGATGATTTGTTTTGGTTGAGTGTTGTACACTGGCAAAACAACCTGAGGTGACCAATTATTGATGTTTGACTTAATGGAAGAAATGAAAACAAACAGGGAGAAGCAGAAACTTGCAAAATCAAAACCCATTCAGAAAGTGAAAGTATTGACTTAGTCAAAGATGATACATTTAGAGGAGGACAAACATTCACTTGGGTTTAAATCAGCTGGACACAGCTGAGCTCGTTTGGTATCGAAGGTGTTCAGTGTCTCATCTTTCATAAACGAGCTGGCTTTTGTTTACCTGATTCAAGTACATCCACTGCACTCAGTGTGTAGCTGCAAGGTGTTTAGTCAACCTAAGAACATATTGGCTTGGTGTATCATTCCAATTTACATGGCCTCTGTTTCTGATGATGGTTCAAGATTGGTGAATGAAGCAGCAGCAGCAGTCTCCTGACCCAGAGAAAACTGCGTTAGTGGTGTAAGTGACAGCCATACTGCTTTTCTGGGAGAAAGACTCAGTAAATCTAAAAATATGAGTAGCAGGCAGATGGACTGTCCCCAACGACAGCACTGACTGACAGAACTCATATCAGACAGCGTTCAAATCCCTAAGATGAAACGCTGATTCACACGGGTCACATACTATCATGTGCACTCTGTGTTTAATTTTCAATGGATATGCACAGAACTAAGGACTTATAACTCAAGTTCCTTCAGCACTAGTCCCAGAGCGAATATGACTCAAAATGTAATAAATGTGCAATTCCAGAGGGGGATTATACTTTCCAAAACAAAAAAATATGCTTAAAAAGGAATTAAAACACTAAATAATCTGCAAATTGGCAAGCAGCTGCATGGTCTGCTCCTCCCTCAACAAAAACAATAGATTAGTCCAGAGGGAAAGATGTATGAATGTAAGACAGGTGGTTGTCTGACCAATGAGAATCTTATCTGACAAGAACAAATCAAGCAAAACAATCAACAAACCCAACAGAGGACCACAGTTCTAGAAGTTATACCAGTTTTACCTGTGGGCTCCATTATTTTTGTTAAGGCCATGGTAATTTAACCAAATAGTCTGTTTCCAATCACTGGGAAACTCTTTAATCTTACAGTGCCCATTGGGAGTCGTTCCTGGCCTTGAGAGAAGATCTGTCTCAACAAAAGCCAAGTGTGTCACTTCCTGACCATGCCATATATCCTCCTTCATTAAAGCTCATTTCATCAGGAAATGTTACTCCTAAACATGGCAAACATCCAGAATTCCCTCACACAAAAGAATTGGTAATAGTACTGAGAAATCTTTGGTTCAACAGCCAAACATCCCCTTTGAACTCCAAACGAAATTTCCCTCCCTGCAAAGACCACCAGGGACCTTAAGAAGTTACTTAATGCAGCTCAAGGCCAAATGACTAATAGTACTGAATATAGCACAAACGCTGAGGTTTGAAACACCTGGGACATTCTGCCAAAGGTTTAATGATTAATTGTAATGTAAGCCCAGTAATTTATGTCCAGATATCATAGAGAGAACTTTAGAGAGTGTCCTTGGTACTCCTACACATGCAGCACTGCAGACCAGCTGTTTGAATCAGAGCACTACTGTGGAGTACAGTGAAGTTCTATTATTGGAATGTAGAACCAAAACAAAACCTAAGTGTTAAAAATGTTACAAATAGTGTTTACATGTTAACAGATATTGATTTTATTGAATTAGAAGTTAATGTGGTTTTTTTCCTGCAAACCCCAGCCATACCAGTACAATGTAGTGTGTCAGGGTGTCGCCGCCCCCTGCGAACAGCCCAAATTATCCCTTTAAACTTGTGCAATGTCCTTAATCTTCATGTTGCTGAATAGAGCTCTGATAATACGCTGAGGTGATTTTCTTCAAACCTGACTTTAGGAGACAGGAAGTACAGGTGGAGTTATCAAACATCCCTGTCTGATAAGTCTCTCAGCCTGGAGTTCTATCAACATCTGACTGACAAGAGGGTACAAAGCAAACAAAATGTTCGCAAAACACCAACAGGGAACTTTGTGCTGAGAAAAGTAAAATTGGCTAAGAGGTCCATAGGGAGCATAGACTCATTGGTTCCTATGACAACAACTGCCAGACAGCTGTCTGGCTGGGGCAAAGGCTGACCTGTAGGATATTGGTCTGCACATTTTTTTTCCTCCACAATCCACATGTCCACACAAGAGGACAGAGCAGGAATGCAGGCAACACCCTACTCATACACAGCGGATTTACACGGGGAAGTTGGGATATCTTGACAGTAAAAAAAAAAAACAAAACAACTTTTTATCTTCCAGTGTCTGAACTAAAGATTGAAAATAAGGCAAAGCAGTACCCTTGTAATGTCATTGGCCCTGATCTAGGGTGCATGCAGGCTTTGTTTAGCAAACATTTGAAGTCCTTTGACAGGCAGGCAGACAAACTGCAGTTCCCTACAAGTCATCCATTCAATGACATAACTAATGCAACACAGAGCACCGACAACTACCTACAGACAGATTGTATAACTGTGTCCTGCCACAATTTGTTATTACATTGGGGATATTTCTCAGCATCGGCTCATTTACTGTCATTCCTTCTTTTACCCTTTGCAAACACTACAGAGCTTTTACAACTCAAACAGTGGCCATTTTGACAGTTATTAGGTTGAAAAAAATGTCTTTTCAAGGCTATACACACACCAAAGGACAGTGGGGTATCTATTCGACTGCAACAATTTCCATCATAACAACATTTTAAAACCTCAAGGAATCCACATAAAAGTTACCATAGAGATTTTAATACACAACTTTCCTTCACTGACCAAAAAGAGAGGAGGCAGTTAAAGATGTAGCCAGGGCCTGACACACTTTCTTCCTGAGGGAAGAGGGTGGAGTGGAAACTTTCCTCCGCTGAGAAAACCAGGTGCCAGTGCTTGGAGTGCAGAGGCAGCAGGAAATCAAATTATTGCCATTCAATGTTTACGGAAGTTGTGTTTAAGGAAGTTTGGGGATTTTTAGAAAAGCCCAAATAAAAACATGGGCTTATGAAGTACATTGTAAATTGCAATGGTCTTTTTAGGTTCTAAACTGTCCCAAATTTTGTTACAATTATCTCAGTGTACAGAATTCAACAAAATGAGATCTTACTTTAGGTTAAAGGCGAATATTACAATAACATCAGCTTCCAACACTTGTGTTTTGTACATTTTACATTGTGTTTCAGTGTGTATGAGAACAGACAGGTCATGTGACCAACCAGTGTGAACGGGTCACCGGGCCTTAATTGAATAACTCCATCTCTGACATAGCATATATTAGGCTCTGGCCTCTATCCAACCTATCCAACCAATCAAATGTAGCAGAAAACAGCTGGGGAGGGGGTCCTGTCCAGCTTGTGTCACAGTTTTTAAGCCACCCTCATACAACAATCAACCACATACTGAGTGGCCAATATGTTTCCTATTAAAAACCAATCTCTCAGCTCTTACACTGGTTTAAGTATCTCGCCTGCAACCACAGGCCGCATTAAGTTTTAATTGCAATCGCAGGGCAGAACACTTCATCCTGTTGAAACAGGCCTCCACTAATAGAGCATCAAAGATGATTCTGACAAAGGGGATATGTTTGTCTAACATGGCACGCCAAAGCCCCTAAATCACATGACGCAACTCTTCCCTGGCTGTGAGAGTGAGGAAAGGAGGAAAAAGGAGGGAGATGGGGTTACAGTGACAAAGGAAGGAAAAGCTGTGGAAGGAGGAAAGCAGGGCAGAGGAGGATACAAAAAAGGGAAGGAGGATGAAAAAAAAAGAGACCAGAGGAAGAGAATGGAGAGAACCACAGAGGTCAAAGGAGTGGAAAAAGGAAAGGAGATGGACAAGAGGGTGCAGAGAATGGGCTTTTGTGGGGGTGGACATGAAGGCTTTGTGGGGCATGTGTCTCCAGGGTGCCAAGGGGGCCCAGTCTGATGGTAGAGGGGCAGAGGGAGATCTGCTGCTGTAAAGAAGGAGGACGAGGAGGAGGAGGAGGATGGGGCAGAAACAGGGCCTAAATCTTAATCCATCTCTCCCTATCCCTCCCTCCATACTCATTCTCTCACACAGACACAAACTCCCTCAAATCCGTTTTACCAGAACTCCTGCTGACTGAAGCCAGTCACCCGTAAGGCAGTTGACATAACAGCCACCCGGGCATTCAGGCCTGAACTGGGCTTTGCCTTAGTAACTGACACTAGAAACTGTACTGACCTGCTCCAAGTGCAGCAACCATTGTCACCACTCACAAAAAGTGTGCTGCTTCCTCTCTTTGAAATATCTGTCAAAGGGGATAGCAGTGTGTGTAATTCAAACACACTGTGAGGTTTTATATTGAAATGCATATCTGTGTGTGTTGTTTTCTTACTGACTAGCTCTCTGTCCCAGCCTTCCGGTCTTCTGTTTGACTGCATTCAAAAGGAACCATTAAATGTGAGGTACGACATCACACACACACACACACACACACACACACACACACACACACACAGTGCAGAACACAGACACAAAAGTGTAGAATCACGAAAGAATGCCAACAGAAATACACACTCTGGCTCTCAAACAAGGCTGCAATCATGGAGGCTGGAGTGTGGAGTGGGAAGGGTGGGGTTTATGGGGCTTTATCTAGCTAGGAGATCATATGCAGGCAGGCAGCAGGCACGCACACACGCGCGCACACACACACACACACACACACACACACGCGCGCTACGCTGGATTCTTTTCAAAGAGGTAAAGTAGGCCAAAAACAAACACCCACTCCTGGTTTTTATGGGACAGATGTAGTAGCTGCAGTTAAAACACCTACCATAACCCTAATTGCTACTCTTTGTTGAACAAGACATGCAGGCAAAGCATTGCCTCATTCCAGCTATACTTCAAGTGAAATATTAATGCCAGTGATGGAGAACAGTGAAAAATGCATTCAGTGGTACGAGTACGCTGAATCTCAGCTGCTGCAACTACTCTAAGTTAAACTAGGCCATGTCATTTTGAGTAGAAAAAGAAGCTACGTTGATAATGGTTGGTTAAATCTTTATCATCATTTGTGTTCTTCAAGGATTTACTGTACTAGTCCCTGAACCTACTTTCCACCAAGCGTGGACACATATAATTACACCTGTAGGCATCCCAATTTACACAATGTTGCCTGGATGTGTCAAAAAAAACCAAAAAAAAAACCAAACAATGCCAGCAGTATTATCTACTGTCCCCTGTGCTTACAGTGCACTACTGCAGCTCTGTTGCCCTGCAGAAGCATATAATGTGATTTTTTTCAACTGTGGGTTGGTGGGGTGGGGTAACTGGAGTGGAATGTCTCATCCAGACTATCCTGCTCGTGGGGTTTCTCTCTCTCTTTCTCTGCTCTCTGGTGTCCACTGTGTAGAGCAGATACCATCTGGCCAGCTGGAATGCTACCGAGTAAGGGGGTGGAGGGGTTAAGAGGTCTCCTATTTTGCAGGGGGATGGGTTATGGATCAGATATGGGAGTATTAACAGTAGTAGTATTAAACACTTAATGCCAGACAAGCTTTAAAGTGGAAAAGACAGAAATGGTAGAACACTGGGGTTAGTGTGCTAAGGCCAATAAAGCCATCTCTTATCTTCTATGTAATAAATAAATGTGCCTAAAATTTACAAGATACAGACAACACAAATGAAAGCTTTATGGGGTTTTCTGACTCTTCATATGATTAAACATGAACCAAAATAACACCCACGTGTTGCAACGGGGGGGGGGGGGCAGATTAATTATGTGATGCGGGCAGAATGACAGTACATGTCCCTGATTTATGATTTATCATGAAACATCAACTTAAACTCTATCTTAAACAAATATTCACCTGCATTCATCTTGAAAACACACACTGCAGCTTACACACTTCACTTTGAAACAAGACAGACACAGCGCAGTGCACAACTCCACCACACTCAGTGTACTGTATAAAAAAAAAAGAAAAAAGAAAAAAAGACAAGTTTTTGGCCATGGTAAATGGATGTTACCCCAAAAGGTCCCTATGGACTCCGTCAGTTTTTTTTTTGGGGGGGGGGGGGGGGGGCAGCAGTAGTTTTAACATTAAAAAAACAACAACAAAGGAGACATTGTAGTGCACTCAAGAGATTGCAAATCTCTGCTATGCCAAGATGATCAGATGCAGATCCAGTTTTGATTCAATTAAAAAAATCTACCCCATTGTTCCTTAACTTAGATTCCAAATTTCATCAGAATCTGTTTGCAACCTTTTGAGTTATCCTGGTAACAGATGGAGAAGCAGGCACACACTGGTGATCACATTACCTCTTTGTTGGAGGTAATAACATTTTCAGAGCTGAATGAAGGCAGCATGACTTGATTTTTGGATACACCCTAAACAAAAAAAAAACAACAACAACAACAACAAAAAAAAGAAAACCAACCTTTCAATTAACATTTAGCGCAGCGTTTAAATGTCCTTCTCTAACTCAAATTGATTTATTTGTGTATTTTGATTGTTTCATGGCAACATCTGTGACTCACAAGTACATAAAGGCAATTAAAAAAGAAAACCTGATGGATGTACACAGACAAGGTTGCCTATGAGCTCATATGTTTTTGAACATAGATTAAAAACACTAATATTTTACAGTAAGGCATTGTTTTCAGGTGACGACGGTGTCAGATAAAGTTCGGCTCTGGCAATGAGCTAAAACAAAGTGAAAAGTTTGGCGAGAGGTCTTGCTGCTGACCCTCCGCATGGAACCCATTACGTGTGAGTGCAAATTAAATGAAAGTTGGAAGTGTAACTATACGTTTATGTGGCATGCAAGTTAAAAGACACCAGGCAGCGGGTGTGGTTGACCAAATACAGTTAATGTCTTGGTGTTGAAGCTGGAAACGGTCCACTCTAACTGCTAGCTAGGTTTACAAATATGTCTTGGAGGAGATTAATCTGAGGGTAACCCTTTGCACTCTTCCTTATTTCTAACATTGTCACATCCCTTAGTCGTCATGTAAATATTTGTACTGAAGAGCTTCTTGGCTGCGCAACCGACGTAAAATGGATAGGCCCGAACCAGAGAGAGAAAGGAGAGACGGGGATTAGTGGGTGGGTTTTGTGCCTGGCAGTTAGCAGCAGCCAAGTTTTTTGCTTCAGCAGCAAAGGAAGGTGACTGTGAAAGACTATAAAATGCTGAATTAAGACACTAATATGACTTGGTGCTGATCAAGTGAAACAATATCCACTCTGTCATAAATAATGTCTGCCTTAGCTACAGCAAAAATATCTTTATAGGTTAGCAAAATTTTCCCCAACAGTTTAAATTCATACCTAAATCATCATAATATGATCAGGAACAAGTGACGATGAGCTCCCCTCTCTCTGTTTTTACAGGTGCAGAAATGCATGACACAAAAGGTTTCAATGGACAAACGACATCATATAGGAAAGAATTCTAACTAAATCAAAAGTAAATTACCGGTCACTGATCTAACTAACAGACATAAAAGTCATTATCGCTCATTTTGAACTAAACTGAGACCAGCGTAGCTAATATGAGCTTTTCCTGGAGGCTTGGGAAAAACTTTCATTATTCCTATAATTCCTCAGTGGTGATGCGCATCAAAGTGCAGAGACTATCTCAATGTATCTTTACCACACTCGTGTGTGATAAACCACCTGTTGACATGACACCGGGAGATGCCTGTAACTACAGACATACTTTGACTCACGCATACTCATTAAAATCTAAATAAATATATAACACTGTTGCAGGTGATGGTATCATGTTAAAAACAAACAAACAGTTTCTAGCTGATGAGTCCAAGATAAGATCTTGTGAACCCTGTGGGGCTCCTGACCTCCCAGGTTGAGAATCACCACTTCAGAGAGGAGATCACCCTTCAGGGGTATTTTTTTAAACATCTTCCACTCATTGTGATTGTTTTCTCATGATGTTGATGACCGTGTAACTGAAACTTAAATCTACAGTAACGTCAGCCATGGAGGAATGACAGGATAATGTTCTAGAGCAGAACAAAACAAGCCTCTGCAGCCCTCATCCCCAGCACGTTCCTCCACCCTTCAGTGCCCTCTCAGCAGTGTTGGGTAATAGGATCCCTGCAGGGGCAACACACCCACCCTAGACTGACACAAGGTACTCAGGTGAGTGAAAACATTTACCACAACAACATAACACGCACGTCTGCTCAACAACAATAGAACGTCTGTCTCTTTGTTCATCCAGGTACAGAGAGGCAGTTATGTAGGAGAGAGGAGAGAGAGTCAAGGCTTTAGCCACTCCCTGCACTGACACGTTCCGTTCCAGCTGTTCTAAACATGCTGGGTATTGAACCTGAAGTGTGCTCAGTCCATCACCTTTCTACTAACAGTTCAATTAGCAAACACAGCGCGCCATTATCAATGAGCGACATAAGCATGTGTGGTCCTGCTCCAAGCCTAAGACACAGCCCCGGTCTTCTGCATCAGGACTCTTGTCTGTTTTAATACCAGCTGCTTTAGGAAGCTTGTTGTGACACAAACCACTGAGATGCCTTACAGCGGCAAAAATATAGGCTTGCAAGCCACGAATACCATTGCTTTCAGACATGAAACTTCAGAAAAACTGCTCATGAATGGCGGAACAAACTTAAACTTGAATATAGGTGGAGGATGGTAAATAAGTAATGATTTAGTTAAAAATTTGAGGGTGATACATTTTTCAATTTAGCTGCAGATAAGATGTTCGACACACGTTTTTATCAAAGCGTTTGGGATGGAGTCTTTTGGTTGAGCAGCCGCGAGTAGGAACATTCATCAACAAAAGCCTGGAGCAGCAATATGTATTAGACACTTTATCAGTAGCAATGTTATTATATTTTAAAGTTGTCCGTGCCGTTCTTGTTAACATTACATCTCAGGAACACCTTAAGGGAATTTACAAACATTGGAACAAACGTCCACTGGGACTCTGATGAACTGAAAAGACGTTGGTGGTCAAGGTCCCTGTGACACATCAAGAAAAAAATACGCCCACTATCTAAGTCAAGGGTGACTTGCATTAAATTCAAATCCATTATTCTGAATATTTGCATCGGAATTAAGAGGCTGGTGTGAGGTGATTAGAGCCAGGCTGAGAAAGACAACCATAGCAAAAACAAACAGCTGAAAGAGATGCACACAGAATAAACATGAGCTTCACTTCACCTCACTGTATTTAAACAGAAATCAAACAAGTGTCATCCATGTCAGTACACACATTACCCAAGCAGCAGGTTGCACATTTTTGTGCAGTCATATCATGCTGACACAGACAAACATGACTTTGATTCCTGGCTATATTGTGCCAACTTAAGTGTTGCCACATAACTTTTGAATTCCAACAGAGATTAAAACCATGAAGGTCTCCTGGAATTATATCAGCAAAACGTTGTTTCGCACAATACCTTTCTCTCACTTTGTTTTCACAGGTGTTTTTACACACCATGGTTTGCACGCTCACTCCTTTAGGTCACTGTTTAGGGAAGCACTGTCATGTGGAGGGATTGGTCTTTCGTGTGGAAAAGGGAGCTGGGGGGAGCGGGGGTGCTACATGCCAAATACCGGTCTACGTTGAGCAATTGAGTGAAAGGATAAAACCAGATGCTTCAGTTTCTTGATTATGTCACACAGGAATAGCCTTAAGGAAAGAAAAAAAAGAACCTGGGTGTTGCACTATGTAGTTATGTAAAGGTTCTTAAAATAATACAAATAGTGTTCGTCGCACATGCAACACTTTGAGGAAAGGGTTACATAGGCAGCATTCTTCAATCTGCTGTATTGTTAGAGCTCGGCTAATAATTAAGGAAGGAAACTGCACTGACTAACGCGATGACAGCATGTTGAGTAGTTGTACAACAGTGTTTCGACACAAAACTCACATCCTGGCTATATATTATGTTCTAACAAATAACATACGAGGATTTAATGTAATAAAAACAAGTACATTTATCGCAGGAACCCTTTATCTCGTGCCTCTAGTTAGTCCAAGTGACAGCTTGTGTTAATAACATTGTACCAACGTTAGAAAAAAAAATTGAAATATAAAGTACAGAACTTACCTGTAATGGTGGTCTGTTTTGTGTGTCAGCAAATCCCACATCCGCTGGCACATTAGTCGAGGTGTTACGACGGGACCAAAGTCAACACAGTGGCTATGTTTTGATAATTTGGTGACAATGCTAACCCGGGGACGTCTTTGGCAGTCCGCAAGCTAACGTTGCCCCGGCACACGGGAGTCCTCCACTCCAGTGACAATGAGTAAATGAACACAAACTTTTTTTTTAATCTACGTCAAAGAAACGTTTGGGATCCTATATTCATCTTCCTTACAGTAAGGAAGGAGACACGACCGTCTGCAGCCGAGCAGAGGCGTCCGTGTCTGAACTGTTGGCAGGTCGCGGTCTCTTCTTCTAAGTTAAATTGCCTTCTCGCTTCTGATTGGCTCAAATCGTGAAGCGCCGTGCTGCGTTCAAGTGCTTCCGGGAAGTGCCCACTTCTGGTTTCCATTGTACTTATACTTTTCATATAGACGCGAGGTTTGATAACACGATGAATCATCGGAAAAATGCAATGCAATCATATAAGCAGAGAAAGAGTTATTGATGAACATTTTAGATCTCATTACAAGTGATTTAAAGTTTACTGAATAACTACACTGAGTTATACTTTGACGCTTTCGATGCTTTTTTTTTTAATTGCAATGCTCGTCACACTAAAAGGCATCTTTCATGTTTTTTAAACTTGATAGAAAAGCTGAACTAATACTTTTCGTTTTTCCACTGTGATACTGCAGTTAACTTCCTTGAAACTTGTAAAAACTTTGTTTTTTTCCACAGGTTGAGAAGGCAGCTCAAGGTCAGGTTTGATAGCCAGCAAGCAAACAGTCATATTTATTTCACTGCGCACATAACAATGGGCTACAACGGGGAGCAGGTGATGCAGGAGACACACTGTTTCCAATGGCAGGATTACATTTAAATTTGAGGTCGCAGCGCCCCCTGCAGCATAAACCTCTTCATATTGTGGTTTTTACTTTATAACGACATTCTTACTCAGCAAATTCAAGAAACGGGCCATGTCAAACAAACACCTAAAAATTATATATTTTCTAACAGTCTTTTACCAGTCCAAAAATGAATCTTACAGTTTTCTTGAACCTTAAAGTCCCTATTACTTTTGTTTTGGTTGTAAATGTTCTTTAAGAGGTTGAAGCACATGAGGTTTTTTTTTTTTCTTGATTTTTACATACATCGTGAATTTATCTAAACAGGATTAAACGTGATTGCATTACTTCTGACAACTGTCTGCAGCCTAGAATTGAATTTCTATGCACACAGTAACAGTGTGTGTGTGTGTGTGTGTACGTGCATGCATGCGTGTGTATTTACCCCTTTTTACGTGCCTTTGAGTGAGAATGATTAATGATCTTGTCCTGTAATAAAATTTGTGTATTGGTTGCACTAATATTAAGTGTCATGTCAACAAAGCTTATGTGAATTGCCTGTTGACATACCCAGGGACTATACACACACACACACACACACACACACACACACACTGGTATTAGGATGTCCAGGGTGAATTTTCTGATCTGCTCCAATGATTTTACTCAATTTCCCATCAAGTCAGAAGTAATCTTTTCCTGTCGTGGAAAAATAAAATGCTGAACACAAAAAATAACTGACATCTAGATGATGAATGTATCTAGAAATGGGATTATAACTTTATTTTGTTCATTGATTTGTGTGTTCGAGGTTTGTCAGATTGTAATTTAAAGCCGAATGTTTTCCGTTGATGCAGTTTGATGTTCACTGATCCTTCATCTTCACCATTCACATCACTGTGGCAGTTCAGTTGGATAACACCAGGCCCACCTGTGACACACACACACACACACACACACACACACACACACACACACACACACACACACACACATTAATAAACAAGTATGCTGCATAATGTATCAAGTATGATACAAAACTTCAACAGCTATGGTGTTTGTGTTTGCTGGTAAAACCAGAGTGATATTTCTGAGGTAATGAAGATTGCTCCAGCTGAATTTTATGGCTATAACAAGGAAGCATAAAACATTATGAATAAAAACTAGACAGAAAATTCCAGCCCTTCATTTTCTCATCCATCCTGACTGTTATTCATTTTTATTACCTCCACCAAGAAGGTAGTGTTTTTAGAGGAGCCAGTCTTATTGTTTATCATTTGGATTAGGATAAGAATAGCATTGGCCAAGATAGAACCCAATTTTGTGGAGAATCTTAGTGAAAACTCGGGGAAACAGAAGTTTTCTTTTTAAAAAAAAATATTTTCTTTTAAAAAAAACACTTTGATATACTCCTCCCTGTTGGACAAACAGATCCATCTTACATTTTTTCAGAAAGGTTTAAGAACGACGTGACGGGTCGATGTGAAGACTAAGTGTCAATGGTGTTACCATGGTGACATGGTCAAGTCTGATATTTCATCATAGAGCAAAAAAATTGCTGCAGCTTGAATCCACATGGTCAAATCTTTCCCAAAACATCACGTATTTGATAAAATGTCTGGTCTGGAGACGTCTACTAGCTGAAACAGGCAACAGCCACACACCCTGACTTGTGCAGGCGTGTAAGGGCCTGCTCATGACTGCTTGCAGCTTTGATTAGGGGTTGAGTACCAAAGGACCAGGGACCCAAACAGGTCTGAGTTTCAAATGGAATCTAGAGTACAGTCAAACAATGCAGAGGCCTTTGTGAATAATCTGTGAGCGTGTTGGCAAGTGGAGATATTACAGTATTCTGTACCTTTTCTGGACTCACAGTGGGACACATCCAGTTGTATAGGTAGTAATGAAGACACTGGACACTGATGTTGAACCTGAGCTCCTCAAGGAAGCTCCCGTTCTCCATCAAATCAACAGCAGTGAAGATGTCATAACCTTTCTGTCATAAAAAAAAACACGGCTCATTTTCTCATTACTCATGAAAACCAAGTTACTCTCCTCCAGTGATATTTTACTGGGACCAACTCACTGATTTAGCCAGGACCAGTGTGTCCTCCATGAGGTCGACCAGGTTTGTGCCTGTAGCCGCAATGTAGAGGAGGTGGGCTGCTCTGATGCTGGCGTGGAGTGGGTGGTTCAGTACCTTTGAGGAGATGCTGTAGAAGCTCACCAGGCCTGTCAATGTTCCATCTGTACCCTGATTATGAGAGGAGAGGGTGGAGGATATGTGTTCTTCAACAGAGTCCTCTCCAAAGGAATGAAATATTATTTATTGTAGGTCTAACCTCCACCACATATGTGTAAACCATATTCTCCCTTGGCAACAGCCAGTGTTCTACTTCCTGCAGAGACAAGCTGGAGCTGAGGAGGAACTTCTGTATGTTCTCCTGGAGGAGTGAGTGTACCCCCAGAACATCTCCTTTAGTCATGGAGCGCAAACCGGGTGTCTTTGTTAGCTTGGAGGGGGAAAAAAAAGGAAGGAGGAAATCACAGCCCAGATCTTCAGGCATTTCATCATTTTGGTCAGGTTGATGTAATGTGTGTTTTTGGACTGACACTAACGGCACTGACATATTTGGGTCTCTAGGTGGCAGCACAAACTAACCTGAGAGAGGCGGTAGAATTTTACAGCCCTCTGTGGCGGCATGTCTCCTCTCATTCCTGGATGACGGATCTCTATCAGCTTACGGGGGTTCAGAGGTCGATGCCAGTACCTGAAGCAATTGGTTAATTCATCATATACAACTGAGGAAGAGGAAAAATTGGTAGTATTTATTGTTACATAATAGTTAAAGTATATATTTTAAACAAGTACTGTAACTACTATGTTAAAGGGGAAAGGTACTTTGACCCCCATCACCAGATAAAGAAACAGAACATTATCATGGGCGCCACATCCCAGGGACATCTTGAGGGAATGGATGCAAATTAGGCCCAAAATCATGACATGAGTGGTCAAAGGTCAAGGTCACTGTGACCTCTCGATCTAAATTTCATGACCCAGACTTGGGCATGCGGGTCAACTCATTTTAGGTCTGTGGTCAAAAGTTAAAGTCACTTACAATTTCATTAGAAAAATTGTTTGTAAGTCAATCATTCATATAGGGAATATGATCATTGATTTATATCCAAAAGGTCAAAGGTTAACTTCAATGTGACTTAAAACCATAATGCTAAAAAAAGACGTCAAGAGATACACTTCTAAGTCTTAGCTAACACCAAATCATGGACTCTAGACGAGGATGTATATGAACTAGTTGGCCTACAGCTGAGAAGCAGTAACTCAAGTTCCTCATTCAGTTTCTTGTGCAGAAATTGATCATTTGACTCAGTTTGCCTTTAAATCAAAAATGAATCAGTCCTTTGTAGCGGCTACTACCTGCAGGTGCTCAGTGGCGAGGGAAGCACTACGCCAGCCACGTACACAGCCTGGTAGAGACCCTGCTGGTTGACCCGTCTGGTGAGCTCTCTGATCAGAACCGGAGTCATCCGCTTGAGGCGTAGCTTCTTATGAACACACAGGAATTTGACCTGTACCATTTGCTTCTCCCTGCAGAACATGCTCAGACCTTGAAGACTTTTGCTAAGGAATAGCCACAGGACGTTAGCGCTCTTTATGCTATGTGGTGAAAGATATCCATCTTTACATATATTTATGAGTTACTCACACGTCATGTATACGGACATCTGCAGGGACCGCCGCGATGAAGCCCACCAACTTCTTATTGGTGTCTACTCTCACACCACAGTGCCACTGGGATAGCCAATTTGGTGGCTGCAAAGCCCTGAAGAGGAAAAGAAGGCCACTGTCTGCAATATGACTATGAATAAATATAAAGTGTAGTTTAAAAGCTTCAAGCATGTGATGACTAGGCTGAGTGAATTCTGCAGCTTCTTCTCTCTCTCTTTTTTTTTAAAACCTCAGGGGCAAGGACCTGTGCAATTTCCTGGAATTCTAATCTTAATTATTCGTTTCAAAGTAAATGTTATTATATTTTGATGTAAGTGCTCCCTGAAGGTAGAGATACCATTTATGTAGATTACAGAGGGGAAAAAAAGGCAGCAGCGAAGAGATTAGAGTAGCAGGCTTGTTACTGATACATTGTGTTGCAGGGCCCAACTGGAGGCTTGTGCGGAATCCTCTCAAAACACTCACCAGTACAATCCTACCAGCATTACACAGTGAAATGTGCGACTGTGCACTTTGAATGTATGAATATGTAAACACGCGAATGAACATTAAGCAGCGCGGTACGTGACGTTGGAAAAGAAAACTCCGGGAAAAAAATGCAACGCGACACCCGCGTAGAGCTTACCATTGGAGATACTCCAGAGAGAAGTCATATCTGATGGTGTTGTCATCGTCCTCTGTGTAGTTGTCATTTAAAAACGCACAAAGCTCTTTCAGCTGAAACCCCCCTCCCCCACACACACACACACAAACACACACACATAGAAGAGCTTGGATTATAAATTTGAACCTCTCTTTGCAATTTTCTGTCCTTGTAGACGATAGATTAGGACTAACGTTGAAAAAGACATCTCAAACTATGTATGTGCACCCGGAATGAATGGAAATATACAGTAGTTTTTACTTGAGGAAAAACTAGATTTTCAGAGAATGGTTTCTAATAAAATATAAGAAACTCACCACTGTAGGGTCAGTCAGGTCTAGAGTGTCCCAGGAGAAACCTTGAGGGAGAGAGTAAGGCTCCCCGCGGATGCTTGCTTCACCCTCAACTATCTGACCGTGAGTGGTTATACTGTCGCCTGAGGACGAAGCGAAGAGGGTTTACATGACAGCGCTGAGGAGGGATTAAAGGGCAGTGTAGTCAAATTGTTTCTTAAAAACTTTTAAATAACTTGGATAGATAACTTTATTAAATAACTTTTAAGATATGTACATGAGTTTGCCGAGACGTGAAATGTACAGTATAATATGATTATCATCGGTCCTGTTAAGCAATGTTCCCATTTGCATTGTTTGTTCTGTTAAGGTTAGGAATCTGACAATGAAATTTAACAAGGTAGCAGGAAATATTATTTCAATAATATAACTTTCAAAAAATAAGTTTTAGTCAGATGGATCTGGGTTGCCCAAAGTGAAGCTCCAGGACCAAATTTGGCCCGTGAAAAGCAAAAAACCAAAACAACAACAACAACAACAAAAAGTAAAAGAATACATTTGATTTAAATAGGTGAATCTCTAATAAGGTGTCTCCAATAAAACAGCAGAATAATGATACTTTAAGCAGGATGTCAGTTGGGCATGAGTCAAATAAGAAAGAACGAAAGACAGAAAGAAAGAGACCAGGCACGGAGCTTAAATGCATTTAAACACCACCAATATGTGCTTGGCCCTCCAAGGTAAAAAGTCTTGGCACCACTAATAGAGACAATTAATATTGATTCAAATGTTTGCTGATAAGAACAACTTGTTTTGTTTTGTTTGTTTGTTTTACCTAGTCTGGGGACAGGCTGAGTATCCCAGAATTTGTAGCTGTGTTTCTTGGCCTGCTGCAGGGTCTTGGGGAGATTTGAGCCTGAGTAGAAAAGGTGGATGGCTTTTTGGATCTCCTGCTGCTGCTTTTCTGGCAAAGAGTTCAGCTAAGACAGGGCGGGGAAAGGACAGGTTCATAATCCTCTTTATAGAACATCGAAAATCTGACTGTCACCCAGCAGTATAGACCGGAGAGCTACAAGGTAACACAGGACATTTCAAAACCATGTGTGCCACTGAACATATGCGCGCGCGCACACACACACACACACACACACACACACACACACACACACACACACACACACAGCCACACCCAATGCGCAGGCACACACACACACACACACACACACACACGCACACACACACACACACACACACACACCATTTCAATTGGGTCTCTACGCTCCTTTGGTCTCCAGGTATCTTGCTTCTTTTCCTTCTTCTTACTCTTCTTTAAACTGCCACCGTCGTCATCTCCCAGCATCTTTTCTCTAAAAATACAATCATATTTATATTCAGTCCTATTCTGTTGATTCACTCATGTCTAGAAAGTAAAACAAAAAACAACAACAACAAAAAACTCTGGTGTACTTACCCAGAGTAGGAATCAGTCATAGCAAAAGTATGGTGGAGTCCTTGAAGCTGAGGGTGATTTGAGGTGTTTCTTTGACACGTTCGTGGGTTTTTCAGCTTCTTATCTTAGCCAGCAGTGAGGGGAGGAGAGTGACCGCCTAAGTTACCCATCCCAACTCCCACCCAGATAACTGAGAGAACAATGCTAACCATTTGATATTCCTTCTCACGGTTTTCATATGTCAGGCAGTTGCTGAACAGAGAGCAGCACTACAGATTAAAGTTTGTAGCTGCCCGATCCAGTGAGCAGGTTTAATTAGTTGTGCTTGTCTAATTGCAGAAATCTCATATGTTCTCACACTTAAAACTCTCTCCCAGTAGTTTGCAAAACTTCTTAAGATGATTTTGCACGGCAGTTATTATTCATGTTGTTATTACATGTTAATTACAAAGACCTTGACAAATTTAAGTTGATTACCTTGCTCAAAAACTGGCTTTCTTTTTAGATCTGAAAATCATAGGTGAAATACGGGGCTTGCAAAGCACAACATGGATTTAGAAATTAATGAAAATCTCCCGTCTTTAGACAGGGGTCTTCATGTTTAATGCATTATCTATTCATATTGAGGTGACATTAAATATTTCAGTTTTTTAAGAAGAATAAGTGATAAGGCAAGTAAGTTATTTTACAGATGTATGATCAATTTAATGAATGGTAATGGGTGTGTCTATTTTATTCTCTTGAACTGATTTAACTCGTTTAATCCTGGTTTTAATAGATTTATTTATCTGTTGTATTTGATATTGTCAACATTGTATGTCTTTGTGTTAATGGTTGTGTTTTGGATGTCTATTTCAATCCAGATTTCCCTTCATGTGACTGGTGGTGTCACATGACAATAACAGGAACTACTCTTCTCACTCTGCTTAACCACAACACTCCAGCTCCACCATGTCCTGAAGACGGCTGCATTGACCTATTCTTCTTTGTCTTTCCTTTCCCCACCTTTTTTTTCCAATTTATTTTTTACATTACTAACTACTGAGCAACCTTATTACACATCTGCCTGCTATGAATCAAACAATAAAGCGTATGATTATCCACATATTCTAGACCGCCTGCCCTTGCTGTTGCTTTGTTTTTGTGTGTAGTCATGCCAGCCATCAGTGGATCATCCGCATCCCGTCTCATCCAGTTATCAGCTTCATTCACACAAGTCAAGAGAGCTGCTGGTCTATTAGATCTCTCAGTTTCCCCTGCTGATCAGTCATATCACTGATTTTAATAATATTTAGCTTTGCACCATATGTACTCTCTCCTCTGTGTACCTCCCGAGGGCTTTACTGCAATCTCCGTGGAGTCTGCCGCATGCTGCTTGTCTCTTTCAGGGAGGACGCTCATGAGTGTGGATCCCTCAGCGTCTGAATAACCTCTTGTGCTATAAATGGTTCAATCTGCTTTGATGCAAGTGTTTATACCCGCTTTGATGCAAGTGTTTCTATACATGAAATATACATGTACTTGTTTATTTACACTGTCAAAATGCAGCTCGTTTTTTTTCTCTCTCTGCTGTTCCACTATTATCTATTCTCTGCCGCTCGTCTGGGAACCACAAGTGCAATTTGCATTTGCTCAGGGGGCTCACTGACCCCCCTAGTGGCCATAGCAAATATGCAAATTCTTATTGTATGAATACAGATTATTGCAAGGCTGGTAAATGATCTATTTTTCTATGTGTGTGGCTTAATCAATTTAAGTCTAATCTTTTAAAGGATAACTGTATGAAATGCATCACTGCAACAAAGAAATTGCGAAGCAGAAATGCAAAATTTGTGCACAAACTGCATGCAACTGCAGCTTCATTCCAGCGTGATGCACATACCTGACTGGGGTATCTAAAGTTAACAGCTGGATTCTCTCTCTGGTTAACTGTGAGGTATGTTCCGTTTCTATGGTAATCAGAAGGTGATAATAATGCATTATTTCTGTATATTACCTGTGGATCATGTGTGTGCATTTGTGTGTGTGTGTGTGTGCGTGAACCTTGAACCCTGCACACAATGCAACCACTTTACACCCTGCTGCAAACAACCCTAGAGCCTGCTGGAGCTCACAGACCAACGAAACAATTTTTACACTTTTTTTTTTTTTTTAGTCTTAGTCCTGCAGGCAGTTTACAAAAACATTCCCACACACTGCTTAAACCTGCAATAGTATCTTTATTGGCAACATTTTGGCGCTAGACCTTCATCATGGTGTAACTACATGGAGTAAACACCTGAATGAGTCAAACATCAACAGACTACTGTCAAAGAAGATTTCATACTTATTAGGCTCGTTAATTAAGGTGTTTTGTCCAAATTTTCTGTTAAATAATCTCTTTGGTTGTCTAATAACAGAGGGGAAACATATGGTTCGTTAACCTTCGGGATGTTCTGCCTCTACTGGCCCTTAACAGAACTACTTTAAGGTCCTTCACCATGGCCTCCCGAAATTTATCCTTAATGTTAGCAACCAGTAAAGCAAGAACCTCTCAGACTCTGTTGCTTCAGGAGAACTTTGGACCCACAAAGTCTGGAGGGTTTACGGCTCCAGTCTGATAGCCTCCACAACTGCTAATGTTCAAGAGTGTGTTTTCAGTTTGGCACTACAGCAGGAGCCTCTGACCTCCATGCAAATAGTAAGAGCAGCAGTCTTTGAATACACAAAGATCCAACCTACTCCACGGAGAACTGGAAGACCCCATGAAAAGCTCCCAGACAGAGATTTCCAGGTCCTTCTCATTAAAAATGCAACAAGTTTTTTTTTTCTTTTTTTCCCCATACTGGTTGCCCAGGTCTTTGTTAGGAGAATTGCTAAGTGTGCAGCATCAGGGATAATCAGGGAAAGTGAATACAGTTATAGCTATGTAACATTAGCCTTATTTCAAAGAGTGAATGTAGTGTACCAGCGTGATGTCTGTATATATCTGGTATGGGTTGTATTGCAACTGCGCACTGAAACACAAAAGAAACACTGCAAGCCTGCACTATCGTTGCAAAAAATGCACTGTTTTGATCACAAGTGAAGAAGAAGTGTTAGCGTTGTTTCACATTTGATTTATTAGCTGCAATTCAACGTAAGCTTAGAAGAACAACAACATTTCTACATCTAATAAACCTCCATGTGGTTTTGTGCCACTGGGTCAGTCAGATGTAATCCCCATCCAGATTCCATCAACATTCAAGGCACCAATAAAAATCTCTCGAAAAGTGAAAAATGGTGAGTGATAAAGTGCTCGCTACATGTTAGCTGGTATTAGGCTCCTCAATACCTGGGCAACTAAGCATCCAATCACAAGATGCCTGAAAGTAAATAAGTTCTAGCCAATCAGAAGCAGGCTAGGCCAGGTCTTCACCAACCAATCAGAAATGAGTCTTCGCAGAATGCCAGCTGGAAAATAAAAAACAAAGAAACTGTGATTCATCCGGCAGGTTCCCTGGGCGACATTCCCGCACTTCACCTTCATAGCGTGGCACCATGTCATCTTGAAGGACTCTACCACACATCCACCAAGGTCACAAGGACCCAGAGCTTCCTCCCCATGACAAGACGTCAATTCTCTATATTACCCTGTCACTGAGAGCTAAGTGCAAGTAAGAGAGGGATACTTCTACCTCCTGTCACCATTCAGGGTGACGTGGTGCAGATCTAGGAGTACATGCGAAGCACATAAACAACAGACGACTTGACAACAATGAGACGGGGGGGGGGGCATATTCCTCTTGAGGCTCAGGTGTTTCAACGCATGCTCTACCAATTACTCATGGACAGTGCACTTTTTGGTCACAACATTTTCACTAGAAAAAGAAGCCTTGTGTTGCAGCAGGATTAACAAACTGATGACACATTTGTCTCAGCTGCACACCCTGGAGGCGGCAGCGAGGCAGAGGATGAAGGCTAAATGAAATTTCCAATTGAAGTGGACACCACAAGTCTCCGGAGAGCCCATGCAACCGCTAATACATTGTGTATGTGTCAATTGTAATAGTTTCATTGAAGCTCTTTCTTTCTTTCTTTTTATTTCAAAGCTGAGCTCCCAATATTCTACGGATGCCAACCAGGTTATCATCATGCGGGGGGGGGGGGGGGGGGGGGGACCCTCTCATCCAAAAGTGATCATGTTTGAATGAATTAAAGATTTGAGCTGTTAAAGCTTACTGTAAAACTCTAAGGGTACTTTTGGGGATTGATGCGATGGCATAAATTCAGAGACAAAGCACTTTCCTGAGCATCTCGTTAAATTTTATCATCATGGGTGGCTTGGATTGTAAACCACACCTATTATCTTTACCAGCCGAAACAAGTCATTTCAATTTTTCACCACAAGAATATCTGACATGTTAAGTCAAAACGTTTGTAGCCGATGATGTTTAGATTGATTGACAGTGAAGGAGGCGATATAAGCACATAAGGGAGCTATTTATACCAGCATTAATATGTGATGGTATTATGAAATTGTCATCCTTCACATGGGATTTAAACATCAAACACTATAAAGCCTTAAATATAGAAATAATCCACCCTGCTTTGTTAACGCGCTCAGTTATGAGTCGAATGTTCTGTTTGCATGTACTCACTGAGGTTAAGTTTATCGGTGATATGTGAGAGTGACTATGTCTCATGATTGACTTGTTCAGGATGCACCCTACCGCTAGAGGATAAGTGCTATAGCTAATAGGCAGATGGATGGATATTTATGTACTCTTTGATGTGCCAATACATCATTGGATAGATGTAGGTAACATCCTAGAATGTGTTCATCATACGAAGAGAGAGAGGGAGAGAGAGAGAGAGGGAGGGAGGGAGAGAGAGGGAGGGGGGCTATTAACTGAGAGCGGTAAAAGTCATTACTGCCGCCGCCTCCTCTTTTCCTGCAACATACTTTTATATCTGTGCTACACTTTATTAAATGCTCTTACCACTGCTGCTGTGCCTCATTTCATCACTTCAGATTCCGTATCAGGGTGAGCTTCACGACATGTAGATAGATAGCTATACTTTGGTGATCCCAAAGGAAATTTAGCCTGTTGATGCGCAAAGGTTTTTTTTTCTTTTTTTCTCCTTAATAATTAAGTAGATTTAAGGTTGACAGATGAGAGCAGCAGCAGAGGTTGCAGAATCAGTGAAGGGATTATTCATTAGGTTTATCTGATGATATTTGTTTGTATATTTGAATCCCTGAAATATTTACAATGTGTTAATTTATCGGCCCACCATCTGGGCAGACATCTTAACCTCTGCCTGTGAAACTGAAAGGAAATCACGTGACCTCTGCAACCCCCCACCCACCCACCCATCCAACTTCATTTTTGGCAATATCAAAATACAAATGGCGTTTATGAAAATAACAGCACAAAGGAGACTAACTTCCGCCATCTTGTCTGCAGTGCCCTCATAAAATGTATGTGGTTACTTAAAGGTTTTGCCACAGTTGCTATTGCTAGTAGCTGTGAGTGAGAGTGGCGCAAGACAGAAGTAAGCACGTTAGCGTTTCTTTAACATGTGGTTCCTTCATCTCAAAGTCAATTTTTCAGTTAAGTGAGTTCTCTAAAGATTGTGGTTCACTCTAGCTTTACATATTTTAACATTTTGGTGCTACTGTGGAAGTTGGCCTTTCTTTAAAGACATCGTGGATTACCCAGTTTACTTAGCAAACTGTTATTTGTGTGTGTAACGGGGCAGCATTAGCTTCAAGCTAAAAAAATATGTAGCTAGCTTTTCCTGCATTCTTGAGTCACAAAGAGGTGACGCTGCAGTGAACACAAGCACCTGAAAGACACCTATTTGTGTGTACTTGAAAGGCAAAAAAAAAAGACACTTTTTTGGCAGAAGTATCGCTTTAAAGCTTCTGCGGAGTGCGTCAGAGCAGCAAGCTTTCTGAGTAGGTCCTATGAAAGTCTGTATTCCCTTAGGATTGAATTATTTAAAAAATCCTACAAATATTACCATGCTTCAAGCATGTAGGACTAGTAGCCCTTTAAAAAAACATGCAGTAGTAGAGTGAATACAACACAATAATGTGATAGCTAAAAGAACAGTTAGATAACAAATGTTATCTGTTCAGACGCAAACCTGTAAGTGGCACAGAAAAATACTATAATAGACACTCATCAACAAACCGCAGTGAGGCGGAGTGTGTGTAGGAGGACGTGTGAGCCCACAACTGTATGCATGTATATGTGTGTGTACAATTGTGTGAGCCTGTGTGAATTCTTGAGTTGCTATCTGCAGTGCGCACGCACGCACGCGCGCACACACACATGCACACACACATGCACACACACACACACACACACACACACACACACACACACACACACACAAACAGTCACAACCATTACTAATCTGTAAATAGATCTGTATGGCTGTGATCTATCTGTAGAACACGATCCTCCTCGCTTTGCGTTCCTTTCTCCTTTCCTTCGCCTCCATCTCTCACCGCAGCCTCAGTGTCTGTAACTCGGATGTTTGCAAGATTGGATGAATGAGTAACAATCTCTACATCTCTCTTTTTCTCTCTGTCCTCTGACTCAGTAGTTCTCAGATTTTTGAATTCAGCACAGCTTGACTTTTATTGCCCTTGAATTCCATTTTTTTTTTTTTTTGCAGATGGAATTATGTGCTGCATTACATTTCAAAAATGAATGTGGTTGTTTTTTTTTAAAGATCGTGTCATTTGAGGTCACTTCGCAGTCTGATTCACAATCACACTAAGCTGCCTTTATATCACATATAGCATCCGTTTAATCCTCAAATTCTTGTGCCAGTAGCCGACTGTTTCTCCAAATATTAAAGTCAGCGTTTACAGAGCTGATTAATGTGAGTTTGGATAAGAGTTATGAAAAGAGTGGGATCAACTCCTAAAAGCTGGAATAGGAGGCAAGAGAATAGGAAACAGCACCAGACTGGATTTCAGTCTTTCTGAGTTCTAATCAGCATCTTTTCCTCTAAATGGGTTCCACTTTGATTGTGCCAACAACTCCAAAAATGAGCTTAGATTTGTTCTGGAAGATCCTCTTTCAACAAAGCAATCACAGTGCTTCAGTTTGTAATATTATTTATGGCTTTGATGAGTGTGAAAGTCAAATAATATTTCACCTTGAACAAGCTGAACACAACAGCCTCTCTCTCTATGTAAGAGAAGTTTAGCTTTCAAAATGAAGCCGATGGGATGTTGTTGTTGTTGATGGGGTGCTATTTGAATGCTAAGGTTGTTCAGCATCCAATACCAAAGACCAAACAGTGTCAAACATGGTAACAGGGTTTAAAAAAAAAAGCATATTGTCAATAATTGACTCATGTCGAATTAAAAATCTTATTTCTGTATTCAAACTTCCGTTCCTCACTTTAAATTAGGCCCGTTTGGAAGAGTATTTTAGTAGAAATATATCTTTATTTATGAAAATGACATGGATGGTTCCACACCAAAGTATTTGCAGCTCTAAATTTGAATGAAATTGTTGCAGTTTTCCTCCTAGGTCAGGGGTGTCAAACTGGTCCAGTACAGGGCCGTGTGGATGCAGGTTTTCATTCCAACCAAGCAAAAGCAACACCTGACTCAACCTGACTTTGCTTTGCAGACATCATATTCTGTCCACACACACACACACACACACACACACACACACACACACACACACAACACCAACCACATAGTTTACAGCAACATAAATTCATCACCACCTTTCTTGAACATTGTCACTGGATCTTCCAAACAAGGCAAAGAACCACATTAGTGTCAGTTAGGTAGTTTCATTTAGCACCTGACCTCATATTATTAAAAAAAATGATGTAAAACAAGGAGCTAATGAGCTGAATTGACATTCCAAGAGTTAAACTCAGATTTTGGTGATAATAGAAACAGTCAAACAAAATCATGTCTTTTTGACCCGGGAGGTTAACGAGTGTGTGGTCAACCTGAGGACAATACAAAACTTGAAGAAAGAAATGTGGCGCCCCCGACTGAAACTGGAAGAAACAAAAGTGTTATTGAAGATGAATGAGTTAATGTATATTTTGACCTAAATGAGGTCGAGAATAAAACCCATATTGTTCTATATGGCCTTTATACTGCTATTTACAAAAAAGATGTGTGTGTGTGTGTGTGTGTGTGTGTGTGTGTGTGTGTGTGTGTCAGTGTACAACTTACAGTAAGCCACTTCTGCAGGACACCATGGACAATGAATCTTTTGATGTATGTGTGTATGTATTTAATGTGCATGGTATGTCGCTAGCATGGAAAGGACACGATCGCGATGGTTCTTGTGTGGCCCAAGTACACGGCGGCTTGCTTTTGCAGCAAACAGCTGTTGTTGGAGAATGGAAACATTGATTTAACAATAACAATAAAGGAAAACCTCCATCTCACCTTTCCCCTTTGTCTGCCTTTTTCTGTCTCGTCGTCATGTTCTCTCGCATTATCTACTCCAGGAAAGGTAAGAGACCAAGGCGTAAAGGCCATTCTCCATCTGGATTTGTGCATGAAAGGAAAAAAAGAGAAAAGAAATATCTTATAACTTTAAAGTTAAGGATTGCATGGAGTAGTGGCTGCAGAGACATGAATTCATCACACTCAACAAAAGCTGTGAAATCAACACAAATGGCGGCTAAGACAGGGAGGCCCAGTGTGGGGCTCGAGGTCCAAATTTAGCTCGGCAGATGTACCGTTCAGAATATAAGACGATCCTGTCAGTACAAGATGTGAGTCGCCCTTATGCAATAAGGTCCGCCACCTTGGACAGCCAGCTACGGCTACACCACTTGGACAAACCACATCTCATCTCTAACCAAATTTAACATCATATTTTCATGGCCACTAATCATTAGATTTAGTTGTCCCATCTCACTTTACAGTTCAATGGTATTTGGTGCCACCTATTGTTGTGAAATGAGATGACACTATTTTTTTTTTTTAGTTGTATTTCCAAGAAAAAACAACAACACTGTCTTATATTTGGAACAAAATGATAGTAAATAAATAAATAAGTAACACCAGACCTGATAATACACTAAATAAATAAATAAAGTGTACATATCAGGCTGCAGATTAGCGTGAGGGAATTAAGTAAAACAAAGAAAGCAGACAAAGAAAAGACAATGATAAACAAACAAAATCATGTTGGCAACACAACTTGTGTGTGCTTTCACCCCCGCAGCCCCTCCATTTTGGATAAAAGTTGCAGTCCTTCTGGGCAGAGAGGCGCTGCATCTGTGCGCCACCATCACCATCTTTAGGAGAAACATTACACAGACAAGTAATTCAAGTGAAATATTTTGTAGCAATCTGGCCAAGTAATATCTCTGATGTTATTTATGTGTCATCGCTGTCGCTGTGCAGCTCTGATGAGGAAGCATAAGAGGGAAAGTAGTAACAGAAGCAGTGCTGGAGCATCTGTCCGCTAGTGGAGGAGCCGGGGCAGAAGAGACAGCTGGTTGACCATGTGGCCATATTTGGATTACAATCACTGACTTCACCTTTACGATTGGCACCGGCAGCATAAAGTCAGCGAACAAGTTAAAGATTTCTCTCTTATAGATAGAAAACCAAACATGAATAACGATCTGCTTTTGTCTTAAAGATTTTATGTCACGTATCTTATTAACTCCCCTTGTTCCTCAGGGAACACTTTGCTTTTTGTTCTAATATGTCATCTGTAACTATGGGAGCAAATCTAGCAAAATGTATGCACTCTTTCTATTTACTCCACTATTTCAATTCTCTATCCTGCTCACTTATTTTCAGAGCAAAAAACAAATCTTCTTTTGGGATTCGGCCATGGTGGGGGGGTTTTGCGTTCCAAAATTCATCAGTCACTTCCATTATTCTTGCAGCCAAACTAATTTTGTACTTCAAGTGAACCTCCATATGCTGGTTTGAGATCCAGCCAAACGTGGCCTGTACAAGTAGATGGATGCTCAGAATTTACAATACATTTATTGGCTTGAATTATTTCTCTACACGGATTTAAAAATAGACACATTCTATACATACAATGCAAGCAAAAACATCTTCTCACCTTCACCCCGCCCCCACCCGTTGTTCTATTTATTGTCCTATCTATTCTCCTCCTCTTAAGAATCCTTTGTTCCTGGCGCGCACAAAAAAAGTGTGTGAAAAGCTTGTTCATGAAAAGGATTTTATAAATAAATTTGTCTGACACCAATATTTCCTGAATAATTTAGTAAACAGAAGTGACCTAACTTTAGAGGATGCACCACTTGTTTTGAAGAGTGGCAAAGTAGAAAAGTTCAGGCAGAGAGGAAAACAATTCTCCCTCTGACAGGCACTTTCCTGCAGCAGCTCTAGGTCAGACAAACAACTCTCCTCAAGTTAGAAAAGATTCCAGGTCTGTCGAGGACATTATTCAAACTCTATCACAAGTCCTCATGTAAGAAAATGCAATCCTGCAACCTTTTGACAACATAACATGTCCTCACCTTCAAAAAAGTCTTTTTTTTTGGTGTAAAACCTTTAGTATGATTTCCATTACATCCACTTTCAATAAAATACACCATCTTCTAGAAGATATTAAGGTTAGATGTACAAATCATGCCGTGATTTAGTTCAGATTGTTCTGTTCTATCTAGATTTCAGTGTGTCAGCAAGTAGAATAGATAGAGGAAGTGAGGAAAATTTGGAAAAAAAAGGAGGAGTGGGTAGAAGAGAACAGGGAATTAATAAAAGACAAGCTGTGTTATCTGGAGTGTCAGGCTTCCAGTGTCGCAAGCCTCCCAAGTTGCTTTGCTTGAGGAAATGAATGAAAACGGAAGACAATTCATGAAGGGATCAGTGTTTTGTTTGTGTGGGCGTCAGACAAGGATGATTATATGTGCATGACTTGACTTTTAGTCCGTTTTTCTTGTATTTGTTTTGTATTTGTAACTGAATGTGTAACCGAATGTGTAAGTGTGTGTGTGTGTGTGTGTGTTTGTGTTATCCAGTCCCACTTGTTTGGTGGGGGTATACCAGGAAGCCGCATCACCGTTTTGAACTGTCTGTCCTGACAAAGGTCCACGATTGGTCCAAACGTTGACCAGTAAATAAAGCGGACAAAGGTGAGAGAGGGAGCATTCGCTCTACTTTTTAAGGATTCAACAGCCAATCAGCTCGAAGCGCTGTCACAAAAGTTCTTCCTGGTTGTTAGGGTAATCCTATTTGTGATATGATGTTTACATGGAATGTAGTATTCTAAACAGTACAAGTACCGTTGTTGTTGATCACTGGCTTAAGGCTACTGAAAGTCAACACTACAAAGCACATTTTACTTATCTACCGGTACCTTATTTACAGCAATGGTAGTGACAGGATATATGTACATGCATGCATAAAACAAAACTGGAATACTTCAAATACTTGCTCATGAGCAGTACTGCAAGTTAGATTGTTGTGAGGAAATACAAAAATATCTGTATGATTAAAATTTACTTGTCGATTTGAGCAGCGGCCGGTTATTAGTGCTAACTGCTTTTAAAACATTTTTCTTTCTTTTATGTTGAGTAGCTTTAAATTATCCAGTTATAGAGAAGAAAAATGCTGAAATTAGAATCGAATCGCTGAAGGTTGTTGCTATGGGAACCATAAACTGTCTTGTCCAATTTCTGTTCACTGTATCGAGCAATGTTACCTGGCGGGTTTCAGAACATTGCAGTGTATCTCCTCGCAGGTATTGTATATCCTTGATGTATCAAGTAAGACTTAACTTTTATTTATTTTTTTTTGCAGAGATTCTTCAGGCTTCACTGCCGTTACGACCTCAAGTGAACTCCATTTGACTACATTTGACCACGACCTTGTGCACATTCGCAAATGTTTCCATACAAAAGACACGAGTTTTCATTGAGCACACAATAATTAAACAGTTTTTAATGTCTGGTTGAGTTAAACACACATTTATTGTAATGAGGTGACAATATTTGTCACTAAGCCTGGTATAAAAGTGTGTGTTTGCATTTTGTGTGTTTACTATATAGATTAGCTTCTGATCCCTCCGTAAACCAGAAATCAATAGGTCTCAGTCTGTATTTAGTCAGTTTTGCTTCAAAAACATCGCCTCTACTCCACATTCAGAGCACACAAATGTCTTTGACTTCTATGAAAGACAGAAAGAGAGAGGGTCGAGAGAGGGAGTGGAAAGAAGAAGAAAAAAGAAAGAGCAGATGAAGGAGAAAAGAGCAGGAGAGAACAGGTTTATTTTTGACAGACAAAAAGATGTGGAAGCTACTCAAAGACAGATGGATGGAAGAGTGATGGAACAGGAGACGTTCGCTCTATTTTCCTCATTTGATAATGCCAAAAGAGAGAGAAGGAAGCAAAAAAGCCGGGGGTGTGTGTGGGGGGGTATATCCAGAGTCGAGCAATTTTTGACAGCTACAAAGAGGCCTTTCAAGCTGCAACCTCTATTGACAGAAACATCGTCCCAACCGTGACGCGGACAGAATGACTCGAGCACGCCATCGTACAGGAGGCCGATCACAATTTGACTTCTTAATTGTGGAGATGAGGTGATTCTCAGGAACACAGCAAATAAGTACTTAGGATCAGACGAGGTGAACTGTATGGGTGAAGAGGGGGCAGAAGGTAAAGTACCTGAAGAAGTGAACAGTTTGACAGCTTTAAAACTTTTATTCTTTCCTGTAGGCTTAAATTCCACCAGTATTCATATATAAATGGCCCTGAAGCACTGTTCCTATACTATAAATTCACTTGGAGTAACCTTGACTGCCGTGGCCTCGATTCTGTGGAGGTCTGGATGTGGTGTCCTCCATGTCAGATGAGCCCGTTAATGGTGTTTGTCACCATTAGTGTCCAGTATAATCCATGTCTTATTCATTTGTTTTGTTTTGTTTTGTTTTTTTTTGGCTCAAATCAATTGTGAAGTATTGAGTGTGCAGCTGGATAAAGAATACAGAGAATATTGAGTTTGAACACATCTGATTTGGACAGTTTTGCTGTGCTTAGTTGGGCTCCATTAGCGTAGAGCTAAAAATTTGTGGCTGATGTTTTGGGAAAACGAGAGTCATCAAAAAGTTACACAGGGGGGAAAATGTCTTTGTTTGCCCTGCAACGGACTGGCAAACTGTCCAGGGTGGCAAAATGTTAGCTGGGGTTCCAGCGCGCCCCCCCCCCCCCACCCCCCGCTACCTTGAACAGATAAGCAGATAGAAAATGGACCCAGTGGCTCCAAATCAACACCAGATTATGTTACAAGATTGGACAAGCTATTAAACCACAAATCTGCAGGACTTCTACTTTCTCTTTTTGGGGGAGGGACACTGGGACTGTCTGAGCCAGACTCAGCAGCCTCCTCATCTTTCGCAGTCACCAAAGCTTCAGTCTGTGTAGAGCCACTACCAAAGGTCACAGCGGCCACGCTTGCTGAAGTTTCTGCTGAGTCCATCGCACTGGGAGGATCAATGGATGGTCTCCCACCGTTGACCTCAGGCATGGCAGAAATTACAGCCAAGTGGGTGCTCATCCTCTCTCCTTAGAGTCTACATCCCCTTTATTTGGCTTCTCAACTCCTACAGGAACACAAGCAAAGATGAAGGTCTCCAGCACTGCACTGAACATAAAAATGAGTTTCACGGAAAACCCCCGATCCAAGGTCACACATCCCTAAGCATTTAGCAGTAAAATTTTAAATAATGTTGTTGACTTTAGTGCAGGTGACGATTCCTGCTAGGTTTACAGGCCAATACACGCGTATGTTAATAATTCTAAGAATTTAACAGGTGATCAGTTTGCATCACTACACAGATCATATCATCACAATCCAGTGGAAAAATGTTTCTTTTAACATTATGACATGTGGAAACAGTGTTGCAACTGACATTGATAGGAAAGGAAGAGATTGCAGTATATAGACTGCAAACAATTGGAGACTTTCCTCCCTCGGGAAAAAATGGGGCGGGAGGGGGAAAGACCCTGTGGCTGTTGGAAATTGAATGTTTCATGAAAATCTTTTCAGAAAAAAAAAAAATCTAGAAAGTTTCACCAACACATGCCTCGCTAGGATTACTGAAAGCTAATAAGAGCGAGTAGTAGCATTTTCAAGCTAGTAGCTCCAGTTTCTGTCCATCGTTAGCAGGCAGCCATGGTCCTTATTTAGACTTATTTTTTAGTTTTACTAATTTTTAGTGCTGTATATCCCTCTGTCTTGTGTTTAATTGAACCCTGATTTAGCTAGTTAGTTTTATTTTGAAATCCCCTTCCGCTGCTATCTTTGTTAGCTTTATTTTGTGCCTTTGTCTTTTTTTCCCTCCCTTTTGTGTGCTCACCTGCATCTAATTTTGTAATCAGTCCTTGTCAGCCTCAGCTGTATTGTCTCTAGCTTCTGTGCCTCTCGTGTCCTCCCGCTTGTTTCTTGTGTGATGAGTTTAGTTTCTCATATCAGTCTTTGCTCTGTACTCGTTATGGTCATTATTTTGCGCACCGGTTGTGGTTTTCCAGCCGTTACTTATTTACTGAAGTGCTAATTTCCTCAGTTTCCTCTGTTTTGTTTGGGAAATTTGTTCCTTTTTATCCGCTTATCTCCTCCTTTTTTTTTCATCAGTTCTTCAGTCTCCCTCCTCATCCTACACTGCTGTAATTTTGTGTTGATACATTTTGCTGATTGTTAAAGCAAAAACGAGCTGCCATGTATTCTCTGCAGCTTCAATATATTGCCCTCAATTCAGCGATACAAACAAATACAATTTTTGATTTCCTTGTTGCATTTGTTGTATATGGGGCCTTAATTTTGGTAATATCATGATGCCAGCTTTGTGTGACTGGTCTTCTGAAACCAAATCTGTGTTTTGTGTGTCCATGTGACAGTGTTCTGTCTCATATCGCTATGTTTAATTTCTTATTACCACGTTGGTCCCATTGAAGGCTCAAGGCTCTTTAGAATATTAGATATAATGTGAAACCGGTGCCAGAGAAGATGTTACTGAATCATCAAAGTACAAAGAATGCATCCTTGAATCATTAATTAATTCATCCAACGTAATATTTATACACTTCACAGATTCTGAAGTAGAATTTCAGTCGAGCCATGCTGCAAAGGGAGGAAAAGGCCAGCAGGCAACCAAAATCCTACTACTATAATATTGGAGAGCATTTTGTGTGTTCCGCCAATCACACTCTTAACGAAGACCAAGGGAAGGGATTTTTGGCAGAAATACTCATATTGCCTCCAGTTATGAGTAGTTTGCATATGCATGAGTACACATTGCATGCAAACAGGTATTGGGCGCACACACACAAACACACACACACACACACACTGCACTTGCAAGGATCTTGTGTGCTGAGCCAGCACTGGCACAGAAGGGAGTTGCAATGTTTGGTTGACAGGCTGGCAGAGACAGAGGGATTGGCACAAGGTGATTGAATGAATCCATCCAATTGTAACAATGAGAGCGTGGTTTTGAGGCATTATTTTAGGGTGGAAAGGATAATCACATTATACTGTGAATTCGGTTTAACTGTTTCTGATCCTGGAGAGCTTTCCTGCTGAGTGTATGTGTTCTCTGATGCATAATGAACAGAGTCAATCAAGGACCACCTGTTTTATCCCATTATCTATAAATTGAGCATTCTGTCTTAGGAACTGACTTATGTTGCTAAGAGGTAATGCACTGTGTACAGATTGTGTATAGAACTACAAGCCCTGGGTATTTATACCTTTTGGCCTTGCAAGCTGCTACCTAATGGTTTTTAAACTCTTTAAAGGTAGAATTCGCGGCTTGTAAACAAAACAGATATTTAAACTCGGCCGGTCTTCCTGCGCTCAGTGGCACCAGAAATTCATGCCCCAGCCAGCCAACTGCTGGCTAGCACACGCTAAACGCTAGCTTGGAAATGCTAAACACCAATAAGCAAAAGTGACCTACCTATCCTCCGGAAAGCCGACCAACTTCTCATTACTCAGAAACATCACCTATGCATTGTCACTGGAGGGGGGATTTGCATCCCCAGTCCCTGGCCAAAAACACCCCGACTGAACAGAAAATTTATCACACAGTCAGAGGGCAGTGACTCTCCAGGCGCAGTCACCACCACACAATCATCACACATCAAGTGAAAGCTAGTCGTGATTTTGGGGCCTACTCACACTGGGAGATCTGTATTGTGGCCAGGTATGTTTGTCCCCTAAGTAGAGGGATTTCTTTGCACTGCAACCAGGCATGGTATGATTATGTAGCCCTGGGGTCCCATCTGGACCAGAGTCCAGAGTCTACTCAGTTCTTGTCTTATTTTGTTATCACTTTCCCTGCTTTTTATTTAAGTTACTCACCTGTGTCGTGTCAGTTTTTATTCTTCATCAGCCCCGTTCCTTGTGCCTGTTACCCTAGCAGCTCCTTCCACCTGTATCTTGTTGTCATTAACTGGACATAAGTATGGTTTATCTGAGTCAGTTCTGTCAGATCCTCATGTCACATTTTGCCTTTTTTGTCTCCTTACTTGCTGATTTTTGAATCTGGTTTGTTTGATTTTTGCTTGATAAATCATCACCATTCCACTACAAAACCTGACAGGTTGGAAGAGGTGGGCTTGTGCGTGCCACAGTTGCCCGTCCACATATGTGACATGGACAGCAGCTGAATGTGTTTGGGCCTTACATAAAACAAAACAAGCAAACTCCAGCAAACTATCCTGATGTATAACAAGTAATGTTACTGACTTGCTTTCACAAATCTACAGTTTGGGGTGCAAAATTGTCATATGGATTTTCACTCCTGTACCATCCCTCGCCCCAGCAAGATTACTCCCGTCCAGCTCCTGTGACTATGAAATACTAATCCTGACCCATGGGATTCCCAACCACATATCAGGCTCGGACACTTTAGCCATGACGTAAATGTGCTCAAGCCCGGAGCTATGTTAGCTAACATGGGAGTGTGTGCAAGGTACCTGGCAACCAGGCCAAGTCTGAGTTTGCCCTTCGATTTTGGTCGCTTCACTTGCAACGCAGGAGTGATGGAAACTGCAGAGATAGTAACTGGATTTACACGCTGGCTGATGGCACCAATCCCAGGGAAAATGGAGCAGACTGATGCACTTGTCCATGCAGTCCAAGGAGATTCTCCTTGTCCTCGCTGTCTTTTGCAGCATCCTAAAATATCTTCTCCCTCTGTCTCTCATTATAAAAAGCAGACTGTTGAAAGAGGGCGCAAACAAATAAATTCAAATGCGAAAGATCACTGGTTTGAATTGTTGATGTAAATGTCGGAACTACCGGTCATGAATTAAAAAACTAAAAAAACAAGCTTCCATTCTTTCTTCCTTTCACAAGACAATGTGTTGGTGCTCTTTGCAAAAACAGTCACCTTAATTCAAGATGTACATTCAAAAAATTACACTTGTTAGAAAGAAAAACATTTCAGCCATCTGTTGGGCGTTGAATCTGTTTGATTCTGGATAGAATAAAAAGTCAAATAAGGCCAGACCGGCTAGTGCAAAATGTACATTGGGTTCTGAATAAAATTCCTGGTTCCCGAGGACATGAAAAAACAAACAAACAAACAAAAACAAAAAAAAAACCTTTGTAAAGTTTGAACTGAAGGACCACAAATACTGGAGGTTCAGAAGGTTCTGTGGCGACTGCATGGATATGCTGCTGTCATAAAAGCTACTTCTTAGCAAGAGGAGATGATATTGTTGAGTTTGTGGAGGATTTGCTCCTTTTTCTGGCTCCCAGCTGATTTATTCAGCACAGACATGAAGAGGGGGAATACAACAGGATGAGACAGCATGCAACTGGGTGACACACACACGAGTGCACACACACACACACACACACACACACACACACACACACTAGCACAGCTATCCTTTTTAGAACATTCCACTGACTTCTATTCGTATGGACAGACTAACCCCAAACCCTAACCCTAATCCTTATCTTAACCAATTGATGCCTAGTACTAACCTCGACCTAACCTCAAGTAGCACCTTAACTCAAACCTTACACAATTACATTTTGCTGCAGTAGAATCTTTTTGTTCCCAATGAGTGAGGACTAGTGATTGATTACTAGTGATAGATTAAATGTTTCTACAATATAAAGTTTCTAACAGACCCCCCCCCCCCCCCCCACACACACACACACACACACACAAGATAAAAGCACACTTGCTGTCACAAAACATGAGCGATAAAATTATTTAAAGTCAAATTTAGGATTTAAAAGTTCTGGCTCCTTGCGGATCAGTCTGGACGTTGGGACGATAAGCAATAACGTGTCTAACGTGTCTGAGTCTCTCAGCAGACACAAGTGGACACGGGGCACTGAAAGACAGCACTAATCTCAGTGGTCAGATTCCAAACTAATAATTCCTTCTTTAACTATTGTCAGTCCTTCTTTCACACCATCTTCTAAATTGCCTTGTCATAATCTAGACAGAGAATCTAGCTCAAAGCTCCAATTGTCCGATAAATCGTTTTTTTTAAACTTATAATAATGAAATGCAAGAAGGAATGTTTTTATAGCCTGAAGGTGTGACTGAAAAGGGAAGGGAAAGCACCTCGTATATAAAATGAAAAGAAAGATGCAAACATATATCTGCACAAACACATTTCTCGAGTTCAAAAAACGAGCAACAACTTTTCCTGGTTCTTTACGACAGCGCAGTTCACAGCTTTGTGCAAATAAACTGAAGCAAACGTCATAAAAGCAACACAATAAGGTACTTTACATTCAGGCTTGGCAAACCTGTAGACTAGGAGAGCATGCACTTTGGCAGAGAGGGAGATATTAGGCAGCTTTGTTGTTTGTGGAAGAGAGCTGAAGATGATATGATAAAGGAAAGGAGGGACATCCGTCTCTGATACAGCAGAAGGAAGTCTGTCGCTAATGGTGGATCAAATTTATGCAAGAACACCCTCGGTGGAGTCTGATTTGCAGGAGGGAGAATTGATGATGATGGTGTTCTGAGGTGACTTTGGGACTTCCAGCAGATGGCTGAACATAGATGAGAAGGGCGACATTTGTCCTAGTGGCAAGTTTGACAATTGAATAGTTGCTGGACATGATTGGTTTTTCCCATCATGGGGTAAAATAGGTTTGGTGAGCTGTGGTAAGGTGTGTACTGTTGTGAGGTTTCGGTATAATATGTGATTCAGTCTTTCCAACATTTGTTGGAATTTTGTATTCCAAACATGGTACACACTGAATATGTGTGTGTGTGTGTGTGTGTGTGTGTGTGTTTGCACGCACACACACACACACACACACACACACACACACAGGTGTTGATGCAGAAATGCGGGTCAGGCAGAGCTCATTCTTTCTCCCTCACTTCTGATACTCATTACATACAGTACATTCTATTTCCTCTTCTTCCTTGTCTTCCCAAGACCCTTCTCTCTCTCTCTCTCTCTCACACACACACACACACCCTTGTATTTACATCTTTGATAGGACCCTCAATGACATAATGCATCCCCTACGCCCATTTCCTTCCAAAGTCAAAGCAGTTAAGACAACTGTATGAAGCAGACTGCCATGTTAAAAGCATTTTCTACCAACAATCTGAATAAGATCACAGCCACAGTAAGCAGTACTCTGATCATGACAGGTGGAGCATTCTGATTTTTGTTGCATTAATGACAGAAATTGTACTTCCAAAAGGATGCAGAGCCAACGATGTAATGTGAGCCGGCGTTTTTCAGTCAATAGTTTGCTTTAGCGGTGCAGCCTGTTACCAGGAATATGAAAGGAACTTACCATTTAATCCATGTAAATACTTTAAATGAGATATTATTTAGAATGAAGTAAATCGTCTGATTATCTGTGTAAACCCAGCCACTGATTTCCATAAATGTCCTGACGAATCCACTCGTTCCCAACCTTTACCTACTTATCTGTGACTGTTATAAGCAGGTCTGTGTCCCCGCAACATGAGGAAAACCTACACAAACACACAGAATCTACATGTACAAACTGTAAAACAACTGCTGTGTAATTTCAGTGCTTTGAATATTTGATTTGCATCATCACATTACATCCAGTCTCTAATTTCATCCCACCAATGTGATCCAAAAGGCACCTGGACCTAATTTAGACCAAATCCTAGAGGCGGAGGGTCCAAACCCATTACTGCTGCACCACCTGTGCACCATTTTAGCACAGATCTGCCAGGTTCAGCCAACGTCTACACAAGCAGGAGGAACAGTAGCTGTATGGGTAATGATGCAATTGCAGCTCCGCAGATGATGATGATGATGATGATGATGATGATGATGATGATGATGGCGACGGTGGCTCCAAAAGCACCATGTGTCAGATTAACATACAATGTGGGAATGGTAAGTCAAATTAAATGGGAAGAAACAATGCATCGAAATAAAAAAAACAGAAGAATTATTTGCACCAAGCTGTTTTAAAGGCCGCTCTGGGTAGAAAAATATAGGAGAGGATGTAACTCTTGTTTGGTGGAGGAATGGCTTAAAAAATAATGACCAATAAAGGTACAGAGGTAATATTTTTTTACGCAATAAAAAAATGATCATTTGTATCCACAAATCAGAGTTGGACTTCTTCTTTTGCAACAGTTTAAATAAAAGATTGAGGCAGGAGATAATTTTTCAACAACAACAAATTAATAAATGTAGGAAAATGAGGCCTAACCAGTCCTAAATATAAGAAAATCTCTGGGAGCAACAATAGTCCATAGTGTGTTCAGACGCAAACCAATCATCCATCCGCTGTACATCAGAAACATGAACTCGATCGTTCAGGCAAGACTTAACACGAAGATTAGAGACTGAATCATTGGTTCAAGAATTAATTATTGTGGATGTGGGGAAAAAAAGGAATGAAAAGCCGGCTGACAAGTTCTGATGAAGCTTGACACGAGGAAGGGAGGCGGATGAAGGAGGGGATCTGGAGACAGGGGCTGAAGTCAGGTTGGGGGTTGACGGTAGACGCAGGAGGATGAGGGATTAGTCCTAGACGGGACACAATGGAACATGAACAACTTACAGTTGGCTGGAGTGTGATTCCACGTGATAACGGAGTCTACGAGCGGGTGGGGTAGAGTCTGAAGCCGGTTTTTGTAGCGGGACTAATCATGTGAAGTGGCACCAGGTGAAACTGATCCCGACTCTGGAGCTCCGGTCTCCTCTCAGACAATCAGGAGCACACACCGTCTGGAGGTGAGATCCTGGAACATATCTCAGATTGTCTAGTGGAGATCTACTGGAGTCCAAACCTTGGACCATGCAGTTATAAGACCTTATTTATAGGAACTAACAAATGGGGAGCTTCCTGAGAACTGGTATCCTCCAGGGCCTCTTTTCTGTTTGTATTCACACCACCTGTGGAACCATAATGTGACATAAACCAGCCAAAAGTAGGTGGAAGCCATTTTCTCTTCTTGTTGTTGGCGATTGAGTTGACGTTGTTTGGTGCCGCATCTGCTTGTCCTCAATCAATCACTGAACACTTCCATCACGTGCAGTTTCTGTTGTGCTGAGAGAGTTCTCTGAGGTAGGAACTAAAAACACTCCTTAAAGAGCAGTTCCTGGAGCTACAATTGTTACTGGTTTCACCATCCAGACAAGCCAGCTGAGGGATTTCTTTCTTCAACAGGTATAGGATTGATGATAAACCCCGGGGTTGCTGGGGAGACCCAGGTCTCCCCAGCAACAAACTGTTAGATCCAAAAGTCATCAATAAGCCAAGATGGAGACAGAGAAATGGAGTGGACAGGTTTAATTTAGGAGACATGAAAGCTTAGATGGATTACTGATACTGTAAAACTTAGGTGATTAACCTCTTTAAGGGGGGGGGGGGGTTCTCATAAACCATACCACTTGGCAAAGCAGGTTGTGGTTGGCACAAAGAAGGGGAGGCTTCTGTTTGGACCTGTATGGACCTGGATCAAGGGGACGGGGAACTTTTCTCCCTGGGCAGGAGACAGAGTCTGAGTAAGGGGGGGTTACCTGAAGGTGTGTATTTGGCAGTGTGTTGTGGACATATTGGCCTTTGGTCTGTGGTTGGTAACATGATGAAAGGCTAACATTTGCTCCCAGGGCAGTTAAGTACAGGATATCCTCCAGACCCGCCAGGTCTGTCTGTGATGATGTTAGATGGCAAACCATAAAGGCGGAAGATATCATTCAACAGGAGATCAGAGGTCTCCCTTGTCAAGGGAAGTTTGGGCAGAGACAGGAAATGTGCAGCTTTGAACTATTTACGCCGCTAATAATGAGCATTTTACCTTCAGACCAGCAACAGCTCAGTGCCTCGGTCAACCTGCTCTACCCTCGATTTTCAAAATATAAGTTTTCGCCTTGGTACCCGTGATGCCGATTGATTATTATCAATGCCAGATGAAAGGTTTTGCCACGTCAAAGTGCTATCGTGTACGGTCAGATTTAAACTGCGTGAAAGCGTTAATCCAAAGAAGAAATGAAACCTCTGAGCTTGAGTTAGATCCAATCAGTCGCCAATCATTTCAAGTTCTAAACATGTTCAGTTCGGGATTAAACAATATTGCACTGAAATTTGAATGAGCGGTATCATGTGGGTTATCACATGTTGAGGCGAAAGGCCGTTTCCCAAATATAAAAGTCTGGTCTGAATGGCTTGAGCTGACGAGATTTCGGCCATCAATCATGTTTATTAGGCCGTATAGTCGGGTGCCCTGAGCTGGAAATGCACAGCACAGTTCTTTTAAAAAAAAAAAAAACGGATGTGGGTGCTTTTAGAACATGGAGGGAGAACTATAAAATAATCAGGCCGTTGCAAGTGCAAACTGCCACAGAGGATCCCTGCTGTGAAGGTGTAACTAATAAATCTAACCCCCCCCCCCCTCCCCTTGCATTGAAAGTATCTGTCTTTTCCAACACTGTGGACATCAAGTGCGTATCCTTTGCCAGATTTATTCATGCTTTCACTTGAGCCAAGATAAAGAGGATGTAGCATCACTGGGCCACACAAAGCTCTCTCTGAGGAAATTAGAGCATTCACTGCCATGCTGGAGTTCAATCCCTCATTGAACCCAGGCAGAAGGGAATTGAGGAGAGTGCCCCAGTAAAAGCCTTGATTTGATCAGAGGCAAATCAAAAATTAAATACTTTGTTCACGACGTGCTTTGGCTTGTAGAAACTAAGAGGATCATATCCAGTCTTAGGCTAGAAAGCCACAAGTAAATCCAATCAGGGTTTATCTTTAATGAAAGGGATCTACTCCTTGATTCCCGTCCGTCTGGACACTTCAAGGTGATGATAACACCTAATGACACCGCGAAAACAATCCAGAGTGAAAGTATATTTAAACCTAAGGGCTGGCAAACAAATAGAAAAATGACTTAACTACATATGTCTATTGCATTTTAGCTGTGACAAGTATTTCTGAATTTCAGTAAATCAGTAAATAAATGAACAAACTTAAGAGGTCATCATTTCTTCGATTACAAATTCATCAAAATCTTTGTATTTTTTTGTTAACGCAAACACATCTGATGTCATTTCTTTTCTTTTTTTTTAAACCTTTTAAATAAAACAAACATTTGGGCACACTTGCTCCCTTTGCACACTTAAAAATGCCAGATATCATCCCTCCAGCTCTTTAAATGTTGTTTCCGTATGTCTCTTTGAATTGATTTACATCGTTTGAATTCCACATCCACTCCGAACTGGAACACACTTACTTTTAAATGTTGTACAAACACACTTGTTTCAGTCCGATTTCAATCAAACAATCGATCAAATCAGATATTTGAATTCGTTTTGTACTACCCTGCATTGTTAATTATTCTAATGGCTCTTTTTTTTTTTGTACCATGGAGAACGTTACTTTTATAGTTGCTGGCCCGTACTTCCTCACAACGGCTCACATATGGCAGCCCGAGTGAGGTGCACGGAGTCATTAATGGCTCACGGTCACAGATTTGTCTTGTGTTACCCAGTGCTGCTGCATTTTCCCTGCAAACACTCACAAAAGAACATCTGTAAAGCTGTAATAACACAAAACTTAAGGCGATCCTTAACCTGCCATGAACTCCTCGACAAAAAGCGAACGCAACAAAGAATCCTATATAGACGCTTTCGTGAATGTGACTTATAGCTTCTTTTTTTTTAAAAAACTGGCATAATATTGGTTGAGGGAAGAAATTCATTTTATCAACCCAGTTTAGAGACAATTAAGGGTATGAAATTGGATTGAGTGAAACTGAGTGGGTTAAAAAGAAAATGGAACTGCAGAGGAAGAACAAAAGTTTTACACACACGCGCGCACACAACACACACACACACACACATACACAATGAAAATGGCAGCTTTGTGAATGGTTTATTGATTTGTGATCATGCCTGCAGTGGCATTTCAATCCGTTTTAACCAGGAGAGGAAATACCACTAAGCAATTTATTACAAATGTCACAACAACTGCTGAGTCTCTCTCTCTATGTGTGTGTGTGTGTGTGTGTTTGTGTGTGTGCGCGCGCGGACCAATGCGTTCATCCGCAGGCCTTCCGTAATGTGAGCGTAAGCTTCTGAGTGTATGTGAGCATGTCTCTCCAGGTTTTTGGGCTCATGCGTCTGTACTTTCACTGATGTTGTATGTACAATAAAGGATAGGAGGTAATATAGGTGCCCGTGTGTGTGTGTGTGTGTGTGTGTGTGTGTGTGTGTCACCTACCACCCATCCTGCAGGGAGTTTCAGAGAAGGTTCAGGCAAGCAGAGAACAATCAAAATGAGGAAAAGAGAGAACTGGTGAGATATATGTCGACCAGTCTCAGTGGAGGGAAAAATAGAAAGGAGGAGGAGATGAAAAAAAGCAAGATGGAGTTCAACAGAAATAAAAAGATCAGATTAGAGACAAAAGAAGAAAAATAGCAATGATGCTGAGGGGAGAACTTTTATGCGGTAAAAGACAGAGGTTTTCACTTTTGTAGTTAATGTCAATAATTAGTCCAAGGATGTTCGCTGCCTATATAACATCTACTGTGTATCTTAACAAGAAATTGAATCCTCTTTCAACTGTGAGGGAGATCAAATGGAAAGGGACTGCATGGATGTAAAAAAAACAAAACAAAACAAGAAAAAAGTCAACAATCATTGTAAGAGAGTTTAAAGCAACATTTTGAAAGAGGCAGCCTAATGATTACCCTATAATTTTGATTCTACACTGATTTGTGAATAATTGTGCCGTGCTTGCACCTGCAATTTGTCATTAGTAAATCAGAAGAATATTCACACCGCACAATATACCAGCTAAGATCATCAAGGTTATCCAGATTATCAAGATCATTGTTCTCAATCCTAACTTTTGGGATTATCACGATTGATCACACCTGCTATGTGAGTCACAGGGAAGTCTTAAGCTTCTCCTTGCTATTTTGCAGATAAGAACACGAACACACATGCGCGCGTGCACGTGCACGCACACACATCCGCTGAGTGCCATCCAGAATCGGGGGTGGCTCACTGATTGTTGGAGGATGAGTATCACTCCCTTCCCCAAAAGGTCAAAGAGAAGAACCGCTGGCAATCTGCAAAATTTTCCTCATGTCACTCCTCAAGATGACTTGTGCCATTTTCAATCTGTTAACCCTTGAAATGTCCCTTTACAGAAAAAAAATAAATGTGACGCACAGCCATCGAGCTCCACCAGCTGCTATGCTAAAACCCGTCTAAAGGTTAGCAGTGATGAAATGCAGCCAAGGCCCCCTCCCCCCACAGGTGTCCATGGATCTATACTGTTCTAGATGCAGAAGATGAAGAAGGAGAAGACTGTTTAATGAAATCAAAATATACCTTTTGTAAACGCGTATTATTTTTTAAATACAAAGAATAAATTTAACAATTGTGCATCTTGAATTCTGACTTGGTCCCATTTTCACATCTTGCAAGGAACCGGACCAGTAAGAAAGACGGTGGCGAGGAGGCAGCAGATGGTTTCAACAAATCGCGCGGGCTGTTCTTGCTGATCTATCTTCAAAGACCAGACATGAAGTTGTGGGGCTCTGAAGATGTTTTAAACACTAGTTATTCCCAACAATTTAATGCAGGTTGTGCATGAAATCTGCACAATTTCATGCCCAGAATAAATTAAAAATCTCAAGTAACAGCAGCTCATTATCTTTTTTTTGGTATTAAATATATCTATAGAGGGCACATGAAATATTGGTGCATTTATTTAGACATTTGAATTCCATTTAGTTAAGACATTCTGTAAAGATTAAAGTCTGGAGCAACAATACTGTAGTAGCTGTATTTGACAGGCCCCGCCCTCAGTCTGTGGGTGTTTATGGATCATTTGCTGCTCTCTGTTTTCCCTTGTTTTTACTGCTAAAAGAGGGTTTTTCAAGTAAAAAAAAAAAATACCCGCAGCTCGTGAGACTAAAGTCATCAGCAGAGGTGTCTGATGTCACTCAGACAAAGTCATTGCCCTGAAGATACGGCAAAAACGAGACGCAGCTACCCAGTAAGCGATATGTACGTTTACACCATTATTCTTGTATTAATCCGAATATTCCAATCATGTACAAGTCATGTAAACAACTACTAATCAGATTAAAATCATACCTGGCCTGTGTGAAGTGGAATATGTGGTCATGTAAATCAGAAAATAACCCTCAACAGAATATTACGAAATATCTGTGCATGTTGCAAGCAAGTTGTAGCTGTTCCTGGTAAGAGCCGTATGCTAACATGTCAGCTCATATTGGTTTTTTTTGGTTCGACATGTTGCCATGACCACCCAGAGGTTGAAGTGCACAATTCTAATACATCCATGAAGTCGTGTGTATGTCTTTAAACTACACCTTGTGTTTTCGTGTGTGAATGAGTTTCGCAGATCTTATCCGAGCCTTAAGTTGAGCGAGGTTGCCTAGCGACGAACCCGAAGTATAGCAGGCTGATTGCGCTTATCATTTCCCAAACGTAAAGATAAGGTGTTTCTTCTATGTACCAAATTCAACAAGAATATTCCCACAGCTGCAGTGCATATAAAAAAAATATCAATACTTAAACCAGAATAAGGGCTGAATCAGAACATGGTGAGCATGTAAATATAGATCTCACTAACACATGGACATGACCCCTGCGGATCCGGCGTTTGGTTCTCCAGTGACTGTTGAGGTCGGTGAGGCTACATTGGATTATTTCTACATGGATCAGAGACCAGCTGGGAGCTGGTGAGAGGCTCCTGGTGTGCTGGTATCACAATCCTGAGGGGAGGAAGGGTCTGTCTCCAGGGCGCCACTGGAAGTATGCAGAAAACATGATGCATTGAATGCTTGGTTAATTTACTACGGCATGACATGCAAACCTGGACATGGACGGGGGGGGGGGGGGGGGGCTGCATCGAAAAAGATTCAGACAAACACACGGCCAGAGAAATAGTCGGGTCTAAATGTCTCAGGGTTTTTGAGCCGGCCCTGTCAAGTGAAGGATTAAAGACATCATGGTCATGTGCTGCTGGTGAACCGAATATTTCAGGTTCCTGTCAAATAACAGGGCGGAATGCAAAGTAGCACATGCAGCTACGCTGTGCTCCTCATGACTGATCTCTTACCTCCTTATAGCAGTTGACACTATGTTTGTTGCTCCATTTTTTTTCTCAGGGACCCCCCCCCCCCCTTTCTTTCTCACTCTTGACTAACATAAATCATTGCTGACAGTCAATAAGCTCCTTGTCTAAAAGTTTTAAGCGGCCACCCAAAGGTCAAAACATCTCAAATACCTCAGAGAGAGATACGAGAGAAGATACAGACTATCTGCTGTCTAAGCAGCCACGGCAATGACAGTGATCCACTACTCTGCAGACTGCAGCTACTTCCTTGCCTTCAAGATACAGAATTTATTTCTGAGCTAAGACCATAAATGACAAAATGTCTTCAATCCAGACAGTGCTGCAACAATACTCCATACTGGCTCCATTATGCTGTTTATCAACTCTTCTAAAAATAAAGGTTTCAATTACTTAACTATGTCCAAAAGTTTGGAATAAGTGTAGGAACTTTGTAGATGAAAAGATTTAAAAAAAAAAATCCACATCTGATGAATACCATATTGCAGCGGTACAAAATGGGAACAATAGGTATGAACCCGTCACCATTTTTCTCAGTAAATATATTTCTAAAGGTGCTACTGACATGAAGTTTTCACCAGATGTCGGTAACAACCCACGCAACCCACACATGCAAAGAAATCAAACCTTAGATGTTCATAGATTATGTGTAATAAAATGGAATGACAGGGAAAAACGTATTGAACGCATGAAGAAATGGAGGTTCAAAAAGGCACGGAAAGCCAAGACGCCAGCTGAAATCTCAGTAATTGCATAGCAATCCTGCCCCTTGTCAGTGGAAATTAATATCAGCTGGTTTAGTTCCAACTGATGGCCTATAAAAAGGTGTCTCATTGCCAAGGTGTCACACAAGAAACGTCTCATGATGGGTAAAAGCAAAGAGCTCAAGACCTTCGCAACCTTATTGTTGCAAAAACACTGATGGCATTGGTTCCAGAAGGATTTCTAGACTTCTGAATGTTCCAGTGAGCACTGTTGGGGCGGTAATCTGGACGTGGAAACATCATTTCACCATAAACCAGCTATGACCTGGTGCTCCTTGCAAGATTTGACAGAAAAGTAAAAAGAGTTATCAGAAGAGTCGTCCAAGGAGGCCAAGGAGAATTTGTGGAGAGCTTCAGAAAGACCTGGAAGTAGCAGGTACAGTCGTTTCAAAGAAAACAAGACGTACTGCACTGGACAGCTGTGGCCTGTATGAGCGCTCACCATGCAAGACTCCGTTGCTGAAGACACAACATGTGGAAGCTCGTTTGAAGTTTACTGCACAACATTGTGACGAGCCTGTGAAATACTGGGAGACTAAAGGCTGGTCAGATGAGACCAAAATTGAACTCTTCATATGCCATAATACTCACCATGTTTGGAGGTCAAATTACACTGCACACCACCCTAAAACACCGTACCAACAGGGAAGTTTAGAGGTGGGACCATCATGGTGGGGGGCTGTTCTTCAGCATACGGCACTGACAAACTTCAGATAATTGAAGGATGGATGGGAAAATGTACCGAGACATTCTTGATAAAAAGATCAGAGTTCATAGAAGAGGCCCACGGAACTGTAAAGATTTGAAGACTGTTTGTGTGGAAGAATGGGCCAAAATCCCACCTGAGCAATGCATGCAGCTAGTTTCTCCATACGGGAGGCGTCTGAAGCTGTTATTACCAACAACTGCTTTTATATGACGTTTGTAGTAAGGGTGCACAATACGTTTTCCTTGTCATTCCATTTTATTACACAAAAATTTATGGACATCCAAGGTTTGATTTCTTTGCATGTGTGGGTTGTTACTGACATCTGGAGAAAACTTCGTGTCAGAAGCACTTTTATAAATATATTTACTGAGAAATGGTGGCGTGTTCAGTACTTATTTTACCTGCTGTATATCCACATGCAGTTAGTTGCTCTGGTATTATATTACTACATCACGAAAACATTTAATTCTGTATTTTATTTCATGTGTCACTCCTCTGTACCAGTTTTGAACATTACTGCAATGAGGGTAGAGCAAGAGGCTAACAGGTAGCATAGCAAGTACATTAGATTTTTAATATGAAAGTAAATGAAGGTGATGCTGATAAATGATGCACAATAACAAAGGGAATAGTTTCTATTTAGCCTTTGTGGAGGAGCAGCATCTGTGAAAGAGCCCACTGTCAACTTCAGAGAAACCACCAAACGCATCACGGGCGATGCCATGTTTTCATCAGGGAACTGACAGTACACACACACACACACACACAAACACAAACACACATACAGACACAAAAGAATCTAAGGTGTGCTGCTTCTCTCTCATTGTCACTTTCCCTCTTCATCATTAAACATACACACAATTCCCACACAATGAATTTTGACATGTAACATCTGGACTCAGAGTTGCGTCCTGAGGACTTAGCAGGCGGTCGTCCTCAGAGACGGTGCAACGAGAGGAAACGCTGTTTAAAAGTCAGACTGGAAATACACCAAAAATTAGAGGGGTTCTCAGTGGCAAATGACTTGAATATCAGGGTTGAATTGAAAAAGAAAATGACAGTGATTGATGGCGATGAAGATTGTTGCAAGCTGTGAGTGAACTAAAGCCAAATGTTTTCAACAAAACCGGTTGTCCTGTCGCGTCTGTCAAAGACCGGGATGGATGGTGTCAAAGCCAAATCTCCACAAATGTTTGATATCTGATCAGATGTAATTATGCAACAGTATCAACACTGGTAACGACAGAGTCTGGACCGAACCATTCAGCAGGATGCTCGCTAGCAATATCGATGCTAATTCTAAAATAGAGCTGGTTGAAATCTCAGTTTCTGATTTTGTGTTTTTAAAATAAAAAAGCAGGTAAGAAGGTTCAAAACATCACGTGACGTGAGCTGCACCACCTGTCAAGCACGCACTATTTTGACATGGGGGGGGGGGGTGGTTACAATTTACAAAATAAAAGTAATTGAGAACTAAATTATTCTAAACTCTTTCTGTCATGCAAAATTGCATCGATTCTTTAGGTATGGTAGAACGATCAATGCATTTTTTTTTTCCAACGATTTCCAACTTTTGCTTCGTATTTTGAATTTTCCCAGTTCTCACAAATTTAGCCGCTCAATAAAACATTGTTTCTTGGTTTAATGACTTCATTTTCGAGGTTTAATGTGCATATTCTTATTTATGTGGTGTAATTTGCTTCAGTTTTTATGATGTGTGTTCAGGTGCCATGGAAAAAGAGAGCCTCTCAGTTGGTTCCCCTGATTAAAAAAATCAGTTCAATTCCTTCAACTCAGAGGTAGAGTGGCCGTCTAGCAACCGTAGGGTCGCTGGTTCGATCCTCACTTCCCCTGGTGACCCCGCCTCTCACCCAATGTCAGCTGTGATAGGCGCTGCCCCCCGCGACCCTAAACGGATAAGGGATATAGAAATGTATGCATAGATACACGTATATATGTGCTGTTCTTTGTCGAATAAAGTTAAAGTTGTAGTTAAGGACCAATTCATGTCATCTATAATTGATCTGAAATAAAACTGATCTTTTTCACATGGATTCAGAGGGATTGCTTTTGGGTTTTTTTTTTTTCAGCAACTGTGCGTGAAGCCGTATGGACCGGCTGACCTTATTTTGCGAGGCAGCAAGTTCTGCAAGATCACAGCATCGCAAGATCACAGGAAGGAAAAAAAAGCAACCATCTCCTCGGGCATCAAGCTACGAGTCCGTGTTCACACCACAGTGGTTCGGACTGAAGAGGTTAGCCTAGATGCTGCTGGAGCGTACAACTGGATGGGTCTGGAAGAAGAGCAAAGATGGCTCTGGGGAGGAGTTGCTCCTCTGCTGACCTGCAAGTCCGTGATAGATGGACGATGCATCCAATCACCTGCCAGGTATTTTTGAAAACCCTCGTTGGAACAAACCATCTAATGCAGCAGGTTTCTGGCCGACTTCTAAAAAACCCATCTGGGCTGTGTGGATTTTTTAGTGGTGTACTTTTGAGTTTTGAACTGAAAGTTTGTGTTCTTGACTCTTTTCTCCTTGTAATCACTGTAGTCAGTTTCTGCTTCATTATAGAAGCGCTTCCCTCCGTTTTACACCCCGCCCTTTTCAAGTGAAAGACCAGTCCTGTTTTAATTTGAAATCACTGTCCTGCTGCCTGCTTCCCTTCCTGTTTCGCCTGTTTTGTCGTCGCACCTGTGTCTCAGCTGTTAATCAGTCCTCTTATCAATCAGCTCCTTCCCCGCCCTCATCTTGTCACACCTGGTTCCTGTCACCTCATCAGCTCGTTTGTGTTTAAATCTGGTTGCCAGATGTAGAGTCAACGTGAGGAACAGGTTCTAAAACTAGACTGAGAGTCTCACATGAATTTTGCCACATCTTCTGTTTCCTCGTGGATGCAAATGTGACTTGACTGCAGCCGTGCGTGGGAGTATTCCTTTCTCCGAGCCTTTGCGATCCTAAGATGTGAACCCTGTCACTTCTTACAAACTCAAAGCTTTGTTAAATCATAAGGACTTTGATTTGTGGCAACTTTTCTTTTTTTTTTTTTTAAATGCCAAGTCATACAGGCAGTGCAGTTTAGGAGGGAGAGTAGTTAACGGTCTGCTATATGAGCTAGCGCATTAAAATTAATAGTTCACGTCATGTACTGATACTTGTTCAACATTGTTATTGTTATTAATACTTTTAATGACTTGGCTCATTTGCCACACAAGTACTCATCTATTATAATAAAAGGTTAAGTGAAAGCTGAAATTCACTCTTTTTTTAATGGGCGATGAAAACGAGGGCAAGAACTGTGAATTAACTTTTTTTGTATAACTTTTATGTGCTGTTTAGATCGTTTTGATAGGAAATTACATGTTTTTTTTTATTTAAAGATGTTATATTTATCAAATTCTACTGTATTTCCACTGGAATATTAAAAATAATTCATGAAGCCCGAACACATAAAATCTCCACAAAAGCGTTGCGTATTCTGCTTCAAAACACTCCTTACGGAAAATAAAGGATCTTAAGAAACAGTTTTCCTCCAGAAGGGGAGACAACTGAAGAGAGCAGAGACGATCAATAACCCTTAAAGAAATCATTAGAATAATAAATGCTCAAACTGGATTGCTGTGGTTTTAATCATGCCTTTAAAAATAAAAAAAAATCACATTTTCTTTTAAATATTTAAATTTTTATCCCTGGTTGTTTTAATATTCATGCACAGATTGTGAACATACCCGAAGCAGAATTTAAAAAAAAAAAAAAAGGAGGCTAAAGAATGAAAAAGCAAAAAGAGTTCCTTTGTAAAATCAAAACTGTGTTTGTGTGCGTGCGCACATGTGTGTGTGTGTGTGTGTGTGTGTGTGTGTCAGCATCTTTCCATCATTCAATCAATAGGTGCATTAAGTATTTGGTTTATAGAGCAGCAATACTTAGCTGGATATTGAATGGACCTTCTTGATCCTACAGTTCTTGCAGGGTTTGACGTAGATGTAAATTAATGAGCTGCGTGTCCAAGCAACAGTCCTGCTGCTCCGAGCTCTCGTGCCCCGACACCAACGTGCAAAACTGCACAATTTTTAGGGCCTGAATTATATTACTGTACGTACTAAAAAAAATACACGTATATTGTAAGATGCTACACAGTTTTTTGTTCCTTGTTTCAGTGGTGACGGAGGAGAGGAGAGACGCACCGTTTGTGACGCAGAAGAAAAAAGAAACGGGACGACAAAACCGCGATACAGACTTTGTTTCCTCTGAAATGAGCTAAATCACGTGCTATCGTGCTCATTTGAAATCACCTGCATCAGTTTGCACGTTTTTACACGCACAAACATTTCAGTCAATCAGTCCTCTAGTTTCTGTTCTGATGTGTTTAAAAAAAAAAGACGTTTAAAGCAGAGGAAGACAAATCGGTCAGGTGTTGTATAGATTCGACAGCAGCCGAACGCTCCTTCCTCCTTTACCATCGGCTGGTGATGCATCCCTCGCTCGAACTGCATTGATGTCCACCCACACACACACACACACACATGCACACATCCCAGCGAGCCGCCGTGTCGTATCTGAGTGATCGCCAATCCCCTTCATCAATTAAGATATCATTTGTCACTCGGGGGGGTTCAAGCTGATCACAGTGATTAATGCTCTTCGCCTGCTTGTTTCACGCCCCTGAAAACTACAGCCTCGCCACCTTTTACCCGCTCATCGGCCTTTTGGAGTTAATCTTTCCCACAAGGATGTAAGTTACAGTCAGGTTAAAGAGACAAAGGCGACTGGAGAAAACCTTTGGGTGTTATTAGTCCGTTTACTGCTCCCTTTGGGATTTTACGGCTGAAGTGATCCTCCAGGGAATGAGTTTGGAAACGTTTTGTTGGCGGGCAGGGGATTATGAGGTCGAGGTCCCAGAAATAGTTTGGCTGCACAGTTGGGCACTGGAACTAAATCATTTCTAAATCTGTCCTATTTCCCGCGTCACCACTATCTTTATAATTTTGACTGGCAACCGTGGAATCGCTTATGCTTTTGATTTCCAAAGGCCGGGGCAATGTCTTGATAGCAACATCAACCTAATAATAAGACACAATTTCTTCATGAAATGAATAATATTGTTCTTATTAAAACGCATTAACACTGAGCTTTCACTGATGCATAGATATTAAGTGTATCAGGCTCAGTTGTAACAGAGCTCCTCCCTCCTCAGCTCATGAGCAGCCAATCGTGTGCCTTGGTAATAAGTGACACTCGTTTGGAAGCAGACGCAATTTCACCTTGTGTGTGTACACGAGAGTCTGAGTGAGATAATGCGGTTAGGGATCAATTAGCCCCGAATTTGTTTATTTGCTTTTTTTTGTTTTTTTGTGTGAAGATCTTTAATAAGGGGCTGCACGGTGGTGCAGTGGTCAGCACTGTGGCCTCACAGCAAGAAGGTTCCGGGTTTGAGTCCCGGCTCGGGCACGGGATTTTTCTGTGTGGAGTCTGCATGTTCTCCCTGTTCCTGTGTGGGTTCTCTCCGGGTACTCTGGCTTCCTCCCACAGTCCAAAAACATGCAATTGGGGACGAGGCTGATTGACACTCTAAATTGACCGTAGGTATGAATGTGAGTGTGAATGGTTGTTGGTCTCTCTATGTTGGCCCTGAGATGGACTGGCGACCTGTCCAGGGTGAACCCCTAATAGCCGCTGGGATAGACTCCAGCCCCCCCAAGACCCTTAATGTGTAGGAATAAGTGGAAGATGACGATGGATGGATGGATCTTTAATAAGGACCTCCATTAGCTGATGCTACAGCAGCTAGCTAAGTCTTCCTGGGCTCCACAACTACATTCCATAACACTGCACAACACAACACACAAAAATGTAACTGACTAAATAATAAGGTCAAATCCCAATCTGCCTCAGGGAGGGAGTCGGGGGTCCTGGTCTGTAATTAATGTAACATCATCCGTCCTGAGACCCACCATCAAGCTGAGGAACAACTTCCAAAAAAGACCCCCCCCCCCCCCCCCACACACACACACACACGCTTTTTAAAAATGTCTTTCTTATAAAAAGGCAGAAAGCTAAGGGAGAGTCACACAATCGCAGAATACAAAACAGGTTGTCAGATCACAATTACAGAACAATATGTTATTAATAGATTCGGCTGTAAATGTGAAGCTGTTTGGGGGGGGGGCACTGTGATACACATAAAAAGCCAGAGGATTAGACCAGATTCAAATTTAGACCGAAGGCAGCTAAATTTTTAATGTTTCCTGCACATGTATGTGAATTAATAATGAATTACGCATATTTAGAACATAAGCCAGCAATTGCTTGGAGCCTTAAATACAATTACATATGAGCTCATCTTTTTTTATGACACTCACATTCACACACACCAAAGCGAGCCTTTTGTTGGCTTCGACACGTTCACACGTTCTATATTTTGGATTCTGTCACTTCTGTAATTGTTTGCATTAAAAAGCTGACCGGAGGAACAGAGATGTGCCGACAGCGTCGTAAAATCAGAGTTATACATCAGGTGGGATGTAAAGATGAATAATTCATCCGTGCATTATGTGTCCATGGGTAGTGAGTCTGCAACAACACTTCAACTTAATCTCCTCTTCCCATTGTGAGCAACACGACTTGTGTGTCACACGGTTCAAGCGCCCTTATAATGCCTGAAATTATACGTATTTTCGTGTGAAATTGCACCATTTTATTTAAAAGCAACGAGAAATCCTGACCTCATTTCTAGCCGACTGAACAGTTTATCACACCTGCTTGGCTATTCTATAACATTTCACATAGAAATATGAGTTTTAATGCGCCCAAAGGGTTGGATTCATCCATCAATTGTAATTTATATTTAATTTTTTAATGGGGAAATGGTTATAGCTCGTCAAAAAAATCGTAAATCTGAAAATATTTTGATATTGAATTGTGCCAGTGGCTTTCATTTCTGATGTCCCTCACTTACAAGATGAGAACTCTCTGTTGACAGCGTTGTCACGTTATCAAAAATTGTATTTCATAAAAAAAAAAAATCATTAGGTGCAAAGGACAGGTGTCTTCGCGATGTCAAAGATGTTTGTTAAGCAAAGCCATAGCAATACTAAACTGAATTATTATATTGTGCCCTTCAGTGTTTGTCATCATACAACACATGCAGTATTTTGGCAAATATTTTCCTAAAATTGAGAGTTTTTCTTCCTTTACATGCAGTATTTGGCCATTACTTTCCCATAAAACAAGAGTTTTAAAATGTTTTAACATTTAACGTTGTGTTTTAGTGAGGTTTTGACATCCACCTAAAACATTTATACGCCATCAGAGGTTCCAACTTGTTCCCAGTTGGCGTCCAGATTTATATTCAGATCATTCACAAAGTTGAGTGCATGTATAATTTGACAGTTAAGCAATGACGGCAGTTTAAAAAGAAAATTGCTGTAGCGTTTTATGCTGATTTCAACCTGCACCAAGCATTTCAATCTCCATAATATCCTTATCACATAATGCCACCGGGGCAGCTTGTCTCCGCCTCACTCTTTTCTTTACTGTCCCTGTTTGCATTTTGCACCGTCTGTGTTTCTTTACATCTTTTCTCATTCTCTTTTTCTCCCCATCTCTCTGCAATCATGTAAAAGGAATTTAGCCGTTCCATCCCGGCCCATCGGTAGATAAAGAAATAATGTGAGGTCAAAGGCGATGTCAAAATATGGCTGGATAAACATCTGCCGCGTACGTTTCGTGATGCAAGGTTGGTAGAGGTTGTCGTCCTCGGAGACGTTTTATTATCTTGACGATTGCAGCGAATCTGTTTGTGCTCCCACTACACAGGGGGTTTGTGTTAAAATTCATCTTAACAATACAAGAAAATGTTTTCTGGAATCTTTTCAGGCATATTTTTTGGAAGTATATCTAAAAATATATATGATCATTTGATGGTTACTTTTGTCCTTGTTCATTCTGGTGTGCGTGCGTCCCTTTAAGAATGTTTCCTCGAATTATCTTTAAGATGACGCTCAGTTCATGTTTTATATTGATCTGATCAATTTGAAAACCGAGACATTTGGATCATTTTGATTAGCGACTGAAGATTTGATGCCTTCACTTTTTTGTTTGTTTGTTTGTTTTACAGTTGAATATGGTGAAATGTAGAAAAAGGAAATCTGAAACCTTCTACTGATCTCTGATCACTGTGCTGATAGTTTACTGAGTGAGCAACAGACCGCTAGAAGGGGGCGGGTCTTAGTGATAAGTATATTGTCCTTCGCTGTGGTCAATGGTAAATGGACTCAGTTTTATATAGCGCTTTTCTACCTCAAAGCGCTTTACAGTGTCGTCTCATTCACCCGTTCACACACACACTCACACACTGATGGTGGAGGCTGCCATGCAAGGCGCCATCCTACTCATCAGGAGCAATTATGGGTCCAGTATCTTGCTCAAGGACACTTTGACATGGTCGCAGGGGTCAAGGATCCAACCAGCGACCCTTCAGTTGCTAGACGGCCACTCTACCCCTGAGCCATGCCGTGAAATAACCAACCACTTTGCAACACCGACCGGATGGATGAATTATGTCTAAATAAAAGATTAAATTAGCTTCTGACTTCTGTCTTCGGCGTATCGTCCTCATACGTCCTACAATGAGCGTGTTGCTGGTGGGACAATATTTACAGGTGCACCCTTGCTACCGGGGCAACCGTGGTAATTCCAGCTCTTTTAACAGAAGTGCGTGGATGCAGTTTCAGGCTTGAGGAGAGCCGTGCTTCACTTTTATTTTATTTTTTGGCTCTCGTGTCTTGAGTGTCTTTATTAACCTTCTTCCATGTTTGACTCTATTTTATTGGCTTTAACAGATGTACTGTAGTAGGTCTGCAGCCGAGGGGATTTCCTTTGAAGTTTCTGCAGCAACATGAGCTTAGTAATGATAAGCAACAGTCAAATTTATGCTCACAGAGTTTCTCCCTTTGATTTTAATGGGGTACAGTTGGACAGTAGTCAGTGTGTCGAATTTGGCTCTGAGAAATCTGAATGGAAATGTAGACGCAAAAGAAAAAAGGAAGAGAATGAGACCTCGGTCAACACCAACGCTTTGAGCTTTAACCCGACAGGATATCACGTGGACTTCTAACGCGTTGACTCTCTCGCGCACACGCGCGCACACGCGCGCACACTTCCCCTCATAAATTGTTTTAATAGACATGTTTGGTTTCATGACATTCAGCACCGACTACAAAATCCAGATGAAAAAGTGAGGAGAGAGAAAACATTCAAACGGGTAGACGACAAAAACGACGCGAGCTCGGCGTCTCGTTCACTGTAAACCTCAATTAACTTCTTTAATTGATGACGCAGACAGAGGCAATGAAGGAGCCCGCAACAATCGGCACATCGAACATGACGTTCGGATGACTGAGAGGGGTTCGATACCACGACTTTTATAACTGACAGTCTTTTACACAGTTTTTTTCACAGTTCAAAATAAAAAAAACAAAAACAAAAATTGACCACAATATTGTTTAGAAAGATTTGTTAATGCTACGACGAAAAAGATTCATTAAAATTCCCTCTGATATCTTCTTAAATCTCCCTGCATTGAAGGTCGCGGAGCTGAAGTTTTTTGAAAACTGCTGGAATGACCTAGAGTGGCCGTCCATTTCACACCTTTCCATCACATTTAGCTTCATACTTTAATTCCAAAGTACCGCAATGAAAGCTGTTAACTGGCTTGACCTGCTCATCTCCCCCCCGCTATTCAACTCCTATCTTCTCTCCCCACAATCTTTTTATTTGCATCTTCAGCTGACAGATGCTCTATTCCTCTTTATCCATTTCCAAATCTTATTCTTTCTCAGACTTTCTTTCTCTGTTTTTGTATGTAGGTCCAAAGAGGTCCTTCCCTGGATTGCTTTGCGACTGAAAACAGCCTGACAAAAAAAAAAAAAAAAAAAAAGGTTTAACACCAACTGGCCAAACTAACAGACATTCCCCATGAATTGACGCGCTGATCGGCGCCAACCAGATCTGCGTCTTTTTTTCCCACCAAAACGCCACTGTGTTCGTGTTTTTCAAATCAAATCCACCTCCTCCTCTTTTTTTCCCCCCGCACTTTTCCCCGCTTTCTTAAAAGCGACAGTGTCTTGCGGATAGTCAAGGTTGATCATCGCTATGGCGACCGGACGCACACCGATGATGTTCAGTGATGATGCTGGGGAAAGCCTCATAGGTCTGCCTTCCAGAAGTGATCTGAGTGAAAACCCTAACGACTGTCATTCACTGGTAGATGTTTCCGCTCAATTTACGCATCCCGGCAAAATTTGGCTAAATATGACACTCCATTCCCATTTTAAAGTCCCCTTAGTTCAGGATGGCGTTTTCTACCTGAGCCTGACATTGATAGGTGAAGAACGAGCAGGACTTTGTCCCAGAAAGACCTTATCCAGCCTTAAGTGAGTCTTTTTTTTGCTGGACTCAACAGTATTGAGGCTTCCACTAGTCTTGCTCACCGCATCATTTCTTCTCTCCAGCTCCCAGCAGGCTTCAGGGGAAACTGACAGGAAATGCTTCTTTCCTTTTTTGTGTGTGTGAGTAACGGGCCTTTTTTTCAAGGTGTAGTGTGTCTCAAGCAATTGAAGCGAGGCTGATGAAGTGTAAGCACCTGCTAACACATCTCTCAAACAGGGGGCACGGTGCTGATAATAACCATCTTGGCAGCCGTCTACCTGTGACCTCACGGCCCCTTACATCTTCCCGGATGAGATTCAGAGAAGGTTGCTGGACGTCTTTAGTCCCGAGCTGTTGTCCTGGCTGGGAGAGGACTTACAACTTGATTAACGTGGAGTTAGATGGCAGATTTCCAGAAGCTAACACCGGAGACACTCAGTTAATGACCACACCCTCAGAGTTAGCCGATGGTGCGGGAGGAGTTTTTATTAATAAAAGTTAAAGTTAAGTGTTAAATCCAAACATCATTCTTTCTTCTTAACACCATCATCGTTCTATCGTGTCGGGTTTCCTCTTCTCCATTACCAGGCTGTGCGCGCACGCTCACACACACACACACACACACACACACACACACACACACACAAGTCTTCTTCTTCCATCTCACAGACAAAGTTAAGCAGTAAATTGAGACAATGATGAAACCTTAGTGCAACGTTCAAGGCTGAAATACAGAAAAAGACTGACAAATATCAATCACCCTCCCACACCACTCTCCAAAAAAACATTTTTAAATTCATATATCATTCACGATATGTATGTGTGTGTGCGTACTGAAGGGTGGAGAGTAATCCAAATGGTATTTGGTGAAGCATTAATGGGTTTTTACACGTTTTTAGAAGAAAACAACAACAAACAAATATGTCCGACAGTCTTGAATAGTTTGTGTCCTCACAACCGTATGAATATAGTGAGTTTTTCTCCTGCACCGTGATAGGAAACAATAGAGGAGTGTGTTTTCACGTGACTCTGCTCGTGCCGCCCAAAAAATGAAAATATAAACAGAGCAAGACATGGGAGGACGGCTGAGTACAAACCTAATCCAGAGTCTACTGTATGTTCTTTACATCAATACTTGTTTTCATGTATTTTATATTTCTAAAGCAAATCATGGAATCTTGTGATTTTGCTGTGAGGGGTGGGTAATATGTGTGTGAGTTGTCCTCCACCGACGACACACTCGCACACGCATAACAAAAAAAAAATCTTCACCTGAGACTCATTTGTGAGCTTTTGCATCGGGTAAAACACGATCGTCTAAAGAAATGAATCTCCTCAGCATCATCTTCCTCCAAACGGGGCTCGTTACCGGCTCCCTGGCTCATCGTCTCCTGCCTGTTTTTAATTAAACGGCAGACGTGTGACGTGTAGCGCTGGGTCATAATCAGGAATACGTGATTACATTGTGCAGCTTCAATCAGGATCCTGGGAAAGTGACTACGATACCTCTTCTCTACCTCTGATGAAGAGATGCAAGAAGTGGTCCGAAAATAAATACGACGTGTTCTACATAACCTGCGGTGAGCGATTATTCAGCACAATTAATAGACTGACACGTTCATACGCTGTATTTCATTTCTCATTCCAACGGTGGGCAAATACAAACAGAGCACTCTATAGTGATTAATGTAACTGCAGAAGGTGTCTGCAATTAGGTAGAGAACAGGGTGAAAATATTGGTATCGATCATCAGCATATATCAGATATTGGCACAAAAAAACAAAAAAAGTGCCTCATCCCCTTAAGAAAAAATATAATAAAATAAACTCTCCGGGACTTCGGAAGTAGCCAAGAACTTTTATTTTTTTAGAGTTCTTTTCTCTCGCTTCCAAGTTTTCATGGGTCTGCTGCTCTGTGTCACAGTGTTTCTAGTACAGCAGGTCAAGGGTCAGAACCACCTCCACCCGCGCCAGCTGGCAACTGGATCATCAACCGTCAAAGGAGAATCGACTTCAGATTTTCTTTTTCCCAATGAGGATATAAAGCCCATTTTAATTTACTTACTAACTGACTGGAGACGTCAGAATTGCTGGAGGATGAACCCTGCTGCACATTTATTTAGTTTCCTGTGGAGCTGCAACGAGAGTCAAATCCTAAATTACAAAACACTTCTCTATCTTTTTTCCGATCGACGTGACACTCAGATCTCCGCCGCAGTGACATTTCACTCTCCGTAAGAGTTTCCTATAGAAATTTAATTGGATTGCGATCGTTAGAACTATACGTGGGCAGGAAATTGTTTGATTTTTTTTTTCTTCTCATGGTGAAATTTTAAAGAATAAAGTGCTCTCACTGTTTTATAAATGCTTATTCCAGTTTTATATGACACTATATCATTGTTTGGAATTGTCTCATGTCCAAGAGAAGACTTTCAATCTTTTCTGTATTTAAATTCTCCCGTGAAGGAGATTGGAATTGACAGATTTATACAAGCAATAAAAAATGAGGACACTATCCAGGATAGATTGTCCTCAATTAACCTGTGATGTAAAAAAAAAAAAAAAAAAATCTTTGAACTGCTCTTGTAGCCATTTTGAATGATTTGCTATAAATCAAGTGAGGAAGCCAGATAAAAGTAAATTTCAAAATAAGATCTCGTCCTTTTTCCAGCTAATTTCTCCTCGGTATATAAGCTCAGGTTTACATCTCATCTCTTTCTCATGCTCTCTAAATTCCATAGCTGAGGGATCACGGTCCTCTCGTCCCAGCCACGTCCGAATTGAAGTTCTTCAAATGCTTCTCGCTCCGCTCCTCTTGTCTTTGTTTGAAGGAATCAGCTCTTGAGATAACAGTTAAGATCCAAAAGAAAACTTGGCTGGTTTATAAATGAGCGCAATATCTGAAGCGTGTCCCAGAGATCAAATCCTAGTCTGAAAAATCGTCTTGAGTGCATTAAACAGAAGTCCTTTTGTTTGTGCTTGATGTTGTTACGGTAATCTGGTGGTAGAGCTTCTTTCAGCAGGAACAAATGGTAAATATGGTAGGACGCACTTACCTGGTCACCCTCCAAAACCCTTTAATTATCAACGTTGTTTTTTGTTGGTTTTTTTAGAGTTTTGTAATCTGGGTGAGTCTCTTGTTGTCAAACTTTGAAATCTTTAAATGAAAACAGGACTTTTATCAATAAAAGGGAAAACAAATCTAAGTGTGTATATTACATGAGGTATTACATGTTCATTACATTTCCACAGGATTTTTTTTTTTGTCTCCTTTTTTTATATTTTGTTGATGTCAGTTTGTGATGATTCCATGGGGATTTTTTTTGAAGTACAGATATTTTTGCAAAATATTGAGTTCCAGAATATCGTAACCCCCCCCCCCCCACACACACACACACACACACACACACAAAATGGTAGAAAACATCCTAATATTGGCACCAATAAAGGCTTTCATAATGTTCAGTGCACTATGAATGAGGGCTCTTGTAGTGATGAATAAATTTGGCTAAAATTCCTTATATTTGTGCACAGACAAGCACCGAGAACACCCCCAGCAAAAGGAAAGATATAATTTCAGGTGTGGATTAAAGTTGTAAACAAAATCCATATTGTACCATTAGGTGTTGGTTGCACTGCAGGTGATTAATTTGAGTTATTTATTACACTCATATATTCATGGAGCAGATTTTGGCAGCAAACCAGACACGACAGAGGAGGGGAGGATTATTTGTTGATATATTTGTATTCGCTGTTTGTATTTATGCATTGACAATGTGTATTTCTGCCTAGGTTTCTGTGTGAGTGTGTGCGTGTGTGTGTGTGTGTGTGAGTTTGACTCAGTGTGAGTTAATCCTAATGTGTCTCCTCTGGCATGTGTTTGCCTGCTGTATGACCTCATACTGTGCATACACACACAAACCTAAAAAAAAACCCCTTCCCCTCAAATATCCATGAAAAACAACTGCAGGGTTGCTACACACACACACACGAACCGTCTCTGACAGCCTCATCAAAATGTTTTCATTATTTGCTTTAGAAATATGCATAAAAAGACGAGTGTTTGTGTGGTTGATGAAGAACACAAAAGACAGAATATAATTTAGCGACTATGCTTGTATTCAGCCGTTAGACTTTTCCCGTGTCTCCCTGTGTTAGCACTTTCTGTTTTGCTGCAACACGTTTGGTCACGGCTCCTTCGGTGGGGCGTTTTCTGTGGTTGTGTGTTGGCACAGGTCTTGACACTGGTAGGAACTAACCCATGAAAATACATGAGCAACTCTGCCTTTATTGAACAAGTGGAAGCAAACTGTCAATGACACTTCGGAAACAGACGGAATAACACACAGTAAAGTGAAAAGGCACAAACATTGGAAACAGTGGGACGAATTCATTTAACGTATGAATCACACTGAAACAACTCTGAGGAATTACAGCACCACTTTGGTTGTTGTTGTTGTTTTTGTGTGTGCGTGTGTCCAGAAGTGTATGCAAAAATTTGCATGTGCACGTATGTTCATGCGTGTATGGTTATGTGCACTATCATACAAACCTGTGTCATTTTATAACTGTGTAGGTTTCTCACCTACCTCTTGAGATATATTGCTATCCTTTTTCTTTTTTCTCCGGCCATAAAATATACACATATCGCAGGAATGCTCTAAATACGGATGACAAAGACGCTATAAATGTAGGATTACTCTTGCATTCTTGCAGTAAATTATATATGTATAAATATATATACACTGCAAGATGTAGTAAACTCGTTTGGATCTTTGCTCTTGAGTTTGCTCAGTGTCTGTTTCTCCTTTGTGTTTTGATCACTTGTGTCGGCCACTGAGATCCCCTTTTCTCTTGTGTCATGATTGCTTTACATGTGTTTTCTCCGACGTTCCTCCTCATTTGGGGTCTTTCACCTCGGTCTCGTTCGCCCGTTAGTCTTCTGTCGTTGGTTTCTCCTCCGCTCAGCTTCTTCCCTGCCCTGATGTTCTCCCACCTGTTTCTTGTAGCGGGACTAGCTCAGTTTCTCTTATAGTTCTGTTTCTCCGCTTCCTCCCTTATGTTTCATCAGTTTGCTCCGTGCGTGTGTTCCTAAGCATCCATGGTTGGTTTTTTTTCCCCGCCTCATTCTGTTTTCTTTTATTGAACTATTTCTAGTTTTTGGCTAACGAACTCCCAGCTCACCACCTATTCTCAGCGTTAGGTTCCATCTTCTTCCTCACATCTGACAGAAAACCGGAGAATGATGTAAAGATGTAAACGGGAGTTCATGGTGATGCAAACTAAAAGAGAGCAAAACCAAAAAAAACACACGGTCCGTAACGCACACGGGATGATGCAATAAGTCAGAATTGTTTCTAAAGGTAAAAATAATAGTACTACATTGATAATGAAGATAGCAACTGGATTTTAAAACATTTTGAATTTGGCAGTATTTGGATTGGCCTTTCAGTGCGTACTGATATGCGTCAACTACCTCCACCAACAGTAAAGTACACAAATCTCATTTATTTTGAGCTTAAAAGTGCAGCGACCCCTATTTTTATTATGATTTTTTTCCAATGTTAAATGTATTGTGCTATTACTCAAACGTTTGATCGAAAAACATCTCTGCTTCAAAACAGGTTACCTTACAATCCGTTTTATGAATACAGGTTCAGAAACACAATTTTATGGGTGACCAGACACAACTGCAGTCACCACTTAAAAAATAAGGCAATATAAACAGTTCACAACTGCTACTACGTCACAGAAAGTGCTGGGAATAATGAAGTTCTCATCTTGTTTTATTTCAGACCTCAGTAAAAACATGGCTCAAACTTACAAACCCTTGATGAGTCAAACGAGTTCCAAGCTTATTTTTGTTGGCGAATGAGACTGAGTCATCATGTCTCCTTCGTGCGGTTTGTAGCTTCCCTGTGACGTCATTTCACAATGTCCCCAAGGCAACCGCAAAAAAATGGCTGCTCTAGTATGAACTCATCTTCTTCTCCGGAGCCTTCGGGCTCCCCGCATCCCAGATCCCCAGTGCTGCTGGAGGAGGCTGCAGACCTAAAGAGGCTCAAGCTGCCCCCCATAGCACCACCTGCTCACGTCCCCGTCTGTCCATCTGTCTCTTCTCCTTTCTCTCTCTCTCTTTATCTCTGTCCCTCTCTTTCTTTCTGCATATCTGTCTTCCTCCATTATCTGTCTTTGTCTCTGCCCCGCTCTCCTGCTCTCCTTCGCCCCAAGAGGTCAAAGCAGACGTCCGTCCCCATTGAGCCTGGAACTGCTGGAAGTTCCTGCCTGTTAAAAGGAAGGTTTTCGTCGCTGCTGTCCTGTGCTTGCTGATGGAGAATTGTTGGGTGTAGATTCATTGAAGGAGTGTGGCACTAGACCTGCTCGACTTGTAAAGTGTCATCACATAACGTTTGTTGTGATTTGGCACCAAACAAACAAAACTGACTCGACTTGACTCTTGTGTGAAGTAACATTTTTCAACTTTCTGCAAAGATATGTGTGGCTTTTTTTGCAATGAAAATGCAGCGATTATGAAATCCTACAAGCCCCACATATTTTGCGAACCTTTTGTGAAAATTGGTGATTTATACGGCGAAAGAGCGGCGTCTTTGAAAAAAATGTGGCCCTCTCGCATAAATGTGTAGAAAGGAGCGGACACTTTCTGGTCATGTGCTATTACAAAGTGAATCTTACTCAGCTTTTGTGGAGCCTCTCATAAAAGTAAATCGTTTAGCTGTTCGCCCCGCACCTTTACTGCGTAGCTACAAAGTGTGTGTGAGCTGGCGTGTGTGTGGGCGCTCTGCGACCGTTAAGAAATAAGCAGGTCAAAAAATATATCAAGTTCAAGAAAGAAATCCAGGCGCTCCAGATCAGTGAGTGGCTGCTTTTGTCTATTCATCACCTTGGCTAATATCCGATAGGCTTTTTTGGATTCCTATTTCATTGATTTCTTTTTACTTTTAGACATTTGTGACCAACAGTAACACTAAGGGAGACGGATATGAATCACAAAAGTGGTTTAAAAAAAAGAAGGTGCTCTTCTTCCATTGCAAATGGAACTAAAGCGTTGGCAGTTTGTCAAACTGACACAGGACACAGTGAGGAGGAAGCTGGGGGGAAAAAAAGTATTCTTCACATAAAAGAAAGAGGAAAAACTCAGACGTGAAATTTTAGATTTTTCTGAGGAATGTGGCCTGTGTGTAATTATTAATTTTAACAATATGTTTAGTTAGTGATATACTTGTGTCTCTATCCAGAGAGTTTTTGTGATATATGACATTATCATCCAGCGCACGCTGTCTTTGTTTGTCTTCCTTCTTTATGGTGACAGTGACCTTACAATTGTCCTGCAGGGAGAAACAGAACAAAATTCAAGGCAACATAATGTAATTTAACTGGAGAAGCTTGCTCCCTTATGGTACTCTGTTCTATTTTATTTCTTTTTATGAAGCTCCATCCTTTTGTGCGCACCAGTGTGGATACGAAACAAAACATCTTTGTTCCGATTTTTCCCTCATTTGTAAACAAACCTGTGACCCTTTTTCCTCCTTTCTTGTTCACAAAGAGCAAAACCAAGTTTCTCTTTTGTTCGGTTCACTACTCCGAGGTTCAGACGTGTTTATTTATTTTGCTATTCTTTTGATTGTTTTTTTTTCCTTTTGTTTTGTATTAGGTATGAATTAAATCATTTCTATTTTAGCATCACAAGGTTTAGCTTTGACACCTTCTTTTTAGCAGTGTGCTAGCTTTTTCCCATTAATCCTTCTATTTAAATTGCTGAAAGTGTGTGTGTGGGTGTGTGTGTGGGGGGGTGGGTGTGTGCTTTTGTTAGATGCCAGTAATGACAAAACCACTCATTCATTTAAGGAGCCATCCCAATCAAGTATTTGATTGGCCAAGTTCTTTAAAAAAAGATTTGTGCATTGTTGATTATGACACAGCGGTGCATAATAAAAGAGCTACATTCCACTCAGGAATGCTTTATGAGGTTGTTTCATCACTCTGAAATTTAAAATGCATTTTCAGAAAAAAACAAACAAACGTGGAGGCCATAGGGATGTTGTATTACTAGCAGTTGGTTTTTCTGCTCATTAATTTAAGGCGGGAGGGTTCCAAAAAAAAAAAAAGGGGGGGGGTGTTTATTTAAAATAAAAGAGCATAAATAAGGTTTTAAGCTACAATCAGATTATTTTTATGAGTGGTTCTTTCATTCACCACCTGAACTGAGATGCATTGGGCTCAAAGCGCTAACCCATTTGGCTACATCTGGTTCGTGTACTCACGTTTTGATCCATGACTCTCCTGCAAATTTTGATTTCAAAACATTTATTCTTGAACAGGAGGCGACCGTACACTCAGAATCAACTCAAAGAAGCTACATTACAGTGCCTGTTTACATGTTTGTTTCTGAAACTGGTTAATGTTGACAGCTAACTAGCTGGCTCATAATTATCTTTCTACTTACAGCCGCGAGTAGCCTGGTTGGCAACTAACTACGCTTTGAAATAAATTATGACACTATTGGAGGGCCCAATTCATTTGAAATAAAAACATCACAAAAAAAAAAATCTGGATTTTCATGGGCCCCTCTACCTACTCGGGCCCTGGTAGTCAGGTCCACCCCCCCCCACTATCACGCCCATGGCTCTAATAAATAGCCGCGGAGCTCGGTTGTCAATCATTGCCTGTTCATCAGCAACAGGAAGTTACCCTAGCGATGAAATCTCTCTTGTATGAATTTGAATCACTGAAAATTATGCCAGATTACCGTGCGCCCCCATCGGCTTTGATTGATTTGTAGGTAATAAGCGAGAAATATTTTAAAATCTTGTCGTTCTCTCTGACAAAACCAAACCAGACAGTCGTATGTGTGACATTTTCCTAACCCTCTGGTAGCAGCCGTGTTTCTGAACTCTGCAAACCAGCGCCTCTACCACCGACAGGAGATGCCCCGAATGTTCATGTTCATGTTGGATGAGGTCTTGAGAGGCACTTTGATTGAGGGAAATATCACGGTTTGGATTGAAATAAGCACTTTTTTTTAACTTTTAACATTATTTGCCTTAATAAAATCTTTTATTGAATGAATTAAACAGTGAATCAATCTTTCAATCTGCAAAAGTCAGATGATTCTCGCTAAAAGCAGTGCGGGTGTCCCAGAGGCCAGACTCTCGATCCCCTTGATCCTTCCTCTATCCCAGGCTGAGGTGCTCCCACATCTTTTACTGTTTAATTAGAAGGGAAGAGGATTGGACTCTGTCTGAATTTTACCTTGATTCTTTGGCTCAATCCTTACATCTGATTATTTTACTACAAACTTACAGCGACCCAGCCATGATCCCGCCCCCCCCCCCCCAATAAACAGTTCCGTATCCCATAGAAACGGAGGTATAATGGCTGCTGCTGATCTTCCAGAAATACCGGGTTTTCACATTGACAGCAGCTACGACTCACATCTCCTCGCTTTCCATTTTAATTCAACAAGACAAAGACGATTCCTGTGTTAATATGGTTTAGAACAACCAGCACTTGAGTGGATTAGAGTGACGGAGGGAAAAAGAGAGTTAGGGGAGAGGAAAAGGTGGAGGGGAAAAAAAACAGATGGGGGGGACAAGAGGAAGAAGAGTGTAAGACTGAGAATCAACTCGCCATAAGTGGGGGAGACAGACGGATTGCTCGGAGCTCTCTAATCATGTCCTCCCAAAGGTGCCTGACATTTACTGCTTCATAGGCAAGAGCCGCTGCTGTCCAACAAGGCCCAGTTTTAGGATGGAATCGATAAGACGCGGTTGAGGGAAGTGGAGGGAGGCACGAAAAGGAATGACGGAGAGGAAGATAGAAAGAGAGAGGTGGCTGGCATGTAGATAAGGCTGAGGACAGATTGTCTGCCCCGCCCTAATGTGTCTCAGGTGTGTCTTGTTCCTCATTAGTCTCCTGTGGATTTATAGAGTCCTGTTGTCCCTCCTTCTGTTGCCAACGTTTTCGTCTGTATCGAGCCGTTTTCTCAAGTTCTCCCTCGTGTATCATCTTTGACCTTCTGCCTGCCACCTGTAAACCTTCCAGTTCATTTAATATTTCTGTCTTATTTCTTTGCCCTTCAGTCCATTTTGATAGCATTTTTGGCCACATGGAGGATTAAAACCTGGCAAAAAGGGATTGTGAGACTTTTGCAAGCTGTCCATGCTAACAACAACCCAGGTGGTGTCTCATCCTCCAGGATGTGCCAACAACGGTTTCTCTTTTACTGCTTGGCCTCCAGATGAGTTCGGCCAACACCACCAGCCTCTGGAGGGTTTCTGCCTTCACCACTGGCCTCCGTGGGGTGGGGGGTGGGGGGTGGGGCACACCTTTACCTTTACCTTTCACCGTCTTCTCCTTTATGAGTCGTCCTCATTCCGCTTTTGAAAGCTACTCTGGCACTGCTCTTGTGCGTGGTTCCTCTCGTCTTCATCCCCTCAGATGAGAGAGCCCACCCCCATAGATGAGAGAGCCCATCCTTATAGATGAGAGAGCCCACCCCCATAGGTGAGAGAGCCCATCCTTACAGATGAGAGAGCCCACCCCCATAGGTGAGAGAGCTCACCCCCATAGGTGAGAGAGCCCATCCTTATAGATGAGAGAGCTCACCCCCTCAGATGAGAGAGCCCACCCCCATAGATGAGAGAGCTCACCCCCTCAGATGAGAGAGCCCACCCCCATAGATGAGAGAGCTCACCCCCTCAGATGAGAGAGCCCACCCCCATAGATGAGAGAGCCCATCCCCTCAGATGAGAGAGCCCACCCCCATAGGTGAGAGAGCCCATCCTTATAGATGAGAGAGCCCACCCCCATAGGTGAGAGAGCTCACCCCCATAGGTGAGAGAGCCCATCCTTATAGATGAGAGAGCTCACCCCCATAGGTGAGAGAGCCCACCCCCATAGGTGAGAGAGCCCACCCCCATAGATGAGAGAGCCCACCCCCATAGATGAGAGAGCTCACCCCCATAGGTGAGAGAGCCCATCCTTATAGATGAGAGAGCCCACCCCCATAGTTGAGAGAGCCCACCCCCATAGGTGAGAGAGCCCACCCCCATAGGTGAGAGAGCCCACCCCCATAGATGAGAGAGCCCACCCCCATAGATGAGAGAGCTCACCCCCATAGGTGAGAGAGCCCATCCTTATAGATGAGAGAGCCCATCCTTATAGATGAGAGAGCTCACCCCCATAGGTGAGAGAGCCCACCCCCATAGGTGAGAGAGCTCACCCCCATAGATGAGAGAGCTCATCCTTATAGATGAGAGAGCCCATCCTTATAGATGAGAGAGCCCACCCCCATAGATGAGAGAGGTCACCCCCATAGGTGAGAGAGCCCATCCTTATAGATGAGAGAGCTCACCCCCATAGGTGAGAGAGCCCACCCCATAGATGAGAGAGCCCATCCTTATAGATGAGAGAGCCCACCCCCATAGATGAGAGAGGTCACCCCCATAGATGAGAGAGCCCACCCCCATAGATGAGAGAGCTCACCCCCATAGATGAGAGAGCCCATCCTTATAGATGAGAGAGCCCACCCCCATAGATGAGAGAGCTCACCCCCATAGATGAGAGAGCTCATCCTTATAGATGAGAGAGCCCATCCTTATAGATGAGAGAGCTCACCCCCATAGATGAGAGAGCCCACCCCCATAGATGAGAGAGCTCACCCCCATAGGTGAGAGAGCCCACCCCCATAGGTGAGAGAGCCCACCCCCATAGGTGAGAGAGCCCATCCTTATAGATGAGAGAGCTCACCCCCATAGATGAGAGAGCTCACCCCCATAGATGAGAGAGCCCACCCCCATAGATGAGAGAGCTCACCCCCATAGGTGAGAGAGCCCATCCTTATAGATGAGAGAGCTCACCCCCATAGATGAGAGAGCTCACCCCCATAGATGAGAGAGCCCACCCCCATAGATGAGAGAGCTCACCCCCATAGGTGAGAGAGCCCATCCTTATAGATGAGAGAGCTCACCCCCATAGATGAGAGAGCCCATCCTTATAGATGAGAGAGCTCACCCCCATAGATGAGAGAGCCCACCCCCATAGATGAGAGAGCTCACCCCCATAGGTGAGAGAGCCCACCCCCATAGGTGAGAGAGCCCACCCCCATAGGTGAGAGAGCCCATCCTTATAGATGAGAGAGCTCACCCCCATAGGTGAGAGAGCTCACCCCCATAGATGAGAGAGCCCACCCCCATAGATGAGAGAGCTCACCCCCATAGGTGAGAGAGCCCATCCTTATAGATGAGAGAGCTCACCCCCATAGATGAGAGAGCTCACCCCCATAGGTGAGAGAGCCCATCCTTATAGATGAGAGAGCCCACCCCCATAGATGAGAGAGCCCATCCTTATAGATGAGAGAGCTCACCCCCATAGATGAGAGAGCCCATCCTTATAGATGAGAGAGCTCACCCCCATAAAAGAGAGGAGCAGCGTTTTAAGCACATTTCAATGTGGACATCGTTCTTAAAGATTTCAAAAAGATTTGCGGGATTTTCTTTTTTCTTTTTTTTTTCTTTTGCAGTAAAATTGCAGGAACTGGCATAATTTGCCATTTGGTGCAAAAAATTCCTATTTGTTGCAAAAAAAAAAAAAAAAAAAGGGTCCGACTAACTGAGAACTTTAAGGTTGCATAAATCTCATGTAATGAATGCAATGTGTCACACGTGAACGTGGGTCACGGTGTTGTCGTCGCCCCTACACAACAGCGGCTCCTGCGTGGACAAAAAAATGTAATTTTTGCTAGGAAAGTGCACACGTGAGGGACTGCTATTCAACATGATGGAGTTTTCAAATAACGTTCTTATTTTCGAAGCATAGGGAGAGGACTCAACTTGAGTAATGTTGGCCTGGAAGGATTGTAATCGGCGTCTGATTAATGGAACACCACCGGTCAATGAAAGCACACAATCCGCCGTTCTCTCAGTAACAGGTGCTCCGTGCTCCATTTTCTCTTGAAAGGATGAGTGCTGCGATTCTCACCAAACAGCTTTCTAGCAGCCACAGACATGCTTTTAGTGACGGGGAGCATCAGGGTTTGTATGAAATGAATGTGACAGCCCTGTGTGAGAGGAGCATCTTGACTTCTCCCTGGGAGTGTTTCTCTAACCCTGCACGACTGAGCTCACACTCTTTGTCTTTGAACTTTCTGCCAGCATCAGGTTCGGGAATTTGTCATTGTAAAGCTTGACATTTGTTGTTTGCGACCACTTTGCGGCTGCATTTTAGCGAAGAGCTGCTATATGTGGAAGATAATGAAAGAATTCCTTCTTTCTTCAGTTGGGAAAAAAAAAAGGGATTCTTTGTTGGATGAGTCGACCACACGTGGTCATCAACTCGAAGCTGTCGTTCTCTCTTTCCTCTTCTGGCTTCAAAACTTTGATTTGTCATTTTGATTGAATTTAATTTCCTTTTGCCATTGAATGTCTCATCGTTCCATCTTGTAATAAGTTTTACTGAATAACTGGTCTGAGAAATTTTAACTTGAGCTTTTTTTTAATTTTTTTTAACAGAAGCCAAACTGTTCATGTCTTCAAATTGAACAGAATCAAAACAAAATGTCATGGCTGAAGGAAAAACTGCGGCTCAGAAAATATTAAAAACCTCATAAAAGGGAACATTCAAATCAGAATAATACCTGGGATGTTCATCATCCGATAGAAGTTAAAGTTAAAATCAATAAATTAAATCATTAAAATCATAACATGAATCAAAACAACATGAAATTACAGACGAACCAAATTCAATCTCATGTATAATCTACTGTTGTTGTAGTTGTAATTTTATTTTTAAACATCAGTTACATCCATTTTGAAGGGATTCGACTGGCTGGAGTTGGTGTCATTCTGTGAGTTTTGATTGGTTGGTTGGTGTCTATATATATATATCTATATGTGTGTGTGTGTGTGTGTGTGTGTGTGTGTGTATAACTTGCATTATTTCAAACAGTATTGCTTCGAGTGGCAGCACTAATACGATTCAGCTGCGGAGTGACGTGCAAGCAGCATGAGTAGGAACACAAGGACGTTCTGTGGCTGATTATGTAGAGCCGCAAGAAATTAAAGTAGTGGAAAATTTTACAAATACAACAGACACGTGAACTAGGAATTTTCAACTTTACTTCCTGGGTCGGGCAAGTATTTTCTGCAGTAGTCCGTCCAGCAGTACAATGCTGGGCTCGCTGCACAGGAGGTGTGTTGACCCACATCTCCTGAAGGTGAGACCCTTACGATGGATGAATACCTCACACAAGGCCACATCAATAAATCTGAAATATATCTGTATTATAGTTTCATCAGTGCTTTTTTTTTTTTTTGTCTTTTAAAGCTTCAATCGCACAACGCGTCAAACTTTGAGTTTTTAAAGACAATCCTGTAATTCAACCGGAAGTTACTAATGTTTTTATTTTAATCCATATATTCTGAGATGGCGCCGTTCATCTTTTTAACCTGTCACGTAAAGACCTTTGACAGTAACTCTTGTTATGTTCTGACAACTTAATGATGTGGTGGAAGTCGACGTGGTTGCAGGCTAAGCGAGCTCCAGCCGACGATCCATCTCAGCTGTCAAATCTTGCAGCTCTTCGCGGGATATCCTCAGTTGATCCCCGGCCACGCTGGGGTCCGTAATTCCTCCACTCTGCTGACCCTCATCAGAGCACCTTCACACTCAGCCGTACACTGGAGGTCACAGTTCAGTGGAGCAAGTGTAACTACAAGATCAGCAAAAAAATATATTAAAAAAGGGTGGGGGGGGTGTACAGTCCTCAGGTCACCGAATTCAATCCAACACTGCACACAACGGCTTAAAGAATCCATCCGACGAAAAAAAAATAGTGTGTGATTGTGTATTACTCATGTTTCTTAGTGTTACAATTTATAAACGCATCACAATTATGATTTGGTTAACGCAAAAGATCTTCCGCTTTAAAAAAAAAAACATATTTGCAGTAGACAGTCACATTTATCTAAAAAAACAAAACTGTAAAAGAAAGTAAGCGCTGTTTACCATCAGTTGAAATTTTAATTGTAATTCTTGAAACTCTACAGTTCTCACTCATAAATTCTGTTTTCTTTCAAGAAGTCATTGACAAAATCTGAACATCCCTTTTTTTTTTTTTTGTTCCAACGGTTGAACTCTTGGATTTTCATGCTCACTTCTACTGACTGACAGCTTTGTACCATTTTCACTGGTTATAGTTGTTTTATTCTCACCATTAGTGTTAACTTAAATGCACATGAGTGATCCCCGCGCGTTCCAATACCAAGGACAATCAGTCTACCTCTGCGCAGCAGCTTTTACTGTTCCGCTCCTAAGGTTGATATACCCCAGTGCAATATTTCTGTAGATACCACTGATTATATTCAGTATATATATGCACACTCACAAATATATCTATGTATTTTTATTCTTTTTATTTATTCTGGAAGCGCTCTTATTCCTGCACTGGAAGGAAGATGCTCTCAATGATTTCATTGTACGCCTCGATGTATGAGGACAAAGTCTATTCTATAATATTCTATTCTATTCTATTACATATCTGAAATCATGATGAAAATGTTAATCGAAATATGAAATTAGGAATCCATGTTAAATTATCTTCAACGTCACAAGTCTTTTCATCCGGAGGTCACAGCCGAGTCACAAACAGATGATTAAATCTCCTCCCTCCTTCTCTGAGCAACCCCAAACCACTACCAAGCCCGCTTACACACACACACACACACACACACACACACACACACACACGCATGCACATGCACACACACAGTGTCATGTGGTTAAACAATTGAAGCAGAAAATATGTCTATTAATATGAGTAATTGTGTTATGCGTACAAGATGTGTACAGTACAGTGTGGATGTCTTTCAATGTGCAAGAAAGTTTGTGTGTGTGTGTGTGTGTGTGTGTGTGTGTGTGTGTGTGTGTGTGTGTGTGTGTGTGTGTGTGTGTGTGTGAGGTTCATAGCCAGGTCAGCATCTCTACCTTCAACCAGACTTTTCAACACTGACTCAAAATGTAATGATCATCACACTGATAATTACAAACATAAACAAACACACGCACACACACACACACACACACAAAGACGTGAGGAAGGATGTGGCCATGTGGGGGTGCACATATTTGCCTTTATTGTCTTAACATGATTTATAATGAGAGCGAAAGTGAGAGAGGAAGAGGAGAGATGCATTAATGCATCACAGGCTGACTTGATGGATGTTTAATGTGCACATATGCTCATGTACACGTACACGTACACACACACACACACACACACACACACAATTATCACAGGACCGGGCCAGCACACTTTAACGCTACTAATTCCATTTCTTATACGCATTATTTTCGTAACACAAACACTTCTGACCAGAATATAAAGCTTCATTGCAAAATGATGTTAAGTGTTGATTTCAGTCACACTGATCATGTTTACATTCACACCATATTTGTGTATTTGTTGGAATATGACAATATTTTTCTAGAGTGACTCATGTAAACACCTGCTATAACCTGATAAAGATCATACACTGGTTACCAAAACCTGAATGTGACTCCTGCCACATGCTCGTATTAACCAGAATATTAAATCATGTAAACACAGAAGTCCCAAAAGGATCCTGAGCAGAATGTTACTATGCTGCAAGTTTCCGTGTTGCCATGACGACCCAAAGGTGCGTTACATTTTCATACTGCATTCGAGACAACTAATTGTTTATCTTGATAACTTTTTAAATTTTTTTAAGAATGAAAGTTTAATACAACTTAGGGAGGTTTGGCAATGTTGCCTGGCAACAGCCCGGAAGTAGAGCAGGTAGTGTGTGGTATTTACCACAGGCAAAGAATACTTTATTCAGAATCTGTAACTCAACACGTACACAGGAATATTCCCACAACCGCGGCGCATTTAAAAGCATTCGGACGAGTACCTCAACCAGAACACGGACCTTGATCGGAGTTCTTTGTGCACGTAAACTGATAAACAGTATTCTTCTAAACCAGACTCCCTTAAGAAAATCGGTCATTTTTCCACAGAGGTATCCAACAGATCCAGCTCAGAGGTTCTCTTCCAGTGGATCTGGCATTCGGCCATGCAGGTGGATCCTCATCCCCGCTGCGTCTGAGTAAGCTGGGACTGGGTACGCGGTGAGCTCTCCTGGCCCGCCTCTCACTGCACTGCACCGCAGGTCAAAAGCAATGCCTGATTTTATTTTTTCAGGTTGGTCTCAAACTTTTCACAGCAGGTACAGTATGAAGTGCTTTAGTAGCCATTTAGGCAAACTGTCCATTGAATAAGGGGATAATAAAACTAATAGCAGACGGTACTTAACAGCAAGCAGCACATTAATGAGGAAGGGAAGTACAGATGAGTAGCTAATATCCAGGAATTCACTTAATACAAACACTTGTGGGACAGTTCCGACATTCTGGCCTCTTGTGAAACTGAATCTTTCTCCCTGTATCTGAAATTCATGCTCTCTTTTTTTCAAAAGTTGCCCAACTCAGTGAAGCCTATTTACCTCACAGCAATATTTAATTGGCGTCTCCACTTGGTGAGCCAATAAAAAGAGTCCGAGCACATACAAACCATCCACTTTTCCCCTGGTTTCTGAATGAAATGGTTCTTGTCAGGATAAACGTGTTCCCATGGCGACCATATGAGTTTTTGCTCCCGTGGTGATATGAAAGTTATTCAAGCTCTTTGATTTCCCAAGAGACCAGAACAAGGGAGATGGGGAGAAGGGGGGGTTGTAAAGGAGTGCAAGAGAGGTGAGACAGAGAAAAAGGCAGACGGAGAACTGGGTGCGAGACACAGATGGATTAGGAGAACTAGAGTGAGTTCTAAAAAAAAAAGGGAGATAGTCATCTGACACAAAAGAGTAAAAAAATGAAGGGAGGAATGAGGACTGCTGGCATGGCTGTGGGATAAAAACAGATTGGTTTCTCTCCCTCTCTCTCCTAGGATCAGGGAATTGAACAGTCCTGGAACAGCAGCCTTAAGTTTATTGCAAACTTGCTGCAACGCAATATGTTTATCCATACGTCCATCATCTACCCGTCCTTCCATCCATCTGTCTGCTTTCTGTCCTTCCTGCCTTCTTTTATGTGCTTCCTCCCCTCCTCCTCCTCCTCCTCCAAACAAAGGACCTAGGGAGCAGATTTAGATTTGTTTTTTTGTTTTTTGGGGTTTTCAGGCTCAGTGAATTGAACAGGCCTTTAGCAATCTGCTGTTTATCACAAAGTTTCTCTGCAATCTGTACCCACAAGGAGAATTAGGTTTGTTTGGTCTTTCCATCTTCATTTGGAACACATCTTTGAAATTTCACTTCTTTACCATGGAATCTGAATACAACATGTCCGATACGAAAGCGCCAACAAAAGTGAATGTCCATATCTTGCTGTGTTCTATGTTTGCGTTATGCTTTGTAAATTCAGAGCGTCATGTGAATTGGAAGCATTTGGATCAACAAGTCCTCCTACCAATACAGCTATATACAAGCTGTTCGCCACAACACTGAGACAGGACACGTTTTTAATGTGATTTTTGAGCTTTAAGGACAAAAACACTTGGATGTGTTTTGAAAAAAAGATCATGCTTGAGCACTGCTTGGACAAAAAAAAAAAAACGGAACTCAACACTGGTGGATCAACAGTTGGCTCCTGCTGCAGCTGCATGTATCCACTCCCTGACAGTGCCACAGAGTCTGGCAAGAGTTTAGTTCTGGTAAACCGCCCCAGCAGAACACAGTGCCGTACGCAAGACAAATCTGGACACATTAACATAGGCCCCACCCACATGTTGTGTGTTCCTGCAGCTGTCAGGGTGTGTCCTCGCTAGTCAAGGGTTAAAACTTTCCTGCTCGTTTCACAAGCAGCACAGCAAGAGACAACCTCACCGCCTCTGATCGTTTCTACCAAACGTCCGACTTGTCCACAGGTGAAATGCTCGCCGCTGGCTATTGTCGCATTTTGATAACAATCAGCTGTCTGAGCACACTGAGTGTGTCAGCGATGAGTCGCGAAAAAATGCTCATTAAATTAGATGTTCTTCTAAAAAAACATGCAATCATTTCATATCCATCATTTTCTCATATGGTCAACATTTTTGTCGGCTACCTGCCTTCTTCGCTTCAGTCCTCTGTCTATCCATCCATCGCTCCCTCCACCTCTGTGTACAGTTTTGTAATCCTCCTTTAATTGATGACATGTGACCTCTTACATGTGAATGCCAAATAATTACTACGGTCAGTAGACAGCATCTCACACTGATATGTGAATGTGGGTTCTTTTCATCACTTCTACTTATGACCTACACGCTCCCTCTCTGACTGGTTTAGATAGAGGTGTAAATGTGATGATCCCTTCTTCACTGTGCTCCGTCGTTTGTTTACTTGCTGTGTTGTCAAAAAGAGGATGCCCAAACTGGATTCATTTTACTCAAACACTTCCTGGTGCCAATCATAGTTGGCAACAGAGCTTCTTTGGAGTCCCTCTTCAAATTTCTCATTTGTACAAACAGTGGATTCTGAACGAGGCTTAAAGCAAACTAAACCTCCACTAAAAGCTTCTTATTGCCAGGTAATCTCTCTCTCTCTCTCTCTCTCTCTCTCTCTCTCTCAAGTGTGTGTATGTGTGTGTGTGTTTTGTCCATCAAGTATCAAGTTTGAGAGTAGAATTTAGCTCTTCTGACTGGCATCACAAACACACTGCTAATTTGGTTGATACACACATACATACACACACACGCTTATTGGAAGTATGCTCTTGTACACACCCAAAGGCACTTGTGCACCTGCTACGGAAATGAGGACACACACACACACACACACACACACACACACACACACACACACACACACACACAGCCAGTGGATGCAAATGGTAAACATTGTCTGAGTCCAGTTCAGCTCTACATTGACTCAAACATAAATGTGTATCCTGTAGTGAAACAATGCAGTTAAGCTTGTCTCATGTTGCACTGAATTAAATGAATTTCCAAATGAATTTGAATCGCTGATGAACGACACGATTCACGTCATGACATTTGTCCTTTCTGCAGAAACTCAGTGAAATCCCTTTTTAAGTTTTGATCTTTCATAAAAATAAATAGTTAAAGAAAATAAAACTTAAGATTTTTTGCATATTTGTCATTGAAATAAGGTTGAATGACTAGTATTTTTTGGCAAAACAGTTTTTCCCTCTTTGGTTTGGCTTGGAACAGATTTTTTATTTTCTTTTTGCAAATTAATCTGACATTGATTTTTTTGAGAGACTGACTGCTTTTTCTGTTTATTCAATATTTGTTTATCAGGACAGAAACTCTCTGAAATACCAAGAATGATTGGAACATGAGGAATGGATGGAACGTTAAGGAACGATGAACCTCCACACACACTGATGCTATCCAGGCTTTTCCAGTAGATTCCTGTACCTTCCACGATTTCCAGCGGTGAATCGTTGTGCATGAAATCATCCTTCATCGTCCCTTTTCAAGGCTAATTAGCTCTCCTTTCAAAATACTTTTATGTAAATAAAGCCATTCATTTCTAAATCTCAAAGCTCTCCAATCACCTTTTCTTGACACTCGACGGTTTTGAGTGGCAACTTAATTAATGTTCTCAACCTGTTGCTACAACCTGCGAGATTAGATTAGATGAGCCGAGGAGGATGGGAAATGTTTGAGACACTGAAATAACAGGTCTCAGGTGGCTTGTAAATTTGATAAGCTTGAAATATTGATATGATGGGGAGCTTTTCTTGAAATGTACATTACAAACTCAGAGAGATAATTTCCCGTGGGACGTTCGGCCTCTCAAACTGTCTTGTCCGAAACTTTTTTGAGCAGTGGTGCCCGTAGTGGTTGGACTGGGAGTCAGTTCTTTTCCCTAACACACACAGGCAGCAATTATGCTTGAATCCTGACTACACAGTGTAACCGTGCAAGTGGTTTCAACCCAACCACTTTTTGAAAGACTAATGGGATGGGACGGCTACTTATATATTTTGGGATAACGCCAAACTCAACCTTTGATTGGCTTGTTGAGAATTTCCATATATGCAAAAGGTTCATTAGTGTAACCACTGGTAACTGCAAGGCAAGACAAGGTCCAGAAATCAAAGTAAATCCTGCTAAAAGGATTCCATACACAGGCAGTGCAACCTGGGAACCCATCAGCTATGTCTGACAACACAGCCTCTGGGAACAAGGGCCAGTATTTTGATGTTTCCTGTGTATCCTGCGGATATCCAGTCCAAAACTTCCTTGTTCTGTCTGCTGCTCACTGTTGACAGTCCATAAAGCAACTTGAGACATTTGCATGGAGGAAAAAGATAAGCAGACTGTTTCAAAAGTAGCCCATTTAACCTTTAACAGTTTAAAAGCTACTACAAAAGCTTTGTCAAATCATCAGACTACAGCCATTCTTTCAACCTTGCATTTTGGCCACTGCCTTCCGTCTCTTTTGAACTCCACACTGTTTACATGGATGCAACCAAAGCCAGCTCAAAGGTGATTGGTCAAATCTACTAAAACAGGAAAAGGGAAGCCTAATCCCTGTATATCATTTATAGAGAATCCAGGTAGTGAAAATCCTGAAAGGGCTCAGCTGAGGAAAGGTCTAAGACAAGCAAAAAACAAAAACTAATTCATAAAAATCAGAAAAGCTGAAAAACTAGAAAATGAAGACAAAGTGGCACAAAGGGAAGGGAAAATAAATACACAATGAGAGGGGAGACAATGAGACTCAGGTGCAACAAATGAGGGGCAGGGTAGACAATCACAGGGGCAGCAAACAAACAATTGTAGGAAGCAGGAGGACAAGATAATATATACGAAATAAACCAGGCTTTGAAAGTGAATTGAAGAGAAAACATAACCAAAGGTGTAAAGAAACACACGACAGGACTAAAGGTCTAAAATATAATCAGAAGCCACACAAGGATAAGCCTGAAAAGTCATTGATAAGATCTTAAAATCAGTCCTGAAACAGCAGGTAAAGAGGTGTAATTTAACCATGCCTCTTAGTTCTGTTTCCAACTAATTTCTTTACAGTCTCAAATTTATTTATTTATTTATTTATTTTTTGCAACATGAAAACAGGCTGGTGCAACATTCAAGGTGCAAGGCAATAAAAGCTTGTACAATCATTTCTGAATCTCTAAAATTTAAAACAGGTCTTGCCTGAGATGATGACAAAAAGATTGGGCAGGGGTTGTGATATGTTGCTGAAAACAAATTGCTGTCAGACAGGATCCCAAATAGCAAGGAGCACTTGGCCTGAAAGTGGCCCACATCCGCTCTCAGTTCTGTTCTCCTCTCACCCACATTTGGCATTGACTGTGCTGACTTTGTTTGGGTGTGGCTGCCTGCAATCAAACCATAGGTCAGCCTGGTTTTGCCCACGTCTGACCCACACCGCAAATGCCAAAACCTACATCAAGCCTGGTTTATTAAATCTTGGCAGTGTTTGGCCTCCAGTACATAACACTCTCCAATGCTGTAACTGAACCGTCATGTGCCCAAAGTGTCCCGGATTAAAGGAGGGGTAAACTCCCAGATTTCAATGTAGTTTTTGTTATAATCTCAGAATTTGTCAAGGATTGAAATCCCTATAACATAAAGGATGCAGGGCCAAATTTACATCCACCCAATCAAAAACCGCAACCAGCAAGGCTGGATGGCCCGTTTAGCTGTCCATCAACAGCCTGATTAGGCAGTTTAGCTGTTCGTCAAAAGGCTGAGACCAGGAAGCCAAAAGCGGGTATCAACGCCTTGTTGGATCGGTGTTGGGTGAGCAGCATCAAGGCAGAAGAAAACATAGCGAATAGAAAAAGGCCTTTTAAGAGCAAGCAATAGGTAAGAGGGAGAAGGATAAAAGGCTCGGTGCAACGCGAGTGATTATCGGGGATTCATTTGTGCCCTGGAGGAGTCTAGAGAATCAAAAGGTTTGGCTATGGACACGCAAGTAGCAACCTTTCTTTTGGACGGGTAAGAGACCCATTTCCCGACTTTTTTAGCCAACTATAGAGGCTATCTTTGCGTTCATTCATCGTGAATGTAGGTTGTGAGCTCAAACAAAACGCTACGTAACGCTGATCTATTTAGTGACATAGTTTACTGGGGAGGGCAAGTGGGCGTGAGGAGGGAGGGTTCACGATCAGAGTATGATTCAAAAAAATGATTCAGACAGATTTATGCCATATTGTTTGTAAAGTTTTTCTTTTTGATAAATTAAAAAAGAAAAAAGAATACGTTCAAAAAAAGAGAGAGAAAAAAAGCCGGAAACAGGCAGCGCCTATCCCTCCTTTGGGCCTTAATGGTCTCTAGACTCATGGGTAAGTCTTCATAATTCATGGCTGAGGAATTCATGATTTTACTCATGATTTTCTTAGTTTCTGAAAGTGCTGTCACTTTAACCATCATGCCAGACTCCATTTGTTAATCTTTAACATTTCAAAGGTTTCCTCACAGAAAGTCACAGACGAACGCTGCTTTTTAAAATATTTTAAAGTCTTTTTCAATGATCTACAGTTAGGCACTGCTCTTTCTTGGACTTGCTGATCCGCACTCTGGTAGATAAGCGGCTGACCATCATTGAAGACTCGAGTTTAGAATCACAGCACATGCACTGATCTTCACACCACGTTTCCTGTGTAGCAGGAGAGAGAGCAATCATAGCATCACAGCACGTCTCAGCTGCAGAACAGTTGAGTCTCTCTCCTCTCATTACAGGAAAGCTGAACTTTCTAAGGTTATGTCTAATGGGAACGTACGTTTCGTACTGTAATGGGACCTCGAAGGTGTGTGGTTTTGCTCATACTGCTTCGTATTTACAGCCATGCTAATGCCCTGCTCTGGCTCTGACGTTGCGGTGCAGCTGTGATTAGGTGTGCAGTTAATTTTGAGTTGATTAGATGCACCTGTTGGTCCAGGGCTGCGAGGCGAGGCTCTGTTTTCTTCCGTAGGGCTGAAGGACTGAGCAGAGTTTGCTGACGAGTTGGTCCGCTGTGGGTTAAAAGGTGATTTTCCATGGAATGTCGTTTCATCGTTGCCTGGTGATGAGCAAATCATTTCAGTAAGTGATTCCGTTTTTTTCACCACAACAGTTTGAATATGTTTTGTCAGGAAAGGAGGGAGAAGACCATTTAAAAAAAAAAGTCCCGAAATGGCATAAAAATTCAGAGTCTTTAGAACAGGAATTTGATGATATGCAGCAGCAGGCACATGATGGATGGACAATTGGGGGAAGGCATCATTCCCATTCCCAAAAAATATTAGAGGCACGGGTTGATCAGGGACCATTTTTGCTGCCATCTGAGCAACTACCTCGCATTCAGAGTTCCCAGACTTGGACTGACTGCTAATGTACCTTCTCCCTTGACAAGACTTCTTCCATCCGGCTTGATACATTGTATAGAAGCGCTACATGACCTCTGAGCTCTGCTCCCGTTTTTCCTCCAGCATCAGTCCAGGACCTGATACCTGATGCTGCAGGGTATGTGCTGTCTGAGGGAGCCCTTCCACGGTTTATCTATATGGTTCTTTTCCAGTATGCAGAGGGAATACAGATAGAAAGACAGCAGAGTTGTTGACATTATGTTAATACTGCAAGGTACACTGAGTGTTGAACCTGAGTACTTACAGTTTATCTCCTCTTTCAAATCTCTGTTGTGTGAAGGGAAGTGTGTGAGGTCAGGTGCACAAAGATACATCCCTGCTTTCTTTTTGCTTTTCCCTCAAATGCATTTTTATTTTCTCTGTTGTGAATCATCATATATAATGTCAAGTTGCCAGTTACAAGTGAGAAATGAGAAAGCACAAGACAATTATTTTTATACACACATCCACAGACGAACACACACACACACACACACACACACACACAGGCGTATGCAGACAGTCGGTCCCTGGTTGAATAATTATAAGGAAACATTAGAGCATACCGTCGGTACAGATCAATAAGCAATCAAGAGTATGACCTTCACACACAGGCACTGGAATAATCACAAACACACGAACAGCTGGAGCAAGAACACACAAGGTTCTGCTGTCCCTGTCATATTTAAGGCAGTTTGTGTGGCCTACAATCACAGTGTGAACACCAAAGGGATTTGTGGTCTCTTCCTTATGCTCTGCTCACTGTACCTCCTGCCGCTGGTCCATTACCCAGCTCAAAGGTGCTATGTCAAGCATTTAAAAATCAATAAATCATTACCGCATTTCATTTTGAGTAATTAGGATAATTACTCAAAGTGAACGAGACCATCAGCAAAGACTGGAAGTCCTTCATGTCTCTCTACAATCCACATTTTTACAGCTCATCTGCCGAAAAATGTTTCTCCTTTTAGGTGTATTGAAGTGTTTTTAAAGGAATTTCTGTTCTGTTGGGATTAAAGCATGTTGTGTAACTCAGAGAAACAAAGTTACAACCGCCATATTTTCCATTATCAACTTCTGCAATAAAGAATTCATTTGTCACAGTAAGCTTTCCGTGACAGTCCAAAGGACAAATCCTTTTTTTGACCACAAGAGTAAACTGAAGCAAGTAGTAAACAGTAAACAGCAGATAAAACCCTTTTCTTCTTTACGTTTACACGACAGACCCTCACGGCAGCTGACTGCTCATTCGCTTAGCAGCAATGATGTCAGGATTTAGGGTCCAGTAGCATTATACCTCAGAGGGCAAATGAATATTTCTGCCAAACAATCTTGTCCTGCATTAGAACAACAAGGGTTTTCTTTTTGACAGCGCTTCCAACTTTGAGTACACAGTGGTTCACTTGTATCAGGATCAGGATCTCGGTTTGTCCAGGTTATAACCCTCCTCTACCTCTCGTACAAGGTCGACCCTGATTAGACGTAGCAGTTGCTCTTCTAGCTTTGTTTACTAGCCTAGCCAGCTGCTAGCTAAGCTAACCAGCCTGGCAGCAGACTTTTTGATAGTGAATCCCCCCCCCCCCCCCAAAAAAATGTTGGCATGTTCCTTTAAGAAAATTTAGAAAACGTTTCGTAAACATATAACATATTACAGTGTGTTTTTGTGTATTTGAGTATGCTTTGCTTTTTTTTTTTTAAGTTGCGGCTAGTTGAGCTCTAAGGGCCACCATACAATTGACACAAGGCTGCATGGAATTAATTGGGGAACTACTGTATAATGGAACTACTTGTCATTGCTATTTTGTGTTGGAATGCAAAGTGAAATCAGCTTATTTTGCCAAAAGCTATGAGTTATTATCTTGCACCTGGAAGCAACAGTTTTTACAGGATTGTATTTTTGGAAAAATTAGCTGCCTGTCGTATAATTTCATTTTTATATTTTCCCCCTTTTTATTACTTCATTTGTGTGTACTTGACCAGAATTGACAATGTTTCAAAAACCGCTTAAAAGGAAAAATAATTGCTGGAATATTAAATGGCATCATTATCCTACCTCACATTGATTTCAGTTAAAGTGACACTTGTGGCCAGGGTGTTAAATTGACTGCTCCAAAATAAGTGAATCCATTTTTGACATTTGGTCACATCTCTCTCTGTGCACATTATTTATTAAATTGTCTATTTTCACCGCCAATTTGTTCTGCTGCTTTCCCCTGTTCATTTCATGTGAGTTCGAATTAATGCAGAGCAAAATCCACCTGTTATTGTCACCTCAGGTTCACGCAAGAAGGAATATACCAAAGTCAAGCTGACAGGGTGAGAAGTAATGCACTTGTTTTGTTTTACAGACGCACATAAAGAAGAAGAACCCTTTATCGCACAGGTTTTACACTGCTGTAAACTAATTTGAGCAGATAATTAAAAAGTGAGCCCATCTCATTTTTAATATGCCACAAGTGGCAGGCTTACTAAGCAACAGAAATGCATTCATCTGAAAAATAACAACTGAATAATTACAAACACAACTAATAAAAACAGCCATCCATCCATCCTTCAATTTTTTTTTAATGCTTATTCCTGTTAAGGGTTGCGGGGGGGGCTGGAGCCTATCCCTGAAGCCTTCAGGCGAGAGGCGGGGTTCACATAGAGACAGACAACCATTCACACTCACAGTCACACCTACAGTCAATTTAGAGTATCAATCAGCCTCGTCCCCTCTTGATGTCTTTGGACTGTGGGAGGAAGCTGGAGTACCAGAGAGAACCCACACAGGAACAGGGAGAACATGGAGACTCCACACAGAAAGATCCCGTGCTGGAGCCGGGGCTTGAACCCAGAACCTTCCTGCTGTGAGGCGACAGTGCTGACCACTGCACCACCGTGCTGCCCCTCAATTTAATGCAATAAAGTAATTTTATCTGTGTGCTTGTAAAGTACATGTGATTATATTTCTCCATCCATCCATTTTCTTCTGCTGATTCCTGTTAAGGGTCAGGGGGGAGCCTATCTTGTTTGTTAGTTTATCTCACTCCAATGCACATCTGACACACACACACACACACACACACACGTGCAAAGAAATCTTATTTACTGGTACACCACCACATTCTACAAAGGCTAAGGTGCCAACAGCATCTTGCGTTCACCCCTGCACACACACACACACACACTTACATATTCATACAAGGTGTCAACCAGGAGCAATAACGTGCTCAGTGCTTTGGTCAAGAACAATCAGGTGGTCGACAGAGGAGCCGACAGCTCTGCCCATACTAAGATCCTCGGTTCTAATTCAGTGTGAGATAAAGTAGCTGCGAACCAGTCACAGCTAATCACACATTATTCGCTCCTTTTTTCCCTCCCTTTTTGTTTTGCTTACACCACTGGCAACACAGCTGGCTTCAAGTGTGTGTGTATGTGTGTGTGTGTGGGTGTGTGGGTGGGTGAAAGCGCCTGATGACTTGCTAAGAGGGAGCCACAGAGGAGAGTTCACAGGTCCATTTCCCCTCATAAAGAAACCACTTTTAATTGTTTCTGCAGGGTACGTTCGTTTTGTGATTGCTGACCTCCCTGAGTGCGTACAGCTGGTGCCTCCAACAACAAGGGCCAGCGTTGCCCGTGTTGTTTGGAATGATTTCTGCCCATTTTATCACTGTTTAAATTGATCTGCGTGACATTTAGATACATGGTCAATGAAGACTTCTATGAAATATCTGAAATACACCCCAAAACACGATACAACTAAAGAAAGATAGTTTTTCTCAGATAATCTTATTCGTCAGGCTTTCTCATTTCCTCTGCTTCTCTGGCTCTGTTACCATGGATGATAGCGATGTGGAGAGTACGTGGGTGTGCAGGTCGCTGTGTGCCTGAATCTCTGCTTAATAATTGAAAAATGTCCTCAGGTCTGGTTAAAGCAATGAGAGTTCTCACATCGACGAGGGGGCAACGCATCGATGGGAAACGTTCACGTTGCTGGTATGATGAGCAACACGGTGTCAACATACGACTAATTACAGATCTTTAAGATAATTAGATGAGCATATAATAATGAGCGTAACAGTGATTAAAAACTCCTGTTCAGATGATGAATTCTTCAGTGATTTTTACGTGTAATTTACAACCACATGATTGCGCACCTTGATCTTCACTCGTATTTGTTTTGTGAGCCTAAATGTGAGCTTTATTTTGACCTGTCCCTGACATCCTAGACCAACATGCGTGATTCCCCAGCATCTGACACAATAAACTGATCTCTTTCGCCGTCAAATTCCCAGAATCACCGCGTTAAAGCCGCTCTCACATGTCGAGTTTGTAGACGGAGGAATTTTCTCTCCTATTTTCCTGCCGTGTCCACAGACATGACCGCGACATCTTTGTGGAGACTTCTGTTGTCTTTTGTGCGACGCCCTCCGTCAATGACAAGGCGGTTCAGCTCAAACCCGTTGAGAACGTAGACGGGTTCCGTCCTCAGGTCCAGAAAATCTTTAACAGCCACTTTAATAATCCGCAACGAGGCAGAAACAAAACAGTTGTGCGGGGTTTTATGCAGACTTACACTCGTTTAATTGTATCATCCACTTTATTATTTACTCATGGACGTACACAGCCTCACTTGAATTTTCCTGTGTCATTCAAACCTTTTTTTTGTTGCTATTATTAATATTTCATTTTTGGACATATTTCTATTTTCACATATTCAGCGATTCACACATCTGCACTAAGGCGGGAGCACCCGCAACAAAAGAAGCGCCCCACCCCACCCCAGGGATCAATAAAGTATTTCTGATTGTGTTTACCTCACCAAACAACCCGAGCGCTCAGGGTTACAACAGTAAATTCAGGTCAAATAAGATTTCTGCAACTGACAGTCTCTTTTTTTTCTTTTTTTTTTTGATGCTTGTTGACCAAAAATGTTGATTTCTTTCTTTCTCCGGGTGCATCACTGCTGAAATTTCCTCGGGCCATTTGCACAGATGAGACGCAGGCCGGTCTTCAAACAGCCCAGAGGTGACAGGTAAGGTGTGTCCTTGATACCAAACCGTCTTCAAATTGAAACATATTCGAACAAAAGTCTAGCTGATATGTCAAATGAAGACTCTGGAGATTTGACAACAACAACAAATGTGACGCCTAAAGTGTAGTGTCAGACAAATAATGAAATATGTCACGCCGGGAAAAAAAAATAGAAGGGGGCTCAATAAGAAATCAAATGGCTGTCACAAGCAGGTAAGTCAAAAGTAATGAACTGGGTGAACGGGTGACTTGTTCTTTCATGTCACGCTAAAGATGTCAAAAATCTTTCTTTTTTTTTTTGTGAACAGCAGTGATGGTAACTGCATCAACTGGAGGAACTGGGCCACTGCGTTATACACGTACAGCAGTGCAACCTTGACTTTGGCTGGATAATTAACAGGTTGGCCCTCCCACTTATCTATGACACAACATGCAGCCGGCAGTGAGATAAGAGGCCTGTGCGCTCCTGCAGCTACTTGAGCTCTTTATTTTGTTTTATTTGTCGACTAAACACTTCAAGGCTTCTGTGACAGACGTTATATATACATCTATTTTTTTTCTGCGCGCGTTTACATTCTCAGATAACGGTGATTAAAAGCGTGAAGTCGTGGCGTTCTGCTTTCCTTTCACCCGAGATCCGGTTTCTTGTTAATGCGTGAGCTGATGATGAAGCAGCAATATAAAAGGGCAAAAGCTATCTCGTCAAAGTATTAGTCTCATATCAAATTCAATATTTCAACTCTTAACTTTATAGACGCAATTAAGAATCACTTCTGTCATGTGGAACGTATTTTTATGCTTAAACCCGATCCTCACCAGCATGTAAGCACATTAGAAAAGCCCGTTTGACACGTTCATCATTTTTCAAGCATGATTTGGCACAGAAGAGATGCCGTGTTTCCAGTTGCAAATTGAGCGGTGACATGTGAGTGAGATTAATACGTGTTTTTCTGCAGTTTGCACGTGTAAAGTAATCTATCTTTCTGCTCCGTAACCTTTCCGCTAACCCGTTTGGAGAAATTTGTGGGAGAGAAGTTTTCAAGGCCTTTCTTTGGTGCTTTTCAAAAGAAGCAATGCTCTCCGTTCCCCACATGACTGGTAGTATAGCAGCCGAGGAATTCAGACTCGCCTAACTTGAAGCCCGACGAGACGGTTTCCCTGCGTCTTTCTGCGATGTCATTGTCTCGTCAAACCTGCTGCCTCGCGAGGTCATTTGCTTCGCTTGAAATCACAATAAGGATGCATGTATGTAAAACGGACCACGTAAATGCACACTTACATCCTCACTTCCACACGCACACATGTAAACTCCCATAAACGCCCCTTTTTTCCCCCCCTCCAGGGGGGTGTTTTACTGACACTGTCATCTTCAGGTTGAGTCATGATGCAGTAAAATGGCTCATATTTTGAGGCAGGCTCAAGCTTCCACTGCAGTTTCACCAGTTTCATGCATAATTGCTTTAAAAAAAAAACTTAATTTCCCTTTAATTGGAAATTTATTTTGTGCCTCCTCCCCATATGTAGATGTACTGTATGCTTTCATGCACGTGTGTCTGCGCGCGCGTGTGTACAAGCATGTGTACTCCGTATGCAGTCGGGTGCCTGTTTGTGTGACAGAAGGCATGAATTATTTACTAGTAATATCTCATAAGAAGTATATTATCCACACGGCACAAGCCAAAGCCCTTCTGAACTCAATCACTCACTGGAATCATAGCCCAGAGGCACATAGAGAGGAAGACAGACCAGAAATATAAGTGTCAGAAGAGAGAGAAAAAAGGTGGACAGCAAAAAGAGGTAATATCTCCTCACGCCGAGCTCCACTTTGTCTCTCTCTCCTCTGTGTACTGTGTGTGTCCGCCTCTCTTATCTTCTGCTCCTTTTTTTTTTTTTCCCCTCGTACTCCTCGCCATGCCAGCAAAATATTTGATTGTATGTTTGCAGCAAACTGCCAGTTAGGGCACCAAGTTTGCTTTTGAATATCATCAGGAAAAAAAGTTGTATTTCTTTTTTTCTTTTTTTTCCTGTTTGCCTGTCCTGTCATCGATCTTCATCTTCCACGGCAGATGACAATCTTCCCCAGGGATGAATAATGAGGTTTTCACAAGTCACATCGTCGTTTATCATTCCCAGATTATGACAAAGTGGTCTCACACTAACAGCTGATCTGTGTGACTGACCCCCCCCCCCCCCCCCATTCCAGCAATCAATCATCAATGAATGAATCGTATCACCAACGGCCCACTTATCCAACTATGACACAAAGCCGGGTGTAAAATTCATTTTCCTCCCATCAGAGAAACTGTTTACCGTGGCATTTTCATGTTTGGGGGGGCACGGTGGTGCAGTGGTCAGCACTGTCGCCTCACAGTAAGAAGGTTCAGGGTTCGAGTCCCGGCTCCAGCATGGGATCTTTCTGTGTGAGTCTCCATGTTCTCCGTGTTCCTGTGTGGGTTCTCTCTGGTACTCCAGCTTCCTCCCACAGTCCAAAGACATCAAGAGAGGACGAGGCTGATTGATACTCTAAATTGACCGTAGGTGTGACTGTGAGTGTGAATGGTTGTCTGTCTATATGTGTTGGCCCTGTGATGGACTGGTGACCTGTCCAGGGTGAACCCTGCCTCTCGCCTGAAGGCAGCTGGGACCTTACCACGATAAGCTGTAGAAAATGATATTTCATATCTTATATAAAGTTTTACTTTATCTTTTTTTATCTTTGTCTTACATAAAGTTTTTCTTTATGAAGCCAATGATTTAAACTGAAGTGGCTGGAATTAAAACCCGTCAAAACACAACAATGTGGAGGCACCAACCAAGATGGATGTCATCATGTAATAATGGAATAAAAGTACCACAGTAGCATCTGAGCATGCGCTGTATCTGAAGAATAAACTATTATTAATTCATTCCTAACGCATTTGATTCTTTTGGTTTGGGGAAGGTGATTTGAAAACTGGAGAAGTGTTTCGAAGGTTATTCTTACTCAGTCATACATATTAGAGTATTTGTACTGCATCTACTGTATCATCTAGTGCTAAATCAAAATGGGCTACTTAGATTACAGAGCACCATCATGATCTGCACAGCAAGTATCAGGAAGTGAAACTGTACTCATGGTCAACATCCTTCTATCTATTTAAACAGACGTCTCAGTTAAAACCTTCTAATATCAGCTACAGTGTCTGTGAGGGGAGAAGGAGCTGATGGGAGATTATCTTTCTTATCTTCCAAATCTGTTTAAGTCTCCCTAATTGGGAATTAATTTGGTCAAATCAAGATTTTGATAAGCATTATCCCCAATTAACCCATTTAACTCAGAGTTCAGAGAGGGAATCTGGCGTTATATTTGTGGGATCTGCTCGAAAGTACACTTCAGCAAAAAAAAAAAAAAAAAGGTTCTTTTCTCAGTTAATACAGAGCGACAGATGCGGAGAAATGAACATTATTCATGTTATTATTTCATTACCCAGTGAAATTGTACAAAATCCCATTGTAAAACCCAAAGTAGAGCAGATGTTACAGGATTCAGACACTTGAGTTAGTAATTAAAGCAATGTTGTTTGTAGTTGTTGTGTGTGTCCACATTTAAAATGCAGACACAATCTTTATTTTTGCCCAGTAACAGACACTCTTGTCAATATGTACCCATCCATCACCGGCAACAAGAAAGTCTTGCTTTTGTTTTTCCCTTTGGGGCAATCCCTTTGATAACTAGAGGAAGGTTCCAGACTAAGCAATGCTCAAATCGATGCTGTCAGCAGGAACCGCACACTTTTCATTGTGAGGGACACTCCATGTTGTCAAGGAACTGAAAGAAACGTTCCAGTGTTTTTATGGCATGAGACGTAGGCTTATCATCGCTTATCTATGCCAGTGTGTTGGACAGTGTGTTGGGAAAAAAAAAAAAAAAAAGATGAAAAATCAGCCTTTAGATGACAAAAAAAATAAAAATAAATCCAAGGTAAGTCATAATTCTGAGATAAAAAGGTAAAATTGTGAGATAGAAAGTCCTTATTAGGGGAAAACAATGTCATAATTATAATATGCAATACTTATGAGATAAAAATACAAAATTATAAGATATATCAGAATTATGATGGTACTGCATGGGGGAGGCAAACTGTTAAGGAAAGCTCCATGGAGTGCATGCAAACATCTTATCTCATGATTATGACTTTTGATCTCATGATTTGGAATTTTTATCTCATGATTATGATTTTGCCATTTCTATTGTGCCATTTATCTCATTATTTCTGACTTCTTATATTTTTACATTTTATCTCACAGTAACTTTTGTATCTAATTAGCTCATAATTACAACTTTATTGTTTCATAATGTTGAATTTTTATCTCATAACTATGAATTTGTTGTATCACAATTACAATTTACCTTCCTTTTTTCCCCATCAAGGTTGATTTTAATTTTTTTTTTAACCTGGCAGAAGCAAGCTTCCACACTTAACAGATTCTCCTCGTGGCATTTCTGAATGTCTTGGAAATGTGCTTATTTTCATGTTTGGATTCTTCAATCGTATGTTACATCCATTCATTCACCATGGGATATGCTAGTGTAGGAATGTGTGGGGGTAATCTGTATCTGTCCATCAGTGTGGTTAGGCCTCGAGGGGCGGAGCTTCTGAGGATAAGTGATGGATGGGGGCGTGTTTGTTTGACCTTTAGTTTGATTGTCAATAATCATCCTCCAGAATCACTGATTCTCACTTTTTAGGCTTTAGATGTGTGGAAAGCTGGTATGATTTCCACACATTGTGTATTTGTCTACCTGAATGTGCATCTGTCTGTCCGTCTGGTGTGTGTGTGTGTGTGTGTGTGTGTGTGTGTGTGTGTGTGTGTCTGTACTTACCAGTTCATCTGAAAGGCTGTCATGCAGTGCAGCTCAGGTTTGAGCAGGAGGATTAGACCCTACAACCATTTCTACTTCTTTAATAGGATTTGTCAGAGGGGGCAGGTTTCACTGTGTGTGTGTGTGTGTGTGTGTGTGTGTGTGTGTGTGTGTGTGTGTGTGTGTGTGTGTGTGTGTGTGTGTCTGTGTGGACACGTGTTCTCATCACAGTTGGAGGTGATTAGGTCATACCCTAGTCATGTGATTTCTGTAGCCTAAAATCTGAGGCCATCAATATCTTAATCCCTATACGGTGTGTGTGTGTGTGTGTGTGTGTGTGTGTGTGTGTGTGTGTGTGTGTGTGTAATTTTCCATGTCATAATCCTCATGGGATCAAACTCTGTGTGTCTGGCAAATTGGGTGTGAGTACACACTCATGGGATATTCACGAAGAGCATCAAGTGCCAAAGACTAGAATTCATGTGTGTGTGTGTCTGTCTGTCTGTCTATCTGTCTATCACTATGATTGTGTTGAAATGAAGTGTGTTGAAATGTTGTTCGACGACTTTGCAATTTTTGTTGTTGTTGGACACAAAAGTAGAACACTGGAGGGAGCAGATGGGGAGATTTATAGCAGCTTGGTAAAGTTGGAGGGAGAGGATGAATTCCCCGGTTGCATCCTGGACTGAGAGACGACGAAGGCTCCATCGATGAGGACTGCCAGGCAGTTTGGTGAAGAGAAAGAAGAAGGAATGACTGGCTGAGGGTGAGCAGGGCTGGCAGGCTGTGGTGGTGTGAGATTTGAGGAAATCAGGGAATCCTGAGCACAAAGACAGACTGTTAATAACATGCGTACGAGGAACACTATAGAGAAAAGGTGGAGCAGCTGGGGGGGAGGGGGTCACAGACCTATTTGACTGACACTTGAGCCCCTGTGACAGCCTAAACAGCAAAATTCTGGGGGGGTCGCACAAATGTATAAGTTTGGTCTGCCTGTCTGAGCTCCACTCTGCTCCATCATCATGCAGACCTCCTGCTGGTGGTGCGACAGCTGGGGGAAGCTTACCTGGTTCACCCCTGACAGAGAACAGGAGCGCTACTAGCAGACATTTGTCATTGACAACAATAGAAACTTGTGAGTTGACACTTGTTTGCTCAAACACATCCCATGAGTGGCTCTAATGTGCCAACCAATACCAGGCTCTATTAGCCCAGACCCTCTGGAGAAGATGGAGGAATAAAGGAAGTAGAAACTACATTTGTACAACGCTCAGCTCAGCTTGGATCATCACAGTAACGCCATGAAAAAACTAAAAGGCCTCTCAGGTAAATCAATGAAGGCGTCTGTATACTGAAACAGGATTTTTAAGCAGTATGTGGTGTTGGCAGGAAAAATGGTAAGCGGTTACCCTTCAGTGTTACCAATTTATTTGGTGGGAACATAACACAGCTTGAGAGGAGATCCCATCTGACAATCACGTTAGTAAACATAAAATCAAGAAAGCGCCGGGCCGCCAATGAACGATGGAGCCTCACAGTCGACAGTCGTATCCATTCTACTTCTACTTCTTCTTCTTCCTCTTCTTCTTCTTCTTCTTGTCACATTTCCCTGGCAGTGACAGTTTTACACCTTGTGTCCACTCTGGAGTCTGTAAATCTTAATACTGGGAAGCTGGGGGGTCCATTTCTTACGGAAACCTGCTGATGTGCTTGCGAAGCTCCTCTAAGATTTCTCTCTTTGCTGCACCGGTGGCTGTGACACATCTCTCCTCCTCATCCTCCTCTTCCTCTTCCTCCTCATCTTCCCCCTTCTTCTTCAGCATCTGCATTGCAGCTGCGGAGCAGTGGTTAGCTTTTACGTTCAGGTAGGGTTGGTTGGTACGATACGCGTGATGTTCTCGTACCTTTTGCAAGTACTTCTACCTCATTCTGTCGATGCTTTTTCCTTTCCACTTTTGTTTAATGGTGATTAGCAAGCAGCTCTCAGGTACATTATCACCCTACATCTCTGCATTTTTTACACCCACTGAGTGAAAGCAGCAGAGAGGCAGAAACAGGAGCGACTTTATCGGACGTTTTGTACACGTTTGAAGAACGAATTCGAGAACATTTGAGTGGAAGCTAATGTGACAAGTCACAAAGAGAAGCCTGAGTACTTTCAAATCTATTGTCAACACAAGTTGAAATTTTACCTGAAGAGTTTCTCACTTCACGATTGTCATCTCTCCTCCTCTTCAGTAAGATCCATTTTTTTAATAGCAAGCCTGACTTACCTTCACCTTCCAGCTAATGGATGAAATATTACGCCTGACAGCCCAAGGCCAACATTTATACAAACTCTGACTTCATTATGAGGTCGGCTGATCTATTAAGCCTTCTCATGCAACATTATTTGTCGCTGAATCACCTCTGTCAAGGAGGCTGTAAAACAAGAAGCTGCTTCTTTCTGGCAAAATATTCTCGGTTGATTGCGTACGGGTTCAGAGTTATTTTTCATGGTAGAATTAAAATTTTGAGTTCGTAACAAATTTTGGCAAAATAAATGAATAAATTTTAAAAAAGTGCAATGCTTATAATACATCATTGTTACAGGAAAATATGCGGGAGCTTTTCACGTTGCCAGGATGTGCACCGCTTTCAGCAGAATACACAGTTTGATGTGAACAACTTAAGTGCTTCGGTAAATAATATAACAAATTGACAGACAAGTGTCAGAAGGAATTTAAGATAAAGTTTAAAAAAATACAAAATAAACTCAATCAATCACACTGTTTATTTGCACACTTTTGTCCCCCAGATTTCAAATTGGACGCTGCCATTGTTAAGCTCGGTTGCTGCACCGCAACTGTACCAAAAAAAAAGAGAGGAGATTTAAGACGTGAGTGTTAGTTTGTATTTGTGCGCGCGCACGTGCGTGTGTTTCCTCCTTGCCAGCTCTTATCAAGCCCCATTGTGCCGCGTGACTCTGAGACGTCAAATCTTTTTTTTTTTTTTTTCTTTTTGCTCTTCCTGGCTGTGTTGCTTATTCTCCTCCCGCTGCTTCTTTTCCACCTCTATTTGTACAAAGTTTGCAGCATTTCTCATCGCTTCCCCGGGTCTGTAAAGGCAGAACAAAATAATATTGCGGGCAAACACACACCGTTTTACTTTACTTACTTTACTTTAGCTGTATCTCCCACGTGAACTTTTCTTCTTTTTTTATTCCCCTCTGTCATCGCTCACTCCTTGTCTAACCAAATATGCCAAAAAGAATACACTGTTTTGGAGTTTCTTAATGTCATTCACTCCTTTCTGATGAGAGATGTATTTTTTTCTTCCTCATAGAGGCTCCAGACTGACAGAGTGATAAATGTGTGTGTGTGTGTGTGTGTGTGTGTGTGTGTGTGTGTGTGTCAGCCTCTCACAGGTAATTAGAAATGCGCCACAGCTGGACACTCAGCTTCTAAATATTTCATGACTTCTATCAGCGGTATTTTCTCGGTGGCGGTGATGCAGCGTTCTCCTTCCACTGCTGGATACGGATCAGTCACCATACTCGGAGTTGCGCTCACTAGTCTTGACTCACTCAAGGACTGTCAGTGCAGCAAATTCATGGAACCTTTTGCGTTGTGAACCAAAAATGAATGTTTCAGAAATGTAATCATTTACTTGGACTATTTTTTCTTTTTCTTTTTTTTTTGCTGAATATGCATCATTGACTTTTATTGCTTTTCCTGTTTTGGTTGTTGTTTGTCTCCTCCCTTGTATACTTCCATGATTGTAAATGAGAGTTAGCCTGAATGGTTTTCCAATAATTTAAATAAAGGCTGAATGAATGCATTAATTAAAACCGGTTGATGGAAACTGCAAATTTAAAAACAAACAAGTCTCTTAACTTTGCACCAAATGAGTTTTAACACTTGCTTGAGATGTTTGTTTGTTTGGGGTGTTTTGGTTTTTTTTTTGCCTTTTTCTTTTTTTTTGTTGAAAAAAAGAGTAAATGCTCCAGAAATCACATGAGCTCTGACATCATCAGCCAGACATTCCCACTGCCGGAATCTTCCAGGTTACTCCGAAATGTCGCCTTTATTTTTTAACTACAAAAGGAACAAGTACGAGTTGTCGGACTGGTATGGTAATTCCTCGCCACTTCCCTCCATTTTTCGCTGCAGACGGCCAACAACAGCCCTTCGTCCTCTGTGGTTAGTTGCTGTCACATCCACGCGATACTTTCTTTATTTTGCGAAACATTAAATTGACCTGGCTGCACGGTGGTGCAGTGGTCAGCACTGTGGCCTCACAGCAAGAAGGTTCCGGGTTCGAGTCCTGGCTCGGGCACAGGATCTTTCTGTGTGGAGTCTGCATGTTCTCCCTGTTCCTGTGTGGGTTCTCTCTGGTACTCCAGCTTCCTCCCACAGTCCAAAGACATCAAGAGGGGACGAGGCTGATTGATACTCTAAATTGACTGTAGGTGTGACTGTGAGTGTGACTGGTTGTTCGTCTCTCTATGTCGGCCCTGCGATGGACTGGCGACCTGTCCAGGGTGAACCCCGCCTCTCGCCCGTTGATGGCTCCAGCCATCAAGGAGGAGGCTCCAGCCCCCCCCGCAACCCTTACTAGTAAAGAATAAGCGGAAGATGACGATGGATGGATTAAATTGACCTACAGATCTCAAATCTCCACAACTAAAACTTTTGGCGGTGCAGCTACAACTTCTAAAGGAGCTTTTAAAACGTCACTTTTACGTAATGCAAGGTTACATTTCTCTTTCTGGGATAGGAGCGTGGCTTCGCCCAGAGGGACCTTCAAGACGTTCAGTCTTCCTCGGTCGTATTCCTCTCCGATGACCTCAGCTGCTAATTTGTTTGTCTGATGTGTTGGTTGAAATTCAAAGTCACATATGTTATCCACGCGGCAGATTATATGATTACTAAATCTAACGAGCTCACTAATTGCTCTGCGGCATTTTAATGAATGTTCTAATTGAAATGTAATTCAGCACTGATAGAGAGAAGAAAACCCCTGGAGAATTTCAGTGCGGGTTAGAGAGAGAGAGAGAGAGAGAGAGAGAGAGAGAGACTTGGTCCCACAGAAATATTTCATTATTTTTCTCCTCGAGTAATTAGGGTTCACATCTAGCGAAGAAGCTAAGTCAGAAATTGAAATGACCGGACGTATAAAAATAAATAAATGAATAATAACAGGAACAATCGCAGTCAATCAGGGTTCCTCCGTATCTCAGAGCAACACGATCATTATTACAATCTGACTTCATTAGTTAATGTCACCCACCTAAAGGCCTCGCGGGGAGAACCTTTGATTTGGAGCCGTATTCCTCCGTGTTTGCTATCTCCCGCTTTTCCCTGCTTCTTCATTTCTATCTTCCTTCCTCCATACTCAAACTTTCCCTCCGCCCTTAAGATTATAATCACAGCAATGAGGCTCATAACGACCTCAACAGCAGATAAATGGTAAATCAATAAGCACTGACCTTGCAGAATAAATGAACTGAGCCTTTTCTCCGTTATAAAACAATAACTTAATTAGAGAAAGAGAGAGAGAGAGAGAGAGAGAGAGAGACGTCTTAAGTAATGGATGATGATTTTAAAAGATGTATTCAAAAAATAGATGTGGATTTCAGCCGTGTGTCTGAATTTTTAGTTGGAAGGTTTGAGCTCTAACAGCAGATATTATTCATTTTTAGAAAGTCTTCTTTAACCCTTTCATGGGTCTCAGAGGAGGAAATGACCGTCCAGGATCTTCTGCCCATCACTTTGTAGACACTTTAATGTCCCCTTTGGTTCCTTCAGTCATTATAAAATCACCAATTACAATCTAATAACCATCTAATTACCACTGGAGCACGTTTGAGCACAACTCTCCGCGCAGCTGCTCCAGCGAAGCCGCTCAGTGGTCAGCAGGAGAGTCTGAGCAGCATCCGCGGCCAGAGGGGAAGCCGAACGTCTGTTCCTTTTAGTTGAAACAGAAAAATCTGGGCTGTGTGTGTGTGTGTGTGTGTGTGTGTGTGTGTGTGTGTGTGTGTGTGTGTGTGTGTTTTTAAATGCAAAACTTCTCAATTGTGTCATTCCTTCAACGTTGTCCGTTTTTGTCTGCTGGCTTATTTTCGCTGTGAAATCAGGGGACACCGATGTCACAGCCTCGTAAATCTTTTCGACATTTTTTTTTTTTGCTGCAATTTGTAGACAGATTTACTCGTTGACTCATCCAACAGGGTCTATCTGCTGACCAAGAATTTGAAATTTTATGGCAAGTTATCTTGTAGGTTTTGAGATGTTTTCATCAAAGTCGTGAAATGAGCCATTGAACCAACGCTGGAACACTAATTTGGAGAGGTAATTCTGCTGCCCGTCGAATAAAAAAACCCTGTGTAAAACGTACAGGCAGAAGAGAAACAAAGCAAAGCAGAGAGGAAGAATTTTCCAGCAAACATGTCATGAGAATATCAGAGCCCCTGAGTCAAGATGATGAGATGAACAAAGGGAACTGAATCTTATATCAGTCTTATTTCTCTCCTTTTCTTTCCATTTTCACACTTTTTCTTTCACATACAAACTAGTCCATGCTCTTGTCACTTCCAGGCTGGATTACTGCAACTCTCTCCTATCAGGCTGTACTCATAATTCCCTAAAGACTCTCCAGCTGCTCCAGAACGCTGCTGCCCGCGTGTTGACTAGAACTGGTTTTAGAGACCATGTCTCTCCTGTACTGGCTTCTCTATATTGGCTCCCTGTCAAATTCAGAATAGAATTCAAAATTCTCCTTCTGACATACAAAGTCCTCAACAGTCAGGTTTCTTCATACCTGACAGAGCTCATTGTCCCCTATCACCCAGCTAGAACCCTTCTCCCAGTTGCAGTCTGGGATGCAGACACCCTCTCCATGTTAAAGAGCAGACTTAAGACCTTCTTTTTTGATCAGGCTTATAGTTAGGCTGGTCCTTAGATATGCTGCTATCGGCTTATATACTCATAGGTGTTTGCTCGTCGATCTGCTGGAAGTTCCTGCCTGTTCAAAGGAAGGTTTTCGTCGCTGCTGTCCTGTGCTTGCTGATGGAGAATTGTAGGGTGTAGATTCATTGAAGATGTGTGGTACTAGACCTGCTCTACTTGTAAAGTGTCAACAGATAACTTTTGTTGTGATTTGGCGCTAAACAAAGACAGTTGACTTGACATACATCAAAACATCGACTATGGAAGGAATAAAAGTCTATTTAACGCTGCTTAAAGTGATCATAAATAATCAAAGCTATGACCTTGACAGTCAGCAGCTACATAAGTTGCTAACGTTGTTTTGATTATGCTTTATTTTTTCAGGCGTCTGGCACCAATTGAGCTCTTTAAGTGATCCAGAGCTAGTGATAATAATAAATACATACTTGAAATGTTTGCTGGGATTAAATGGGGTTGAGTTTCGTTTTTTTTTGGGGGGGGGGGGGGGTTACAAAAGAAAAAGGAGGTAATGTTGACTTTTGTTGGAGATGCAGTGACCGCACCTTCACCAAGGGGCCAACTAACAAACTCCTGGGATGGGGGAGGGACATTCTCCTTCACCTTGAAATGTGTGGTGGGATGTGTGTGTGTGGCGGGGGGGGGGGGGGGGCAACAACACCATTATAATTCTCAATAAAACACACCAAAGACGTTTCTTTCAAGTGAAAAATGTGGTTTATCCAGATACGGCGCGGCTGCATTTTATAGAGGATCATTACGTATGCAGTAAGTGTCTCTGTGGACGGGAGATAAAAGGGGACATATTGCTCCCAGAATGAAAGGAGCATTCTCACCTGCCTTCTTAATTGTGTTCCTTCTCATAAATGACACATTAGAACCAGAACATATATACTTTAAAGCTGAGGTTCCCAAAACCTTTTTAACCAAGTACCATCTCAGGAAAAAAAATAAGCGTTTCAAGTATCACCGTCATGACCAAAGTGTAATCCAGCCCTCCTTCATCTGCCTCCCCTCTGACTTGATTAGCCCTCCCAAGCACCTGGCTGCTTCCCTTGGCCTGATGGACAATGTAGTTTTTGGTTAGGTAGAACCTTTGAGGGCGCATAGCCTCCTCCTCCTCCTCCTCCTCCTCCGGGAATGTATTTTCCATCCTTGAAGCATACATGCATGATCACTGATGAAACACACTGAATTATTATCTCATAAATGTGTGAAAATAAGTAACTGGGCGGAGTCTTTGGTATTAGTGATCCCAGTCAGCATGATGGAGAAATATGTGACATCATCAGACAGCTGGAATCTCTGTTGGACTCGCCTTTAATAGCAGTACACACACTCAGTACAGGCTCCTAGGCAAGACACAGTTGGGGCTGCGCTCGCCATGGAGTCCAGCTCAGGCGGGCCAGAAACAGCTCCGAGCACCGCTCCAACATGCAGGCGGTTGCTAAGCGACCGGGACGCACACCAGAAAATCATCCATCAGAGGAAAACACTGGTTCTGGTTGGAGTTGGAAAGTTGCAGCTTCCATGATTATTTCAGGCTGAACAAAGCAACGACCATCTTTCCCTTCATCACCTTCATTGTGATCTATGATTCCGCCGTTTGTCGCTAACGTTAGCAGGAGCAGGTGCAGCTTGTCGCCACATGCTGCAGTTGCTGCGGGCGAATGGAATGAACGTGATCACGTAGCGGTTTGACGCAAAAGTAGTCCAAGAGCAATTCAGTTTAAATATTTTAATTCAAAGCCATTTACTGTATTGATAGCATTCATGCTTGTTTTATTTTAAAAAATGAAACATGGAAAAATAGCAATCGTACCTGACTATGTACTTCATGTCTTTGTTCACCAAGATACTGCTGATGCTGATATTCTTGCATCTCCAGATAAGGTAAAAGTAGAGGACTGATGATGAGAAGGGCACGATGACTGAACTTAGAAGAGAGATACGCCTCGGTAACGGAAGTGGCGAGATAGCTGTGATTGACAAGGCAGGAGACAGGTAGCGAGGAGAGAAAAGAGGAGAAGGAGGAACCGTGGGAGACGCACAAAGAGGGAAGAGGAAAATTAGGTTCATATAAATCCATATGAGTCAGAGAGAAGTCTTCATCAAGGCTTCTTTGAAGTGTAAGGGGTTGAATCCTTCATTAAAAAGACCAATGAACGTTCCCAGAATCACTTCACCAGCATCGAGGCTTAGATATGTACTTGTTTCTGCTCTCCTTCACACAGTTAAGCAAGATTTCTAGAAAGCCCTCGCCAGTGAGAGTTCAATGCGTTGAATCGGACACTTCAGGACATGAAGCGGAGGCGTTCAATTTCCTTTTTTTTTTTTTTTTTGTTAAAGAAGAAAACAAAAGTTTGATTTTCTCTTTATTCAAGGTAAAGAAACTTTTCTTCCACGTAACAGTTTTAGACGTCGCTGGGCTTTTTCCTCCTCGGCCTTGCGTTTGATTGTCTAAATATATTTATTCACGTCCAACTACCTTCACAGCCATGACATTAAAATTGTGCGCCCCACACCGCCATGTTAACGCTGGCATTTGAATCAACTTTGGAATTCTGAAAGCTAGATGACGCTCATGTCAGCCTTCGCTGAGGGAAAGTGTGTGTAGAATTGATTCTGATCTGATGTGATGAGGGTTTACAAGCCCGGTTGTGCAGTTTGGCTTTTTTACCTGAAAAAAGAAAAACAAAAACCTACCAGCAGACACACACTGTTTGACCTACAGTGAGAGAGGTTTTATGTCTTAGGAACACACCGAAAACATACACACTCTGCACACAAACGTGAGGAAAAATTCATGCTTAGACAGTAAAAACACGTCAGTTATGATGTCAGTTTTAACCCAGATCCACTTCAGAATTCAGTTTTTTGTTGGGTAGCAGCACCCGGGCCAGTATTGATGCAGATATTATGGTAAACACTGTGTACTGCTGTTCGACTTCAGTGCTCCTTGATGCACATCACAATAGAGGCTGCTGTGCCACCTATGATGTCAGAGTGACTGAAGGTTGAGTATCTTGCTCAAAGACACTTATCAAGCATGCGCTACCTGAAGAGGTCCAGCCAGAAGAGGTACTACAAAAGGATATGTACATATACACATCACATATATAAGAGCAGTTTATGAGTTGCAGCTTATATGTCGTCGTGGTGTGGGGTTAGATGAACTCCGGAGTCGAGTAGACCCTGTATGCACCAAAAACTGAATGTCTGCATGATGAGAGAGTAGCAGCCTAAATGTCGTCATCATTTTTTATTCATATCAAGGAATATTCTGGCATGAATATCACACACCCTTATCAAGATCGGGGTTTGTGGGATGATGGAGACCCAAATGCAGACAGTGGTGCAAAAAGAGGTTTATTAGGAGCAACGGAGGCTTGAGACGGGGACAGCTGGAGGCTTGAGACGGGGACAGCTGGAGGCTTGAGACGGGGACAGCTGGAGGCTTGAGGCTGGTGACAGATGACGGGAGACTGGCAACTTCAGACTGGCAACTTCAGACTGGCAACTTCAGACTGGCAACTTGGACGACGACAACAACAATGACAGCAAAATGACCCAACAAGTAACTGAGGAGACACACAGGTTAAACACAAGAGGGGAAACAAGACACAGGTGGTGCAATCACCCAGGTGAGACACATGAGGTAATCACAGGAGGGAGGTCAGGAAGGCAGGACATGACTACAAAATAAAACAGGAAACACGAGACAGGGATCGTGACACACCCTGATATAAAAGAAACACACACGCATTTATATTCATATCTTTGACAACGCTGCTACCCACAATGAAGGCAAAAAAAAAAAACCCAGCTCCAGAGTTGTTCTCCAAGCACCTCACATGGACACCCTCTGAGAAGCCATTTCCCTGAACAGCGATCATGTGACAACTTCTATGCCACAGCCCCCCCCCCCCCCCCACACACACACACCCCACCCCACCCCCATGGAAAACATCTTGCTCTTTTCTTCAAATAACATGTAATGATCTGTGTTTACATTCTGAACCTAAAGATGCAGTGTGACATTCTCATCATGCAGTCAGTCATTGTCAGTTTATTCAGTTGGTCAGTTATATTTATGTAGTGATTCATTTAAAAAAAAAAAATATGTGTGTGTGTGTGTGTGTGTGTGTGTGTATACAAAAACAAGGCATCGACCTTATTTATACATGCTGCAGAGTTGAGAGGGTTCTGTTCTCCTCTGGTACTTGTTTATGAGGTCATCTCGGGAGACGTCCTTTACAGCACAATTATCTCTGTGTGGTGAAACTGAATCGCTAGGACAGTGTTGTTGTTGTGCTGTTGTTGGAGGAGGATGAGTTGCTTCTCCGGTTTGGTCGGCAGATGCTTACTGTCTTGATTTGGGAGAATCATAATCTGAACAGATGCACAATCCAGACTGTTTGAACTCAGTCTAGTCACTGTGTAAACTGAGAAGAGAAAACAACACTGGCAGTGTGAATCAGGGCAACATAAAACTCCATTATACATATTTTGTTGACATATTTTAAACTGAGCTTTTTGTTTGTTTGTTTGTTTGTTTGTTTTGAGGGAGTGCTTTTGAAATAATACAACTTTGAAAAACAGACACTGAGCTTCATGTTTTTTTTTTTACAAACTTATCAAATAATTTATTATATTTTCACATGATTTTCATCCTGAGAAGTCCCAGAAAACGTGAAAAACCGATGAAAAGTCAAGAAAGCAAGGAAGTGAATTTTGTGTGTCTTTATCTATGAAAAACACACACACACACACACACATGCGCGCGCACACACACAAGCACAGGCAAACATACAAAGTCTTGCATAGACACTCTTTTGCTCATTCATACACTCATGCATCATTTAACTGACATTTAATCCCTCTCTCTCTCTCTCTCTCTCTCTGTCCCTCTCTCTCACACACTCACACACACACACACACAAACATCCTGGCTGCCATGGTGACTAATGAGGATATGTGACAGCGCTGGCAGTAAGTGAGACAGAGAGGAAGTACAATCCAAGGACACCTGGATTTGTCATTGAGGAAATGAAGGGTCACAGGGTTCACTGATTAGCACTTCCTGCTGACGGACCAATGGCTGATGAGCATTGAGAACACACTTCCAGACTAGAGGAGACTGGATAGTTGTGAATGTGACCTCTGCATTTTCAAATCCATTTATCTTTATCCAGCTAGCTCTTCTCCTAATATGGTCGCTCCTCCTGTTTCCAGCTATTTCAATAGTTCACTCATCCCAATCATTCAGCTGATGTCTCACTTCCTGCTTCCTCCTTTGATATTCATTCACCGTCTCTTCACCGTCACCCAGACCATCTCCGCCTGCCGCTCTGTTATCATCCTTTAACTCACCTGTCAACTTTTTTTCCTCTCATCTCTTGCTTTTCTTTTTTATCTGTACTCTAATATTTCTCCATCTATCCATCTCTCTGTCTCCGACATCTCAGGTGGCGGAGCAGATTATTGGTTAGTGAGACCAGAACCATTACTGTAAGGTTGGAGATTCAATCTCTGAAGCCTGAAACACATCAGCAACAGCAGTGTGTCCCCCTGACAAAATGTCCTCCGGCTAGATGCTGAATGCATTTCTGGATTCAAACATGAGCTGGAAATCTTCTTCTGAAATCTTAAAAATGCAGCTTTTAATCTAGATTTTTAATCAGTGTGTTTCTCCCACGCGTTTTAACATGGTAAATAGTGGAAAAGTTGCCGGAGGCTTCCAGAATCATATAAAGCAGAAATGAGTTCAATGACAGGACATCACCTGCGACTGCATGTTTAGTTTTGCTTTAAGTAAAACCATGTACAGTTAATCACTGTGATAAAATGGGCACCTTCATATATATATATATATATATATGAAGACATCAGGCTGTAAGCTGTCATATACTCAATATAACTGAGGCACTTGTTCATCTACAGTTTGGGACGGTTAAATCACATAAAAACACAAGACAGGAAGTTTGCTGTAGCACTGGGAACTCCAGCTCCAGCTCTTCTACCAGTTCACCAACACAGACCCAGGAGACACCTGGCGTGGCTAAGGTCGAAGCTAACCGTAGAGTCACCTTTCGTGGTGGTGCTGTAGAACATGGGCCATAGGAGAACCCATCCCATTCGGACCAAGATCCAACTGGGAACCTGCAATCTTCTCATTTCTGTACTGACGTACCTCCTCGTCTCCTTTCTCTTCCATGCTCTCACCTGCGACCCGGAAATCATTCTAAGTGCATCTCCTTGAAGGATGTCTGGATCCCTAAAAATACATCGTGAGGAGACAAGAAATGCGACGCACACTTGGAATACGGAGACCAAACTTTCCGCCTTTCACTGTTTGGTATGGCACATTACTAGATCCTGTTTTCACCACAGTCTTCGATCACATTCCACCTCGACACTACTGATGTGTCTGAATCTTTTTCCACTGCTGCATCTTTGGCATGGTGATTACAAAAGCTGCAAAAAAAACCCCATATCAACAAGAACTTTTTCCAGCTTTCAGTGCCAATTTGCGCTATTTTATCTTGTCATACACTCCGAAATTGGCCATTGTGTACACTCCAAACGTCATTCAGAGAGTAGAGGCCAGTGACAACAGATGCAATTGGGGCTGGAGGCTACATTTGAGATCAATTTCACTTTGTCGTTTCTTGCAGGGACTGATGATGAAATGTTTCTTCTTATCAGTCTGACGGCTGAGGCACACAGCCCCAAATAAAAAATAAAAAGCCTGGAAGTGAGTCACTGCATGTCAATGTGGTGCATGAAACTGTCATCTATGTTGTTTCTTTAGCATTATTATGAATACTTTTTGCCATAATGTGGTGTTTTCATCGCCACAACTGCTCCTGTAAGAGTTTGTATTCCGCCATGGTCACAGTTCTGTTTAGATCTGTTGATTTTTAGTTTGACAGCTTTGATTCTGTGTGGGACTTCTTTTTTTTTTTTCAATTTTCTTTAAGTTTTGAGGAGAGGAAGACGGCTGGATCTTTTGACCAAACGAGATCGTCACGGTAACTGACGCTCTAAAACGTACCCCATAATCTCCACCAGACATGGCTGCCTGAGCTGATCATGATCATAACAGATAACACTTGAGTTTCCATCAGAGGCAGCGCCGCTCTCCGCTGTGCAGAGCATGTCCAGCCAGACAGGAAGTCCCTGCATGGATGGCATAGAGAAACTGATTAATTTTCAAAATAAAACACCATTTGCAGACTGATCACAAAATGAGAGAGAAAAGAGCACAATAAAAAAGAACACATTGAAATTTTCATGTACCGTGCATGGGTACCTGCCAGCGAGTAGTTTCACTGGAGACATGACACTATTTGTGTAATCCGTCAGCAAAACTGAACACACGTGACAGAAAGGAATCAACCAACACGCTACAGCCAAATCAGCGTAATTTCAGCTCTTTGCGCGTTGCAAAAAGTGCCGCTAATGTGGGAGGAGCTAAGACACAAGGGGAGGAGTTGAGAAATCTACACCCAGAGAAGTGAGAAGTGAGAAGTATCTGGTGGTCGTAACGTCCTTCTGGTCTCTGACAGCAAACGTGATGTTTATTTTCATGGAATGTACTTTAAAGATGTGTAATCTGGATTAGAATCCTACTTAAATCCTCAATTGCCAATGTATCTTAAAACCACTGTTAGAGAAAAAGGAAAATAAACCTGTTTAGAGAAAGAAAATAAAGCTGCCTTTTGGACCCTGATGTGCTTCCGCAGCTTCATCCTCCCCCTGTTGCTTGAAGGAGGCATGCACAGGATGTGATTACTGATTGAAAAGCCACGGTTGTTTGCCTGTATGAGTAACTGGTGCGATTGGTGGTTTGACTTTAGCGTGCTGATGTCATGTCATGAGTCATTTCCGTATAAAATAACAAGAGATTCGTGAGTGACAGATCGTGTGTAGTGTACTGCAAGATGAGCGAAAAGCAGGAAGTAGAGTTCGTGCAACATTATGCAAGGATGATTTTCAGTATGAGTCTCTAATTTGAGTCTCTAACCAGCAGAGAGTGATTTGAATATGCACAGTGATAGACGTTCATTTTCTCTCACTATCACCTCTCCATGCAGGATTTTTGAAGCGTGTCAGATTCATGACAATTTAAAGTTACAATTGCACTTTCATGCACTAGCGGGTTGCAGTCGAAACTCTCATGATTGCTAGGGGTTTCATGTCTTAGGCTACGTTTCTTCAGGATCATCCAAATCTTTTAGATAACCCCACTTGTCTGGATCATGAAGGTTTCTACTCGGCTTTTTTCAATCGTGAACTCAGTTTGAACTGTTTTGATGTTAATATTCCTTTCTCTTTAGTTTGCTGGACCCGTGTTTGTTCCTGTTTTATTTTGACATTCACTCCTCCTCCTGTGCCTGCTGTTCTTCCTGTCCTTGTCTGTTTTTCCCACCCTTTTTAAGTGACTCACCTGTGTCTTGTAAATCAATCAGGCTTGATGAGTCTCAGCCGCGTTCCTCTCGCTTCTCATCCAATCAGCTCCTTTCTCTCCCTCAGGCTCCATCCTGTTCCTGCTTGTGTGATTGCTACAGTTTGTATTTTTTAGTTCAGGTTTCTGTGTCAGATCCTCAACTCAGTTTAGCTCGTTGTCTTGTTGGTGTGTTTTTTAAGCCTCTTAGTTTTAAAAGGGATGCCTACAGTAAGTTTGCCACAAATTTAAAACCGCTACAGAATATTTGAAGCTCCAAAAAGGTTCTAGAGTTCAACAGCGAAGCAAAATTTATTTAAAAAGCGACACAAGGCTGTAAACCTGATTAAAAAGGAGTACTTTGTTTCGTGATGAATCTAATCTTGGGTTTATGACCAGAGGCCTGTATTGAGAAGCAGGATTAGAGAGAGGTTCCACTCTGGATTTTCTGCACTACAAAGATGGCTGACTGTCCAGCGAAATATATATCGCCGTGGTAACCCATGTTAGAGAACTAACCTGCTCTGGAGAAGGCTGGGAGCTACGAGGCCATTTTCTATACAACTGGAACATTTAGGACTTAACACACAACTGCAGCTAAAACAATGACACCGATATTGACATCACCAATATTAGATATGCCATGACCTACACGACCTCGTTTCACGTCAATCACCGGTGACACTCAGCTCTTGATTAACAGTGATCAGTGCCATTAGCACGTTCCCAGCCTCAGCAATAGGTTGCAGAGAGTGTTACTTCTAGTCTGTATTGTGGATTTAAATTCCTCCTATATTTCATGGTTGAGAGTGCAAGTTGCAGCTCTCTGTGTAGGTGATTGGTCATCTATAGTAGCGCTGGCTCCACCCCTTTTATTTGAACACGCACACAACCAGGTGAGGAAACGCTTGCTTGACTGAGTGCCGCTGATCCCTGACTGCTGTTGTTTGGCTTTGTCAAACCTCATTAATTGAAGCTATGGCAGCCCAGGCCCCTGGTGTCGCTACCCACAACATAATTATGTCACTAATACTTCGGCTCATGACCCAACTTTGCGCGCAATTTCAAACAAAACTGTCACTTCTCGATCTCTCCTGATATCTCGCTATCATCCGCAACAGACACGCCGACCAGAACGAAAATGAAGACCCCCCCCCCCCCAAGTGAGCGCCGGTCCCAAGGAGAGAGCCCTGAACACGCACGCACGTTCTTCGACTTTTAACATATTGCAGGAGGTGAGTTTATCAGCAGCCGCTCTCGACGGCAGCGGTCCAGGATGACTCTCAGACTATGAAGTGAGAACACATTTATCCAGAAGAAAACTAAACTCTTATCATGTTTTATCATGTCATCATATCAAACCAATGAACAAATAATCTTGTAAAGCCTGAACAAAATAAGGTTTTGTTTTCTCTCTGCCAAGTGTCCTAGAAGCCCATTTGTCACATCCTCCTTATCTGGCTTTCAGTGGATTATATTTCAGAGAGGGATATTTTTCTCTTTTTTTTTTCTTTTTTGAGGAGGCATTAACAAAAAAAAAAGGATTTGATTGTATGAGGATTTCTTGGAAATGCGTCTGTCAAGGTTTGAGGAGGCGGCTTTGGGAAAGGGAAGAAAAAGAAGTGCGATTTATTTTCTGTATCATTATAAATGGACATGGGCAGCTTCGCTTTAGGCAACACTTCCTCCTGTCAGTGTGTGTGTGTGTGTGTGTGTGTGTGCACGTGCATCCAGTCCACTATTTGAAAGTGCTCCCAGGCCAATGCTTTAATTAGACAGGCTTTTAGTTGGCTTTGATAAGGGTTTATTATTATGCAACATGCAAAAGAAGTGCATCAGGACATAGTGTGCTCTAAAGAGAAAGACGACTCCAGCAGAGGAAGTCATGCAGAGTGAGAATAGTTTAATCGATGTCACACTGCCAAACCATTTCTCATCCTGGAAACCAGCTGAAATGGATCACAAATGTCCACCTTTCTCTTTTGGTCGCCGCATAAAGTCCCCAGCAACAAAATCCCCCTAGTACAATCCTGCTATTTGATCATGACAAATATCTAAAGAAACCGTTAGAATCCCGTCTTAACCTGCGTTTTCACTCGCTGTGATTGAAGTAAATTTCCATTGGAGAATTTGTCCGTGCGCAGTAACGCGTTAGTCCTCGAGTGTTGCCCTTCTGAGTCGATGATTGGGGTCCTTTCTTGGCTTAACCTCTAGCTCTCACTGGTCAATATTACTACAATTACCACCAAAGCATAAAATGTCAATAAATGATATTTTCAGAGGTCAAACTAGAATCTTATTACCTCAAGAGCCCATGCCAGCTAAAGTGATGGTTCCATCTGGAGTAAATTGTTATGACAGACATTAATAGTCATTGACTCGGGGTCATCTCGGAAATGTTGTGGACCGAATGGACTGTCAGCTTTGTTTTAACACTACCAAACTTGTTTCTGGGGAAAAATCAGCAATAATAGCGCTGAAGTAGCGATGGACAACAGGCTGTGGAACATTACTGTCATGTAATGAGTGACTCCCACGTGTACTCAAATGCACTGTGGAAATTGTCGCACCACGAAGAGCACATTTCGTCAGCCGTGCAAAGCTTGCGATTTCCCACCGTACTGGGATTTCCGCAAGTGCTTTTGCGTGGTAGAGGTTGCAACATATGTCTCAAATACACCTAAACACACACACACAGGTTGCAACAGGTGTGACACATATGGAAGTCAATGTGTTCTGCACAAGGTAGGTAAACTCACACATGCTCCGCACAATCACGCACCCCTTTGAAAACGTTAACCTTGTAGATTTACAATCTATTGACACACTGAAGCTGTTCCACAACCATGCGTCTCATGTGCAAAGCACACAGGCTCACGTGTCCTCATACGTGTCACTTTTTTTTTTTTTTTTATATGTGAAACTAACATGGTTTCTCTGTAAGAAGGAATGCATCATCATTTTCTTTCACTACGTTATGGATTTGCATCCTTTTGAAAACTGTACCTCAGAGTCTTTCAGCCGTTTAACAAAAATTGAGACGTTATGAATGTATGTCATGTTAAATGTTTGATAGTGGTCATTACAAACAGGCTCTTCGTACGTGTGTGTGTGTGTGTGTGTGTGTGTGTGTGTGTGAGAGAGGAAAACCCATTGATAACTCTAGTGAAAAGCCCAGGAATGAAGGTCACCAGTTTAGCAATTCTTATTGTTCCCTCTGAACCAGCACGGGAACACAAACACATGAATAATGCATCCACACATACAACATGCTCGGGACTGTTGAGCCAAAGAGCAGCACATTATTTCAGGGGCTGATTGACAGATGATAATGACACGTGGTAACTGAGGTTGTTTGATGTCACGCATCCCTTTGATGTTCAACTAAAAAAAGAACGACAAAACAGAAACAAACATGGCTGCACCACGACGGTGAAAGTCCTCGCTTTGCTTTCCCGAGTTAGTCAAACGCAATGACTGTGTAACTTTCAAAATGTAACCTACTGTAAGAATTATTTAACGATGTGCTTCCGTTCTCTCTTTCAAAAATGATTTTACACACATTTGCCAGCTATAGTTCTGTTTGTCTGTTGTCAGCAACAAATGTAGCTACGTCAAGTCCGTAGCTACTTTTCAGTGAACGTACGTTGTTCATGTAAAAGGGTGATAACATGGCATGAATGTGGTGTCAAATTTTCATTCCTCAGAGTTGCAGTCATGGACGTTTCCCCACGTCGTGGCTGTTTCTCCTGGTACCTCAGTGTGATTGATTTCTGTTGAACACAATGGATGTCTGACTGAAATATAACAGTAGGTTTTAGTCATTTTTTTGGATAAGTTCGGCACAGTTTGCAACAATAAAAGGATTCAAAGGTGGAAATCACCTGGAAAATGTTTAATAAAACCTCAGTAGTTTTACATATCAACTCTAAAATTGGTACACGTGGACAAGGAGCGTGTGAACAAGACAAATGGAAAGTTTGACCCATTTGGTAAATTGGATTTGACAAACTAGAATAAAAGTGGGGTGGCACAGTGGTTCAGTGGTCAGCACTGGCGCCTCACAGCAAGAAGGTTCCAGGTTCAAGTCCCGGCTCCAGCACGGGATCTTTCTGTGTGGAGTCTCCATGTTCTCCCTGTTCCTGTGTGGGTTCTCTCTGGTACTCCAGCTTCCTCCCACAGTCCAAAGACATCAAGAGGGGACGAGGCTGATTGATACTCTAAATTGACCGTGGGTGTGACTGTGAGTGTGAATGGTTGTCTGTCTCTATGTGTTGGTCCTGTGATGAACTGGTGACCTGTCCAGGGTGAACCCCTAATAGCCGCTGGGATAGACTTTAGCCCCCCCAAGACCCTTAATCAGGACGGAAGAAAATGGATGGATGGATGGAAAAAGTGTTATTTCAGCACCGACATTAATTGTACCATGCAACTTTCTAATTTAACTGAATACACATGATGATACAAGCGTCCTCTTCAACTGACGCCATCACTAAGGTGCTTACTCACAAACGGGGGAAATAAAGAAAGAAGCGGCTGTAGGAAGGGCTTGAATTCTGACTGTGTAGCTAAAGAATGTAAGAGCGTGTGTGTGTGGGTGTGGCTGTGGGTGTGTGGGTGTATAATTTCCACCGGCTGAAATGATTCCGTGACTCTTGTAGGCGCTCACACTCATCATGATTTCCCTCCTTTTGTTCTTTTTGTCACTCATTTTCTCTGTCGCTTTATCAACTTTGCAAAGGTTGTTCACCCCCCCACCCCCATCCCACAGTGTCCCACTTTATTATTCTGTTTTTTTTCTCTCCCTCTCTCCCACCCACTAAAAGGAGTGATGCATTGTAGGGTTGTCAACATGACTCCTTATTATGGGGCTAAGTAAGTGTAAAATTGACTTTCAGTCAGAATGTGACTGACTGACACCAATTGTGGTTCTCGTCTGCAGGGTTGCAGGACGAGCTCGTGTGAAAATGGCGAGCAAAAATGTGTTTTTCAAGTGAAGATCGAAAGTGCGAGAGGAGAATGTACTTTGACCCTGAAGGTTTCACGCTAAGAGAAGCGTGTTTAGCTTATTTCGTCACCATTGAATGCAGTTTGAACTTCAGGTCGACAAATAAATTTTGTTTTCTTTTTTTTTGTATAGTCATGTAAATCCACCAAAAACATAAATGTGTGTCTGAGCTAAAACAACATTGAATAATGCATGCTAGCTCAGCTGGAACAGGGCTGTCAACAAATATTAATAATTTCCTGCTGGATGTTCCGCCACGCACACCGATCGCTACCATGGTGGCTGAGAAAGGAGTCGAAGCAGAGAGAAGACCGTGAAGTTACTGTTTATTTTTTCCACATTTATATGAAGTTTTCAGTCACAAATAACATTAAATTTGATAATGAAATTCCCAAAGTACAAAAAAAAATTGGAAATTCACACCAAACATTTTCCATTCCGTTGCCGTTGTGTTCCCTACAGCCTCACGGCGGTAGATGTTTGGCTCATGAAGAGGGAGAGGACAGGCCGAGGTTTGCTAACAAGTAACACAGCTTTGAATACAGCTGGGGAGTTTTACATCACGGTTTTAAAAACATAAATCTATTTATAGGTAAGCAAATCATACGGCCACACCTGTCCAGATGGCTGTCTGACGAGGACTCCAGAGTCAACAGAGCCAGCGGACTCGCTGAAGTACGCCAGTAGGCATTCACACCACTGAGAGCCGCCGCCTCTCTGAAGATGCTCTTTTTATAACCCATCATGTCACTAACCTGTTGCCATTGAACCTGATCAGTTGTAAAAATGTTCCTCCAGCTGTTTAGTTTTAGCATCACTTACTTACTCACTTACAGCTTTGACTTTCTCATTGATGGCCCATCCGCCCATTTTCTTCAGCTTATCCTGTTAAGGGTCGCGGGGGGGCTGAAGGGCGAGAGGCCGGGTTCACCGTGGGTGGGTCCCCAGTCCATCTTAGGGCCAACACATAGACAGACAACCATTCACACTCACAGTCACACCTACAGTCAATTTAGAGTATCAATCAGCCTCGTCCCCTCTTGATGTCTTTGGACTGTGGGAGGAAGCTGGAGTACCAGAGAGAACCCACACAGGAACAGGGAGAACATGCAGACTCCACACAGAAAGATCCTGTGCCCGAGCTGGGACTCGAGCCCGGAACCTTCTTGCTGTGAGGCGACAGCGCTAACCACTGCACCACCATGCCACTGCTGCCCCTCATTGATGGCCATTTTGGCTTCATGTTGACAATTTTTTGTCGATAATGGACAATACCCAACACGCCTGCAGTAAGTCAAAGACTGGGAGGCTTTGACTTTCCCATCAGGTCATGATTGGCCGAGTGATAAAACAGCAGTTGATGTCATATGCGCTTTTTCTGAAAAGGTCAGCTGTTCTCAACTTTTGAAAACTCTCTGCTCGGCCCCAAAAGAAGAAAAAAAAATGGCTTGGCAGAGAGATTTTTAAAGGGCAGCCACATTGCAAATGGCATCTCGTTGTTGATGATGTAAAAATAAAAAAGGAGTGCACACACAGACATCGCGGTACACATTTAGAGTGATGTATGTCTGTATTAAAACGGAGAGAATGGGAAAAGACGCAGGGAGATGAGAGGGTGATAAAGAGATTCTTCACGCTAGACAGAGACACTGAAAGAAAGTTACCTCGTGTTGAAGAAGATAGGAAAAGGGGGGGATACAAATGAGTTCCAGGGAGTGAAAGAGAGGAAGGCAAAAAGAGACGGACAGAGTGGCAGAGAGATTGCAGATGTCACTTGGACAGATGGGCTGATATTTCCCCTCCCTGCCCTCGCTAATTCTGTCTCACTGCAACTGTACATACACACACACACTCATCTTTTAAAGTTTATATCTTTATTGAATCTCTCTTCTGTTTACTTGTGGCTTCAGTTCTCATCTATTGTCCTTCACCCCCGAACAAATTGTCTCCCTTTCATCGTTTCTGTCTATCACACACACAGGATGGATGTTATTATCTTAACTTAAACGTAATGAAGTTTAAAATCTTTGATTTCATCAATGTGGTCCTGTTGTGTTCTTTTTTTTGTTTTGTTTTTTACACAGAAGACCCAACTGCAGCAATGCACCACCAGTAGTGTGGTAGTGATTTGTCAACCTTTATAAACTGGATTTTTAGTCAATTAGGAGATTAAATGAATTCATTCAGTATTATGACTATAAAATTATTATTTTTGACCCCATGTGGTTCGATTATTGGACTTGGGCTGTAAACTGCAAGATGAAAAACATTTGGAGGCTGAGGATGGCGAATCTTTTCAGGAATGCTCCCCGCTTGCGTCTCCTGTAATCAGGACGTCATTTCCCCATCCTGCGAGCAAAGAAGCGCATCCAATAAGTCCGTTTGCAACATTTTATATTTGAAGTTGTGTTTCAGAGAGAGAGAGAGAGAGAGAGAGATCGATCAGCTGATGGCCTCGAGAAACTTTAATATGTTTATCAGTTGGAAATTAAAAGCAGAAGTGAGAGGGATCACAGCGTTACTTATTCTCGGGACGTTCCTGACCCAAGCCAACCTGCCAAAGAGGTTTCACGTGGTAATAAATCTCCATCGGCTTTTCACCAGGTCAGACATCTTGATAATAGCCGCCGTTCATGCGCTCAGAGGTGGTATTTCCCCTTCAGGACATCAGCTGATGAGGCCGTCCGTCAGTGGCGGCCCAGCACACATCAGCATTCAATCTCTGGTGTCTGGACCGCAGGACCAAATTCCCTGTGAGAGCACATGAGAAAATAAAGTTAATGAGGTATTTATGTGCAGCACTCCAACTGCACAGGGACCTTAAAATTGTTTCTAAAATGGAAGATATCATCTCATTGCTGCCTTCAAAGTTCTACAGATTAGTAAAAAAATGTCTGAAGTAATTAATGATGTTGGTGGAACTTGTGAAGTCCAGGCGAGTTTCAAGAGTTCCGCAATGTTTAACAAAGACACTGCCATCGTAAAAATCACACGTCGCAATCGAGGTGAATTCAGCTAGGACTTGTATACTCCTCCAAAAATACCAACAAAAAAAAAAAATCATCATAAAATCTTCCATTAAATGTAATTAAATTAAATTTCTCTTTATGCGCCTTTGAAGTTGTGCAGGCTGTGATCAAAAGCAGGGCTCCGAGCCGTATTCCTGCCACCAGGAGGAGGAGGAGGAGGAGGAGGAGGAGGAGGAATCTGGACTCGACAAACATTTTTACTGGAAGAAAAAAAAAAGTGCTTCTATATTTAAGTTTTATAACCCAAGAGGAAATCAAATGTGCTAAATACCTTTTTTGCATAATTAAAAAAAAAAAAATTGCACAACCATAACATTCACATGCTTGGATGCTTTCTTGATTTGCATGACTCTGCAGCTGTAGTGCATCATAAAACTGCAACACAAACTGCCATGTGCACTGGGATGTCCCACTATGGAAATATAATCAATAAGCTATGCTCAGTTTATTTTATTACTAAAAAAACCCAACAAAACAAACATCGGGGCCCCCCCCCGTTTAGTTTTAAAGTTATAGGGAATAAATGAGGTAGAATGAGTCCCCTGGGTGATGTCATTGGAGGAAGCTAAATCCTTGTTGTCTTAATTAAAGCTCAGTGAAAGAAAAAAGAGAAAAAGATGAAAATTAGCATGGCCCAAAGCTTCTCCGCACAACACCGGTGGGAAACTAAAGTTTTTAAAGCTAATAATTACGGTGATTGTACTTGTTACTTTTTTAATCGCAGGGCTTTCTGAGAATAAAACAGACCATTACAAATATAAGAGAGAGAAAGAGAGAGGGGGAGGATCCCACCTCGGATCGGCTACACGTGGTGAAGAGCTAAGTTAATTAGTGAAGGTAGTCATCCCTGTGCTACGCTAAAGCTGCAGCCGTGACCATGAAACACAGTGTGTGTGTGTGTGTGTGTGTGTGTTTGTGTTTGTGTGTGTGTGTGCGTGCGCGCGTGCATGCCTCATGGACAAATTTGTTCTAGCAGGAGCAACCATAGAGGTGCATTTATTGTCATTGCAAAAACAAACCAAGATCATTCGCGACGCAGTCATTCATGAAACTTGCAGTGTGAAGACGGTTTGACGCCATTAAGGTTGTTTTTTTTTCCCCCTTGTTAAAACAAAACACGCTGCTTGAAAAAGCAATTAAAGATTTGTTTTTGGGCTCCTGTGTGGGGAGGTATCACGCTCTACCCGTGCAGGTCTGGGTTCTCTCCAGATGTTGCGACTTCGTCCCAGAAACTTAAAAAAAAGCATGCTATCAGAGACACGAAGTAATCGGTAAGTGTGAGCTGGTCTAAAGGACACCAGACCAGGGTTCCGCTCGCCCACCTGGGACAGACTCCGGCTCCGCCCCCATCAGGTTACAGGTGATGGATGGACGGACACTGGAGAGTATCCAGAGAATGCGTAGCTCCTCTAAGGACAAAAATAACACTTAAGAGCTCGATCGTTCTATTGTTCTTGAAGTTTTTTGAGTCCAGGGTCTGCAATTGATTATTATTATTATTATATTATTATTTATCTTTCCACTGAATTTCATCACAATCTGTTCATTAGCAATGGAGATATCTGCGAAAGAAATATATTTAAACAAACAAAATGGATTCCTCTTGATTAGGAATCCGCTCCAAAAATGGCATCCCAGTTGGAAAATGTCTTGTCCTCCTGCCAGATTTTAAGAAAATCAAAATTTTTGAATAATTCAGCAAAGAGTAGGACAAGGAAGATAACACAGCACCTGCTTTGGGATAGTAAAATACACATTTAGTGAATCATCTCGTAAGGACAGACTATGCCTGCACAAATCTATAAACATAAATATATTTTAAACAGTTTAAACAAGACATCACTGCTACAGTAAAGTGCCAATTCTGCTATTTATTCCAGGATACAGCCTTAAACGACATGCAGACAGCTGAGTAAACTTGGATTCAAACTTTACAGGCACGTGTTATTAAGTGTTTACTCCGTCACTGCAATAAATACTCATAAACCTGCCGTACACAGCGAAGCCAGATACTCCAGACTCCTGATGAGAACTAAGATGACCCAACATGTTCCATTTCAGCTCAACTTCAGCGGCTCCCGCTTGCGGTTTCCAATTGATTTAAAATTGTATTGATCACTGTGAGGGCACAGTTTGGACCTGTGCCCAGCAAAAGATGACTCTGCAGAGTTCCTTTGGTCATTCCACAGCTAAAGCTCGGGGGGGGGGGGGGGGCGCTATTACTGACCTTCCCCTCAATGATATTTGGAGTCATTTCTCAGTTTCTCAGTGAAATATGCCTCCACTGTACGATTCGGACAGAAATGTGTGTCACTTTAAGCCTTTTTGCATGTTGGTCTCACCTGCACACACTTTACTGCAGCACTTGCTAACATGCATGCAAACGTATGTTTTCAGATTTTTAACCCACTGTATGAACACGCACATCCCGTGGCTCACACACATTCTTTGGGTGTGCCAAGTATTGTGTTTTCCTCTGTTGGCTGTTATGTGACAGTTAATTAAACCCTTCAGTAATGTCCTCTGCTGCTGCACCACAGACAGACATTACTCACTCCTATCTTCACAAAAATGCAGATCACACACACACACACACACACACACACACACACACACACACCAAGAGAGCTTCAGAGAAATCCTCTGCTCACACAATGATTTTATGCGCTGTAAAACAGCTACTTTCTGTCCTCAGAACATATTTAACCTCATTCCATCTGGAAGCTAAAACACACACACACACACACACACACACACACACAAACACACACACACACACACACACACACTCACCAATTCTCTCACCATGCTAATGCTAAGAGGACTTAGTCTGTGTGTTAAATATGAATATCATCATGTTTTTTCCCCCCTACAGACAGAGACAGAGTTTAAAGGCTTGAAGAATTTACTTAAGTATACATTTTTCTCTGTGTGTGTGTGTGTGTGTGTGTGTGTGTGTGTGTGTGTGTGTGTGTGTGTGTGTGTGTGTGTGTGTGTGTGTTTGTGTGTGTAATCCGCTGATGTCAAGTATTCATTTGACAGGTCATAAAGATAGATATCTTCCCATTACCTTCTTAATCACATGACCTTTACAAAGTCAATCAAAATGAAATTATGTTTTCTAGACGGTTTCAGCTTGTGTGTGTGTGTGTGTGTGTGTGTGTGTGTGTGAAGATGAGAGGGTGTTTTAGTATTGAATATATGGCTTATTTCATGTCTTTTACTGTGTAAATTTCATCATTTAAAGGAACTTTGACATTGATTGCATCGTTTGTACTCTGCATGAATTCTGCAGCCTGAATTTTCTTCATGCATTTAAAAATCCATTCATCTATTTTCACACAGTTTTATCCGTTAAGGGTCGGGGGGGGGGGGGCTGGAGCCTAACCCAGCTGACATTGGGCGAGAGGCGGGGTTCACCCTGGACGGGTTGCCAATCCATTCAGGAGCAATTAGGGGCTCAGTACCTTGCTCAGAGTCATTTCAACATGGTCACCAGGGGAAGAATGTATGAAAATGGAATTTTAAAATGTGAATGGCGAACAAACTTCTGAACATTAATGTTAGAGGGACTGAGGAATGGCGTATCGCCAGTATTCAGATGTTACACATAGACTAATTATGCAAACTTATAATTAACACAAAGTTGTTTTAAGTCGTTCACTTTTGCCCTCCCTCTGTGTCTGTGATTGGTATTCTCATCAGATTCTTCATTCGTCGAAGCTACTCAGATATGTAAATATTAGAGAGGTGTGAAATCATGACTAGTATGATGATGATAGAGATTTTTGCTCCAATATCTTTATAGAAATCTGGGAAAAAGTTATCTTTTTGCTTCAATAGTTAAGTTTACCATATGTTATCGAAAAGCGATACATTTGTATTAACTGCAAGAGAAGGGAAGGTACGGTAGAACGGAGACAGCTGGGGTTTATTCAACTGTCATGACCAGTGATTTTGATTGTTTTGGGTTTTTTTTGCCGAATATTTCATATACCAAAATTTTTATGACTGATTCGGTCAACAGCCGATATTTACAGATGTCAGTATCATCTGTATCAAAACATGTTAAATGATATTTGCCTTCTGAAAACATTGTAAATGTGAAAAAGTGTTTTCGTTATTTCTAAAAGCCCATAAATTAGATATTTTTTGAGCAAAACTGGGTCAACAATAACATCAGCCAATAACATCTTCTGATATTGATGATGTGCCAGTTTTATCATGCACTGAATTAGACGGGTCTTAAATTATGATCCAACCTGCTAATTATCAATGACATCATCGCTCAAAATGGTGTTTCAGTATTCTGGAATTAGAATTGAATAACAAAAAGTATGGTATTTCTCATGTCCCGTGTCCAGGGCAAATATAATTGCGCTGATTACTTTGTTTTGCATAATAGGTTATTGGGAAATGTTAGCGCCTCTTCATATCACAGTATGATATTAACAGATAATGGAGCCATTTCACTCCATGTAATGTTACCCGACTGCCTCAGGCCCTCTTGTAATTGGAGGCTTAATCCCATCTTCCTAGCTGACGAACAATTTGTAAAACACATCCCCTCTTAAATGAATTTCTTCCTGGAGACCAACCCCCCCCCCCCCCACCCCCCGCAGAGATCTCCTATTCAGCCTTGTAGGAGACCCTAAATGGCTGTCTGTGGGCAGATAATTGAATACTTCCCCCAAAACCCAAAACATATGAGAGACAGCAAACTAAATGATACCTCCGGATCCATTGCGAGGATTGTTAGCGCTCATCCCTGTGCGCTCACCGTGCCAGTCCTCTCGTTTTATCCCCAGGATTCAGAGCAATAACGGGTAAAATAATCAGACCACAAGGATTAAAAACAACACATTTAAACTTTTTTTTTCTTTTTTTAATGTAAGAGATCTTATTGAAGCGGTTGCGCCTCGGGATTTTAATGAATCTGAATCGTCCGGCTGTTCCCGCCCAACATTACCTCAAGCTGTGATGGCACATGTTCTTTTATCTCTATCCTGAGCTGGAAATTAAAAAAAACTAAGCACCAAGCAGCAAGACATTAGGAAGTTAAAGCACAAATGATCTCGCCAGACCAATCAGCCTTCATGATGAATTGACACTTTAGTTCGAAACTCAGAAGGCATCAAGTAAAGTTTACTGATTCCAGCACCGAGGATGACACTTAATCATCTGGAATGAAGTTCATATATTCTATTGGCACAGAGGTTTCGCCACTCTTTCTTGCTGTACACAATCTGAGGAGGTCCTGTGGTCAGATTAAGGTAGCCATTGATGCTAAATATCCCTCTACGTAGATGACATTGTGCTATATCTGAGACTCACCAAACGCTTGCCTCTGCTCTTTATCCTACGTCACTTCAGTCATTTTTTAAAAAAAATTATTCATATCAGGAATTCAAGTCTCAGTTTCCTCCTTGCCAGACAGAAAATTGAGCATCCCATTTTCCATTTAACAGGGTTTTCGAAATCTTTGACATCACGCCCACATTCAGATTTCTAGCAACTTTTTTTCAAACAAACATTTTTGAAAAGGACAGAAACACTAAACCTTCGACCATCTCTGTCGTCAAATCGGTCTTTCCAAAATGACCCGGTCTTTACCTTTGCCAATGCTGATGGTATAAAAACAAACCAAAAAAAAAAAACAACTTTGTTGGAGAAAATGGAGAAATTAATCATAAACCCTGTATTAACTGATACTGGAAATATTTTGTAGCTCAAGATTTTGTCGCTGTCCATGTGGGCTGAGATCATGTGATCCCCGGCAACCTCCTTAGGGAAACTATTGCCTGGGTTGTACAACAATAAGAGCATACTGATATGTATTAATGACGCGCCAGGATTAAATCAATGTAAAGCTTTTTAAAGTCCAATTGTGATAGAATTCCCTTAATCCAATTTAAATTATGTTACGTTCGCTGTGTTTGGTGCTTTTTGCATTTCTGCCCTTATTTACATTGCTAGTTAGTGACATCACAGCGTAACCCCGGTGAAAGCATCGTACCCCTTACAACACACTCGACCCCATTAAAACAACATTTTTCTTGTGGTTGCACACCTTTGTGTTGTCTGCCTTGTGTTTTGATTTTTAATTTCAGTTTTGATGTGATGATACTCTCTCATTTATTTGTTTCTGTTTTGAGTTTTCTGTCCTGGAAACCTGAACCCTCCAGTCATAAAGAGCGTTTATATTTTTACTCCTGGGAATACAAAGTCAGCTTCCCCCCCCCCCCCCCCCCCCTCTGTTGCAGTTCTTCCTAATGAAGTCATATTTAGAAAGGTTATTTTTTAAGAGCAGATCTTCAATTCTGTCACCCGAATACTTTCCTCTAATTTTAAGCTTACTCCTGCAATTTTTACTGCTGGGAATTTAAAGTTTTACTGGGGTAGTTCTTTCATAATTAAGATCTCATTTTGAGAAATCAAGTTTTTGACTTTAATCTGACAACCACAGAAACTTAGTTTTACTCCTGAGGGTGATTTTTTTTTAAAGTTAGAATCAACTTTTATTTGCTTTCTGTGACACAGACTTTAAATGACTGCGTATCCAGAGGATGGAGGTTTCCTCTTCGGCTTTTTAGTTGGTAAGTTGAAGCAGGTAACACAGTTCAAGTGTTACTGCATTCTTAGTGGGAGTTCATACTGCGTACAGTAAAACATCATTGATAATTGTAAAAGGACTTCTGTAAAAGTAAAAGAACTCTTTCCTTTTTAAATTTTTATATATATATATATATATATATATATATATATATTAAAAAACAGGATTTACAGACACTGAGAAATCTCACTTTTAATCCATATAATTTCATCACGAAGGTTTTCTTGACGTTTAAATTGATTCAGTTTTCTTTTATCATACTTCTAAGCGTCTTAACTCTATTAAAAGCTTTTTTTTAACTCTAGGCATTATCAGATAATCATTTTAAAGTTGTTGATTATGTTACAGCAGCTGATCTCTACAATATCTTTATTGCAAAATATACGGGAAAAAAATGTTGCTGCTCAAAACTCCCTCAAATGTATTCATCCCCTGATGCTGAAGCCTGAGGCCAAAGCACTCAAGACATTGTACTTGTTGACACTGTCATAACTATAAAACTGTAAAAGGCTGAATAATTATTATGAGTTGGGTCCATAAACCCACTAAGGAGATCTGGATGCAGTTTTTTTTATCAACCCCAAAATCTAATCAATTGTAGCTCAAACTAAGTTCTATCATTCTCCAACATTTTATCGAAACCCAGCCACAACTTTCGGAGTTTTCCTGCAAACAGACGATAGTCGGCGACAGCCGTCATCGTCAGGTCAACGCAGGCGACTGTTGTTATCATGAGGTGTTTACCTGTGAAATGTCTCATACAATTTTCCCCCACTTGGTCCAAACTCACCGTATCGTATTTTAGAATATTCAGACTAAGCTGAGGCAACCAGTAATTAAGGGTGATTTTAAAGAGTAACTCGTATATCATAACTTGCTGTTGACTCAAGACCCATTAATGTGTTTTTTCACACCTACAGACAGTCTGTGAGAGTCAGAGGGGCGGACAGCTGTAATTTTTTTCTGAAGAAGTGTCTCGGTGCTGGAATCTTGAGCTCTCGGGGAGTGCACCATCTGCATGTGAAAGAAAACACTGTCAAGAGTTGCATGATGGTGCACAATGGATTATTTCTCAGCTGAAAGTGCCCAATGCCGGTGCTCTCATGACTGAGGCGGTGGCGAAATTCAATTGCAGCAGCAAGCTTTTAACCAGTGCAGGGACATCGCTTTGCAGAATTTGAATAGAGTATGTAAAAATTCAAGTTATGTTGCACTAAAATGTCAAGATTTGGATCTGAATCCATCAACAAAACGTGCTTTGGTGGTCATTTACTCTTTACCCCACCATTTTTTTCCCTAACCCAGCCTAAGACAGGCTATGCTAGCTTTGGAGTCTCACAGAGAAAATGCGGTAACGGTGTTGAAAGTCCTTCAATTTGCTCAAACAGAATACATTTTTTCCCCCCGGCACACAACTGACATGTTCATTTGTGCTATTAAATTAATAATAGATGAAGGGCCCCTCCCCAATTGTTAGCTGAGGAAGTCTTTGAGTTACTCTCCTTTCCTCCAACAATCCCCTCAGGTGATTTCCTTGACAGAGCCACTGAGCTCCACCTACTCCAGCTGAGCTGCACCGAGCAACTCCCTGGAGTCACTTTGTCTAATTGAATGTGTGTGTGTATGTGTGTGTGTGTGTGTGGTGGTGGGGGGGATTTACATTGAAATATATCTGCCAGTAGTCCGTGGCAAATTACAGGTTAAAAAAATGGGTGGCTGAGAGGACTACGAGCAGTTTTGTGCAGTTTCTGATTCTTATTAGATACACTCTTTGAAGCCTATGCAGAATTTTTAACAAGACCCCCTCAACCTACTTAGCCTGCGCTGAGTCTCTCAACAAAAAAAAAAAAAAAAGGTGATATTTTTAACAGCACACTAGCATAAAGTCTAATCTATACTAGAAGTGGGTATAAACTAGTCCACGGTCATAACGCCTACAGCCCCCCCCAAAAAAAGTGATATACTTGCAAAAAAGCCATAAGGAAAAACAGCTTTTTCCATCATTTATTCAACAAATGTGTCAACAGACAGATTCTTATAATGTTATTATATTATTACTACTGTGAGGAAAATAAGTAAACCCACAAGCCGCATTTTTAAGCAGATATAACCTCTTCACCAATCTCAAAATTTGGCAATTTTTTATTTTACCACTCATCAATGCAAGTCCCCTCCATGACTAGACTTTTCATCCCAATGACGTAAATTTCTAGAATTAATATAAAGGATTTGACAAGAGTCCCTAAAAGCTCATAGATGTGCTGAATAAAATTTCATATTTGGAGAGTGCATTTTATTTCCCCCCAAAAAATAAAGAAAACATGGTTATGACTTCCATGGCTGTTGTGTTGTTGTTGTTGTTGTTGTTGTTTTGGCTTCAGTTACAATGCTAAAAGAATGAAACAAAATTACAAATTCATAGTTTCTGTTCATGTTTCTGGCTTTCACCTCCAACTGTTACACCGAGCCACTAACTGAATCACAAATGGACTGACACATGCTTTTACTCCCGCTGTCCGTCACACTGACTGACGTGACTGATACTTTGTGCGACTGGTTGAATGACCATCTGAGAGGGCAGCTAAAAGCCTGATTGACTGAGGGGGGGCTGCGAGTTTAGATGATTGACCGTCAGTGTTCTCTTAATACGAGACAGGCGACCATGTGTGTCCACACCATCGGCAGGCTGGGTAACAAGCTAGCTAATAGCATGACATGCTAGCTGATAGTAAGAGGATGGGGGAAGGAAGGTGAGAGCGACTGTACATATGCATGTAAGGCAGTGCTGTCATTTATTACAATTTTCCGTGAACCTGCTGGCCAAATCATTATTGAATCTGTAAGGACTTTTGCCATTTAGTCAATTTGCACAAGAGATTGAAGTAGTTTGCTATGTCATCCAGCTGACCTGTTGAGTTATCAGTAAACTGACCTAGCGATTAGGTATGGAGGACGCAGTCGGGTCGTTGTGGAACATATGAGAGGCAAGTGCAGATCACCACGCTTTTCGGCCTTTCTAAACAACCCTGTGAGAGGAAAAAAGAGTGAGTTTGATTTAGATAGACAACTGGTGTGAAAGAGCTTAAATTTCTACTTTTGCTCTCACCCAAGTGAAAATTGGGCTGGACACCTGATAGACAGGACTGCATTTCCACAAGAGGACAAAGAGAACTGATGGGTTAGACGGAGAAAGATCAGTACTTAACAATATAGAGGTGAACTAAAGGGTGAAAGAAGGTAATGGAGGAGACTGAGCGCTGGTGGTGTAATATTTCTTGTAAATGTAATGCAGTAAAAGATTGCCTCCATGTCCCTTTGGGCAACAACAATATGAATGCAGTCTGTGGTGGTTCAGTATGTGAATTCTGTTAAGAGGTCTTTGTATTTTTACAGTAAGTACACACCCAGACTTTCAATGTGGGTGCACACTGTCTACAACAGTTTCTTAGGGGGCATAAGTGATAATGACGACTATTGAATCATCATGTGAGTCCATTGACGATTCATTTGTCTAAGAAATGGCCCTAAAGTACTCACCTCCTACTCCAGATACACTCTATTAAAGGTCTCTGCACTCAGTCACAGTTGAGGGAATGTAACAGTCTTAATATGAATTTTAGCATCACATTACAATTAAATATAATCATTCCTGTTTTTCCCACAATGAAATGAATTAAAGCATGTATGGAGTGCTGTAGGGATAATGAATTTTTTGATGGTCAAACCAGGAGTTGGCCCCAAAGCATCTCTATCAGCCACTGTAGGTCTCTTGTATGAGAATGACAGAGGGAAGGAAGACACCAGAGAATGGCTGGCAAGGTTTGGGGTACCTTGGCTCACCTGTGGACAAGTGTGTGTCTCACACATCGTCTTCCGTGGTCACATAAAGTGTCACCAGCATCAGCGTTGCTGAAACACCCACCACCGCTGCCATGTCCCCTGCAGAACAAGCATCATCTTTGGCTACAACAGACAGCACAGAGAAAGATGCTCTGTCCCATCACAAACAGTTTGCAAGTCCCTGACAAGATCATAAGCCTGCAATTATACGTGGGTGAGAAGTAAGAGATCTTCAGTCTGCTGAGGAGGAAGATGAAGTCCTTGAAACAGGCTGCAGGCTGGAGGGCAAGAGAAAGATGAGCAGCGAGACATACAGCAAGTGCCTCGGCTGAGCCACGGTTGGTAGTATGGGTCATGGAGGTCATGTGTTGGGACTCTGAGATTGCACGGTTGGCCGTAGACGTCGGAGGCTGAATGAGCTTGGAGCTGGTGGAGGAGGAGGTTGGAGGAGTTGGCTGACCTCTCTGCAATACCTCCCTTTGAAACACCCCATCCCTTCCTATGAATAAACCCGCTAAGAAAGTGGTGCATCAATGAATTTGTCTGTGTTGGACTGTGGCTCGAATATCTCAGCGGCCACTCATGCGAACAACATCAAACTCAGCCTGTGCGTTGCAGTTCCCTCCGCTAAGTGCTGTGCTGAGCTTTGAGAGTCTGGGGTCTGAAATGACAGTTTGAACGACAGACTGAGCTTTTTGAGGTGACAGATGTTTCCTCTCTGTATGTGTATGGAGATCAAAGCAGTTAGAAATCAAAAGTGACGACAGGAATTGGGCACTGCATTGATTAAGGTGATTGTCAGAAATTGCCAGAGAGGTTTGTGACGTCGTAGCTGCCCTCAAACAACTATCGCTGCACTGGTCAAACGTCACATCTGTTGCACAGGGATGCTGAAACAACATTCCTGCATCATTGTGACAAACTTCTAGCTAAGAAATACATCAGCTCATGGTTTGGGTCCTTGAAAGGCAAACTTCTGACTTGAAATATCAAAAAAACAGGTAATAATGGGTGATACGTGGCATAAAGCATGCATGAGACAACTATTTTTGATGTATTGAAATTTGTTTGGTAGCAATATACTCGTGGTTTAATGGAGCTGGAGAGCAGAACATGCCGTCTTCATCTAAAAGTTCATCAGTAAATGATGTGCGGTCATGGAGGGAGAATGAAATCCTCTCCACAGCCTGTTGCTAAAATTAATAATAGGAGACGACATCCTCTCAAATAAAAGTACGAGTGTGCAGCATATCAGAGCAAAAAAATGTATTTGGAAAAATACACGTAAGGTTCCAGGGATTACTTTGATTCAACATGAGACAAATTATTTTTTGTGAGATGTGTGAACTTCAGGTTGTGTTAGAAATGGTAAATGGACTCAATTTTATATAGCGCTTTTCTACCTCAGCGGCACTCAAAGCGCTTTACAGTGTCGTCTCATTCACCCGTTCACACACACACTGATGGTGGAGGCTACCATGCAAGGCACCAACCTACTCATCAGGAGCATTTATGGGTCCAGTATCTTGCTCAAGGACACTTCGACATGGTCACTGGGGGTCGAGAATCGAACCAGCGACCCTTCGCTTGCTAGACGGCCACTCTACCCCTGAGCCATGCCGCCCAGATCACATCGCCGCGGTGAAGGTAGCAGTCTTGTTTTTGACCTTAAATTCCAAATTACATTCAAAATTAGTGGATTCTCATTCACTCACTTGGGCTACAAAGCACCAACCATTGCAAGAAGTGGTTTAGTTCGACCCTCCCTGCCCACATATGGACCACTTAAGCCAGAAAATGAATTTATAAGCGGAGAGTTTTCAAATTTGACCCCTTTGCTGTAGTGTGGCCTTAAGTCAGAATGATTCTCATTATATTCTCTTTGTTTGTGACTTACTCTGAAGACCATCCAAGAGAATGTCTCCCAGTGTAGTAAACATCTGCCTCCACTGAAGTAATTACTTTTGGCTCCTCACCAGAAGTGTTCATCTTTTTTCTGGTAACGGTTTTATATATATTTTTTATGAGCTGGGAATCATGTAGCCTTCATCCACCAGTGTCACTTTATCATCATACTGGTTTTATCGCCATGCATATCCAATAATCTCTAAAACATTTCCTTTGTTCTTAAGCGTGTCTATTCATTGACATGCGCTTTGCCCTCCATTTACCTCCATAAATTCAATTTATAACAGTTGCTGCTGAACATACAGTAAATAGCGTATCATTCAAGGGCAAGTAGATGGCAGTTGCAGAGGGAGAAGAGAGAGAGAGAGATGCCTATTCAGTTAAGTCCAGAAATTTCCTTCTGGTCTGGAAGTAAGCCTGAATTTTGAGGAATGGCCTACAGGGACCCCTGTTTGATATTTTATTCAACTAAAATGACCCTGTTTCTTGGTCTTGGAAGTTAAGAGATTGTGCCAAGAGCTATGGCCAAGACACAAGCCTGGACAGATGCTCACAACACGCACGCACAAACACACAGTGACAGCACTCTCCAACATATTCTCCTGAGTTACCTCCTTGCAATAAAGTGCCACAGGGATGACATATTTATGTAGGCCAACCAGGAAGTTAGCATTGCCGAGGGTTCTCTCAACCAAAAAGACACTGAGGTTTTTGGCAAACACAGTTTTTTGACTCACGTTTTGTTTTTTTCCTTTAAGTTAACCCTAACAAAGGAATACAAATTTCTAATAAGCTCTCTCATTTCCCCAACTGACATTAACATATTCAGTTTGAAGCAAAGTTGAAAATAGTTTGAATTTGCTTCCTAGCTGACGTTTGGCTAGCTGTTAAATTAGCTAAAATGACACTCACAAACGTAATGACTGTACCGATTCAATGTTTTATTCACAATTTTTATTTTTTTTTGGAGATATCGCAGATCGCTTCTATTCCCATTATCAACAATTTAGATTTTGAATGCAAAGCTACTTATTTTTTAGCTAACGTTAGCATTTTGAGTGATTACTTCCTCGTGCATTGACCTCTTTGCCTCTGCTGCTCTGGCAAAGATTCCCTGATATGCATGTGTTGTACTCACATTAGAAATCAAAACACCCCATTTTGTTACAAAACCAAAATGTAGCATCTCATAACTTGGAAAAATGTATATATTTACATAGTCAAGTCATGAATACTATCTAAATCTGGTCCTTATGTCTGTTTTTTTAACTTTATAGTCAGCCGTTAGAATTGAACAACAGCAATAAGGACACCTGAGCAAGTAGCTCATAAATACACACACTAAAACCTTCACACACACACTCATATTTCACAGAGTCTGACTCGTAACATTTTGACACAAACTCCTGATTCCAGCCAGTGTCTTTGTCTGGGCCCTTGACTCTGACTCTGTCTGTCTGTTTATTTGGTATTTTCTCCTCCCATAGTCCTTGAATTAGGTACTTTTTTTTAATATTAGTCGAGCTAAACAAGCTCATATTCCTTAAATGAATTACACACAAACATCTTCATTGAACAACCTGTGAGGAAAACCCCTTTCTGCTTGTTTGGACTGTGCTAAGTTCTTCAAAAGCTCTTTTCACCTTCTACTTTTCCTCTCTTTATAGGACTGGTGTGGGTTTGACTCTGCGCATTAATACTTACAATTTGTACATTAGTGCTGCACGTTTGTCTGTGGTTGTACACTGTAAATTTGACGGACCAGATGCAAGTGGAGAAAACAAGTTATAATCATGAATAAGTGACTGTTGCCATCTAGTGGCCGTAACAATTTTGAAAAAATCTGTATATGGAGGTGGAGGAAGCAGTTGCAGCAGAAGCCATACGTTGAGACACAAAACAGTACTTTTTTAAATTTGAAAACATGAACTTTTCCTTTAGTTTTTTTGTTCTCAAACATTCCGTGTATACTTATCATTTGATTTTCTTTTCATGAATGAGTAATCAAAAACAAAATGCAAAAAAAAAAGAAAATTGTTTGTTTTCAAATAAAAGAGATCAAATTGAAATATGAGCTGTTTTTCTTTTTAGTGGTGTTTATTTTTGGAAAATAACGGGACAAGATCCTTTTTTTTAAGTCTTTTGTATCTTCAAACAAATACCACATAATCATTTTTGTGTTGTTGTTTTTCAAAGCTCTTTCCTGAAAAGAAAATGGAATTAACAAAAGGTATAAAGACCCTCAACCGAACCAGACTGTACCGAAGCTCTGATATGCCATATTTTAAGCACTAGAGGAATTATATAAGAGTTGGAAGACTTGTTGGTTCGACTGCAGTTCTTCGAAACCATTGTTCCTGAACAAGTCTCGCAGCTAGACTTTCACTCCAGTTCATAAAACATGTTCAGTGTATCTCATCTTAAATACTAATCTTTTGATATTCCTTGAGAGTGTGTGCCGCACTCAGGTGAAGATCTGCCTGTATCAGCAGCATCCAGACGGGCCAGGGACCTGACGTGGCAGTGGATATAGATTGGTTTCATGCTTTTTGAACTGTAGCTTCTTTTTTTTCCCTAAACTTTAAGTAATTTTAATGTGAAAACTTCAGTTTATCGCTATTGACAGCAAGGGTAAAGGATTAGAAGCACATTTCCACTTACTTGGGCTTTATGGAGTGTGAGATGAATGTGCAAGGCAGAATGTATTATAGTGTGTTTCACTTAGTATTTATGTGTGTAAACAGGGTGTATAAGTTTTTTTGGGGGGGGTAATAAACATGGTTGGGAGATTGAAGTTGTACTCTGGATTTTAATGGAACGATTATCAGCAAGGACACACCAAATCAGATTGAAATTAAACCTCCCCTTTTGTCTAATAGTTTTTGGCTAACCAAAAGACTGGCATTTATATGTTAAATGCTTTGAAGAGCTGCACTGCCATATAGTAAGCTAAACTAGCATTGCTGAGCATAAATATTGAAGATAAGGGGATGTAGCTAGCCTGGCTTCAATTATAAAAATAAAATAAAAATAAATAAAAGCCCAAAGTAGTATTTTAGTTGTCATACACTAAGAAGTAGTCAGCACAATTCCAGATAAATATTAAAACCTTGGTAAAAATAGTGATGAGATGTGGAAGAGTTGAGAAAACAACAACTTGGCAGCCACTGAATGGTTAATGAGTAAACCAGCAACCAGCAGGAGACAGCCAAGGTTAGGAGGTCAGGGCGGGACTGCCGCCATTACCATCAAGGGTGTAGTGTCGTCAGTATTTATCTTATATTCTGTCCAGCAACAAAACTCGAGACGCGACTTTCGTCAAACAATGACACCGTTTGACAGTGGTTGATCATTCTGTCACTGCTTTCCCTATTTCCCGTGTAAAATGTCTTCAGAAACGTATTTTAGTGTACTGCTTGTTTGTAAAGTGAGATTGTTTGTTTGCTCTTGGCGGCCATCTTGGCAGCAAACGGCACGAGTGACGTAGCTGCACAGGCACGTGACAGGCCATCTCCTCACAGTGGTAGTCTATGCCACCTCACATGCTACGTGAAAAAATGAAAACGCGTAAACACGGCGCGCAAAATGTCCTTTAAAAATTGGGGGTCATTTATCCTACGAGATCACATTGGGTGGGAAACTCACTGAGGGCACCTAGTGGGCAGGTGAAGCATGGCAAAAATCAATCCAAAGAGTCACTATATAATTAAATTGATTGCCGTGAAATTTCAGTAAAAATAATGATGACAGTAATGATGTGTGCAAATGAGAGAAGCAATTCTGCGAGCGAAGTCTGAGCTGACTCGAGAACATTTTTTAATTAGGAAAAAGTTTGTGTCCAAGGTTTTTCAAAGTTTCTGATTAAAACTGCAACCTCAGTGTTCAGCTGGAGTCGCTGGAGCTGAAGATGTGTGTAGATTATGAGACTTGGAACATGTACATCTCTCCAGTGGGTCTGCCATTCAAAGACGCTGTGGCAGGTCATACTATATTCCTCTTTACGCTCTTCTCAGCTCTACCATGATGAATAGCCTCATGTTATTGTCAGATTTATATTTTATCCCCCGAACTTCTTCACAGTTCTCTTTGGGACTCAATTATGTCGTTTATTTCTCAACGGACTCCCAACACAATGGAGGTTAAAAAAAAAAAAAGAGTTATAAGTAACTTCTCAGCATATCTACCTTAGTGGTGCGTTCTAATCTGTCAAACAGCCAATGTGTTTGGTTTAAATTTGGTTAACTTTACTGCGCACTATCAGAATTTCTGCCAGACGTGTGCCACAAATGAACGGCAAAATTGTCGCTGATACATCAAGAAAATTCAAATGTTTGACTTTAATGAACTCGCACAGATTGATACCCCTTTAGCAACGTTTCGCAAAAATCACGCACATGAACACAATGAGATTTTCAAGCTTTCTTTTCTTTCTGGCACTTAGTAATACTTCTATGCTTCTGGAACTACACCATGTATGGTAACATCGCTTCAAGTTTGTTTTTTTTTACATCGTGTGTTTATTGGCGTTCATCTCGTAGCTCTGCTTCAGGTCCTTTTTCTTCTTTGGATTGAAGAGTAAATTTTCACCAGTGGCAAATGATTGAACTTTCATGCCCCGCTGTACAAATGCTATACGTGTTATACATTCATGGAAATGGCGTCTGGAAACTGCAAAGGCAAGAGACTTTTTTTTTTTTTTTTAAATCAATACCTTACAATTGAGACAACTTTTATTCAAATGAACTAAAATGCACTCCACCAGGCTGTGTTATGGCTTTATTTTGAGGCTATTAGTGCTGGGCCATAAAATGAAATAAAGCTGGTTGAGGGGAACCACAGAGTTTGGAAGTTTTCATCAATTACCCATGAACTCTCTACAAACTAGACGAAGAGTGCATCTATACGTCTGTGCTTGACAGTTTATGAAGGTTACTGCAATGAACGTTGCTCCGTCGACCAGTCTGCATCGACAGCGTTTCGTCGCCTTCCTAAAATAATCGCCTGAGTCATTTTTTTCAAGTTTTTCAGAAAACGCCAAAAACTGGAGACAAAAACATCATAAGGAATTGATAAAAGCAACGGCAACAACAACAACAAAAATTCTCAAAAAAATGACTTAGGCAATTATTTTGAGAAGGCAACGGTTTGCACTCGTCTGTTGTGAATCACACAGGTCGATTTTATTTAAATTGAATGTTAATCAAGGCCACATTACAGTTCATGCGCTCTTCCCATCTGTAAAATAACGGGGAATAAATACACAGAAGGTCACTTCTTAATGGCAAGATTACTCATGCACTCAGCCATTTGATTACATTCTTTATCTCAATTCATTGTATGTGATCTAACCACATTACACTAAATGTATTTTATATTTATTTATTTCCAATTTTGCTTCATTAAAAGTACACAAAATGTTAGCGGAGCGTCTGCTTTCGAGGATAATTAGCCATGCATTGCTTCTCAAAGGGTAGCACAAAGTTACTGGAAGAAGAAAAGGTCGGTTATTGATGGATTTGAATTAATTAAAATTTAACAACTAATGTGAAATAGAAATAAACCTCGTTGTTGTTCGGAGGATCAGGGGAAGAGTAATATAATAACTTTGACGCCCAACCACTGTTCAACTTGGACATAAATCTGAAAATATTTGGCCGTCTGTCAAAAAGTACACAAGCCTAGACCAAGGTCAGACTGCTGTGGGATCATGGGATACGTCTTCAGGGTGAGCCAACCATCCTGCTCCTTACGTTGAGATACTTCCCTCTCTTAACATTTACATATACACACCTTATAAATTATGTTTGGCTTATGTGTGAGCACTTTAGGAGTTTTAATTATGTGGCATGAAGAATACAATTACAGGTCAAGCAAAGTGAAATATAACAGCTATTGGGAATGGAGAATAAATTTGTTGTCTGCGTAAAGCAATCAGAACCCAATTTACAGACACACGACACAAATGCGAATGTAATATGTTCAGTTTACATTGCACACAGCTCTGGGTCTCTGCTATTACCGTCTGGTCTTGTTAGAGAAGAAATGTGAACCATAAATCAGCCTGGGGGCTGATTTAACTGGCTGTCCTCTAGCCTCTATTTGTTCCAGAATTGTGTATCAGTGTTTCTTCCTGCAAAGTCGTTAATTGGTGGGATGGAAATGCCTCTGACACAGCATTTAGTCCATGTGCCACAAAAGCTGACCATTCAAACCGATACTAATGAAATTTACATTTTTGTGGGGAAAAAAAAAACTTTGCCATTGGCACTGATACTAGAGAAAACAAATTCTGTATGACAGTGTTTAGTTTCCTTCTAACCCTTACGTGGTTCTTTTTGGGCAGCATTTAGTCGGTGTGTATTTCAAACTGTGCAGTGAGGCTAATATCAATGAATCTCTTTCAGGCAGGGTGGCAGCTGCTCTCAGCAGGCTGGCCCTGTGTTGTGCTTGAGGAAACACTTGCATGCACTTAACATTTTCATTGTAACCACTCAGATACGCTCTTCTATTCCAAATGCTTAAAGGCTGTAGCGACATGACATACATTAATGTCAGATGCACATTGGCTGCAGTAAGAGGCGTAATAGTTTTCTCTGTTGTCTTGTTTTTCTAACTCTGCCACACATTCTTGTTACCACAACGTACAGACTGGAGGGCAGTCTGGCTAAAGCTAGAATTAGCTTGTGTTGCTGCTCCTTGTATGACAGGGATACTTCAAGTGTTTTTTGCCTTTCAAGTATTAATGAATGGGGGCGCTGAGCTCACAAATTTGTTTTTTTTTATCCCTTCTGTTACTTCTTTTTTACTCCAGAAAGCAGAAAGAGCCAGCCACAAGTATTTAGCTTGAAGCTAATGGCGACTGACAGCTAACAACTTCTTTATGCTCCGTAATCCACAAACACTTTGATTTGAATGAAAAATGAACAAAGTATAACACTTCCATTTCAGTGCTGCTGTGAACAGATGCACACAAATACAAGCGACTGAATGCAACGGTGATACTGTGAATGAGCGCAAACGAGATTGCCGCTTGTTTTCAGCTCAAATTAAAGTGTTTATGGATTACTAACTGTACGCCTGGATTAAGATGTTGATTACACCAGACATTGTGCTTAAACATTTAGACAGATGTTTTGGGGCTTTTTTGACTCCTGGTTCGTTATTGCTGTCGTCAGCCATTAGTCACCGTTAGCTTCAAGCTAAGTATAAGGCTGGGTTTTTTTTTTTTGTGTGTGTGTACCTCTGATTCACAGGAAAGTGATGCAGGAGGGAAAAAAAGACTTTGTGAGCTCAAGACATGCATTTGTGAGTACTTGAAAAGAAAAATACATTTTTTTTGGGTGAGGTGTCTCAATCTGTTAAAGCAGCACTATACGATATCTTATTGTCAGTAAAGAAATCCATTTGGAATTCTTTTTTGTTGGAAAACATCTGTTTTGACAGAATCTGTCCTTGAAACATCTGTTTCGCAGTGTTTAAAGCCTCCTTTTAGTTCAGTTATTCTTTTTCATATTTTCTTTTTTATCAAACATCATACGTACTTGCACCCGCTTGCTAAATTATTTGACACAACTGCATAAAACTAATGCATGATACAACAGACCTGAAATAAATCCTCCTTTCATGGGGATTATAACACTCTGTTTTTATTGAATCTTTCTGAGAGAAGCGTTTTATTTTGATGATGATTTTGGGGACCGTAAAATAGGATGGACGAAATCTGACTTTAACACCCCTCAGTATATATGGCATCCCTTTCCAGTTTAAAGTAAAAGCGCAACATTGTAAGTAAAGCTAATATTTGACACTAATGAGTCAAGTTAACATTCATCACATATCAAAAGAAAGAGGACGGCACATTCATAAATGAAATGCCCAACAGCTTTGTCACAATGTGAGGGTGTGTTAAGGAAAGCTACTGTATATGCTCATGTTGCCATTAACTGCTATTCAATACACATTGCAATTATGATTTGATTGATGATTTAAGATGTAGACCCTGCAGACTTATTTTAATAGATTCACATAATCCATGATCATGTTTTACTGCAGCGAAATATAGAGTAGAAGTGATTAATCACGGTCTTCTCAATCTCATTCCATATCTCCCAAATTTTAATTAACAAATGCGCAAGTCACAGTTGTGCATTAGGACTGTGAGAGTGAATCTGTCTAAATGTGTTGGCCCTGCGACGGACTGGCGACCCGTCCAGGGTGAACCCCGCCTCTCGCCTGAAAGCCACTGGGATAGGCTCCAGCCCCCCCCCCCCCCCCGCGACACTTAACAGGAATAGGCGGAAGAAAATGGACGGATGGAATGGATTGGATGAATGGGAATAAAAACAAAGAACAAAAGAATGGCATGTGATATAAACAAGGGATGTCCTTGACTAAGATTTTAAATATTGATTGTTCTTGCTTGTGTAGACTGATAGTCAAATAATGTTCTTGTTTTTTTTCCCCTTATTGATCCATAATCTCATTTGCAAAATTGGCGTGCATTTTTTTTCAGTGCTTTAAATAAGAGCAGAGACAAACCAAATATATAACCAACTGTAAGATGAAAAGAGTTCCGTCTGGCTCCCAGTTGGACCCACTGTCCACCAGTACTGATACTGGGACATGGGCTCCGCTTGTTGTTTACACTCAGACATCCTGAGCCTCGTCGTCTCTCTCCGATCACCTTTGACCTCACATGAAACTCTCAAGAACTCCTCGGTCGCTTACTTCGTCCGTCCCCGTGCTCCTTCTTCGTCTGGCGTCTCAACGCAGACTCTAGCTAACTCACTAAAGCTAAGCTAGTCCCCACCCGCTTGCATATTCTCAGTTCTTAAACTGGCATCAGAAGTAAACTTGTAACGACGAGGCGGAAACATTATGGTGGACTCGTGAGGTTTATTAACAGAGCGGAACGATATCGAGCAGTCAGGCCGACATCAGCTCCGCTACAAACCCACAACGAAACTGACTGCATGAGTGGCAGCTGAATCGGGCTCCTTCCAACGATTGGTCTAATCTGCGTCTATTGTTTGTGGATAGAAGAGTTGGATGTACTCAGAATAAATTTCATCAACTTGGACACGGCTTTCTTGTAGATAACAATGACAACACAGTACAAATTTCTGTCTTTGTATTAAAGATATGCTTTGGCTCTCTGAAACTACATCCCAATGTGGGAAGCAATTCAATGTTATCTGGCTAAAAAAAACCACACACACACACACACACACACAGACGTTGCAACCACAGGGAGGAATCCATCCAGTCAATCCCTTTTATGTAAACAGGGATTTTTTTTTTTTTTGGACTGATCATTCAGAATGGCAACACTCAGGACAGGCACACATGTAATTTGTCAGAGTAAATGTATCTTCCTTACTGCAGAGGGAACGAAAAGTCCGAGTTGAAAGCTATCATTTCTGAAAGGCCCAAACTGCACCGAGCACCATGTGGCTTTGATGTGGTCTGAGCAGGCAGGCGACATGCACAAATCCCAGTAATCCTCCAAACTAAAGCTGTACTGCGCTGCTTGATCGTCACTGACACGCCCCCTACTGTGCCTCTCCGCCTACTAGGTGCAATTGTTCTCCATTCCCTTCAGGAGATATGACATCACTACAGGAAGCAAGCAGTGTTTATTAAGGATTCTGTTTCACAAACTGAAAGCTGCAGCAGGCAGTTATGCTTTCAGGTTTGGGAGAGAAATCATCTTGGGAGTCATAAAAGACAGAGTCCAGAGAGTGTTATTTTATGGACCCAGATGTGTTGAATAAATCATTTTCCCCAGACCTAATTAAACACTTACTGCCTAGCCCTGTTAAGCTATTAACATCTGCTCTACCAAATGAACTAGAAACTTCTAGATGGATTTAATGGTGGCAGGCAGAATGAATACAGTCCTGTACTTTTTAGGGGGGGGAGGGATTTTTTTTTTTCTCTCATTGTTCTGTCTTTCTATCCCACTTCCTGACTTTAGAATCAGATTGCAACATTTTGTTTGTTCTGAATCGAATAAAATTTATGCTGGGTCAAAAAAAGAAATGACTGATTCTCCGTTGTTAAAAAAAAAATTATATATATAAATATATATATATATATATATATATATATATATATATCACAATGGGCAATTTTTAAGACAGGCTTTTAGGGCAGTTTCACTAACTCCCCTCCCAAAGAATGTCTAGCGGTTGGTTTACATGGACATAGGCCCAACCTTCATTTTATTGGTTTATATTTTAACTTATTCCGCTCCTAATATCAAGCCAATAATATCAATTATTGGCTTCCCCAACAACTCTGGAGAATCGTCTCATTCACCCAACACGCTGATTAGCCTTCACTCAAAAAAAAAAAAAGCCTGTTCCTGTTCCATGACGAGCGAAATGAACTGTTGTCGTAATGAACACAATCGACTGAATTATTTCTTCTTCGTCCTTCTTCTCTGGACTTTTTCGCCTCGAAAGCGCAGCTTCTTTTGCTCAGAGTACATAGAGCTCAGTCTGCTCGGCTGATGCGCAGCTATCAGCCGGCCATTTAGCCTTTTACAATGTTAGCATTTTAAAAGCAGTCGCTTGGCGACGTCAGCCAGCAAAAGTTACAATGGTAACTCCAGGTTCTATGAGCGTGGGCATAAACCTTGGAGAGCCGGTGGGGGTTCATTGCTCCGTCTTCCTCCCACTGGTGAAGAAATAGAGAAGATATGAGGCGAGAAACCTGTTGTATTTGTGGATACGATAGCTGAGGTGTGATATTCAACATCTTGGTAAAATATGATGCAAATTTCTCATGAATTAGGGTTATTTTTACAAATTATCTTTTTTTTGTTGTTCTCTGAATGTGAATTAACACCATTTAGATTCTACTGATTTGTCCTTTTTCCTCCCCGTCTTTACATGGCCAATTACTTTTATTTTTAAACTGTTCTTGCCTCCGTTGCACCCCCTAGGTTAGCACATGCCTCCTGCTCAACATGGAGTGTCCGGTGTAGAGTTTCTAGCCATTTCCCCAGTTCCATTCCCCTGACTGACCAGAGGTGGCGCTAGAGCAACAGCCAGGACGTGTCTGTCTGGCTTCTCGCATAGCCTAGTCTGGTTAGACATGCCAAGCCAAACCAGAGGCGACACAAAGATTTGAAATGTTAGGGACGGATCTCTTCTTCTTTTTTCACGTCAGGTCTATTTTTCAATAGGACTGCAACGGAACCAACGCAGCCGCTTCAAAATCAAACGTTCTGGTGTATGTCGGACCCAAACTCATGTCCTGGTCTGGAGGACGCACAGATTCTCTGTCTTTATCTGACCTTTGTCTTTCCGACGGGCGGCGCTGTCAGTAAGTTCACTGTAAAACTACATGCTACGTGAAGAGCTCAGAGAAGAAAAGTGGCTGTAAAACTTCGGTTCTTAAAAGTCAACATATTACCTCTGCTCTCGTGAGTTCCGACACTGCTGAGCTCTTTTTAGGGCCTGAGCCAGAAGGTACTTCTGTTTTTTTTCTTCTTTTTTTTAGGCGAGCAAGTGACACCTTTCTGGATCAGTCATTTTTTTATCAAATTAACTATGTTCCCTCTCTCCTATGATGGCTCCAACCACCAGACTGCTGCTCCTGCCTCTGCAGCCACCTCCTTACGCTGCACTTTTTTTTTTTCTCACCCCATAATCAGATATTAAGTCTACGCCATCGACTAATTGTAGTGACTCAGCTAGCGTTAATAATCACTGAATGATAATTCCATTTGATCCATCTTGAGCTGTGCTGGGAAAGACAAACCTCTCTTGTACTGGTGGTTTGTCATGATTAGTTCAGGCCCACTGATCTTGGTTGCCATTCCCAGAGCTCAATAGGATTTGTTGTAATCCCGCACAGCAGAGCAGAGCAGATGGACACACAGGTAAGATCACAGTGGTATAGGGGCTGTAATTGGCCCGGTTCTCAGTCTGCTGCAAACCCCCCAGCCCCCCCAGCCCCTTTGACTGGTCATTTCAATCCCTTAATAATGTAATCTGATTTCAAATTAGAGTAAATCGGTTATTATTTGCAGAGATCGATCTGTAACCAAGAGGAGCATTTCATTTCCAATCCTCTCCACTCATTATACAGTTGACCAGGTTTGTTTTGCTGCTTCTACGTATCTGCAGACAATTAAGATGTCTGTGTGTGTGTGTGTGTGTGTGGGGGGGGGGGGGGGGCAGGTGTGCAGACAGGTGGGCTCACTGGCTCCACCCATCAGAGCTCAATTTTAACCATCAACTTAAAAAAATAAAGAAAAGTAACGACTGCAGGCGCCATCGTATCTCAGAGCAGATGTTCTTCTTACGGCGTTCACTCAAACCATCGAATTTGTATTTTTCTTTCGGCAAAAGAGGACAGCACCCCCCCCCCACACACACACACACACACACACACACACACAAACACAAACACACACC